>NW_024097358.1:5856250-6460000 GCF_016545835.1 Crotalus tigris | reverse complement strand
CACTGAAGACAAGACTCCCAAGATTACTGAAGCTAAGTCTTTCCTATCTTGAGTTCCATCATGGGTATAAAACACAGAACGGGCACATGAAAAGCCAACGTGGTCATTTCTATGGAGTTTATAAAAGGAACATGGGCTTTGGACTTCCTAATTTCTTCATACCCCTGCATGTGTGGAATCAGTTCAAAGGCTAGAAGACACGCAATGAACTGATTTCTTAAAATTCATTTTTGAAAATCTGAAACCTTTGTATATAGAATGCTTTCATCTTTTTCTCGACCAGGCTGGGTAAATCAAAGCCCGCCCCCAAACCAATTCAGGGAGACTTTCTTCCAAAAATCAAGGTTCCACGGAATTCAAGGGACGTTGGACTTAACTCATTTGTGTCTACGTAAGGATTCTAGGCTGATCCCTCTTTTAACTCCGCCCACCAGATTCTGCCACTCCTCCTCCTCCTAAAGCATTATCGAAGGAGAAAATCTGAGGGTATTTGGAAGAAAAAGATGGAGTTCTGCACAATTAAAGTTGGCCTTTCTGGAAAGTCAATGTCAGATACAAGATTCTGGCCAACAGTTGTTTACGTTCCCCTCCAGTTTCTAAGGCATTTGCAAAAATGCTCTTTGAGCCAGAAGGAAATTCAATTAGCTGACAGGGCATCGTCCATTAGCAAAGCATCCATCTATGTCTGGGTGAAGAAGTCATGACCTTAAACTCTAAGCATAAGCTGTGAAGTGTTACTATGCATTGAATCCATAACACCAAGCCAGCCGAACACCACACTATATAAGATCACTGTGAGTCCCCCCCCAGGATGAGAAACGTGTACTAGCTGTGGAAGCCGCTCCACTTTTCTCTGATTGGGGACGTCACGCTCTGAAAATGCTACAATTGCGATGAAGTGGCACCTGTGTGATTTGATTCAGTGCCGGGCTTGAAGATGCTTCTGACTTTAGTGAAAAGAAAGCTCATTAGAAAAGGGAAGCAGAGTGAAACCAAATAATAGGGTGGCGTTGCTTGAGTGGCGCAGAAGGTGTGCTGTTTGTGATGATGGAGCAAAACCACCGGGTCAAATTTAGCTCCTGCTGATTGCATTCCTGCCAGTTTTTTGGAAACAATATAGAAGTGATTTTGTCATGAACAGCTTGTGGGATAGAGGTTTTTTTTGGTTTTTTTTCTAGCTTTTCAGCCAAAACTCTCCGGGTGGTCTTCCATCCCCTCTCAAAAATCTGCACAAGCTATTGGAGACACAGAAATATTATCTATATCTTCAGTGTCCTATGTGGATCAAATGAAAAGATTTCAAATGCAACAATTGCATTCCCCCCCCCCCGGCCAATTTTTTTTTTGTTTCGACTCCTGTGTTCACCTAAAGCAGTGGTTCTCAACCTTTTTAATGCTGTGACCTCCAACCGGTTGTAAGTTGAGGACTACTCAATCGGTCGTAAGTCGAGGGCTACTCAACTGGTGCAGCACCATTTGCAGAATGGGACTTTTGGTGGGCTCAGCAGTGCAGAGACAGCCTGGACAATTCCTACTGGCTTTTGAAAGCCAATAGAATTAGACTCTATTCAAGAGAGTCTATTCTATTGGCTTTCAAAAGCCAATAGAATAAAAGGGAGTAGCACAGCTAAGGAAAAGTGGGAAAAAATGGCGGACTGCGTTGTTTGGTGACCCCCGTGAAATGGTCGTTCGACCCCAAATGGGGTCCCAACCCACAGGCTGAGAACCACTGGCCTAAAGTGAGAGTGGAACACAGCCCCTCCCTCCTTAGGAATCCAGACCACACTCCATCACATCTCCCTTCTACAGTTACCCACAATTGTTTTAGGGCCCTCAAAATGCGGTGGATATAAGATATTTTGCACCCAAGAACATTTGAGAAGGCAGAGTTTTTGTCAACTTTGATATCCCTCCCTTTTGTTTTTCCTTCTAAAAAATAACCCAAACAAAAGTTCTCTCAAATCATGATGAATGAGAGAGAAGAACCCTTGGTGTTGCTGGGCATTTAAACCATGTTTTGGAAGATGACTTGACAGCAGAGTGCACCTCTACAAGATTTGAAAAAAAACCAGATGGCTAAGGAGAACTAGCAACAACGTGGCACATACTTAATCAATCAATTTAAAATAGGGCACTTTTAAGGGAACTTTGATGTGAGTTACTTTCATGCTCCTGGCTGGACTATTATCGAGTAAATTTAAAATTCTTTTGGGAAACACAGCTGCAAAGGCACAGGAGCATTTGACCTTGTTACAAGCCTTGATCCTCAGCAATTGAGACTAATTGCAGGGCAGGGCCCATTAAGAGTAGAAAGGGTCTCTCAAAACATAGTTGAATGAGGGAGGGAAGAGCTGTTGATCTTTCCTGTGCATTTAAATGATGTTTGGGTAATGGTTTTAAAGCAGAATGCATCATTAGGAGACCCGGAACACCAGGTTAGGGACAGATCATAATGGAGAAACTCTGTGTGAGTTGCCAAGAGTCAACGACAAACTTAATGGCACATAATTAATCCATCAATTCAAAATAGAGCCCTTTTGATATGAGTTAGGCTCAACAGACTTGTCTGCACCATTTTGCTCCTACCAGAAAAATTCAAAATTCTTGTGGAAAGCACAGCTGCAAAAGCCCAAGAGTTTTCGATCTTGTTACGGGTGTTGATACACAGCAATTGAGACTAATTGCAGGACAGGGGGGCCCTGTACAGGGTTAATTGATCCCCAGAGATCAATTGAAGTAGTCGTGCAAAATTGCTATGCCATGTCAAGGTTGCTTTCAGTGGGCACAGGGGAGCCCACCGAACAATGAAACGGATCCGACATCAAATCCCGCAATCAATAACGTTGCCATTAAAAGTGGGGGATTGAATGCCCGTCAGATAATGCGTCTGCAATTTCTCAAAATAATGGTCTTTTCTCGAGGCTTTTGTTTTTCTGCTTTATTCTCAAGCTGCTTGGAAATTTTTAAATGTTCACAGCAGAAGGTGTGAGCTGACTTCCTCACGGGAGGCGATGGAGGGCAAAATGTCACTTTAGGGATCTGGAATTTCACATCTTGCCATTAGGAAGAAGTTGCAGATTGGAAGCCAACTGGATTGACCTAGGAAAGGGGACTATTTTTTTCCAAACCTTTTGTTCCTGTCATCAACAAATAAACATTGAAACTCTGAATTCTGTCTCAAGAAAAGGGTCATTGGTGCTGGGAAATAAACATTGAAAAGCATTCCCCCCCCTCCCTATTGGACTGAATGAAAAAGCATGAAAAAAAATGCAGAATTTCTCTGCACACTGGGAGTACTAACTAGCTGGCCCAACTACTAGGGATTCTGAATGACCTGCTTGAGCTTTCAGATAACTAAGAATAGGAACTCAGAAAAAGAAATAGGATGTCATATAGAGGTAGTTCTAAGTTTGCAATTTTTTACTTAAAGACAGTTCGAAATTACAACAGCAGCATCAGTGAACTAGTAGCTTCACTAGCACTGTTGACGTTACCTAGTTGGGCAATGAAATATCTGCAAGAAAACATCAAGTTCAGAGAGTACCAAGGACCCCATCCTCCTCCTCCTTCTCCTCTACTCTAGAAACCCTACTCCTTCTAGCATGTTAGCTAGTTTAGTAATGAAACATTTGCAAGAAAACCACCAAGCTCAGAGATCAATTGCTAAGTTTATTGGCAACCAGAGAAGCAACTCCTAGAAATATTTTTATGTTGTTGTTTGCAGTTTTTGGGGTGGGTGGGTAAGTGAGTGGGGGAGAAGGTTGTTGTTGTTTTAAAAATGGTTTTTGCCAAAGTTTGTGAGCACACATTTCTAAAGTATGCTTTCTTTTCAATCCTAGATTGTCAGACAATAATAATTTAAACCCTATAAATAGACTTTTAAAAAAATAAATTAGTGATTATTTTCTGGGCTCTCTTCCAAGACCATGAAAGATTTTTCTCTTTATTTCCTGGAGCCAAGTTGGGATTATTCTTGATAGACCTTGATAATTATTTTTTAAACACTTCAATGGTCGTAATTAGTTTTGAACTGGCGTTCTTTAATTTCATTCTTTGATTTGGCCTCCGGCCCATCCTGGCTTGAGTTTTCTTTCTTTTTTTTTTTTCAAATTTTCTTTCTGGGAATTTACAATCTGATTCAAAAGCTGTTTATTCAGAAGAGAACCCAGATTTGAAAAGCAAAAAACGGGTGAACAGGGTTTCAGCAAAAGTCACAGACATGGGACATGGAAGCACTAAGCAGGTGTGACCAACTGGTGGGAGCTGAAGAACCTCAATAGTCATTGTTGAGTCCCACTTCGCTTATCAAGGGACATGTAGCATGCTGGCCTTTTGGGAAACCCATAACTATGTAGACTGGATAATTTAAATTTAATCCTAAAGTTATCTTTACAGTATCCAGGAGAACAGAGAAGCTTAAACCACTTCCACCGAAGAATGTTTAAAGATTTGAGATCAAGAGCTGAAGCCCTACCACCCACTCAGTCACAAAACACTTTGTATTTGGTGTGTAATATAAATAGGGAGGGAAAAAAATACCTCAGTCACAAACTTAAGGCACACAAGTCTTATCCCTTAGGCTCAGTGTTGCACTTTTGTGTCGGGGCAGAGAACAAAACACAACTTTCATGTTGTGTGTTTCCAAAGGGACAAAGCGTTCAGAGAGAAGCACGGTACTCAGCCAGCCTGCCTGAATTTTAATAGCCAAGTCACAAAGGCTCGAACTGATATTAAGAGCTGGTTAATATTGCATTTCTCTGAAAGATGCATTTTGGCTATAGGTCATAGGAGGTCCATCAAGGACAGGATATTAAGAACTGAGAAGGGGACGAAGCTGCCAGATGAAGGGACTAATCAAGTGCAGAAACCTTTGTGGAGAAAACAGAATCGCTCTCAGGAAGAGAAAGCCTGGAACAAAGCAATGCTCTTTTCATTCTTGTGACTGTCTTTGACCTTCTTTCTTCTTGTCCAATCTTGTTCATCTCCAGGCCACTTATTCCTGAATGCATAACTATCTAATCCAATATGGGAGCAAGAGTTCTGACTGTCCCCTCTCAATGACCTAAGGAAGACCCCCCTTTAAAAAAATATATATGAGGGAATAGATGAACAATCTATCTTGGTAACTTCAGAAACCATGATCTCAGTGCCAGGAATACGTGGGACAAGGTCTTCAACCCAAGTAGTAGCTTGGATGATTAGAGGGTAAATCTTAAGGGACTTTTCAAGGAACTTGCTTGTCTCCAGAAGTTGTGGGCGCTCCATCATTGGAGGTTTTCAAGAAGAGATTGGACAGCCGTTTGTCTGGAATGGTACAGAGTCTCCTTCTTGAGCAAGGGGTTGGACTAGAAGACCTCCAAAGTCCCTTCCAACTCTGTTATTCTTGATGCCACACTCAGGATTCTGAAGTGAAATTCTCCTGCTATCCATCACTGGGCTAAACCTCTTCCTGCCCAAATTGTCTTCTTCAAAAAACAAAGCTTATTTTCTCCCATTTCATTCTCTGACAATGGGTTAGAATTTGCTTTCGTGCAATTTCTGAATTTCATTGTTTGGTTGGAAGTGCCATTGTTGCTCTCTGCCATCACATCCCACAATTTGAAGGTATCTGGGAGATTTCCCAAATACTTTTTTCAGGAGGCAACTGGACTTTCTTGTGTTTCTTTTGAAGACCTTTTGCTTCTCATCCAAGAAGCTTCTTCAGCTCTGACCGGATGGTGGAGCTGAAGAAGCTTCTTGAGAAATGTCTTCAAAACAAACAAACAAACAAACAACAACACAAGAAAGTCCAGTTGCCTTCTGTAAAAAGCACCTTTGGGACAACCATACCTGGATGACTGAGAATCTCCATAGATATCTGGGAGATGGTTCTTCCTGATGACCTCCTTCGAGACTTAATATTTAGAGGGCTTAAGGTTCCTTATTTTTGGTTGAGAATCATCTTTCCTAACCTAGTGGCCAACATAATGAAATTTGGAAATGTGAGATTTGACATACAATACCTCTGGAGGCATCTGTTGGACTCAAGCTGCTCTGGAACATCTACCTAAATTCAGAATTAGATTTCAGAAGCCCATCTTCTTCCTCTTCCTTCCTTTTTTTGGTGGCATCTTAAACTCTGACAATAATGTTACAGATTCAGCTGTCACGGACAATCACTTACTTTGTCATATGCAGGGGATAGAATGGAAGGACAGTCGTGAAATCTTGGAGCATAACAAATTTGTCTTTATCAGGCCCCACAAGACTTGCTGCAGTGGATTAACACTGCCATTTCTCTAGAAATTCTACGAAGCCACAGTGAGCGTTTGACAGACATTTTTAATACCTGCCCATCCTCTCTTTGGTCTTATTTTTTCCGTCAATTAATCTTCTCTTTTTAAAAAGCAATAAAGAATCTCCAACCTGCTTTGACAAATGCAATCGCCCAGTTTTAAAAGTTCAGCCTCAAATTGATATCAATGTCCCTTTAATCATGGCCTGTCCTTGGATGATGGCAGGAACAAGGCAACAAATTGTCCCCACCTGTCCTTTAATCAGCGCTTGGCCCTCCCCAGCCAAGATTTGTGACCAAATTCTGCTGGCTAGTAAAAGCACCATGCCCAGATTTACGATTCGTTCTCTTGAAAAAGGAGAAGACATTTTCCTGGATGCAGCAACTTCTTCCGATGAGCTAAAGGCTACCAGACTTTTGACTCAAGAGCACCATCTTCCATGCAACTGTCAGGCTGTCAAACTTTTCACTGAATGCTACAGATGAGTACTGATGCATGTCAAAAGAACTGATACAGGATGTGACCTGTTTCTCCAAAGAAAGCAAAGCACCAGTCCAATCTCTTGGGTCTTTCTAAATGTAAGTCTGAATTCCTGTGAAACTTTTTCTGTGGTTGTGGTTGACATTTAATATTTCTTTCACTTCTTGCACAGGGCTGGCATCTCAACTATTCCCTATCTTTGCTTTTTTCTGGACTCTCTAAATGCTTCACAATCATAGCATTTCTCTTACTACCACTACTACAGTTGTGTTGGGAGCACCGAAGCACTTCCAAGTTGAAAAGCTTGAAAGATGACATCATTGTTGCCTGGAAGATGTTCAGTTGGGGGCTCCTGAACGCGCCCGATCCCGTCTGATCTCGGAAGCTAAGCAGGGTCAGGCCTGGTTAGTACTTGGATGGGAGGCCACCTGGGAATACCGGGTGCTGTAGGCAAGGCCACACTTGGAATACTGCATCCAGTTTTGGCCACCACGATATAAAAAAGATGCTTAAATCCATTATTCCATCCTTATATTTTGGGATAATCAGGAATAGGGTTTAGCTTTCTTCCCAGTGTCATCATTTCATATATATGAAGGGTGGTAGATCTACCTGTGCTTTCAAACTGTGGTGTTGGAAAAGACTTTTGACTGCAAGGAGATCCAATCAGTCAATCCTAAAGGTAATCAACCCTGGCTATTCTTTCGAAGGATAGATCCTGAAGCTGAATCTCAAATACTTTGGCTCCCAAATGAGAAGACACCCAGATGTTGGGAAAGGCGGAAGGCAAAAGGAGAAGGGGACGACAGAGGATGAGATGGCTAGATTGTGTCGTTGATGCAATGAACGTGAATTTGGACAAACTCCAGGAGAAATTGGAGGACAATGCGAAACTGGTGGTCCATGGGGTCATGAAGAGTTGGACATGATTGAACAACTGAACAACAAAAGACCCCCCTGAGGTCTTTTCGGCTATCACCTGAGAAAGGAACCGCGTGTTGCATGAAACTCTTTTTTTTTAAATCTGAAATTTTCACAATTGATCGCCTACAGATTTATTGGCTTCTCTGGAAAATAGAAGCAAGGCCCACCGTCAGTTCTACTCTTTTTCTATTCGTTTTGATCCCACCCTCTCCATCACCTTCACCCTCACTATCTCGTTCCAAGATGAGCAAAGAACTAAATTAAAACTGTCATTTTAGCTTATGAATAATAGACGCTCCGCTCTTTAATTATTTATAGTTTTGAATTTTTCTTACCCCCCCCTCCACCCCCTCAGACAACAAATCAAAATAACCATCCAACATATATTTTTTTTAATGTAGCTTTCAGTAATTTGATGCTACCCGAATGCTAAGATTCCCCAGATAGGTTCGTTTTTCAAATATCACCAAATAAACTAAAAAAAAAAAAAAAAAAAGGGAGGGAAAGGAGAGAGAGAGAGAGAACCCCCCCCTTTGAATGCATTCCTTATCTTGCATGCCAGGGGCTCCCTTTGCTATGCCAGTTGACAAAAAAATATTTAAGTGAAATCTAATCACAACAAAATGATGTTCATACATCCCTATTAATAATTTATCTCTCTGTGATCGTAGCAGCAGCTAATGCGGAAGTTAGAGAATCTGTCTCCACCAAGAGGGTGGGCTGGGAGGGGGGGAGGGAGGGAGGGAGGGGGGAAATCAATGTGATATCTTATCTGCTTTTTTTTTTAGTCAGATCCATTTTTTTCCCCATCTCGCAGGCAGCGCACAACAAGTCTGAAATATTAATGTTGGAAGAAATTGACAGAAACAGCGCCAATATTTTTCCTCTTAAATAAAACTCCTTTTTTTGGGGGGGGGCTCATCGGTTGCTGATAAAGTTCCATCACCCAACTTAATGGCTTACTCTCCCCTTCGAGAAACTCTCAATCCATCTGATGGAAATTGGAATTAGTTGCATAAAAGATTTATTGACGGCGGCCGACAAAAGAAGGCAAATACCTGGAGGCTGTTGTTAATCCAATATTGAATGGGAAAATGCTCTTCCACATAAATCAAAGAGAGTTGCTTCGCTTAAAGTTAACACGAGAGGGATGGGCTGGGAATCTCAGACAAGCCCTAGTTATGCTGAGATAGGAGGAATAGAAATTTGATCCAACAAAGCAAAGAAATGCAAAAACGACGGAAAAAAAAACGTATCACCGGAGTATAAAATTGGCTCAATATTCTGCCAGGGGCCTTGTTCAGATGCAGGTAATAAATAAGAAAGAGCAGAAATATAGACAGCTTGCTTCTGCGTGCCTACTCAGAGTATGATTCATTAGTCCTAGATGGACCATAATATTGTAGATCAGACATGTCAAACTCGCGACGTCACGTGATGTCGCGCAACGTATCGGGATGGTTTTGCCATGGCTGGCAATGGGATGGGCATGGCTTCCGTGTGACGCATCTGGCCCACGGGCCGGCAGTTTGACACCCCTGCTGTAGATCTTAGAACCATGCCATTCTCATGCCCTCCATTGTGAGAATAGCAATGTCACAAACTGTGATGGAATGTAGTCTGGATTCCCAAGAAGAAGGGGCTGCATTCCAGAGGACCAAGAGACAGCGAAGTTTAGATAGTTTGACTGGCAGAAAGAGGGTCAAGTTTGCTCCTGCTAGAAGTTCCCAAAGTATATCTTTCATGGGGCAAGGAGTTGCTTTGATTTGGCAAGATTTCCATCTAGGGCAGTGGTTCTCAACCTGTGGGTCGGGACCCCATTTGGGGTCGAATAACCATTTCACGGGGGCCACCAAACAATGCAGTCCGCCATTTTTTCCCCCTTTCCTTAGCTGTGCTACTCCCTTTTATTCTATTGGCTTTTGAAAGCCAATAGAATAGACTCTCTTGAATAGAGTCTAATTCTATTGGCTTTCAAAAGCCAATAGGAATTGTCCAGGCTGTCTCTGCCCTGCTGAGCCCGCCAAAAGTCCCATTCTGCAAACGGTGCTGCACCAGTTGAGTAGTCCTCGACTTATGACCGGTTGAGTAGTCCTTGACTTACGACCGGTTGGGGGGGTCACGGCATTAAAAAGGTTGAGAATCACTGATCTAGGAGTAAGGAACAATAAGGGAGACTACTTAGAAATAATTCTATGTATCTTTTTTGGTTTTTGGAGCCTGACAAAACTTGAGGAGATCTCCATGACTTAATTCAGTCCTTCTTCACTTGAAGAAACGATTCCTAAGCTATTTCTGACAGCTGCAAAAGAGGAAAATAAGAACTAACAAGAACTAACTAGCTAACCAATAACCGTGTTACTAACTTAACAGCAGCCATTCACTAAACGGTGGCAGGAAACGACATAAAATGGGGCAAAACTCACTTAACGAACGTCTCACTTAGTCTTCGACTTACAATCACAATTTGAGCTCAGAATTTCCGTGGCCAGGTAAGACAGTTGTTAAGTCAGCTTTGCCCCACTTTACGACCTTTCTTGTCTCATTTGTTAAGTGAATCACTGCAGCTGATAAGTTAGTAACCCGGTTGACTTTTGCTGGTCAAAAGGTTGCCAAAGGTTGACCTCGGGACGCAGCAACGGCCATGCCGTTGCCAAGCATCTGAATTCTGATCACGTGGGGATGCTGCAACGTTCGTGAGTGTGAAAAACAGTCATTTCAGTGCCGTCGTAATTTTGAACGGCCACTAAATGAACTGTCATAAGTCAAGGACTACCTGGTACTTGCATACGCCATTCCATTTCATGTGGATATGTCAAACACAGGGGTCCACGGGAGGCGCAAACAAGAATGCATCCGAGTAGGATCTACCAAGCAAATGTTGCATCTGATTCACCCACCGATCTCGAGTGTTAGGGGCCCAGGACCACCAGGACAGGTAAAGGGAGGGTCTCTCATCCAATCTAAGAAGCCCCCCATGGTCTTTGAAGGCAGCTGCTCCCCTTCTGGATGGAGATGGGGAAGGCAGCTTCCTGCCCTTTGCAAAAAACGTCCTCCGAGATATTTTCCATCATCCTGACATTTCATTTAAAATGAAATATAGAAGGTATTCATGTGCCTGACAGGTATATTTGTTTGGCTTTAAAATATACAGGGAACGTGCCTTAATGTCTGGTGACTGAAGTGCTTCAAAGGGGTGTGTGCATGCATATTTATGGAGCGCCACAGCCTTGGTCCACATGAAAGAGAATTGCAACATCAGGCGACTTTATGCTGGGGATCAGATCCGCCCCTGTTGGCACGTGTGGCAGGAGTCATTTAATTGGGGAACTGTTCAAATGGACTTTATTTGAAAACTGACTCCTCCCCACTCTATCAAATCAAAGGGAAAAAAAAAAGATCTTCCCTCTCTTTTCCCAACATTTTGAAGGAACTTTCTTATTTGTATATGCATGGTGAAAAAGACAGATTTATTTATTTTGCTTCCAAAAGATTTAAGGTGGTTTGGGTTTTTATTGTTGTTTTTTTTTTTTGCAGCCAAAAGCCAATAGAAATTTAACTTTAGTGCAGAAAAACCAGGATTTGTAGTTCTGCAGAGTGACCGGGCCAATTGTGGCATTCCTTGGCATACTATTTCTTGTGCAAATTGGGGTTTTATTCACTATTCTCCAGTGTTAATTGCAGTGTGTTCACAAACTTCCTGTTCAGTTCAATCTTGCTAGAATAGGAGGGGCGATGTGGCTCAAAGTGGTCTATTTCTTTATCTTTGATTATTCCCACATTCTGGATTGAATTTGACTCAACTCGACTGATTTGGCCCAAAGGTGCTTTTCCAAAAGGCAACTGGCCTTTGTTTTTCTTTCTTGAAAATGTTTTGCTTCTCATCCAAGAAGCCTCTTCAGTTCTGACGGAAGGGTGGGGAATGGAAGGATTTCCCCACCTTTCCGTCAGAACTGAAGAAGCTTCTTGAATGAGAAGCGAAACATTTTCAAGGAAAGAAACAAAGGCCAGTTGCCTTTTGAAAAAGCACCTTTGGGACAACCACGATCTGGATGATTGAGAATCTCCATAGACATTTGATTTGGTTTATTTCTCAGCCCTAATATCTGGTCTTTCAATCCTGATGATTGGCTATTCCAATAGCAACTCACATACAGTATGACTATTGTACACGCCCCAACTCTCCCTGTAGATAGCAGACATCCCTTTCTGTTTCCCTAAAACCTAACCTTATACATCCACTGTGTTTTTACAGTGCATTGTGGTGCAGTGGTTAGAATGCAGTACTGCAGGCAAACTCTGCCCGCAGCCAGGAGTTCGATTCTGACCAGCTCAAGGTTGACTCAGCCTTTCATCCTCCCGAAGTCTGTAAAATGAGGACTTAGATTGTTGGGGGGAGGAAATATGCTGACCCTGTAAACTGCTTAGAGAGGGCTCATATACCACTATGAAGTGGTATACAAGTCTAAAGGCTATACCTATTGCCATATCCCTTACTTGCAAATTTTTCAAACTAATTGCTTGCCCACCCATCATACGAAGCTGATTGTTTTGGGAGCAAGCATTAAAACATGGCTGCGGGGAAAAAATGTGATGTAAGATTTAGGTAATAACCAACAGTGGTTAGAATTGGTGAAATATCATGATAAAAATATTGGACAGAATATAAGTTCGTTTCAGGAATTGCATGCGTCTAAAAAAAACCCGATCTGGAACCCCAAATATTATACATAACTGGAGGGAGAAAGAAGTAAAAACTTTGGCCATTCAGCCTGCGAAATGACATCTGCCATTTGATTCAGAAGACAAATTTTTGACTTCCAGCTGTTAAGGCTATTCAATTCCTTTTCCTCTAGGCAGGTGGCAAGATGGAGAATGTAATTTTCCATTTCTGTCGGCGTCCCTAGGTTTCCTGCTTATGATGGACAGTCTGCTTTTGCTAGTAAGTACATTAAAAAAAACTCAGGGTGCAAAGAAACGGTGCCCGTTTCCCCAGAAAGCTAGAAAAATTCTACATTGTTGAGTCGCCGTTTCCCGTGGTTCCAGTCCGAACGCAGGAAAAGCCTTGTAGCTAAGTTTAAATTCTAAAATTTAAAAATCTCCTTTGCATGTTCCCTTCAGTGCAGACACCCAGCTGCAAGTCTCTTTTTTCCTTTCTGTAGTGTTCGCATTTTATGTTCGCGGTAATTTGCTTCAGCCTATTTCCACACCAATTTTAGCATCTCCCCCTTCGTGGCGGCCACACAAAAGAGTTATAGCCATTTCCAAAGGGGGGGGGGAAGCGAAGTTTAAAATGAATCCTTGCAGGCATTTCCCTAATGTATGCACATATCTATATTGTATGCAAGAATTCTCTGGATGGGGCTGCTTATTTGCCATTTTCCATAATGGTCTTAGTTTTATATGCAATTTCCCCCAAAGTGCTTTTTTTTGGAGAGGGGACTGGCCAGCAGCATTTGGAAAGTAGTAAAAAAAAACAACAACTCTAAATTAATCCAAGTTATACATTTGATAGTCTCCTGCTAAAACTTGGCAAAGGCTCCTCCGATACTCAACACAGCGTGTCTAGATAAGAATCTTTATTGCCTACTAGGATGAAGCTATTAAAATGGTTGATTGCTCTCCATCAGCACAAAGAAGGTGCAGTTCCTTTTTTCCTCAACTTTAATTTCCGGATTTCTTTTTCCTGCCTGCGCTCTGATTTAACACATTTATTTTATTTATTTATTTTTGCCTTGAACTTTCCAACGTTGGAACTAGGTAAATGTTGACGGTTGACAGAACCGATATCGGCGACCTGAGAAACACTGCCTCCTGGTGTGAATCCCAGTTGCACGAATGGTTGTGCATTTAATTAATGCATGAATTAAATCAATTAATTAATTGATTAATCCACCGTATTTGCTCTGAACAAATGGGGCTATCCAGTTGCTTCTGCTGTCTGCGATTGTGGTGACCTGCAGACAACAACACATATGGATACCTGCCCTTTGTGACCCGTTAGTGCACACTCGAGGACTTCATGGCAGTGCATCAAAACACAATTAATGTTGCTAATTTCTGGGCAAGATCTGTTTACCATAGTGGCGAATATCTGTAACTCGGGGGGAGGATGAAGGGTGACAATTGGGTCTCTGAGCTTATGGTTTGGTTTCCGAATGTTTTGTTACCAGGCTAGGTAACACCTTCAGCGTTACCAAAGATCTGTTTAATTTGCACATATTTCAATCTTGTATTTTATATTTTAAATGTTATGCAATATGGTATGCCTTATTTTAATATTGATGCTTCTGACATGAATGAACAAATCTTTTCTTTCTTTCTTTCTTTCTTCCTTCCTTCCTTCCTTCCTTCCTTCTTCCTTCCTTCCTTCTTTCTTTCTTTTCCTTCCTTCCTTCCTTCCCTTCCTCCCTCCCCCTCTCTCTTTCTTTCCCTTCCCTTCCCTTCCCTTCAATCCATTTCTTTCTTCCTTCTTTCTTTCTTTCTTTCTTTCTTTCTTTCTTTCTTTCTTTCTTTCTTTCTTTTCCTTCCTTCCTTCCCTCCCTCCCTCCCCCTCTCTTTTTCTTTCCCTTCCCTTCAATCCATTTCCTTCTTTCTTTCTTTCTTTCTTTCTTTCTTTCTTTCTTTCTTTCTTTCTTTCTTTCTTTCTTTCTTTCTTTCTTTCTTTCTTTCTTTCTTTCTTTCTTTCTTTCTTAAACTTCCTGACAGTTGGAACAATTAAGCAGTGGAACAACCTGCCTCCAGAAGTGGTGAAGGCTCCAACACTGGAAGTTTTTAAGAAGAGGCTGGACAGCCATTTGTCCGAAATGGTGTAGGGTTTCCTGCCTGAGTAGGGGATTGGACTCGATGACCTCCAAGATCCCTTCCAACTTTATTATTATTATTATTATTATTATTATTATTATTATTATTATTATTATTATTATTATTAATAATAATAATATTGCTAATGGAAGGTTGGGAAAGGAAGTTCAAGCAGCTAAAGAAGCAACCAGGGATGAATTTGCATACTTCTTACAAACGGGACCATCTCACACCTCCCTGTTCAAATCTGTGATTGAACATTTGTCCAGTGGCTCATGCCTTGGTCCTCTATCCAACTTAATGAATATGCATCCTTGTCTGGGTAAATTATTTACCATGCATTCTATAAAATTAAATATTTGCAGAGATTGCAATGGCATTTCCTTCGCTCCATAGAAATGAATATGCATGGAGAAAAAGCACACACAGATCTCCGGCTTAAAATATTTACAGGAATTTGAAAAGCGAACCTCGATCTTTACAGAGAGTGCCTGGCGATGGACTCATCCCTACTCCTTTGCCATTTGTGAGTTCTTCAATATTTATCATTAGGAAACGGTCGACACAAAGTTCTTTTTGTGTCACCAATGCTGATGATTCCATCTGTAACCTTCAGAGCTGGCTTTGGATAAGCCAGCTCAATGGAGCAAGCCAGATCCTCTTGACTCTGTGATTCACAAACTGTAGATGGATGGATGTACAGGTAGATGGACCGATGGACAGATGGACTTCTTCTTATGCCATATCCGTTATCGGATGTTGGCGGTCCTGTTGGCAATCCTGTTTTTATCAGCAGCCACACGAAAAAGTGCTGCTGAGTTTTGTCCAGACCAGTCCCTTAGATTTTGAAGCCATGATGTTCTTCTTCTGCCTGGACCTCGTTTGCCTTCAATCTTTCCCTGGAGGATTAAATGGAGTATGCCATATTTTTCTGGGTGTCGCATCACATGTCTGAAATATTCTAACTTTCGTTTTGATGATTTCCCTTGGCTTTCCCAGGTGGCTTATCACCCCCTCATTTCTGATCTTGTCAACCCAGCTTATACGTAACAGCCACCTATAAATCCACATTTCAAATGCTTCTAGTCTCTTCAGGTGGCCTTCTGTCCGAGACCAACTCTCTGCTCCATAGAGCAGGATAGAAAAAATATAGCATCTGACAAGCCTGATTTTCAGTTGGATGAATGGATAAATGGACCAATCCTGCTGTATTGGGTGGAAAGTCATATATTCTCATCTATAATAACATTTGGGGAGAAAAGAATTAGGTCTGCCTTGTGAGAGGATGCGATTTCCATCATCAAAAGTCTTGATCACCTAACTCCAAGCTAATCATTATCCAGAATGAAGGGAGTAGCTTCTTGTTTATGTTGAAATGAGAGTTCATTAACGGTATTAATGGACCTTGCTGTCTACTTAACAGGGTTTAGTTAAAATGATAAACTCTTTTAAATCTTTTCAGTCATGCATGAGTGGCTGCTATATTATTTTCAGTGTTTTTCAATCAAGGGAGTTCTGGCTAAATAGAATGTTTTGCTACAATTTGCTGGAAAAATGGATGAAACATACTTGGGGGGCTGTTTGAATGCCCCAAATATTGGAGTTTAACACCCCAAAGCTAAAAGACGATAAGGGGAGAGAGAATTAGTATTTTACCATAGTACTGTATATGGTAAGTATATGCTTTAAGATTTGTGGAAAACTCCTTTGGGTGTTTCAAAAAATGAGATGGAAAGCAGAAAGAAATGCATTTGTTTGGAGTGGTGGATAAAAATCAATCCAAACCGGAGGGAAATATATTATAATCTCTTGTCCTCATTCAGGCAAAGAGAGGATATGTGCTCTAGGACAGTGATGGCGAATGTTTTAGAGACCGAGTGCCCAAACTGCAACCTAAAACCCACTTATGCATCGTCAGGTGCCGGGTGGGTGTGGCCCATTGGGTGGGTGTGGCCCATCGGGTGGGCGTGGCTGTGGTGGTAACAGCAGACTGGGCGGGACTAAAAAGTTCAATCAATCAATTCCAACTTTGCAAGATCTTTTTTTTCCCGCGAGAAGTTGACTGATTGACTGATTGATTGAACTTTTTTTTTTTGCACGTGGCGGTGGAGGCCTAAAGCGAAAAGGTTTTATAAAACCCAGCTGAAGGCCTAGGACTGGGGGATGGCGCGCATGCCCACAGAGAGGGCTCTGAGTGCCGCCTCTGGGACCCATGCCATAGGTTCGCCACCACTGCTCTAGGATAACACTCTATTTGAATGTATGAATCCTGTTTAAAGGAAGGGAACCATAAACATCTGGAGTGGTTGTCCATCAGTAATGCAAAGCTGGGGAGAATATGTCTTCTTATAAGTCCCATTCCCCGTACGACTTTTCCTGACTCTTGTGATCTTCTAGTCTTGCTACATTAGACCTTGGATCTTATATAAAGGCAACCTTGTTTTCTGAAAGGAGAAGCGCCTTTTCTGTGGTGGCACCAATGTTAATGACTCTTCTTTAGGGACTCCTATGATGCCCTCTAAGTATTTTTGGAAGCAAGACAACATGTATTTTTAAATCCCATTACAAAGCAGGAAACTCTTCAGAGGTTGCTTCTATTTGCTTTTGTTTATAGTTAATTGCTTTGTCTGGGACTATGATCAACTGTTCACCACAATTTGAAGTCACAGCTATTTATTTAGTTGGTGTTGGCCTCCATAACAGTGTTTCCCAAACTTGACAATTTTAAGGCATGAGGATTTCAACTCCCAGAATTCCACAGCCAGCAACGCTGGTTGTGGAATTCTGGGAATTGAAGTCCACATGCCTTAAAATTGTCAAGTTTGGGAAACACTGCTCCATAACACATCAAGCTCTTCCCAAGAACCTAGAATGTCAAAATTCCCCAATGTAGTATGGATCCAAGTAGTGTAGCCTTTTGCAACTGACAGATGGAAATTTGGTCAGAGCGCAGATTTTTTTTAATTTTTCAAAAAAATGTTTTCAATTTTTTTGGGGGGGGGGTACAGCAGCCAGCGTACTGATCACTCCTGGGACGAGCATGGCTGGTTTATGCCGTCATCTTTCAATTTTCAGATCTTGAAACTTTGTGGTCTTCTCCAATTTGGATGTTGCAAATTGCTTTAAAAATACGATAAGCAGTATCACTTTCTCAGAAAGTAAAAAAAAAAAAATGTCGAATGCGATCCTAAATTAAACAGTACCGTTAGATGCATCTTTTTATGTTTGGGATATTCAAATTCTTTGTCCCCGATTGTCAAAAAAATTGACATGTGGATTTGGGTATCTGCTGTAACATCTTGTATATTATCACTCGTAAGCTTCTTTGTTATAGTTTCTGGACTGTCAGCCTTGCCTGAGATGCAAATGGAATGCAAAACACGACAGAATAATTTTTGAAAACCCTGACAAAAAGAAAAGATAACAGCGGAGGATGTTTTGATGGGTGCAACATTGAAATACTTCTGCGACCTTAGCCTGTCTTAGTGTTAACTGATGTGACTAAGGATAAAAAAATACTTTGATTTTTTTGGGGGGGGGCATGAGTGAAGGAGGAAAAAAAAGATTTTAGGATTTTGTAACTGCATTTCTACTTTGTAAACTTAGTAACAAAAATTTCTTTATTGTCTACTGACTCCTAAGACTGGCAAATGGATGGATCAAATTCCCAAACTCAGCTTCTGATTCTGAGTTTAATCCAAGAACAAAAAAGTGATGGAAAGAAGGATAACATGTTACATATGAGGAACAGTATGGCAAAAGCTGAATTAAGCATGCTGGTTAGCCAAGATTCTTAATTCTCCAGGCTGAAATGTTATAGAATATAGAATATATAGAGAATAACAGAGTTGGAAGAGACCTTGGAGGTCATCTAATCCAACCTCCTGCTTAGGCAGTAAACCTTATACCATTTCAGACAAATGATTGCCCATCTCTTCCTAAAAACTTCCAGTGTTGGAGCATCCACAACTTGTTTTCTAAAGCCTGTCTGGGTCACCTTCAGTCTTGATTACAGAGAACATGCTGGATACCTGGCAAGTAAACAGACCATGATTGTAATTAACAAGTCTGCTGCAAAAATTCTGTAGAGAGAAGGTGATCTCTTTTATCCAGGAAGAGGGTGGCGGGGAGGTAGGATGAAAAAATCAATCGTGGAAGTTAATTCAAGGATGCCCTGATAAGGAGGTGAAAACGCTTGGCACCGTGTGCCAAAGAACAGCGTGCTTTTAAGGTTTTCAAGGACGACAGCAAAAGGATTGTTCCCTAACGTTGCAAAGTTTTTGGAGAGAACGTTTAGCTTTTGGGGAACTAATTTACTTCGAAGGAGATAGGAGGATTTTTTTTAAGGGTCCCCAGGGCTTACGAAGACTTAGGTCAGGGGTCTTCAAACTTGGCCCTTTGATGACTTGTGGACTTCAACTCCCAGAATTCCTCAGCCAGGCATACTTCTGGAAGTACATTCTGGGCCTGGGCAACAAAAAATTCGTTACCGGTTCTGCCGAAGTGATGCGAACTGGCTTTATACACACAACCTGCAAAGCATGAAAAGCATTGTCTACATTTCTGGTGGCATTCTGAGTTGTATGAACTCTCCCCATTTGGTGAATCTGTGTTTCAGGGTATCTTGTCAGTCTAGAAAACTCAGTGGGGAGATTACACATGTTGTATGAATATAAACAAAGTGGTTATTTTCAGACTGATCATGAGTAGACTGAACCAGGAACATCTGTGTGGTGGGGCTGAGCAAAGTTCAGATGGCAGCTACGTCTAGGTCGGGGATCTTCAAACTTGGCCCTTTTATGACTTGTGGACGTCAACTCCCAGAATTCCTCAGCCAGGCACGTGTGGGGTGGGGAAGATTTTTGGCACTCGGTCTCTAAAAGGTTCGCCATCACTGCGCTAGGTTAATTTTGCATTACTGTAATCTACTTGACTTCTAGTAAACTATACATTTCTCCCCCCCAAAAAAACGGGGTTGAGGATTGTTCTTACTTAGAGGCTCAAACTGAGGCAGCTGAGACTTTTTTCCCCATTGCTTGTGGGAAAAAGAAACCCATGCTATTCAGGTTCTTGTTGAGGAGAATAGGTGCCCTAAAATAAATTCTGCCAGGCAAGAAAAACAAGTACTTGGTAATAATGCCATTTTTAAAATCAGCACGTTCCAAGTGTTTAATCCTCTGCTGCATTTGGAGATGTCAAGAAGGAATAAGGCTGCTAGCTGTTTCTAAGATAACCTTTTGAAAAGATTTGCAGCGCAGGAGCTGATCTTTATTTTACAAAAGCCATCAAAGCAGATTGCTGACCACTGTAACAGATGGAAAGGGATCTCTACTCCTGGACTGTACATGTTTTAAATGGTCAAGAAAATGGGGAGGGGAGAGTTGAGAGGTTGAAGAGAGGAGTCGGGATTCTTTGGTTTTGAAATTGCAATTCAATTTGTCAATGCCAATGATGTTCAAGTGGTGCTCCAGTTGTTTTGGGATTGCACCCAAGGAGCCTATCACTATTGGTACTACCCTTGCTTGCTTTTGCCACAGTCTTTCTATTTCTATTTGTAGGTCTTTGTATTTTGTTATCTTCTCCAGTTCTTTCTAGTCTATTCTGCTGTCTCCAGGCACTGCCACATCCACTATCCAGACTTTTTTGTCTTTCTTATCGACAATTGTTAAGTCTGGGGTGTTATGTTGCAGGTGTTTGTCTGTTTGAATTCTGAAGTCCCAGAGCAGTTTAATTTTATCATTTTCTATGACTTTCTCTATTTTATGATCCCACCAGTTTTTGCTTACAGGCAAATGATATTTTTTGCGGATCTTCCAATGCACCATTGTTGCTACTTTGTCATGCCGCTGCTTGTAGTCAGTCTGTGCAATCTTCTTGCAACAGCTTATCAGGTGGTCCACTGTTGTTTCTTCTTCTTCTTCTTCTTCTTCTTCTTCTTCTTCTTCTTCTTCTTCTTCTTGTCTTCTTCTTCTTCTTCTTCTTCTTCTTCTTCTTCTTCTTCTTCTTCTTCTTCTTCTTCTTCTTCTTCTTCTTCTTCTTCTTCTTCTTCTTCTTCTTCTTCTTCTTCTTCTTCTTCTTCTTCTCCTTCTCCTTCTTCTCCTTCTCCTTCTCCTTCTCATTATTATTATTATTATTATTATTATTTGTGTGAAATATTCACTGAAGTTAATTTAAGAGTTATTTATATAAGATGATATAAATAAATAACAGAAACTGTGCTTTCTCCCTTCATCAGATAATTCTGAACTCTCTCTCTTTTTTCTCTTTCTCTTCTATTGTCTGTCTATCTATCTATCTATCTATCTATCTATCTATCTATCTATCTATCTATCTATCTTTCTATCTATCATCTATCTATTCAATTAATCAATGGAGTAGCTTGCCTCCTGGAGTTTATTGTGATCCACTGCTGGAGGTTTTCAAAAATAGACTGGACAGCCATTTGGATGGTATAGGGCAGAGGTAGGCAACCTTGGCTCTTTTATGACTCGTGGACTTCAATTCCCAGACTTCAATTTTGGGAGTTGAAGTCTGGGAGTCATAAAAGAGCCAAGGTTGCCTACCCCTGGTATAGGGCAACCAGCCTTAAGCAGGGGGTTGGATTAGAAGATCTCTGAGTTTCCCATCCAACCCTATGATTCTATGTTCTGTGAGATTCCTTCTTTACCATTCAGTGCACTTCCTGCTGTACAATGCCTTTTGTTTGGTCCAGCAAGTGCAGGCAGCGGGTGAGATAAAGGCAGTGGCTGAAACCTTGCGGCATTGCCAGAGCTTGAGTGCACTGATTTACATGCAGGGGAGTGGAAGGCACACTGAAAACAGTAATTGACCTTTTGCCCTTGTCTGATTACTCAAGGTAGGAAAGCCTGGAGCAAAGCCAATTGTCTCTGCACCCCTGGCTTAACTGACAGTGGAATAATTGCAGTTCTCAATTGCTGATGCCACTGGATTACACCGGGTCCCCTAAAATCTCACCGCCATTCTAATTAGTTCAAGTGATTTAGCAGTAAGCAAACTGACAAATGCAAAACATTAAATTATTTCCTGGAAAAAAAAACCAGAGCATTGATGGACACTATTAAATAGACTGACGTGCTGGGGAGACGTGTGAATGTTAGTAGTACTTTATAATGACTTGGTAAGATCGCATTTGGAATATTGCATCCAGTTTTGGTTGACACGATCTAAAAAAAGATGTTAAGACTCTGGAAAGAGTGCAGAAAAGAGCAGCGAAGATGATTAGGAAGTTGGAGGCTAAAACATACGAAGAACGGTTGCAGGAATTGAGTATGTCTAGTCTAGTGAAAAGAAGGATTAGGGGTGACATGATAACAATTTTCCAATATTTGAGGGGCTACCACAAAGAAGAGGAGATCAACCTGTTCTCTAAAGCGCCTGAAGGCAGGGCAAGAAGCAACGGATGGAAACTAATCAAGGAGAGAAGCAACCTGGAACTAAGGAGAAACTTCCTGACAGTTAGAACAATTAACCAGTGGAACAACCTGCCTCCAGAAGCGGTGGATGCTCCAACACTGGAAGTTTTCAAGAAGAGACTGGACAGCCATTTGTCCCAAATGGTATAGGGTTTCCTGCCTGAGCAGGGGTTGGACTAGAGGACCTCCAAGTTCTTTCCAACTGTGTGCTGCTATTCTGCTAAGGATTCCAATGATAACCACATATGCTGATTTTGGACGACAGAAAACCAATTATGTGAACATGAATTTTGGATGGCCAGCTTGGTGTAGCAATTAAAGATGCTAGAAGATTAGGAAATTGTGAGCTCTAGTCCTGCTTAGACAGAAAGCCAGCTGGGTGATGTTGGGCCAGACCTTCCCTAAGAGCCCTGTAAAGAAAGCAAGGCAAGCCACTTCTGAAAAACGTTGCATGGATTTTTTTCCACGGAGCTTCCAGGAATCAAGATTGATCTGAGGGTGTGCACACGTGCACACACAAAAGTGTAATGATCCAAACTTAGAATCTAGACAGCACAAAGTACAATTTGCTATCTACTACTTTCACGCAACACTGGGCATATCTAAGAATTTGGGAACACGAGTAGATGCAGTCTCAAAACACTCATTTACCAGATGACAAACTTTGTGGGTGTGAGTTTTTATCTGAAAAAAAACAAAAACATATGCCACCCATTCTTTGAATAGCCTGTAAACATACCTACCCAACGTGCCATTATCTTGGGAGTTAAACATTATGCAGAGCACACAAAGTGTATAAAACATGGGATGTTAGGAAATTAAAGGTTTCGGTTTTGCAAAAAGAAAGGAAACATAAATAAAATTAGTTTACGCCAACACCATTTAGGACAGTTTTGCGTACTTTTCTTTTCTTGCAAGACCTCCTTGCTACCATCACATCTATATAAAGCTTTACAGATATTTTTTTTTAAAAAACATGCAATCAACATCCAGAACAAACAACATTAAGGGCATTGCAAATAGAAAACAGAAACTCAGCAGGAAGATTTAAAAACCCAGGAAAATAATTATGATTTCAGCTCCTTTCTAAATCGTGCCAAGAAAAACTTAACTTCTTGCCACACTCCCATAATGCTCTCTGTCATGCCAATTTATGTTTTTTTTTAAAAAAAACTAGCAGAACACAATATCCAACTACACACTAAGCCAGCGTCCCTGCATCTCAGCAGCTTTTAAGATGTGTGGACTTCAGCTCCCAGAATGCATGCTGGCTGGGGGATTCTGGGAGTTGAAGTCCACCCATTTTCAAGTTATGAACCAGTGCACTAGGTTGTAACCTGGAGCCCCAAGGTTTTTTTTTCCCTTTTGGGGGAAAAATTAAGATATGGAGGATTTGTATTTTGAGTGGCAGAAAGCCCTGTTAAATAGGAAACAGAACCACAGGCATTTGAGTAATTAAAGGCATTTATTTCTTTATTTGTATCCCACCCTTATTATTTTTCAAATACCTCAAGGTAGCAATTATATCCACCACACCTTCCTCCTCCTTTAGCCTACTGTATAAAACCAACTATCATCTCTAGCCATTGTGTGGTACAGTTACTTGAAAAAAGCATATTATGTGAACATATCAATGAGGCACTACCTTGATGTGGTTGTGGGGCTTGTGTACTCTGAGGAAGATGAGAGCTATGCCAGAGGTTCAACCATACTGGATAGGTCTCATCAGAGGAGTCAGACAAAGAGTGTCTCTCCCATAAAAAATATGGTGAGACGTAAATTGCAGAATGCCATACCGGCTCGGACGTCGCCCGGGTTAACAAGGTCCGCACTAGATATTGGAGTTCCTGGATATCTGGTGAAAAATGGGTTACAGGACTCAGGACTGTTGGCTGAGCAACCAGGGCCAGCAGCTGCAGAACTACTGGAAGAAAAGGTGTTTACCCGTCGCAGATACACAGTGATGGAAAACAAAGAAATAATGATCTGTTACTACAGATCAAGTCCAACAAGAAGAGGATATCTAAAACGAATGCACCAGTTCTGGAAAGAACAACATCCAGAATCAGAAATAACAGAACAGAGACTAGCAGATCAACGCCGATTTATAACACGAAACAAAATATTCACAGAAACAGAATTGGACGAACTGCAAAGGTTTACCCAGGGCAAAGAAATCAAAGCCTTACCAGAAGTAATTCAGAATGTAGAGGCTAACCAGGGGGAGTTGGCAGTGAAGGAATCTAGCAGAAATATACAACTGTTCTCATTTGGAAACCAGGCACCTCTACCTCAGGAAGAACAAAACCCTCTAACTAAAGAAATAAAAGAATTGAAACAAAGAATAACTGAGCATCTAGAACAGCACAAAAACAACAGAATAAGGCTACCTGCATTGAAGCTTGTTCCAAAGAAACAGCTAGCACAAGCATTAAAAGATGCAAATACTGCAATATCAAGTATAAGCACCAATTCACTGCAAGAAACAAACCAACTAATGTACAGCACAGCTGTAGTTATAACAGAATACCTGGGATGCAAAATCAACAAAAAAGAAAAACAAACAAACAGTGCACCACAAAAATGGAAGGTTAGACTAGAAAATAAGATCAGCAAGTTAAGATCACATGCAAGCAAGCTAGAACAGATGAAAGAAAAGAAGCTGAAGAACAAGAAGACCAAAGAATACCTAATCAAGAAATACCACTTAGAAACAAGGAAGATCAAGGAAGCACTGGAAATAATAAAGCAACAAATAACAGCTATAGCCAGGAAAATCAGTAGATATGAAGCTCGAATTGCAAACTATAGGCAGAACCTCCAATTTCAATCCAATCAGAAACGTTTCTACCAATCCATCAATGGAGAAACTGCAAGGAATCAGTCAGTACCTGACAAGGAAGAAACAGTGCAGTTCTGGAAGCAGATATGGGATAACCCAAAGAAATACAACAAGGATGCGGCTTGGTTAAAAGAGGTGGATGCAAATAAAACAGAAGTTGAAATGAAAGAACTAGTAATAACAACAAAAATGGTAGAAAAAAGAGCAAAGAAAATCAAAAATTGGTCAGCACCAGGTGAAGATGAACTGCATGGGTTTTGGTTGAAACATCTAACTGTTATACACCCACTCATTGCCAAGCAGTTCAACAATATACTACAAGGAGGAGAAATTGAAAAGTGGCTAACAACTGGGAAAACCTACCTAATAATGAAAAATCCAGCAAAAGGGGCAACACCAGGTAACTACAGGCCAATTACCTGCTTACCAACAACTTTCAAATTACTAACTGGTGTGATAGCTGATGCAGTACAACAGCATCTAGTTGAAAACAATCTCTTTCCACCTGAGCAGAAAGGAAACCGCCCCAATCGCAGAGGAACAAAAGATCAACTCCTAATAGACCAAATGATCTTGGAAAACTGCAAGAGAAGGAAGACCAACCTGAATGTGGCATGGATTGACTACAAAAAGGCATTTGACTCTCTGCCACATGATTGGATAATAAAGTGCCTAGAAATAACAGGAGTCAGTAGAAACATCAGAAAATTTGTGCAAAGATCGATGGCACAATGGAAGACACAGTTGCAGATCAATGGTGAGAAGCTGGGAGAGGTTAATATCAAGAGAGGGATATTTCAAGGAGATTCATTATCACCATTACTATTTGTTATTGCACTGTTTCCTCTGTCAACAATACTGAATAACTCAGGACATGGCTATCAAACATCAAAAACATCTGCTAGACTATCCCACCTCCTTTACATGGATGATCTGAAGCTGTATGGAAAAACATCATCTGAAATAGAATCGCTGCTCAACACTGTCCGTATATATAGCCAAGATATTGTAATGGAGTTTGGCTTGGACAAATGTGCCACACTTACTATCAAACAAGGAAAAATAGTGAAAACTGAAGGAATCAAGATGCCCCACGAAAATAACATTAAGAGTCTGGATGAGGAAGAGTACTACAAATACTTGGGTATCCTTCAAGCTGACAACATCAAGCACACTGAAGTCAAGAAAAAGATTAGAGGTGAATACATCAAGAGAGTGAAGAAGATCTTAAAGTCCAAACTCAATGGAGGAAATACCATAAAGGCAATCAACACCTGGGCAATCCCAGTCATTAGGTACACAGCTGGAATAGTGGACTGGACTCAAGCAGAACTAAAAGCAATGGATAGGCAGACCAGAAAAATAATGACAATGAATCATGCCCTTCATCCACGCAGTGACATTGATAGACTTTATCTACCAAGGCAAATAGGTGGGCGTGGAATGCTACAAGTACATCAGATGGTTGAAGAAGAAAAAATGGCTTTGGAAGAATATCTGAAGAACAATGATGAAGATGCACTGAAATTAGTATATCAGGAAGGCTTACTAACTACTGGAGAGACCAAACTGGCCTACAGGAAAGACCAAATGAAGAACAGAATAGAGGCATGGGAAGACAAAGCACTACATGGCCAATACATGAAAAAAATAGCTGGGAAAGCAGATAATAATAAAACCTGGCAATGGCTAAGAGCAGGAAAATTGAAGAAAGAGACCGAGGGACTAATTCTGGCTGCACAAGACCAAGCCTTAAGGACAAATGCATACAAAGTCAAAATTGAGAAGACAGCAACAGACAGTAAGTGCCGCCTATGCAAAGAAGCTGAAGAAACAGTGGACCACTTGGTAAGCTGTTGCAAGAAGATTGCACAGACTGATTACAAGCAGCGGCATGACAAAGTAGCAACAATGGTGCATTGGAAGATCTGCAAAAAATATCATTTGCCTGTAAGCAAAAACTGGTGGGATCATAAAATAGAGAAAGTCATAGAAAATGATAAAATTAAACTGCTCTGGGACTTCAGAATTCAAACAGACAAGCACCTGCAACATAACACCCCAGACTTAACAATTGTCGATAAGAAAGACAAAAAAGTCTGGATAGTGGATGTGGCAGTGCCTGGAGATAGCAGAATAGAAGAGAAAGAACTGGAGAAGATAACAAAATACAAAGACCTACAAATAGAAATAGAAAGACTGTGGCAAAAGCAAGCAAGGGTAGTACCAATAGTAATAGGCTCCTTGGGTGCAATCCCAAAACAACTGGAGCACCACTTGAACACCATTGGCATTGACAAATTCGCTATTAGTCAATTGCAAAAGGCAGCCTTATTAGGAACTGCTTCCATCCTGCGACGATACCTGTAACACCATCAAACATCCACATCTGCCTATCCTAGGTCCTGGGTAAGGACTCGATAGGTAGACAAAATGCCAAATCCAGTCTGAACATCTGGCTGACTGTGCGATGATCCATAATAATAATAATAATAACAATTGTCGACAAGAAAGACAAAAAAGTCTGGATAGTGGACATGGCAGTGCCTAGAGACAGCAGAATAGACAAGAAAGAACTGGAGAAGATAACAAAATACAAAGACCTACAAATAGAAATAGAAAGACTGTGGCAAAAGCAAGCAAGGGTAGTACCAATAGTAATAGGCGCCTTGGGTGCAATCCCAAGCACCACTTGAACACCATGCATTGACAAATTTGCCATTAGTCAATTGCAAAAGGCAGCCTTACTAGGAATTGCTTCCATCCTGCGACGATATCTGTAATATCATCAAACATCCACATCTGCCTATCCCAGGTCCTGGGTAAGGACTCGATAGGTAGACAAAATGCCAAATCCAGTCTGAACATCTGGCTGACTGTGCGATGATCATCATAATAATAATAAAAATAAAGTTGGAAGGGACCTTGGAGGTCATCTAGTCCAACCCTCAGCTCAGGCAGGAAACTCTATACCATTTCAGACAAATGGCTGTCCAGTCTCTTCTTATCAGTTCATTCTGGTTTAGGACAGTAGTTGTCAATTTTTTTCTTCACCATGGATCCCCTTTAAATACCTTTTGTGGCCATGGACCACGGCCACAGACCCCCCAAATGTAACTCAAGATTGAAATCATAACATTTCTTCAAGCCTTTGTAGACCCCCTGAGGATGATATTGTGGCTTCCCAGCTGTCCTTGGACCACAGGTTGAGAACCACCGGTTTAGGGTTTACTATGTTGTGTGAATTGAAATCGGAATATCCGGTGAACAAAGCCACACAGAGGTCCATTCTACATTGTCCAATAGGAGCTACAGTGTGGTACTGTAAATATGTTCAGGACTGTCGGCTTGTCTTTAAGCCCAATTCATACCTTTTGTTGATTTCTATCTTTTTCTTCATAGGCTAGCTACTCATGTCAATATTTTCTGGGCTGAGAGAGTGACGCAAATGGGAATCTATTTAGAGATCTCTGACTTAAGCAAGAAAAGTTCAAGTTGTGGTTTAAATTATGGCAACTAGAGCCAACAACTGCTGGCAATTTTTTTTTCTCATCCACATCCCCTTAAAAAAAATCTGCAAAGAGGTCTTTATTTTCTCCATTTATACTCATTACTCTTCCATTATCTTGATTTTTACTGAAAGGCTATAGTATGCTTTTTTTCTGTTAATACCCTCTAGACATAAATAGGAAAAGAATTATTGGTCCATGATGAAAATAATTATAAAAACTCCATTTCTGTACTGCAGACTAAGGCTAAACCAGGTAAATCATCTCAAATAATTGGCGTGCATGCTAAATTGTAATCAGTGTTGCATATCTCTAAAGAATGTAAGTGTGTGTGTGTGTGTGTGTGTATGTGAGTCACTGAACCTGCATAAAGGAGATCTTTTCTTTACTCTACATTTCTCTGTTTAATGCAGTTCGTTAGTTGGTTCTTGAACTCTTAAAGAATTATAGTTTCTCCTCTACTTCCAGGTCATTATTTTACTGCACCGACAAATAAAATATTATGAGATGTTACCTAGTTAATAGAACAACAGAATTGGAAAGGACTTTGGTGTTCTTCTAGTCCAACCCTCTACTCAAGGAAGGGGATATAGGAGACCCTATACCATTCCAGACAAGTGGCTGTCCAATCTCTTCTTTAAAACCTCCAGTGATAGAGCACCCAGATCTTCTGAAGGCAAACTGTTCCACTGGTTAATTGTTCTCACTGTCAGGAAGTTTCTCCTTAGTTCTAGGTTGCTTCTCTCCTTGATTAGTTTCCATCCATTGCTTCTTGTTCTGCCTTCTAGTGCTTTGGAGAATAGCTTGACTTCCTCTTCTCTATGACAGACCCTCAAATATTGGAAAACTGCTATATTTTAGGGGCTGTCACAGAGAAGAGAGGATCAGCCTATTCTATTGTAATCTATTCTAAAGATATATATGTTTATCTGTTATCTAAAAACAGATAAAATAGGCAAGCTGTTCCACTGGTTAATTGTTCCTTCAGGAAATTTCTCCTTAGTTCTAGGTTGCTTCTCTCCTTGATTAGTTTCCATCTGTTGTTTCTTGTCCTGCCTTCAGACGCTTTGGAAAAAAGATGGACCCCGTCTTCTTTGTGATGACCTGTCAAAAATTGGAACACTGCTATCACGTCACCCCTAGTCCTTCATTTCACTAGACTAGACATACCCAGTTCCTGCAACTGTTCCTCATATGTTTTAGCCTCCAGTCCCCTAATAATCTTTGTTGCTCTTTTCTACATTCTTTCCAGAGTCTCAACATCTTTTTTTATAATATGGGGACCACCAAAGCAGTTTGAGAAATGAAATGTCTTCAAGAAAACAACCAAGGTCAGAGACACCAAAGATCCCTCATTTCAATTCTGCTTTATAAATACGGTACAAAAATTGGTGAGTGGGAAAGAGGAGACTCCTTCCTTCTTGATTTTCCTGGCAAAGGCCTCTCCCTTTTTATATTTCTATAAACCTCTCTAAAGCAGTGGTTCTCAACCTTTTTAATGCCGCGACCCCCAACCGGTCGTAAGTCGAGGACTACTCAACCGGTCGTAAGTCGAGGACTACTCAACTGGTGCAGCACCGTTTGCAGACTGGGACTTTTGGCGGGCTCAGCAGAGCAGAGACAGCCTGGACAATTCCTATTGGCTTTTGAAAGCCAATAGAATTAGACTCTATTCAAGAGAGTCTATTCTATTGGCTTTCAAAAGCCAATAGAATAAAAGGGAGGAGCACAGCTAAGGAAAAGGGGGGAAAAAATGGCGGACTGCGATGTTTGGCGGCCCCCGTGAAATGGTCGTTCGACCCCAAATGGGGTGCCGACCCACAGGTTGAGAACCACTGCTCTAAAGAGAAGACGGTGCGCGGATATCTATGTGAGGAGAAAGCATCTGTTCCGTAATCGAAACCTTGTTCCCCCCCCTTTTTTTTTGAACACGGGAACCCTCAGTATAAATCATTAAGGATTTAATCTGCAAGCTTGTCATTTCGGATTCTACTGGCATATGCTACTTATGCAAATGTTGTACAACAACCCGGTTTCTCTGGGAAAAGATGTACTCCTGTGGGGAATAAATGAATAAAGTTAGACTAATCACATAGCAAGTATGTTCTCCTGGAACTTGTCCTGTGGCCCAAGGGATTCAGCATCAGGCATATTGTTGGTAAATATTCATTGCAGCTGAAAAGGAGGTGCTGTGTTGACAAAGACATAAATCAAAAGAGCTGAGCCATGTTAGGCAACCGCAGTGGCGGTTCCCTTCCATAAGTCACTTCCCTGAAGTCACAACATTTTAAATCTTAGCTGAGAAGGAGACAGTTTGCAGTATAGCCTTCCAGATGTTGCAACACTCAGCATACCTAGGAAAGATGGCCAGTTGTGAAGGTTGCATCTATAGCTCCTCTGTCTCCTAGCCCAGTGATGGCAAACCTTTTAGAGACCGAGTGCCCAAACTGCAACCCAAAACCCACTTATGCATCGTCGGGTGCCGGCCCATTGGGTGGGTGTGGCCCATTGGGTAGGCGTGGCTGTGGTGGTAACAGCAGACTGGGTGGGACTAAAAAGTTCAATCAATCAATTCCAATTTTGCAAGATCTTTTTTTTTCCCGCGAGAAGTTGAAATTGACTGATTGAATCTTTTTTTTTGTACACGGCAGTGGAGGCCTAAAGCAAAAAGGTTTTATAAAACCCAGCTGAAGGCCTAGGACTGGGGTGATGGCGTGCATGCCCACAGAGAGGGCTCTGAGTGCCGCCTCTGGCACCCGTGCCATAGGTTCTCCACCACTGTCCTAGCCTCTTCAATTGTTCAACGTTTGTAGTAGATCTATTAAAAATCAAATGAATTTGTCTAATCCTCTTTTTAAAGCCAACAGCCATGACCAAAGATTATGGGAGCATATTCCACAGATTAGCTCTGTGTTGACTATGCAGATCTAAGCTTGCTTTAGTGGAGTTCTATATAGGTTAGGCCTATAAGTTGGGGCTTCCATGTCTGGGTTGTTTAAATCAAGGTGGAGTTAAACCTTCTTGTATCCCTTTGCTGGTATCTAATTGTCATGTGGATTCTCATATCCAGATGCAGTATCCCTATTTGTAAGTATTGCCTTGACTGACATTGATTGAGTTTGTATAAGAAGGAAACCATCATTTGCAAAGTGGCTGGGTTCATATAACAGGCTAAGCCAAATCCTGACAAGTCACAGGATGGCTTATGATGAGCTACATGATGACTTATGATCATGCACTTAGCTGAAATATGTCCTAAGTAGCTCCTTCTTCAATGTCCCAAAGCTGCTTTTTCAAAAGGACTTTCTTTGTTCTTTGTTCTTCCTGTGGAGATGGTTGCCAGCATCAAATTCTTGGGTGTGCAGCTAATGAGTAGGCTGACTTGGTCGCTCAACAGCGAGAAACTGGTGAAGCGAGCAGAGCAGTGCCTGCATTTTCTGCGTCGCATGAGAAAAGCACATCTTCCTTCCCCTGTCCTGACCACTTTCTACAGGGGGACAATCGAGAGCATCCTGTCATACAGCATCACGATCTGGTTTGGAGGCATCACTGCTTCAGACAGGAAGGCGGTGCAGAGAGTGGTGAAAATGGCCGAAAAGATCATTGGCAGCTCCCTCCCTCCCATCCAGGACATAGCACAGAAGCGTTGCTTGAGCAGGGTCTGCAAGACTATCTGGGACACTACACATCCTCTTCACAATTTGTTTTCCTTTTTACCTTCCGGGAGGGGGGCTTCGTGGTATCCGAAGCAGAACATCCAGATTCAGCCAGAGTTTTATCCCATACAGCATTAACCTTGTGAACACTCAAACTTCCTCCTTCCATTATATATTCAAGACGGACAGTATTTAATATTTATTTGCTACGTATATATAAGCATGTGGGTCTGTACATGTTGTTCATAGTATGTTTAGGTGTGTGTCATGTATGTGTTTCACTTTGAGAGCGGGCAACTAAATTTCATTTTTGATGTGTGCTGTTGTGCCCACGGTAAAAAAATGACAATAAAGATTCTCTTCTCTTCTCTTCTCTTCTCTTCTCTTCTCTTCTCTTCTCTTCTCTTCTCATCTCATCTCATCTCATCTCATCTCATCTCATCTTATCTTATCTTATCTTATCTTATCTTATCTTATCTTGAAGATGTTTACAACATAGTCCTTTCAACAGTTCTAAGAAGGTTCCACACCCATTTGCTCTATTCAGGTGACCCTGAGGACACAGATAAACTTCCAAGTGGCATCAATGACTCTCAGAAAGAGTGCTAACAATCAGATGACCGCAAGGAATATAAAGCTTTCCATTCTCCATCGTTTAGTCAGAACTGAAGTAAAATGTCGTCAAGGAAAAACAAGAAATTCCAGTTGACTTTGGAAAAAGCACTTTTGGGACAACCATTACCCCGACAACTGAGAATTTCCATAAAAACCTTCAATATTATCTGTGTTAAAAAGATTGGATGGGATGCAATGAGAGACCTACATGCTTTCCATAACTGAAACAAGTGATACTCTGTGATCCTTCAAACACTATTTAAAAATGTAGCATTTGTCACTCTGAAGAGGCCATCATGCCACTTAATGTCATTCAGACTACTCAAAGGACTAAACCCTCTGCACTTTCTTCATTAAACTGGTTGGCTTTTAATATCAAATGAGTCTCTTGACAGGTTGTCAACAACAGTCACTGATTTCCCTTGAAAATGTATCTCATGAATGGGATTGCATCTGCCACTCATAGTCATTCTGTTTATGAGTTGATTTCTTTTGTGGCAAGCTGTCCATTTCCAAGTTAACACCCAGGGACATGGGCAGGCTAGGACTTCTGTTTCCATAGTGATGACTAAGCTATTAATTACAAGCCATAGAAATTACAGCTTCATCCCTCTTAGAAAATGGAACTAGAAAATCTCTTTCTGAAATCAATCTAATGCCATGGTTTAGCAACCTGCAATGGTGTAGACAGGTCAAGAAGGCGATTTGCTAAAATAATTTGCGTTAAGCAACAGGTGGTTTAATTGTTGGCAGTTGAGTAGAACCCTCAAATCTGCTATTTATCATGACGATAAATTTCTTTCAGCTTGATTTCAGGAACTGGGTATGTCTAGTTTAACAAAGAGAAGGATGAGGGGGGTGACATGATAGCAGTTTTCCAATATCTGAAGAGCTGTCAAAGAGAAGAGGGATTGACTTGTTCTCCAAAGCAGCAGAAGGCAGGAGAAGAAGTAATGGGTGGAAGCTTGTTAAGGAGAGATCCAATCTAGAATTAAGGAGAAATTTCCTGTCAGTGAGAACAATTAATCAGTGGAATGGTTTTCCTTAAGAAGTTGTAGGTATTCCATCACTGGAGGCTTTTTAAATAAGAAATTGGATAGCCATTTGTCCAGAACAGTATAGCTTGAGCAGGGGGTTGGTATAGTATAACTTGAGCAGGGGGTTGGACTAGAAGACCTCTGAAGTCCCTTCCAGCCCTATGATTTGATCTATGATATTCCTTCTCTACCATTCAGGTCCCTTCCAACTATTCTGCATTCAAACGAGGGCTTAGTTGGCTGAGTTTCTGCTCTCCTTTTTTTCAATGTCCAGGACAACTGACTCATTTTTTTTTTTTTTACCACAAAGACAGATAAGAGAAATTGCTCTGACAGGTACATCTCCATACCCTCCAGCTTCAGAATCGACCACTAATTCAGAAGCCGATTCTGATAGTTGGATAGAAGTGCATCAACTAAGGCTGGAGGGGAGGACCTGGACATGAAATTATCGTGTACTCATTTCACAGCTGAAAGAATAGGCATGAAAAGGATGCTTGGTGACTCATAGACCTGGATCCAGGCTGTGCACAGAGACAAACAGTTGGCTGGTTTTATTATTTCTGACAATGCCAATAAGCTAGAGGTAAGAGAGAGCAGGAACCAACTCAAAGTGTCACTTAGGCTAGGTCTGAAAGAGAGAATCTCTACAAACGTCGACCTATTCTTTGGTGAGACTTCTACAGCAAAGGAAGAATCATTTCTAGTTCTGCCTGTTAAGATTTTATACTGAAAATCTACAGTATTTGGTGGGGAATATTTATTTGATGATGATGTTATCCATTCAGTTGTGTCTGACTCTTGGAGATTCTTGTAGCCAGGTCTCTCCACATCTTCTGATCTTGCACTACTTCTTCGTCTTCTTTTTTTTTTAAAAAAAAATATTTTATTGTTTTTTTTTTTTACAATAATAATCTCCAGTGCCTGGTGTAGAGTGTGTTGTCTTGGTTTATATATTTGAAAAAAAAGGCAATAATAATTAATTAACAGTCAATAATGATTGATTTTGATCTTGCGTTACTTCTTTGAGTTGTTCTATGCTCTGGCTGGTGTCAGGTAGAATATTTATTAGCTATTAAGAATATGGTTGGATGGAGTCACTGAAGCAGTAGGTGTGAACTTAAATGGACTCTAGAAGATGGTAGAGGACAGGAAGACCTGGAGGAACATTGTCCATGGGGTCGCGATGGGTCGGACACGACTTCGCAATTAACAACAACAATTTATATGGCTGCTAACTAATTCATGGTGACTGTGGGCGGCTTATAGAAATATAGAAAAAGACATCTTCAGGGCCTTTTGAAAGAGTGGGGGAGCAATCTTACCTCCTCAGGGATGATATTCTACAGGGAGGGAGCCACCATGGAGAAGGCCCTTCTTCTTGATCCCAGTAGATCGACTTCCTTAAGAGAGGAGACCTATGAACTTCCCTTGCCTCCTGGCTCTGTGGGTTGGGTAGACATAATTGGGAAAAGACGGTCCTTCAAATAAAAAGTGGTAATCCAGAGGGCAACACACAGTGGCCTTCAGATGGGTTTGAGGTGGCCCATTTCAGTTGAGTTGGTGCAGGGAGATATTATTTCATTTAGTAAAGAATTTGAGGGAGACATGGACTTCAGTTGAAGATGAAGGATACATCCATGCTGCTGCTGCTGGTGGTGCTTTTTGACTGCCCACCACTGGCTATGCTCATTTTTCTGACGGGGGAAATAATGTGGCAATGTGGAAAAAGAAGTGGCTTCACAATCAAGACCATCAACTCCCTTTTCCAAAGGGAGTTGGGGAAAGCCACCATTAGTTCCTTCACTCTTGTTCTTATTTATCCTCTGGAAAGGATACCTCTTGTGAACAGCACTGGAGTGCACTTTTTCTTGACGATGCAACTACCTGCCCATCTGCCTTCCCTGTTTCATATTTCTCTGGAGGCCCATGTCCAGAGAACAAATGTCTAATTAACACCTCCTTTCTCTTTCTCTCTCTGTGTGTATTGGGTGAATGTGTGTTGAGGTGTGGAGGGGGCAATGCATTCTGTGATAGCTGTCAAATGACAGCAAGTTTTCGTCTGGTTGCCTTACAACGTGACGGGAATAGGGCACTCTTTCTATGTGAAAGCTCATCAACTTTAAAGGGAAGGAAAACAAGCTATGATTGTGCAAACGTATTGACTAATGTGTGGCACCGAATGACACTGGGCCAGCTCAGTGGTGGAATTCAAATACCTGAACAACCGGTTCTCTTATTCGATGCAAGCCTGGGACTCTGAGGCGTTGAATGGACTTCCGGAAGTGGCATCCACGTACTTCCGGTGGGTTGTTCTAGCCCTGGGAGGCCTCCTCCAGGCCTCTGAGGCTGAGATTGGACTTCTGGAAGCCAGCCGGTTCTCCGAATGCAACAAAACTTAGTTACCGGTTCTTCTGAACCGGTGCAAACCGGCTGAATCCCAACACTGGGCCAGTTTCAACTTATCTTTGAAGCTGGAACCGTTGAAGGTCAGGAAGAAAGTTGATGAAAAGTGATTGACTGCATTTTCCCCAGGAAAACAGGGGACAGTTATGAAGAGGTTGCATCATTCATTTGTGGTTTTTTTCAGTGTCTAAGAGTTCCTATCTAGTGATGTAGTGAGGACATAGCCTGGGCATGGGGTTGGGGGCAACACCTTTAGCTTTCCTTTTATTCAAGTTTGGGGGAAAAGAGGTAAAATTGAAGGGTTAAGCTTGCAAGGTTCTGAAAACTTTGCATCTGGAAATAGGCTATTTGGCTGCTGAATTTTAGCAACATTGTTTGCAAGTGCTCTGGAGCACAAAATTGGAATAGGGACCGCTGCCAGCCTGAAAAGGATCTGCTCAGTTTAAACTTCAAGGGCAACCAAGGAGTTGGAGGGGGAAAAAAAGCATTACTTGTCAAAAATGCAAAACTAACTCTTGTTTTAATTTAGAAAGACAGCCTCTTAATTAAGAGAATTCTAAGAAGCCGTACTCTGGCGATGTGATCCCCATTGAGGTAAGACAGGGCAGGTTATGCTTTCCAGTAGCTTTCAGAAATAGATATACTACAATCAGGGAGCATAAGCTGTAGGAATAGCAATACACCTAATAATTAAACTTCAGATAGAAATGCAGCACATTTCACTACAATGTATGGACCCTGTGGTGCAGAAAACGTCTATTGTCGGAGGACAAATGGACAACGGTTGGATATTGTTGAGATGCTTGCCTGTTATTTTCCCTTCCCACGTTCCTTTTGCTTTCAGCTCAGCTTACTATGACTTTGGGGCCATGGACAAAGCATAGTGGACATCATCCTTTGCCTCGTCCACCTTTCTTACTTTTGAAGTAAATCCAATGATGCGTCTAATAACATGTGCTTACTTGGAATTTTGGAGGTGCTTTGAGGCAACCTGACATCTTCTCCTCTAATCCAGTTCTCTAGCCTTAGACCTCTCTATTAAGGAATGCCAAACAGTCATCAATATATGGTGCTTAATGGGCTTAACAACATTAGATCTAGTCTTATTTTGGTCTGGTAATGGGGTAAAGTAGGATTCCTCTCTATGCTGAGTAAACAAATAGCACTTAAGATGAGAACAGGGTTTTTTCATACAGCGAAAGGAAGCTCATTGTAGTATCTTCTCTATGAAGAAAGATGAAGCAAAAAAGTATTTTTTCTTCTTCTCTTCTTCCTCCTCCTTCTTCTCCTCCTCCTCTTCTTCCTTCTCCTCCTCCTCCTCTTTCTTCTTCTTCTTCTTCTTCTTCTTCTCCTCCTCCTCCTCCTCCTTCTCCTTCTCCTCCTCCTCTTCTTCTTCTTCCTCTTTCTTCTTCTTCTTCTTCTTCTTCTTCTTCTTCTTCTTCTTCTTCTTCTTCTTCTTCTTCTTCTTCTTCTTCTTCTTCTTCTTCTTCTTCTTCTTCTTCTTCTTCTTCTTCTTCTTCTTCTTCTTCTTCTTCTTCTTCTTCTTCTTCTTCTTCTCCTCCTCCTCCTCCTCCTCCTCCTCCTCCTCCTCCTCCTCCTCCTAATTCAACATATTTGGGGCATCATGGGTACTTTGATACCAACAGTTGCCAGGTTATCTACTTCTGGTTTAGTTCTTAAAGTTCTGCCTAGTTTAATAATTTTATGCCTACCACTTATTGAACTCAGCCTGAAAAGCAGAATATAAAAATCTCAAGGAAATAACTGAATAAATTCATCTTCTCCCCCAGTAATCAATCTTTTGACATTCCACACCATCAGTCCAGGAAGAAAATTACTACGTATGCTCTGAAATTGCATTGAAGTAGCATGTGCTTGCAACGAAAAGAGCAGGTATCTCCTTGTCTTCCCCATCTTCTCCTCCCCCTCCTCCTCCGTCATCATGATGACCATCATCATCATCATCATCATCACCATCACCATCACCATCACATCATCATCCTGCTCTCTTTTCTCTAGGATGAGTTTGTTATTAGTCTTCAGGAGGTCATTGCAGTTTCCAGAATCATCCAGGAGGCTGAATACTTTCCCCCAAATAATTGCAGTCAGGACAACTTGAAGTGCCAGCATTTTCTCTTTCACTTTGCAGTTTTTCTAAAATCTTAGCTGGAGCTTGCCATGCTGTGAAATGGTATGACCATGAGTAATGTGGCTTGAACATACACGTAAGGAGGAGACAAAAAAAGTAGTAATGAATACCTTTAGTGTTGAAGGAAAGGTTAATGAGTTGGGTAATAAAAATGTTTTACCCTGAGAAGGAAAAAGAGACATCTCAGGTTGTGTTTCAGTCCCCTCATGCATAATTGCTATTGGCTATACTTCAGCTAGCACAGCTTCCCGCAATATTTCATTTTTCTTCCCGCTGGAACGGCCTGCAAAATCTACACACTTATACCCACATGAACAGGCATGCACTTTCCTTCATCCAGCTTGGTTTCTTATTTATTCCATTTCATTTTTGCTGGCCTCCGACTGCGGTGGTTGTTCTGTCCCAGCCTACGTGAGTCCTCTTTATGCTCACAAACCCCTCTTCCAACAAGCAGCCTGGAACCACAAGGAAAAACCAACCCCTTTTATTCTCACAGACCTGAGTCAATGTCCAAGGCAAACAAAGACAGTCCACAGAAACTCCATCCTCAACACGAACGATTGCCTTCGACAACCAGCATCTTCCACACCTTCCCTTTTATAATTCAGCCAAGGTATGGCTGACTAATGCCTTCTCCTTTGCCTTTGGAGCAGCCCCATTGCATTCCTCTGACCTACTCGCTTCCCTTTCCTGCGCATTCGTTCATCCTGGATTTGTCCCAGCTGTTCTTCATCACTGTCCAACTCAGGTTCCCAGCACAGCTGTGTTTCAGCCTGAGTAGAGGGGCCAAGCTCCTCATCCGACTGTAAGTCTTGGGCTCCTCAGAGCCTTCCTCTGACTCTGATGTCACTCCAGGCCCTCTCCTCCTTATCTGATTTCTCAGACTCAGCTGCTGGATCCACTGGCTGGCAAGGAATCACAACAATGGTATCTGATGCTGGGTTGAAGGGGCAAAGAAATAAATAAAAAAAAAAGACAACAGTAAAGAATAGCCATCAAATTGTTCTTTTGGTCATGATGGTGATAGTGATTGTGGTGGTAGTGAGGTGGGAAAGATGGTGCAAGTTTTGGTGACCTGTGGAGAAGGCCCTATTCTACTGAGGCCACAAAACATGCCTCCAATTCTAATAGTGTCTGAAAAGACGTACGGGACATTGGTTTGTTTTGCCAGGGTGATGAGTGAAGTTTAGATGTTCCCTTTCAGGTATCCTTGTTGGTAGACCTTCTGCTGATTTTGCATTACAGTTCTCCTACTGCTTTTTTTTAATCAGTTCTTTCCTATCAACTATTATTAAAGTACAGATGTCAACGCTGCTAATATTGAATATTCTTGCTTTGACAAAATATGCAGAATTGTTTGGTATTTTTAGAGTTCATTCAGATGACAGAGAAAAGGGAGGGGAAATAACAAAAGCCCAGGAAAAGGAACAGAAGTGAATCTCTGCCCTCTGGGCTAATTGGAAGATGTGACTTAGGACTGCAAGATAAGGGAGGGGTTTAGCAAGAAAAGTTAGATGCCAGCAAGAGGAATTCAGATTCTGGCATAAACCTCCGTTATGCCTGTGCCAACATTTTGTAACAATAAATGACTTTTAGGAAAATCAATGCCTGGAAGTTCTTTGAAGTGTTTCATTAGTCGGAACCATGACAACAGTATTGTAGTGGGACAAGGGAATAGCCTTGAGGACTAGGAAGAAGAGTCACTAGGGCAGGGATAAGCAACCTCGGCTCTTTTATGACTCGTGGACTTCAACTCCCAGAATTCCTGAGCCAGCATGGCTGAGCTTGGAAACCTCTCCCTTTCCCTCAGCATGGCTGGCTTAGGAATTCCGGGAGTTGAAGTCCACGAGTCATAAAAGAGCCAAGGTTGCCTACCCCTGCACTAGGGCTAGGAAGAAGAGTAACCAAGTTAACAGGCAAATATAAGAAACCTGAGTCTGGGACAGAATTATAACTTGAGAAACCATCTCAAACTAGACTCTCCTTGCAAAGATAAAGGGAGGTAGTGAGGACTTGCAATACTCTGTTTCAATACCTTTATGATAAAAATAAAGGCCTGCATAACTGATTACCTAGTCTAGTCTATCTTGAAGGGCTAACAAATATTCATTGGCCATTGAACATGCTGTCTTCTCCACCATAAGTTTTAGGAATGGAGCATAGAGGACATTAGTTTCTCATGTTGACACAATAATGACCATTATACATGTCTATCAAATCCAGATGGTTTGAATCATGAGTGGAAGACAACCGAGCTTTTTGTGACAGTAACATTGCAGAGCTAAAGTGTAATCAACTGTTTCTGAATGGGGCAACTACATTCTAGAACTTCACTTGGCTGGTTTAGAATGACATGCTGGTGTAAGGCATGCCTTTGTAGAATTAATGAGATTATGCAAAATGTTTATCCAACAGCAAAACTCAGCAAATCACCAAACAACATTAAAACACTGGCTTAGGGCAGTGTGTGAACTCAGTCACATTTCACTCATTCAGATGAAACATAATTGATCGCCCGCACCAAATTTTCTTCTCTTCACGTCTGTTTTTAATGATTAGTCTGGGATATTTTCCCCTTAATGCAATATTGTAGTTTCATTAGAAGAACGATCCAGTATGAAATCACACCATTTGAAAACTTTATGGAAAGAGCCTACTTATACGATCCTAATTCCTATTTAAATGCTAATTGTGCTTTGCATTAACAAATATGGTGGGGAAGTAGAAAATAGATATCAGGCAAACAGAAGCGGCTGGTGAAAATGCCTGAAACTTCGTTGTGCATCACTCTACACATGAAATCCTTTGTTTGTATATTTGCTTATGCAGTTCATTAGACTCTGGATTCTTCATTAATTCAATGATATCTACAAGGCCAAGGAAAGGTCATATTAATCAAAAAAATGATACCTGTGTGATAATCATTCCTGCCTGCAAGGGATTCTTCCCCCCCCCCTCTAAAAATATATCCTTTCTGCCTTCCAGAATTGGAATTATATATCACAATGCTTGTTAATGAAAAAAGAAACTACTTTTTGTTGTTGTGTCTTAAGACAAAAGGAAAACTCTCCCTTCAGTTCAACCTCTGCTGAATATATCCATGTAGTTTTCTTAGCAACAGTAAATAGAAATAATTTGCAATGGCTTTTTTCTGAAATCTGGTTTCCTTCCCTTTTTTGATTTTCCAGTGTAGCCCACATGTCTGGCATTTCTTGATCGCCTCCTTTACAAGGATCAATCAAATCTGGTCCTGCTTATTTCTTTAGAGATCATCCAAAGAATATATTAACTTCTCTATGAATGTCTTTAAAATGACTGTAACCAAAATTGTACAGTTTCACAAAGAAAAACAAAACCCTGTGCCATTAGTTTATTATTAGTTAAATTTGTTTCCCACCTTTCCAACAAAGTTAATTAACCACACCCCATTCTGTTGGGGAAAAAAATGATTCAGCTGTGTTTCTTTTGAGTAAGGGATAGATAAGGCAGGCTGGAGTCTGGACACAACATTGACTGGTCTGAACCAGACAGACAAAATAGGTCAAGGATTCAGTACCAAGGACAGGATTTCAAACGGACATTGTGACTTTGGTGGTGGTGGGGGGGCATGTTGTTGTTGTTAATTGCGAAGTCGTGTCCGACCCATCGCAACCCCATGGACAACGTTCCTCCAGGTCTTCCTGTCCTCTACCATCTTCTGGAGTCCATTTAAATTCACACCTACTGCTTCAGTGGGGGGGGGCATATTGCTTGCTTAATTATATCATTTCACGCTGGCTTTTCTTCAGATCTTGCCTTAACTTCCCTGTGATCACTAGTCCCTAATAAAAGTTTCCTTTTGAGACAAGGCCTCTTTCAAGAGTTCTGCTTTCTTGGGTGATTAATTAAAGTGGGTCCTGACACTCTCCTTGGAGATACCTATGGCCCTAACCCTACAAGCCTTTAGAAAAGCAATGAAGACATGGGTTTGAGCCCCAAGCAGTGGGACCAGGGTGTTAATGTAACTGAGATAGTGCAATTGTCTTTGTATGAGCATTTTATGGCGGTTCAGCATTGCCTTATTTGCCTTAACGGTTTCTGGGTGGAAACTAATCAAGGAGAGAAGCAACCTAGAACTACTGAGAAACTTCCTGACAGTGAGAACAATTAATCAGTAGAACAACCAGCCTCCAGAAGCAGTAAATGCTCCAACACTGGAAGTTTTTAAGAAGAGACTGGACAGCCATTTGTCCGAAATGGTGTAGGGTTTCCTGCCTGAGCAGGGGGTTGGACTAGATGACCTCCAAGGTCCCTTCCAACTTTACTATTATTATTATTATTTCATTCTTCTTTTAGAAGAAACAACACATTTCCCCACTAAATAAATTGCTAGCCACATGGAGAGGAATTAGTTAATGGGGGAGATAGTTTAGCCCCAAACAGGACTATGTCTCAATTAGCTACTGTCTGTTTATGTATGATAATACATTCACAGGACATCCTGATTCTTCCTACTGCATCCAGTTTTGGTCACCACAATGTAAAAAAGATATTGAGACTCTAGAAAGAGTGCAGAGAAGAGCAACAAAGATGATTAGGGGGCTGGAGGCTAAAACATATAAGGAACAGTTGCTAGAATTGGGTATATCTAGTCTAATGAAGAGAAGGACGAGGGGGGACAGGATGGCAGTCTTCCAATATCTCAGGGGCTGCCACAAAGAAGAGGGAGTCAAGCTATTCTCCAAGGTGCCTGAAGGCAGAACAAGAAGCAACGGATGGAAACTAACCAAAGAGAGAAGCAACCTGGAACTAAGGAGAAACTTCCTGACAGTTAGAACAATTAATCAGTGGGACAACCTGCCTCCAGAAGCGGTGAATGTTCCAACACTGGAAGCTTTTAAGAACAGACTGGACATTTGTCCCTACTTCATGACCAAGCTAAGTGAATCATGTAAACAGGCTCACAGACCCAACAACAAATTAACATTACTTTTTCTTCAAACAGGAATATCTACCACAACATAAAAGAGACTCTTCCACTGAAATTCATAGTTAGACAAGGATTGGATCTTCTTGCTTACTGTTTAGCATTGAGTGCAACACTGCCTTAAAAGCCCATTTTTTCAGAGAGGTTTTTGTGGGGCAGAACAAAGATTCAAATAGGGACAAAACGCCAACAGGAACACTGTGGCTACCATTGTGCTTTAATAGGAACTGTGTCCTCAGTCATATTGCCAGAAATTAATAACCAACAATAGGTCCTTAGAATGATCTGTTGGATACAATTTACCATGCTCGCTTCCAGGAAAAAGCTTTCAGTCAAAATCAGATCTGATTGAAAAGCAGACTGCAATCATCTACAAATTTAGTGCCATCCTTAAAGCAGCAGGATTTATTGGGTGGGCTTTGACACTTCCCAGCCGAAATCCTTTCACTGTTACAAAGGCTCTTTCAACTGTACGAATTAGATCAACCTCAGGAGCCCAAAAAGGCACTTTTATCTCTAAGGTAACTGGCAAATTCTACATGGGGTGGGAAATTTGGTATTCGCAGAAGCGGAAATTGTTTTTGATTTTCCTTGCCTTTGCTCCGCTCATAAATCAAAACCAGCTGAGGGATTTTGCTCAGTCTTAAGGTCAAAAGGAGAATTATTCAGAAACTTTGCAAGCTAGGCAATGGGTGTTATAATGGAAAATTCTCCTGAGGCCCTACGCAATGGTTAAAATATATATTGTCATTTGGAAGCTTGCTGTATTTTAAGGGGGGGAGGAGAATGGAAATCATAGCATGATCTAGATCTTCAGCTAAAACCTGAGTGGGGAATTCTTCTGGCAGGTTCCAAAATGCTCTCAAAATATAGGGAATAAAAATGCTTCTTGTCTCTTCTTCCTCCATTTGGTCTAATTCTTCTCATCAGGAGGGGAGAAGGATTTGTAATCATCCTCTCCTAACACAGCCTCCCCAGAGATTTTTCTGTAAACTGTCCCAAAGTTGGAAATTTGCTGAATAGGGACTCCTTGTCTGACTGTTGGGTTTTTACTATCAATATCAATAGTCTGAACTTATTGGAGGAAAGAACTTAGAGCTATGCCTATTGACCCCAACTTTGAATTTTTTTTAAAAAAAATCTTCCCTTTTTACAAACCTGTAATGCCTTAATTTTGGGTAGAGTTGGGGCAACTGGATGGAATTGAAAGTTTACTGGCTGGATGCCCTTCCTGACGAACTTCCTTTGTTATCAGATCAGATCAAATCTTTATTATCATCATAGACCAGCATATCTTTTATTACAAATTGTGTGCAAATTGTAGCTCATAAAGGAGCTTTGTTTGCAGTCTGATATCCACTTGGTCTTTGCTTGACATGCAGTAATTGTCAGCATCCGGCTCAAGAATCCAAATAAAATTCCAGGTTCATTCCATTTCTGAAAATCTTACTGTTTATTGAATACACAGCATGGTAATGTCAAAGCAAAACTAACTCTGAGTTTCCCAGATACCGGTTCATAGAATTAAACAATAATGTCTCTGCCCAAACCCCCAACCTCTCACGTAGTCCATGTAAAGAATTTCACTTTGTTATGGGAACCGTCTGCTTCCCCTTCCGCACCTGCTGCAGTGTCCTTGGAAGGGTTTCAGGCTCTCACGATCTTCAGTGGGATCATAGAGGTTTCGTTTCCATTCTAAAGCAACACCTCCCCCCTTTACTCGAATGGCAAGTTGAAATGAAGAGGCATGAAGTTTTATTCTTGACAGTAATTCTATAAGTAGGTGTGGCCAGGATCAACAAAACAAAGCAAAACCCAATTTAAATCTAAATCTGTATTTGAATTTGTACCAGTTAATTTAATTACCCCCATATAGGAATTCATTTATTGGACATGAACCTCTCTAAAGCTTTGAAGTACTGCGTGCTATGCAGAGGTGAGTTTCCAGATTGCGCATTCTGGTCCACACAGACTGTGTGGCTTTCTCCATTCCAGGGTGGATTTCTCATCGATCCTACTTTCAACCAATCGTGAGCTACGGAATGTCCAGTTGATTTTTATTTTTAAGGTGACTCATATCAGTTCACTCAGTATTTTGACAATTGTATTAAATTTGCATACGAATTTGGGCCTCTGTGTTAGGAAAGTGCAGGTTTCAAGAAGGGAGGATCTTAGCCAGTAACGAGGAATGGTGGCAGTTGCACCCACAGCGTCTGACCTACCATGGGCTTTCCATCTCTTATCTATGGTGAGTGGAATCTCATTGAGTTCAATAGCTCACTGCAGCCCTGGATTTTTATTCTGCGTTCCATTCAACAGGTCTCTCTTCCACGTAAATGTGCGCAAGTGTGAGAGTCTTTGAAGATACTCCATTCTATAGCTGAATAGCAGAGATTAAGAATGAACTGTCTGGTCTTCATCCCTAATTGTTCCCATCTTCATAATTGCCAAAGACATTCTCCTTATGACTGAGTAAGTGAATGTCAGAATGCCTAACGATGTGATAGCTAACGTAAAAGGTAAGTAGAGAGTCTAGAGCTCAAATTATCAATTCTCCCTCTCTTTTAATGACATATTAGTCTGCCTTTTTTATTACAGCTGCTGTATCATTTCAACTGAACTTTTAAAAAGCAGACAATTTTGATAGCCTGGGAAAAATAAAATAAAATAAAGGAACAAGAAAGGAGGGGTGGGGTGGGGGGGACTTTCCTCCTCCCCAATTGCTAAAACTGCTAAAACTGTGTTTGTGTTTAATGTCATCATGCCTAGAGGCCCAGACTTGGGTAAATGTTAACATTAATATGGAATGGCAAGCTAGATAAATAATACTTACGAATGTCAAGATGGCTGCTTGGAGAAGAGGCTGCTAAAAGGATTAGATTGAGAACGGGGAGGAAAAGCACGGAACTAGTAAAATACGACTGCTAGCAGCATCCCTGTGCTCAGACTATGCCAGTTGATGTGGATAAATGGGACCAGGTCACCTTGCTCTGTGAAGTCTTCCAACCAGACAGTTTGGGACGATGAATCTTTTGCACAATCTAGGAGAAAGGTTCTTGTGTCCTTGTATGGTGTCCTACCTGGTGCTCCGATATCATAACCCACAATGCCCTACAATTACAGAGAGTCCTTGTGTTACCACCACAACTGAGTTTAGCATTTCTGTTGCTAAAGGAGACAGTTAAGTGAGTTTTGCCCCATTTTATGACCTTTCTTGCTCCAGCTGTTAAGTGAATCACTGCAGCTGTTAAATTAGCCACATGTCTGTTAAGTGAATCTGGCTTTCTGCCTGCCACTTAGGTAGGAGCTATTTATTTGTTTGTTTGTATCCTGCCTTTATTATTTTTACAAGTGACTCGAGGTAGCAAACATATCCAACACACATTCCTCCTCCTCCTATTTTCCCCACACAACAACCCTGTGGGGTAAGTTGGGCTAAAACAGAGAAACTGACCCCCAAATCTCCCAACTTTCATGGGTGGGACAAGAGTTCACAATCTGGGCAGGATTAGAAATGACAATCTCTTGGTGATTGGTTCACCCAGCCAGCTTTCATACCTAAGGTGAGACTAGAACTCACAGTCTCCTGGTGATTGGCCCAAAGTCACCTGGCCTGCTTTTATGCCCAAGGCAGGACTCAAACTCACCGTCTTCTGTTGATTAGCTCAAAGACACCCAGTTGGCTTTCATAGCTAAGGCAGAACTAGAACTCATTGTCTCCTAGTGATTAGCCAAAAGTCACCCAGCTAGCTTTCATGCCTAAAATGGGATTAGATGGGACTGCTATTATTAGGATCAGGGTTTTGGTTTTTTTTGTTTTTTTAAGAAAGAAGCTTCTGTGGTTCAGTTCACTAGGCTTAATGCTCAAATGAGCCCATGCGGGATCTTCTAATGAAGATGTCGAAAAGGCTTCGAGATTGTGTGGCTGAAAAGCAATTAATATATACCACATTCCAGGCAGCCCGTTTTGGTTTAAAGCTCAGTTAAGAGGAAAATAATGAGGCCATCCCAGATGAAACTTCTGCTAAGTGTTATACGTGTCGGACCCGGAATGAGTAAATGCCACTCTTGATTATCCTACCTGCGACATTCTGTCTTGCTCCTGCTTTCCACGGTTGAATTCAACAAACATCAAAGAAAAGCGGATTGGCTTCTAACATGCCGCCTTAAATAAGAGATAAAGTTTAGTTAATTCACTGTAGAAGTATCATGAATTTTATTCAGGTTAACAGCTTTACGTGCAGACTGTGCTAAGATATTACCAGGTACCCTTCTGAGTGCCGTCTCATCCACTGTGTTTCAATACAAGCACAGATTTGCTGATTTAGAATTCAATTACACAGAGGTAGTAAAGCGGAGTAAAGCAGAATCTCCCAATACCAGCTTTAAAATCCCCCCTCCCTCCGTTCTCATTTGAGCAATTTATAACCTTCCTGGTAGAGCTGAACTACAGGCAATCCTCAACCCATTCGAAATTAAATCAGCCCTAAAAAAGTGACTTATGATTGGTCTTCATACTTATCACCGTTGCAGCATCCTTATGACCACGTGGACAAAATTCAAGCTGGGCAACCGGCATGGATTTACGATGGTTGCAGTGTCTCCGGGTCATGTGATAGCTACTAGTGACTTCCCAGATGGCTTCCAATAAGCAAAGTCAAGAAGAATGATCCAGACTAGAATTTAGCAAGGTAGCAATGAAGGTCTTGACAAAGAGATTCAGATGCTGTACAATATCTATATCTATAAAGATTAGAATCTGGCATGCAATTATTTCCCTGCGACACACTATGGAAGCAAAAATTGGACTTTGAAGGAACAGGATGGAAAGAGTATTGATGTTTCTGAACTTTGGTATTGGAGAAGAGATTTGAGGATACCGCAGCTAGCTAAAAAAACAAACCAATGGATCGTGAGCATAAATAACTCCAGAATTCTGACTTGAGGACAAATGGACAGGGTCAAAGTTACATATTTTGGACACAATACGCAAAGACCTAGATCTATTGAGAAGTCTACTGTATACAGTAATGTTGGGACAGTGGAAGGAAAGAGGATGACCAGCATCTGGGTGGATAAATCCAATTCAATAGCAATATGTGTGCTGTTAGAAGACCAGAACCAGCTTGGCACAGATCATCCTGTGAAAATCTATCCTGTGGTTGCTAAGAGTTGACATCAGCTTGATGACAGATGACCATCATGATCATCAGATCATTTGAAGTAATTGAATTATGCTTTGGATGATATGGCTGATAGTGAAACAATATTTTTAAACAGATATTGAATGCATTAAATATAAGTCATGAACTGTTGAAAAGAAAGGAAGGAAGGAAGGAGGAGGAGAAGGAAGGAAGGAAGAAAGGAAGGAGGAAGGAGGGAGAGAAGGAAGGAAAGGAAGGAAGGAAGGAAGAAAGAAAGAAAAAGGAAGGAAGGAAGGAAGAATGAAAGAAAGAAAGAAAGAAAGAAAGAGAACAACCACCTCTGAACAGCAAATAAGTAGAAGTAGGAAAATGCCACTTCCATGAGTATTATTTTTGTCTCCTGTTTGCAAAGTCAGCTATTTAAAATTACAGCTTTCTTTGTCTTAGCATGCTGAATGCAAAAGGTAAGGCTTGCTAAATAATAAGCTGAAAATAAAATCCATGAATCTGCCCTCTATAGAGATGCTAACCTGACTGCTGCTGGTGGACCCTGCACAGAAGAGCAGTCTTTGCAAATGACGCTGCTTTAACATTTTATGCGTTGCTCTCACTTCCACTGTGCACAATTTCAAAGCAATAATGGCCAGACAAAAATGCATCCTTGGTTGAATGGGTTTTTCGACTGGGATGGAAAGAGCTGACAAGTAGCTGCAAAGATGAACGCTCTATAACAATAAAACTTTTATGAGGATAAAAGCAGCTGCCGCATCATCTTATTTAAGGCCCTTCGTATATTTAAAAGATGAACAGAGTAACATCTGGGATTTTTCTGACTATGAAAACGCGTTTCCCCTCCCCACAATTCAATCTGTGCTCAGTTTTGCAACTGGCTGTCCTTCTGCTCATACGATGTCCTGGCAAATTTACAGTGTCAGCTACAGAGATCTGATTTGGCAGTTTGGGACAGGGAGGAAATTAACATTAACATCATTTCAGAAGGCAGTTAATAAATCTTCTTGGATAAGGTGCGCAACATACATCTGTATTTGGGATAATTTATCAGCCTTCATCTAAAGCTGAATTTCACAATCAAGAGTTGTACCTCTAGAGCCAGTTTAGTCTAGTGGTTAAGATACAAAGGCTAGAAACCAGGACACAGTGAATTCTAGCGCCACCTTAGGCACAAAAGCCAGCTGGGTGACTTTGGGCCAATCACCAAGAGACGGTGAGTTCTAGTCCTGCCTTAGGCAAAAAAGCCAGCTGGTTGACTTTGGGCCAATCATCAGGAGACGGTGAGTTCTAATCCTGCCTTAGCACAAAAGCCAGCTGGGTGACTTTGGGCCAATCACCAGGAGACGGTGAGTTCTAATCCCGCCTTAGCACAAAAGCCAGCTGGGTGACTTTGGGCCAATCACCAGGAGACGGTGAGTTCCAGTTCTACCCTAGGTAGGAAAGCTGTGTGCCTTTGGTCCAGTCTCTCTCTCTCACCCCAACCCACCTCACAGAACTGTTGTTATGGGGAAAATTAGGAGGAGTGAGGTATGTTAGCTGTATTCATCACTTTTATAAAAATAATAATGGCAGGATAAAAATATAGAAATAAAGTTTGGTGCACACCAGGTTCATGAAGATTTTGCTGGTCTGAATTTAGTCTTGTGTTAAAACGGTCCTGAATATAGAAAGCCACCTTATCTGGGTCAAGGCTGGTCAGCTGGTTGTTTGGTCAATCTGTCTAGCCAGGTGACAGTATGAAAAGCTTTCCGGATTGGTAATCACTATAGTCTGTTGCCTCCAGCAGTTGTTCAGGAGATCGGCAAGTAAAGCCAAACTGACGGATGTGTCTTAAGTCTTTTCATTTTAAGATTTCATTTGTTCATTTTTCTTGAGCCGTAGTTCCCTTTTTTCATCAATTTCCTCAGTGGAATGTTTTGTTTTGTTGCCTGTCACGTTTATGGTTTTATAGAAATGTCACGAGCATTTCAGCCATGCTGCTATCCATCCTATCCCCGCAAGGGCATGTGGCCTGAATTTTTTTTTTTTCCGACCAACAAGACTATGTAAAGGCTTCCATTTTTTAATTTGTCAGTTTCACGGTTTGTCTCTATCTTTTGGTGATCAATAGTGGTTGTCGGGTTCCTTTTTGCTACAAAAGGAAAGGACTGAACCAACCGGTGACAATAGGGGAGAAGGAAATGAAAGGGCTGTATGAATTCAGCGTTCGGATTGCTTAACAAAAAGGAGTGCCCACTTTTTGTACAAACCTTCATCCATCTTTCCACAGATAGGAAGAGCCAGTGCTGTGTAGGGATTGCAGCATAATACTTGAAGGAGTTGTAGGTAATATAATAAATGAGTAAAATGCTTTTCTTGTTGACTATTTACATGGTGGCCCATGAATATAATATTTTCTGCCTGGCATGAGAGCTTGAAATAACCAAACATGATACCCCATGATCCATCCACCTTCCTTCCTTCCTTCCTTCCTTCCTTCCTTCCTTCCTTCCTTCCTTCCTTCCTTCCTTCCTTCCTTCCTCCCTTCCTCCCTCCCTCCCTCCCTCCCTCTCTTCTTCTCTCCCTCTTCCTCTTCCTTTTTTCCTTCCTTCCTTCCTCTCTCCATCCCTTCTTCCCTCCCTCTTCCTCCTCCTCTTCATTTTCTTCCTCCCTCTTTCCCTCCTTCCCTCTCTTCTTCCCTCCTTCCTCCTTTTCTTCTTTTCCTTCCTTCCTTCCCTCCCTCCCTCAATCCCTCTATCCCTTCCTTCCTCCCTCCCTCCCTCCCTCTCTTCTTCTCTCCCTCTCCCTCTTCCTCTTTTCCTTGCTTCCTTCCTCCCTCCCTCCCTTCTTCCCTCCCTCTTCCTCCTCCTCTTTTTTTCTTCCTCCCTCCCTCCTTCCCTCTCTTCTTCCCTCCTTCCTCCTTCTTTTCTTTCTTTCCTTCCTTCCTTCCTTCCCTCCTTCCCTCCCTCAATCCCTCTACCCCTTCCTTCCTTCCTTCCTTCCTTCCTTCCTTCCTTTCCTTCCTTCCTTCCTTCCTTCCTTCCTTCCTTCCTTCCTTCGTCCCTCCCTCCCTCCCTCCCTCCCTTCCCTCCCTTATTTAACACATTGATTTGTCACTCCGAAGATGTGATGTTTCTTTCAGAGGCTGAAAACCATAAATATTCTTTTAAATTCTTATCTTAGGGGCCTATAGAGAATTGCCTGGCTAGGAACTGCAGATGCAAATATATGTTAATATACAATTTATACCAAAATCTTCCCAAAGGATTAAAAAAAAATCACAAATGCAGAATGCTGTAAATGGCCCTCAGACTTGATGCAGTTGTACAAAACCTTAATGTATTGATTAGATACATGCATGCAATCAATATTTTAAGGCACATGGGAACAATTTCATATTTAATGTGATGATTTCATCCCTCATTATTCTGCAAATGCTTAGATATTCATTTTGCAGAATTTTAAGCAGGGACCTAGGAAAGACCTTGGAGATTTTTTCCCCCAAAGGGTTCTCTTTTGGCATTGCCTCATTTAAATATTGCTCTTTTAAAATATGATTTGACATTTATAATTGGAATCACCAAAGGTGCACCATTAATGCCATAACTCTGAGTGATTTTGTTAAAATTTGAAACTATTGGTTCAAAAATGGAGCCCTTTTATCCCAAAAGAAATAAACTTTAATTCAGTGAGCTTTAATATTTCCAGCAACAAACAACTTCATTTAATTCTGGATAGCACAACATTTTTGTCAGAGAGCTGAACTTTAACACTTTGGTATCTAGACTCCTCAGATCAGATATGGCCAGAATAGAAATTGAATGGACCAGGAGAAAAATAATATATTTGATATGACACTAAAAGAAAATTAGAAGAAGATGAGTGTGATTTTAAAATTGGAAAAAGGAACGTCAATAACCTGCTTTATGCTGATGACATTAATCCGATAGCTGAAAATACAACAGATCTGCAAACTTGAGTAATAAAAGTTAAACCCAGTGATTTTTATTAAAAGTCAAGCGCAGTGAAAAGAATGGGGCTAAAATTAAATCTAAAGAAGAGCAAACTAATGACAACAGAGACAACAAGCAACCTTAGAACTGACAATGAAGATATTGAGGTGATATCTTCTGTCTTTTAACATCAACCATCAACAGTAAAAGAACAAGCTGTCAACTCTACAATGAACTTGGCTGCATCCATCTTTCTCTTCATTCTAGGTTGCCACATAAAAACGGAGGGAGGGAGCCTTGCCCAGGCACTTCACTAGTCATAATAATCTTCTGTCCCATGGGAACCAAGGTCATCTACTGCTCCCGCGATCAGGGATTGGGCGTTGTATAAAAAAGCCTGCCAAATGAATGTATTGGGGAACCTAGTGATGGCCTAGTTTTGTGGGTGGGACATTATACTTTGTAACTGGGAAATTTTTAGTGGGAATTTCAGACTTGGTTTCACTTTTGATCGTGCCAATATTTTGTAGCTAATAAGCATGTTCTTTGAGGAATTTCCAAGCCTCGGAGTTCTGCTTTATTTGTCTCGATCTGTCGGAACCATGACACAAGCGATCAAGAAATATGTCACAGAGATAATTAAGAAAATTTTAGACCGTGCAGAAATGGACAGACTGGCCCTGAAAGTGAAAGAGAAGATTCAGAATACTTTAAAACATGGGATACATTTTATTAATGGCTAGAAAAATGAGGTAGAGAGAAAGGAGTTCAACATGTATTAGTGAGCTAAATATTGAAACCCAGATAATATGTTGCTGATAAAATATTAAGGATTTGTGAAATCCTTAATAATTAAAATTAATAAAATAAAAATTAATAAAACATTGAAAAACAAGAAATATGTCACAGAGTAGCGCTCAGCAGAGCAGCTATGAAGGACTTCAAACAGATATTTACATGCTGAGATGTATCTATACCTACAAAGATCAGAAGAACAGAATAACAATGACAGAATTGGAAAGGACCTTGGAGGTCATCTAGTCCAACCCCTTGCTCAGGCAGGAAACCCTATACCATTTCAGACAAATGGCTGTCCAGTCTTTTCTTCAAAACTTCCAGTGTTGGAGCATTCACCGCTTCTGGAGGCAGGTTGTTCCACTGGTTAATTGTTCTCACTGTCAGGAAGTTTCTCCTTAGTTCTAGGTTGCTTCTCTCCTTGATTAGTTTCCACCCATTGCTTCTTGTCCTGCCTTTGGAGAATAGCTTGACTCCCTCTTCTTTGTGGCAGCCCCTCAGATATTGCAACATCGATCCTGACTTAATTATTGGAGGAGGACAATTCTGTTGAGGTAAGAAAGGTCCTAGTAGCGTTTTTTTTTCCTGACAGTTGGATGAGAAATGTCTATCACAGTGATGGTGAACCTTTTAGAGACCGAGTGCCCAAAAACTGGTCCCGCCTCCATTCTACCCCCTGCCCCGCCCCTGCTCTGCCTCCACCATCCCCTGTCCCGCCTGCCCACAGGGCCACTCACTGCCTCCAGGGCCTGCTGTAGATTGCCCAGGCAGCCCAGTAGCGCCATGGCGGCCACGTCCTCTGCCTGCCTCTCGCAGCATCAACTGTGCACGACGGGGCATGAGAGCAGAGTCTTGTCTACACTGTCTGGCTGCCATGTCCTTGGCTGCACTGCTTCACATGGGCCATACTCGGGGGCGACTCTCCTCCAGGGGGGCTGCTGGTGAGGAGGGGGTTCTGGGGGAGGCGAGGCTGGGGCAACAGTATGTGTGCCTACAGAGAGGGCTCCGAGTGCCACCTCTGGCACGCATGCCATAAGTTCGCCACCACTGATCTATCAAATCAGCATGGAGATTTGGTCAACCAAAATCTTGCCCATTTACGGTTTTGCTCCCTGTTTCTACATATCTGGAGGACTTATAGCAGAAAATTTAGGGAGGTGTGGGGGGGCTCCATTTCACCGACATTTTCAAGCAGATTCTGGACAGATCTTTCTTAAGACAGCTTCAATTTGGCTTCCCACCACTGAACACCATCATCTAAAGGTTGGTTTAGAAAGAGGCCATTAAAAAAGAAGAAGGTCTACCTGCTGAGTTGCAAAGCAGAACGAGGGGGACAATGCATAATTTTCCTCTCCTCTGTTCTTTCCTCCCACGTCCAGCTGTTGAAAAGGTTTTAAAAACCCACCTTCGTCACCGCCATACGCTTGGTCTTTCCGTTGGATTGGCTTGCGGTCAGAGAGAGCTGCAGAAAAGCTTTTGAAACTTCTCAGCGGTCGGCAAGATTTAAGTGGGCCACATCATGGCAGGAGTAATTTTACTTCCCCTGATTACAATTGGCAGAAAGCTGAGAAATGCTCTATCCAGAATGAGGTTCAGTGGCCCAAACCTATTTTGACCGATATGTAATGATACATCCCCTGGATTTTACAATAAGGGACTAATTGTTAAATACAGTTCTAGCCAGAGGTGATATTTATGGCGACCTTGCAAAACTGAAATCTAATTTAGCCAATCCTTTCAAAAGAGGCTGTGACTAGAGGGAACATACACAGGCTGGCCACAAAATCCCCAGGAAAAAAGAAGCATCCTGTTAAAAATAACTGAATCTTTAGCTAAATGTGTTCCTTTTCCATCAGGATATTATTTTTTCCAGCCTCTCTTTGAAACTGGAATGGGAGTATGAAGACAAAACCACTGACAATCTTGCCTCTTTCAACACAGCGCAGCGAACTAGCAGAAAATACTTTTTATTATTTATTTGTTTGTTTATAAAATGTATTGGCCACCTGTCTTACTTCAGGGTAACTCTGAGCGGCTTACAATGATAAAAATCTAAAAACCGTATAAACTATAAACATAAATAAGCGAATACAAAAAGGAGGTGGGACCTATTGTTAAATCTATCAGCCACCTCCGCTGTGAGGCTCACAAGACAAGGGCAACTCATAAGAAACATTAAAACAAAAAGCAAACACAAAGGAAAAAGAAGTCATTCACCAGCCTTACACAGATTCTTTTACTTCCTACCAGGACAATATATAGATCAAGGCTTAAAAGGTGACACCCCCCCCCACCCAACACTGGACAGATGGGAACGTGGCCTTCTAATCATCTCAACCACCAAGAAGCCCAAAATGGATTCACCATGTGCCTTCAATGGAGTGAGGGCTGTTCTGCGGCAAAGAACATTCCCTTAAAAATAAGGACCATCTGGCAATTTCTACTTGGCAATAAAATTTGACACTTTGTGACAGCACAGCATCCATCAGTGATGACTGACTAATGATGTGATTATTCACATGGAGTTAGTGAGAGGCATACTTATGGCACAGAAGGAGCAGAGCTTGACCCGAATGGTAAGCAGCAGTAACACCAGAAGAACGTTGCCTTGGAGAGAAAAAAGCTGCGAGAACCGGTTAAAGAAGGTGCATCTTGCACTGTGTTGTAGCATGTGGACCGGAGCAAGCTGAGAGGATTTGTTGCTTGCAAAGATGACAAGGCAGAGATCATCCAGCAACACAATGGATTTCCTTTCCAGAGCTGGAGTGGAGAACTTGTAGCACATGCTGTTGGTCACCAGCTACCCAACTTTGGGTCTTTGCTGCTCTCTAAACTTGTTGTTTTCTTCTTGCAGACATTTCATGCAGGAACCAAGATAGAGTTCAAAAGCACTACAAGTTTATTTCATGCTACCTATGAACTATGGTTCTGGAGAAGACTCCTGCGAGTTCCCTGGACTGCAAGGCAATCAAACCGGTCAGTCCTAGAGGAGATCAACCCTGACTGCTCATTAGAAGGCCAGATCCTCAAGTTGAAACTCAAGTACTTTGGCCACCTAATGAGAAGGAAGGCCTCATTGGAGAAGAGCCTAATGCTGGGAAAGATTGAGGGCAATAGAAGAAGGGGATGACAGAGAACGAGGTGGCTGGATGGAGTCACTGAAGCAGTAGGCATGAGTGTAAATGGACTCCAGAAGATGGTAAACAGGAAGGCCTGGAGGAACGTTGTCCATGGGGTCGCGATGGGTCAGACATGACTTTGCAACTAACAACAAAATAAACAACAATCTGAACTACTAATGGTCAAGACAAATTGGTGCCAAATAAGAGTCAGTGGACTTCAAGGGTGGGCTGGACCTAGGTCTCTTACAAAGAGTATAGATTGCAAACTCCTAAGGAGAGTGATGGCTCACGTAGTTAGGGAATTGGGTTGGAGGTTAGCAAGCCCATGTTCAAGACCCAAGAGCTGCTGCAGCAGGCTGAGCTCCCGTCATTCACTCCAGCTCCTTGATGGGGACCCAAAAGGAGCCCCCACAGGCAATGGTGATGTCACCAAATAATCCTTCACCAGAAGTGCCTTAAACGGTGTCTGACATAATAAGATGAATTTGACCCTTCCTTGACTCAGCCTAGTTACATCTTCCTATCCATATTGGAATCTTTCATCGGTCTATCTAGAGCTCTTCCAGATCCAGTTCCTTGCTGGATCACCTTGCTGCCTCCCCAGTCCAAACGATGAGGATAAACAGAATAGAGGTTCAAGGTGCAAAATGCAGAATATTTCAGTGACATTTGTCAACTTCGTTGTCATCAGTTTAGCTTTAAAGTCTGTCAAAAGCATATCTGAACGTAGAAAGAACTTAGAACATAGAACAATAATTGATCAGGGGTAGGCAACCTTGGCTCTTTTATGACTCTTGGACTTCAACTCCCAGAATTCCTGAGCCAGCATGGCTCAGCTTGGAAACCTCTCCCTTTCCCCTCAGCATGGCTGACTCAGGAATTCTGGGAGTTGAAGTCAACGAGTCATAAAAGAGCCAAGGTGGCCTACCCCTGGCCTAGGCCTGTATTTCTCAACCTTGGCCACATAGAGATGGGTGGACTTCAACTCCCAGAATTCTTGAGCCAGCATGGGGGAACTATGGCCCCTTCATGACTCGTGGACTTCAACTCCCAGAATTCCTGAGCCAGCATGGCTCAGCTTGGAAACCTCTCCCTTTCCCCTCATCACGGCTGGCTCAGGAATTCTGGGAGTTGAAGTCCACAACTCATAAAAGAGCCAAGGTTGCCTACCCATGATTTTGATGGTCTATCCAAAGAACAGTTGTCCCCCTTCCCAGGAGTTGTGTATATCAGAGCACAATGCCTTCTACTTTGTATCCCTAATTATGGTTATGAATAGCAATGAGCTATCGTGAAAAAAAATCTCAGAATGCATCAACTTAGCATGTAAATAACTAAATAATACATCTGAGAATTATGGCTAATATACCGCATGGCTACACTTGACCTTTGAAACGGAATAATGCTAGTTCGTATCAGAAGCTAGGAGACCAGCTATGACCAATTAAATTAATTGCTTGCACAATGTACAGAGGGAGGAAGGGTGATGTTTACGTTGTCGATGTAATTTGCTCAGAGAGATTTATAAAACATTTAAAACAATTAATTTGTTTGCCTGCTTGTTCCGGCTGTCCTGGGAGAGCCAGACTTTGAACTCTTGATATTTCTGTTCTTTGGGATTTCGGATACAACTGGCAATCAGTCAGTTGAAGGGCTGCCTAAAGAGATCCCTGGCTAAAGGATTTTTTTTTTTTTAATTGTCAGATTTTTCCAACGAATAAATTATGTCTGCCATTTAGGCTGGTCAAAGCAGAACATCTTTCTCAGCTGTTTGATGATCCCTTTGAAATTAGAATAGCTGATGGGACTGTACTAATTACCTCTCAAACGTTCACCTTGCCAAACATTTATTCTGCACCAGTGATGGCTGGCACTTGGTTTTGTTCCCTTAGTGGCCAAATCTGCAGTTGCACATCACTCTGCCATAAGTGGCCTCATTGTCCTTGGCCTCCTTCACCCTCACTGGTTCAATCTAACTGGCCAATAACCCGTCATTTGCCTAATTGGTCCCTGTGGCATAGTTGCTGAAGGGTGTTATAATGTTGTGTCATCTCAAGAGGGGTATCTTTGTCTTGAAAGAGACCAAGACAGGGATTTGATGGTCATTAGTAAGCTTCAGAAAGAGGGAAGGTGGAAATCTGTTAGTCAGTCTAGCAAAGAAGCACAAACCATGAATACTAGCCCTATCTTTATTGTAAGGTTATAGTAACAGAATTTTGCAAGTCTGAAAGTATTTTGATTATTATAAAGGATGAAAAGGAGGAAAGTGGTGGCACAGTAGTGAAAATGCAGTACTGCAGGCTAATTCTGCTGACTGCCAGCAGTTCAATCCTGATCGGCTGAAGGTTGACTCAGACTTCCATCCTTCTTAGGTCCATAAAATGAGGACTTGGGGGCAATATGCTGACTCTGTAAACCACACAGAGAGGACTGTAAAGCATTATGAAGCGGTATATAAGTCTAGGTGCTATTCCTATTGCTGACGTATTTCCTCCTTTAATTTTACTTGCCAGAAAACTAGAAGGAGTCCTTTCTGAGATGCTTACTATATCCCTTGTACACTTGTTGGCTGAGATATGTTGCATTAGGAACCTCAGGGGGATCATCTTCTCCCAAATTGCTTCTACTCATCCAATTGGCAGGTTAGTCATGCTGTGGATCCCATCACCCAAGGAATATCAGCTAGTGGGAACCAGAAGATGTGCCTTGTTTACCATAGTCCCTGCCCTCTGGCATATTCTCTATTCAGATATCAGGATGACCCCAACCCTATTGGCTTTTATAAGGCTGTGAAGACTTGGTTGTGTATCTGGGCCTGGGGCCCTGAGTGTGTTAAGGGCCCCATTTCATGGCTGTATTAACACATTAACATTCACAGTTACAGTCTTACTTGATGCCATGTATATTTATGTCAACTGTCCTAACAGTTTTTAGGCTTTATGATGCACATTATCCAACAGCACTTGTTGGGATGCTGAGAGATGTTGAGAAGCTATAGAAATCAATCAACCAAAGCTATTTATATTAAAGCTACAAGGATGGTCACGCTGCATAGCAAGCTATTCTGTTCTTCAGTTGTTGTGCTCAATGTGCCATGGAGTGGTTTTAGCAGCCTACAATGATGCGTGTGCTTTGCACTGCCTGCCAAGGTGCTTGCATGCCAGAACCAGCTGCAAAGGCAAGATTGGAACAATTTAACTTTTTCCTTGTTCACAGAATAAAGAAGTACATAAACCATTTTTCATAGAAGTCCTGTTAATAAGCTATAGATATCAACTTACTGAGCATGTTCAAATAAGCAGATTGGGTGGGGAAGAGCTGTGTGTCTTTAGAGAGAGGAAATGAGAGATGGGGGTCAAAAAGGATGAGTCTTGAGTTTGTCAAACTGGTCAGTATCTGGTAAATGGCAAAGGAAAACCCCAGCTTAAAGGCTAATTCTATGTTTTGCACTGGAAAATGTATATTTGCTTTGCTTATTGTTTTGACTGGAATTAGGAACATTTCTGTAAAAATGAAAAATATGGGGTAGAAAGGTCAATAGTTGGGATTGTTACTAGGCTGTCATAGTATGCTGAATGAGATAATGATTTTGATTGTTTAGGATTAACAGTTCACCTAGAAGTCAATTTAAATCCTATCCCTGGGAGGTGAAAAATGCTAAATTTCAAACTGAGTTGAGGGTGGACTATTCAGGCACAAACAGTGACTGATTGTTATGGAATCAACATGTGTAAGGCAGGTAATAATGGTTTGTAAATAATAATTATATGAGAAGAGCAACACGTAGAAGTATAGTTCATAAAATCCTACTCAAATGCAGAAGGCATGGAAATTTGAACATGGGCTCCAGGTTGACAACCATTTCTGAACAACATCCTCGGCAAATCAATGTTGTCCTTGGTTGGACAAGACTCAATGTGTCCTATGTTGGGAAGTCTATGTGTCTCCTTTCTTGGACAAAAGGGACATAAAGATTTTATATGCAATAAAATTTACTTCTTTTCTTCTAATTTTAAGTTTGCATGTAGCCTTGGAATCATCTACATCAGGGGTCTTCAAACTTGGCCCTTTTATGACTTGTGGACTGAGGCACACTGGCTGAGGAATTCTGGGAGTTGAAGTCCACAAGTCACAAAAGGGCCAAGTTTGAAGACCTCTGAACTACATGGAATGGTGGTGCAAAGGATCAGAATCACATTCTATGTTCTAGTTCAGAAGATTTCAGAAAATGTATCGCTCGAGCCCATAGACAAGAATCTAGTCAACTAAAGTTCAGTGCTAAATTGGCAGTAGATAAGGGTCAACAGAACTGAAGAGGAGTTGGACTTGGATCATTTGTGAGAATGTAAAGATTCTAGGCTGATGACTCACTTAGTACCACCTCTTCAGCTCTGCCTATTCATCTTCTACAGAAAGTGCCTTACAGTCAGTTGTAAGTGGAATCCTATATAGATGGATGTAGCCAGGGATCTTTTCTATGGGATCATGTACTATCTCCTGGTGGTCTATATAAATAAAAATATCACACAGGGTTGACACTGTATCAAACTAGAGAAGTGTTTTTCAAACTTGACTTCTGGGAGAATTCTGGGAGTTATGATAGACATCCATATCATGCATATTGATTCATATAATTTAGGGATGCTTCCCTGGTTCTTGTAAATTTTTCATGTATTGCTGCAATAGGACAACAGAAAAAGAGTGCAGAGAAGAGCAACAAAGATGATTCGGGGACTGGAAGCTAAAACATACAAGGAACGGTTGCTGGGATTGGGTATGTCTAATTTAATGAAGAGAAGGATGAGGGGTGACATGATAGACTTCCAATACCTCAAGGGCTGCCACAAAGAAGATGGAGTCAAGCTATTCTCCAAAGTGCCTGAAGGTAGGACAAGAAGCAACGGATGGAAACTAATCAAGGAGAGAAGCAACCTAGAACTAAGGAGAAACTTCCTGACAGTGAGAACAATTAACCAGTGGAACAACCTGCCTCCAGAAGCTCTGAATGCTCCAACACTGGAAGTTTTTAAGAAGAGACTGGACAGCCATTTGTCTGAAATGGTATAGGATTTCCTGCCTGAGCAGGGGGTTGGACTAGATGACCTCCAAGGTCCTTCCAACTTTATTATTATTATTATTTGTTATGCTCATATAGGGTTAAATTAACAAGCTTAAGTAAAAGGCTTATATTTTTTTTATTATTTTTTAAAAAAATAATGTGGGTGGGTGAGGGAATCTTCACTTTCCTACCGGTTCAGGCCCTGTTTCAATCAGATTTTACATTTTAAAAGATGAAGAAGATGTTGGAAGGGAAAACAAAATAGGTTTCAAATAGATGGATTTTCTTCTGCTGAGATGAATGTCATGTGGCTGGATATTTAAAAAGGAAAGGAGAGGAGAGACTCAGAATAATGTCTCTGTAAACTGTAATTTAGATAGACGCAAGCTGGGTCCTTCAATCAAGAAAATTATAGGCACACAATTACTGGTTTTCTTTATTAAAATTTTGATTTTAACATACTGTCGAAAAAACAAATCAATTCCTGGAAATTGCATCAACCGGGCATGATTTGTGTGGAATCAGAATTAAAAGGCATGTTATTCCCCATCGTTTTTCCAGGCTGAGAGAGGAAAAAAATAATTATTTGGATAGAACTTCTTTCTCCATTTGACCTTCATTGCAGACAGGAGTGAGATGTAGTGGCAAAAAGTAATGTCCACATTCTGGATAAAGAGGACTGGGTAGAAGAGGGGGTAAAAGAGGCCATTTTTATTAGAATTGAACAGCTATCCCTCAACGGGGGGGGGGAGGGAGGAATACAACACTGCCTATCTCCTGTCTACAATGCAGTCCTTTCAGCAGTTCCAAGAAGATCCCACAACTATCTGGGCTCTGATTTAAGTGATCCTGAGGGCACAATAAATCCCCAAGTGGCCTCAGTGGCTCTCAGAGAGAGGGTTAATGATCAGATGACTACAAAGCAATATGATCCTTCCGCCCTTCCCCCTCCAACATCCTGTCAGAACTAATCCTTCCAACCTTTCCCCACACCATCTATCCAGAACTGATGAAGCTTCTTGCATGAGAAGCGAAACATCTTCTTCTTTCTCAAGAGAGAGAGAGAAAAAAGAGCACAACCCAGTTCCCTTTTGAAAAAGCACCTCTGAGATGCAGAAAGGAAAGATTATACATTAAACACTTCTCAGGTGGTTTGGAGTGGTGGGGTCCGTGCCATGGTGAATGTTTATTTGTGTGAGGAGGTGGTGTCATCTGAGTTGAAAAAGGTGGTGATCCCAAGACATCTTTAGGAAGATCTATAGTTCTTGAGATCCAATAATTCCAATAATTGCTCTCTTCTCTTCTCTTCTCTTCTCTTCTCTTCTCTTCTCTTCTCTTCTCTTCTCTTCTCTTCTCTTCTCTTCTCTTCTCTTCTCTTCTCTTTCTCAGCAAAGTTGTTGATCAAAGTTGGTCAAAGAGCAGTTGCAGAGAATCTTGGCACCTCAGGTCAGATTACACTTCTATGGTGTCTCTATGATGTTCCTGTATTCTTTAATTATTATTATTTTTACTAAGCCTTGTTGAAAGAAAAGTCTTCATCATGGTTCAGTCCAAGCCGGGAATAAACAACATGGTGACTGCTTTAGAAAGAAGATTGCAGCTTATTGAAGAGGAGAGCCAGACAGGAAGATGGCTCTGGAAGAAAAGAGAAAGAGCACATGTAGGGAGTGGGTTTTTATACCCTCTGGAGCCTTTTGTTTGGAGTTGTTTCCTGTTCCTATTTGAGGCTTTGTATTTCCTGTGTCATGTATTCTGACCTGAGTCTGGGTGTGCCCTTTGGCATCTGTGAGTTAATCCTATTATGTCCTATCTTAGACTTTGGGTGGGGTATGTAGATTTTAGGTGTTTTTGTCTTCTTAATCTTCTAGCTGGGGGCTTCCAACCTTCCTGGATTATTTACATCTGCATTTGTACAGAGCTGGTTTCTGCTTGGGGGAGGGAGGCTTGGGGCTATTAAGAAAAACTGGGCATGCTTTTCTGCCTCTTTAAGATCCTTTGAGGAAATATATTTTTCTGCCCTTTTAATATTTCCTTCTCTGGGGGGCTGACTTCCCACAGCCCTTTAATATAGAGTGTAATCCATGAATACTTTCTAGAAGGTGCAGCTCAAAAGGAAAAAAAATCAAGAAGGGAGCCATGGTTGGGCAACTGAATGAAAGGGATGGGGCTTTGAATGGCCCATTGTGGCTACCATCTTGACTTTTTTGACCTCTTCGGAGAATTCACCTGTCTACAGAATGGAGGCATGATATCACAGCAGCTACTAGCAGCTAATCTTTACCCCTTTGGGGGGGGGAAAGGATGCCGTTCACAGTGTCCATTGTCCAAGAGGCTATGTTTGCTCCTGCTGATTTTCTAGCTTTAAGTGGAATCAATGCGGTGACAAAATAATTGGTGGTGATTTTACTACTTTGTCAGTTTTAATGAACGATTCGCGTGGCACCATGTGTTTTACAGACACAACCATTTCTGATGTGTTCTCAGCTGAGCCCTTCAGATCCTTCAAAGCTGGCTACTTAAAACTATTCCTTCCATGTATTTCCACCCTCCCAGGGAAACAGTCTATGTGCCTGTTCCCCTCCCCCTTCCACCTTGTTAATAATAGAGCTGTCATTTCTAATAAGATATAAAACAACCCTCCAAGGAAAATGATGCAAGTGATATACTGAGGAGGGCAGCTGAAGCGCTGGACAGAGTAAACACAAATGCTCAATGGCTTGTACAGGGACACTTCATTAAACTGGAGAAAACTCAGGGCCTTGACGATTTGCCAATGAAGATGCCCGTGCGTTGTGAGATTAGAATTGTGTTCTGCTGGGCACAATCTAACACTCCACATGGGGCTGCCCTTGAAAAGCTTTCAGAAGCTGTATTTGGCCCACAGTTCAATAGGATGGGCAGCTTTCAGCCTTTCTCGATACATATGCTCATATAACGCTGCTATTCATAAGCTGTGTTGGATCTCAGCAGGCTTTCTGGTACAATCCAAGGGGCTGATTATCCTCAATGAAAGTCCAACATGGCATAGCACCAGACTCTTTGTAGACCACCTGTCTCCAATTCTGCTTGTCTCACTGGAACTATCATGATGATGATGATGTTATCCGTTCTGTCGAGTTCAACTCTTGGCCATTCTATGGGCCAGGTCTCTCCACATCTTTTGATCTTTTTCTCTGAGTTTTTCTATGCTCTGGCTGGTGTCAGCTTTAATGGTATCCATCCACCATGTTCTTTGGCGGCCTGGTTTCCTTTTACCGCTAACTCTTCCAATCATAATTGCTTCCTCCAGTGAATTTCTCTGCATGACATGGCCAAACTGAGACACAATTTCGTGATTTTGCCTTCTAGTGACATGTCCGGTGTTATACATTCCAACATTTGCTCGTTAGTCATCTTGGCTGTCCAAGGAATACGCAGGAGCTTCTCTAGCACCACAGCTCAAAAGAGTCAATTGTCTTCCTGTAGGAAAATCCACTTCCTTCCACTAGAACTCACATGTTCCAAATCCCTTCCTTTAAGTATTGTCTAGGAGTGAACAGGAGCGAGGCCCCTTTAAGGAAAAGGTGGAAGAGACAGGATCAGAAAAAGAAAAAGGAGGTGAGGTTGTCATGCAGGAATACAAGCTAATTTGAGGGCTAATCCACACGGAGCTCCGTTTCCAATCTGTCTTGTTTGCCATCATTCACTCCCTAGAGACTAAAATGGATGATCTGAAACTTGAACTGGCCACAAACAAGGAGTCTATATCGGAGGTGATGACCCCTTGACAGCTGTATGCAACAAAATTTTATTTTGATGTATGCTGATTGGTGTACATTCAAAGTGACAATAAAGTTATCATCATCATCATCATCATCATCAATAACAACAACAATAACATCATCATTATCAATAATATTAATATTATTATTTGCTGGACTCAGATGTTATGTCTTTTCTGTGGCAGGACCTGTTCCTGTACAATGACATCTGCTTGGAGATCTAGATGTCCCTGAATATGCTAGCTAGCCTTTCTCAAGATACTTAAGATCAGGATGTTCTTCCAGGCATTTGAGCCAGGAGGTTAACCAAGCCTTGCTGGTTTGACTGGTTTTATTGCTGTTGGCTTTTTTCTGTTTTAAGTTGGAAATTATTATTTTTTGATTGCAGACATTTCTGATCTGGATTGCTGGTTTAATTTTATTGCTTGGTTTTAATTCTTGTACACCGCCCAGATATGAGAGGCTAGATGAAACAAATGAACAAGTTTTACACACATTTGTGTCCCAATAGTACAGCCTTCTAGATATTGGGGTGGGGGATTTATGGGTCCAAACAACCAATGGATGAACACGCTAGTCTTAGCCTCAATCCTGATCTTTCTGCCAATTAATTTCATGGGGGTGGGGGGTGGGGTTGGAATTCCAGCATGGAAAGAATAGGAATGTCTCTTTCATTCCTGAGTTAGTGATTTCATATAGATCTCATTTATGATCTCCCTTAGTGATCTCCAATTGGTTACATCTGCTATCAGTGCTAAACAGAACTATAATATAAAACACACAGGTTGCATCGAGCTTTATAGGAAGGAAATCTGACAGGGCAATGCATAAATGAAGCCCCAAACTCTTTTAATTTCTTATTAAGGGGAATTAAATGGATGATTGAGCGAATGAATAAATAAATCTACTTCCGTTAACTTCCAGATTAAAAAAAATATATCTGTGCTTAATTCTCTCCACTCTATAGTCTTGTTGACCAGTCAGCCACGCCTTTTTACTATTAACCATCTAGCAATACTTGCCAAAGATATGCTCAGAAACAAAAAAACTGCAAAAGCAGTTTATCACAAAAGCTAATTATCCAATTATGCAGCATCCAAGAATGCACAGATTCAGGGAAAAAAAAAGGCATTGATTTGCAGCTCTCCTCCAGATAAGAGTTGAAAACATGTATTTATTTATTCTACTTAGAAGCATAAAGAAAAATTAGCCATGTTAATGGTCTGTTGCCTCCAGTCCTTTATATGCAATTATGCCATATGTAATTCTTACTATACATCATGTAATATGCACTCCGTTCTGCGGGAAAGCAGAATCTGAATCAATGCTGGGATTATTCTTGCAAATCAAAAACTTCAAAACCATTGTAGGAGCTCATGGACCATTAACTACGCTTTGTATGGCGAGCTGTGAAATGCTCACCTTCAGTAAAATGGAATAACTTGTAGTACGCTGTTCATTATTATGATTCACAACAATCCCAAAGGTGCTTTTTTAAAAGGCAACTGGAGTTTCTTTTGTTTTTCCTTGAAGATGTGTCGCTTCTCATCCAAGAGGTTTCTTTAGTTCTGACTGAATGGTGGAGAATGGAAGGATTTATATCCCTGGCAATCATCTGTTCATTGGCACTCTCTCTGAGAATCGTTGAGGTCACTTGGAGGTTTATCTGTGCCTCAACCTCCATCGCTCAGTCAGAACTGAATGTGTCCATTCTCCACTATTCGGTCAGAACTGAAGAACCTTCTTGGATGAGAAGCAAAACATCTTCCAGGAAAAACAAAGAAACTCCAGTTGCCTTTTGAAAAAACACCTTTGGGACAACCATGACCTGGATGACTGAGAATCTCCATAGAACAGTGTAAAATTCACAGCTGCCAATTTTTTAGCTGGTGTTCATACGCATTGAGTTCTTCACAAGAACCTAGGACAGGGATAGGCAGCCTTGGCTCTTTTATGACTCGTGGACTTCAACTCCCAGAATTCCTGAGCCAACCATGCTGAGGAGAAATGGAGAGGTTTCCATGCTGAGCCATGCTGGCTCAGGAATTCTGGGAGTTGAAGTCCAAGAGTCATAAAAGAGCCAAGGTTGCCTACCCCTAACCTAGGATGTGGTAAACCCAGGCCATGTGAATCTCTAAACTGGGTCCTTTGGGAAATTATACTGGCTAGAATGGTTGTTACCAGAACTGCCGCAGAGGTCCCTTGTAATACTACTAATAATAATAAAGTTGGAAGGAACCTTGGAGGTCATCTGGTCCAACCCCCTGCTGAGGCAGAAAACCCTATATCATTTCAGACAAATGGCTGTCCAGTCTCTTCTTAAAAACTTCCAGTGTTGGAGCGTTCACCGCTTCTGGAGGCAGGTTGTTCCACTGGTTAATTGTTCTAGCTGTCAGGAAGTTTCTCCTTAGTTCTAGGTTGCTTCTCTCCTTGACTAATTTCCATCCATTGATTCTTGTCCTGCCTTTAGGTGCTTTGGAGAATAGCTTGACGCTCTCTTCTTTGTGGCACAGCAAAGGTATGCAAGGCAACCTGGACTCTGTTTGTGCACTGTGACAAACTGACACCATGCAGATTACAAAATGGACCACGCTGGTGATACAACTTATTCCTGATAAATCTTCACATCCCTGAAGCCACTCCAGGTTCTGCCTCATTCGAGCACATTCGATCTGTATTCATTTCATTGTGCATTTTGCCTGAGGCACCGGGCAAAATTGGAACGGTGATCTGAAAGCTTCCTGTGGGCAGCCTTTGACACAAATATGTAACAGTATTCAATTGTTTAGCACTAATTAGCCTGATTAATTTTGGAGAGGTTCAATTTCCCATTAAACAGTGTCTCTCCGGGTTAATTACTGCGGGAATGGACTGAGGAGAGTAGATATATGTGACCCGTACTGAAAATAAATAAGAAACAATATCAAATAAGTTTCTCAACAAATTGACCAAAGAGACTAGAAAGTTGAGGGGAGAGTAGTTCACTGTCATTTGCTTCTGTGTAAATGTGTTTTTTTAACTGATTCTGATTTTTATATCTTTCAGGTAAGCCGTGATAATGATGATGGTTTTTCAAACCTATTACACCAGGTTGAGATACTTAATAAATCTGGGCTTTAATCCTATTCCATACTTTCTAGGTCCCTTCATCTTTCTTTAATCTTCTCCTAGTTTTTCTGAAGCGGAAAATATTCCTTAATCCACAAAAAGCTTCTTCATATTGCAGCTTATAGGAAACACCACAATTGCCTTTGGAAATATGATATTGGCACCTAATTGCCTCTTTTAGAGTCCCATCTTATCTTCCCACACTGAAACAAAGCTTGCTGTATTCTTCTCAACCCAAGGATGGCATTTCAGTTGGTAAGATGGGGTGAGAAGTTAGTGCCTGAAATCTGCCAGACTGATAATATTATTTGTTGATTGTTGGGCTGGAAAGTTTGTGATTATCTAAACCAGTGGTTCTCAACCTGTGGGTCGGGACCCCATTTTGGGTCGAGCGACCATTTCACGGGGGTCGCCAAACAACACAGTCCGCCATTTCTCCCCCTTTTCCTTAGCTGTGCTCCTCCCTTTTATTCTATTGGCTTTTGAAAGCCAATAGAATAGACTCTCTTGAATAGAGTCTAATTCTATTGGCTTTCAAAAGCCAATAGGAATTGTCCAGGCTGTCTCTGCCCTGCTGAGCCTGCCAAAAGTCCCATTCTGCAAATGGTGTTGCACCAGTTGAGTAGTCCTCGACTTACGACTGGTTGAGTAGTCCTCGACTTACGACCGGGTGGGGGGGGTCGCGGCATTAAAAAGGTTGAGAACCAGTGATCTAAAGCATCCATTTTGAGGGGAGCAGTTTTCAATATCCTGCAGTAGAATTAAGCCGTGAAGCATTGGTGAAACATTTTTTTGGCAGGGGACGTGAATAAAAAAATTAAGTAGGCTTTGATTTACAACCACAATAGAGCCTGGGATTTCAGTCATTGTGATCATAAGTTGAGGCACCGCAACAGTCATTAAGGGGGTCACCATGATGGTGAAGTGAATCCCATGATCCGTAAGTGAACTGTGTAGTTGTTAAACAAATCCATTCTCCCGACAACTGGCAAAAAACCCCACCAGAAACTGGCAAAAACCAGTTGCAAATCATGATTACGTGACCACAGAATGCTGCAACTGATCATAAATGTCAGCTGGCTGCCAAGCTCCCAAAATGCAATCACATGATCATGGGAAGCAGCAGTCATAACTTCAACAATGGGTTGTTGTAAGTAGCTCCTTAAATTCACAAACCCACCTATTTTCCATTGCATTTAGTCTGGTCCTCAGTTACACCTTATTTTTGAGGAAGCTAAAAATTACAGCAATTGACTGTTTAGATGGATGCAGCAGAAATGCTCCAATTTCCTCTTAAAGAGCTGAAAGATTGAATTGCCTTTTTCTGCATCTGCGCAGGAGAGTTCCAGACAAAGGAAAAATGCCTTATATAAAAAGCAGATTCCTGGGCAGAAAAAAACAAACAACTTTATTTATGAGCCCATCTTTCTCTTTGAAGATATTCTTCTGAGCCTACTACTCTTTATGGTAATGTTGATGGAAATCTCAACCTTAACCATTTTGAAGGTACAGGAGTTAAAATCAATTTGGAAAATCATGTTAGTACCAAGAGCTAGGAAGATGAAATAGACATATAGTCAAAACCTGCAGCCATGTCTGTAAAAAAAAAAAAATACCGGATCTGATTTCAATCGATGCCTTGTTTTCAATAAATTATGTATTTTTAAAATATACTTTTGCATGTATTCATGAACATATGGGGAACCGATTCAGAATCATGCCCTATGTACTTTGGGGAGTGCAGACCACAACCCATCCCTTAAAAATGTAGCCCAGCCCTCAGACTCCAAAAATAGTGAATGTCAGCAGGAAAAAAAAATCTTATATTAAAGATGTGATGTAACACTGTTTGATTTTCTTTTCTAGCTTGCAAACTTTCAGCTTGTTCTCTCTCTAAGTGCTAAGTAGGATTGATCCTGAAAAAAATAATCCAACCAAATTGCTTGAGAGTCTTCCCTACCCCTTTGACGAATAAATGAACTGAAATATTGACAACCTTCTGTCTTTATATAAAATCAACTTTTTTTAAAAAAAAAACCAATTCACCTAGCAGCAGGTTTCCTCGAATTGGCAAACAAACAAACCAAATCAAACCATTTTATCCTCCTGGAAATGTGTTTTGTTTTGGAAATAATAAGCGAACCTATCTAGATGAGAGACTGGACAGCACTATGCTGTGGGATTCTTTGAATTTGAAAGTTCAACCTGGCTCCAGTTAAAATGGACAAGAATTGGATTTAGCTAAGGGTAAATTAACCCTGCAGAGCAAAGAAACAGACCGTTTCTGGCAGCCTGACAGTTGCAAATCCAAGGACCTTCATGGGATTACCTGCCTGACAGGAAACATTAAAGCCGAACCTGCATGAAAGACCTTGTGTTATCGTTGGAACATTTCAAGCAACCCATCTCTACGCTTTGGGATTGCCCACTCGTGTGAAATTATTAGACATTACAAAGGTAAGCTTATTGGAAGAAAGTCGAAATGATTGCTCTTCCTTTTCCATGGCTGATATGCCATGTTTCTAATCTCACCCTTCCACTGGGAGATTGAAGGACTTCTATCAATTACCCCAATAATAAATTCATCAGGACTGCCTACTTGGCATGCTACTGCACAGGGTTTCCACTGAATTATTTTGACCGTTAGTAACAAGAGCTTGGAAATGTCTCCCCATCAGGGAAAAACAAAAGCAAGGAAGAACAACAGAATGAAGAAGAGACAAAGAGAGCTTCATGAAAGAACAAGTGATTCCAGAAACTGACAGGTGAAACATTTCTTATTTCCTCTGGTCCTACCTCAATATACCTTAGCAAGTGAACCGTACTTTTGCTATCAGCATTTCCTATTCCAGTGGCGCGGGTATGCTGTGATCAGTGATCCCTTTTTCCTGCCTTTTATTGAGTCAAGCTTAAAGAATAAAAAGAGACAGTCTCTCTTAATTGTTTTCTGAAGTCATATAGGACCCGAAGGGATTAACAGACTTGTACGTATTGGAAGGAGGTGCTTATCAAAGTATCAAGAAGTTGTCTGGGAAAGAGTTGGCTTAATTTGCATCAACTGATAATTGTGTAAGAGAAGGAACTTCATGGAGATTATATTGTGCCTACTCTGATTGATTCTTTTTTTTCGGAAGAAGGCTGGATCCCTTTTAACAGAATAACAGAGGTTGGAAGTTACCTTTGAGGTCTTCTAGACCAACCCCCTGTTCAAACAAGAGGCTTGAAAACTTCTAATCCAGTGGTGGGATTCAAATATGGGAACAACCGGTTCTCTGTGTGGATGCCGCTTCTGGAAGTCCATTCTGGGCCTGGGCAACAAAAAATTAGCTACCGGTTCTGCTGAACTGGTGCAAACCGGCTGAATTCCACCACTGGTCTGGGTTAGATAGTTCAAAGAGCAGAAAGTGCAGAAAGTTGAATTGATGGCCAAAGTTAAGAAGCTCCTATCAAAAAGCCCGAGACAAAACTTTTCTGAAATCAAGGTCAAGTCATGAATAAACTCCGTTTCATGAGCAAAACCCTTCAAGGCAATTGCTGAATATAGGTGGACTTCTGCATTTCAAAATCTCTCAATTTCCACAAAGCAGTTGATGGAAGAACTTCTGTAAAGTCAACGGTGCTCTCCGAGCTTGATTGCTTTCCTGCAGATGTCTCATTACCCAGCGAAGCAACATCTTCAGAACCTCTGAGTACAGGACTGCTACTTATCCACTATTAAGTGGAAACAGAAATGAGCCTTGGATCCAGTTAGAACTTTGTTTCCCATAATTGTTATAAATGTAGATAGACTGTATGTTAGCTTCAAGCTCTTCTACTTCTTTGTGTATAGTTAATTTTTTACTATCCAAACAATTCCTTAGATTCCCCCCCCCCCAAAATGACATCTCTGAACAGGGTAGGATAGACATATATTAGCAACAGTAACTTTTTTTAATATATAAAACCAAGCATTGAACTAGTCCAATGATGGCCAGAAGAATGTTTAAAAAGCCCCAATTCAGAGACAGGAAATCTAATGAGCAGTGGTGGACCAGTGATTAGAATGCAGTACTGCAGGCTGCTTCTGCTGACGGCTGGCTGCCAGCAGTTTGGCAGTTCGATCCTGACCAGCTCAAGGTTGACTCAGCCTTCCATTCTTCCGAGGTCAATAAAATGATGAGCCAGATTGTTGGGGGCAATAGGCTGACTCTGTAAAGCACAGTGAAGCAATATATAAGTCTAAGTGCTGTTGCTATTGTTAATGCCTACAAGTCTCACAGTTTCTAGCCATTGGCCATGTGGACAGAGGCTAATCAGAATTGAAATCTGAAACATATGGAAGGAAAATTTGGTTCTGTTCCAAATATCTGATTTTTTTTCTTTGCTTGGAAAATGCTCCATCTCTTAGTTCAGGGGTGTCAAACTGCCGGCCCGAGGGCCAGAAACATCATAACAAAACTGCGCCCACCCCATTCCTGGCAATGGAAAAAAAGTCATGATACGCGGTGCCACATCATGGGATGTTGCGAGTTGGACATCCCTGTCTTAGTTCATTTTAATTGTCTGTGTCCATGCTTTCATTTGCTTTTATTTCTGAGAAAGTGAACCTCAAAATAGTAGATAATATTCTGAACTATAATACTCTGTGGATTGATCTAATAGGGAAATGCTACTTGCTGTTTTATTATTTGCATCTCTTTTATTACAGATTAACACTGAGATTGCTCTACTGTGCTGGAGGCACAGTGTTGAATTTGAACTACGGGTAAGCTTTTAGGGCAGAACAAGAAGCAATGCATGGAAACTAATCAAGAAGAGAACCAATCTAGAACCAAGGAGAAATTTCCTGACAGTTAGAACAATTAACCAGTGGAAGGACCTGCCTCCAGAAGTTGTGGGTGCTCCAAAACTGGATTTTTTAAAGAAGAGATTTGATAACCATTTGTCTGAAATGATACAAGGTCTCCTGCTGGAGTACGGGGTTGGACTAGAAGACCTCCAAGATCCCTTCCAAGTCTGTTAGTCTGTTATTCTGATTAACCCCCACTAAATTCAGAACTTATCTAGTCATCTTGAGCCTGTGAAGTTTATGCTGCCAGATACATCAAGAATAATGCGCTATGGTTTTTTTTTATAATAGAGATTTATTGCCCTGGTGGAATAAAATCTGATTCCAGTGGAGAAAACATGCACAAAGGTCAGACCTAAAGTATTATAATTGAATATGGGCTATGTTTTTCTGTTTAATAGGATTTCCCAAATGTAAAAAAAAAAAAAAAAGCAATCAGCAATTCAGTGTGTTCTACTGACATGGATACTAATTTTTCTCTGTCAAACTCTGTTTGTAGAAATGCCTAAGATGTAAGCTACTAAGGGACCAGAATGTCTTGTCTTGAGGCAGTTGTCTTCCTATGGCCTGGAGGTCATTCTAAAGACAGCTCATGGAAATTTGACTGATAGCCATGTCTGCTGTCAGTGACCTATTATGAGGCAAAAGACTTTGTTCTCTTTTGTAGTCTATACACACTGGAGTACAAATATTGACTCAAAAAAACCAAGAAAGCTCATGTGTGTTTCTTTTCATTTCTTTTCTCATTTTCTTTGGGGACCTGCACATCGTAAATAGGAAAAATTGGGCAAGCGGTTTTTTTTCTTCCTTCTCTGGTACAAGATCTAAGCGCTGGAGAACAAGCAAGGGACCATCTGCTTCCCTTCTTCATTTATCATTAGGCACCACTGTAAGCCCAACGCTAGCAGACAATGAAGCATAGAGAAGCCATTTACAACCGCCTATGGGTTGGAAGAGTTTTAAAGGCAATGTGTGATGGAGGAATAAATCATTGTTAAGTAAGGCAAACACCCTGGTGCTAGAGAGCCCTGTTTGCAAAAGCAAAGATACTGCAAAAAGTATAAGTTTTTGCTAATTAATTGGATTGTTGGAAAGCCTTATCAGATGTCTTTTAGTGGACCCACCTCATTCTACAGCTGCAGTTTCCCCATCCATTTTCTCTGTGCCCAGTCTATACATGAGGGTTCCTTGGTGCTCTCTGAGCTGGGTTATTTTTTTGGAGATGTGTCATTACCCAAACTAAGTAAAATCGTCTTGTTATCTATGTTGGGTAATGAAAGGTCTGCAAGAAAACAACCAAGCTCAGAGAGCACCAAGGACCTCTGATTTCAACCCTGAGCTACAAATATTGTCCTTTATTGGGACCAGCCTGTACAATTGGGCAGAAGAAGATTCCAAGAAAAATAGATTTCCTTCTCACTTTTCCATGCTTGCCATTTTTGTACTCTTGCAGAAAGCTAAGCTACAGCAAGAAGCTGGATATCAGCAACAGCTGGATACGGACCACTTGAAACTCAGATGGCCCCACATACAGGAAAAAGAAAGTGGACTTTCTTTCAAGTCTCTCAGGTCACCCAATGGAGTGTCTTATCTTATGTCTCACTTCCTTAGATGACTGGTTTGACTCCAACTTCCAACTCTACTGAACTTAGATGAGATCACAATGAGGTCAAATTTGTCTGCCAATAACACAGACATCTTTCAACTGGTTGGATATGCTTTTATCAAAGAGGAGGCATTTGACCTATCTCATGAATTTGTTGTGAGGTTTAGATGTTTCACGTGAAGGCCACACTTGGAATACTGCATCCAGTTTTGGTCACCACGATGTAAAAAAGATGTTGAGACTCTAGAAAGAGTACAGAGAAGAGGAACAAAGAAGATCAGGGGACTGGAGGCTAAAACATATGGTTGCTGGAATTGGGTATGTCTAGTTTAACAAAGAGAAGGACGAGGGGGTGACATGATAGCAGTCTTCCAATCTCTCAGGGGCTGCCCCAAAGAAGAGGGAGTCAAGCTATTCTCCAAAACACCTGAAGGCAGGAGAAGAAGCAATGGATGGAAACTAATCAAGGAGAGAAGCAACCTAGAACTAAGGAGAAACTTCCTGACAGTTAGAACAATTAACCAGTGGAACAACCTGCCTCCAGAAGCGGTGAATGCTCCAACGCTGGAAGTTTTTAAGAAGAGACTGGACAGCCATTTGTCTGAAATGGTATAGGGTTTCCTGTCTGAGCAGGGGGTTGGATTAGATGACCTCCAAGGTCCCTTCCAACTTTGTTATTATTATATTATTATGTACATGTAGTCCTTGACGTATGACCACAATTGAACCCAAAATTTCTGTTGTTAAGTGGGACAATTGCTAAGTGAATTTTGCCCCATTTTATGACTTTTCTTGCCACAGCTATTAAGTGAATCCCTGCAGCTGATAAGTTAGTAGCCCGGTTGTTAATTGAATCTGTCTTCCCCATTGACTTTACTTGTCAGAAGGTTGCAAAAGGGGATCACATGACCCCAGGACACTGCCATGGTCATAAGTATGAATCAGTTGCAAAGCATCTGGACTTTGATCAGATGATCCTGGGGATGGTGCAAAGGTCGTAACTGTGAAAAACGGCCACAAGTCACATTTTTTCAGTGCCGTTGTAACTTTGAACTGTCACTAAACAAGCAGTTGTAAGTCAAGGACTACCTGTACTGAAGTAGCTTGCAACTAGGGTGTGTGTGCTTCCTTTAATTCTCTCCTTTCCCTTTCCCTAAATATCTGGATGAAATAAAAAAAAAAAAAACTATTTCTGCAGATACGCAAAACATCCCTCATTCCTTTGGGTATTTCTGATTTGCATGTCTTGTTTGAAAATGTCAGCTGGGTGCAGGTATCGTGTCTGTCTGTCTGTCTGTCTCTCTCTCTCTCTCTCTCTCTCTCTCTGTGTGTGTGTGTGTGTAGAAGTGAGGTAAGAGGTATAATTCTCCTATTCACATTTGTCTGCAGTGCATAATTGCTGGGCCTGACATGTACCAATGCACTTTCATTATGGTGTCAAGAGGACACTTTGAACTTTGAAAGGCACAGCGATTTCAGACTAGCAATAAAACAGCAAGTGCGCCTTAAAGAAAGTTTATTACAGCTTTGGAAGAGAGGAAGGAGGGGTGAAAGAGGAGGAAAGGTAATTATGAAGCAATCATGGGTTGACTTTTGAAATCACAGCTTCAAATTGTTGGTTAAAGAGATGTAGCTATTTCAAGCGCACAGCAAAAGATTGCCCTGATGGGTCTCATCCTGACCCTCCCGAGGAGAAGACTTTGCAGAATGTGGAGTTCTGAATCTTCCTGCTTTCTTCATTCTAGTGAAAACTGTTGGTTTGCATGTCTAGTTTTCTGGGCCTAATTCAAACCACTGTTGAAAGAAAAGTCTTCATCAGGGGCCAGTCCGAGCCGGGGATAAACAAAATTGAGTCTGCTTTAGAAAGAAGGTTGTAGTTTATTGAAGAGCAGAGTCAGACAGAAGCATGGCTCTGGGAAAGCTGACCACATGTTTCTGGGAGTGGTGGGTTTTTATACTTTCTTGGGCTTTTGTGCTTGGAGTTGTTCCTGTGGCATGAACTTTGACCTGAGGTTCAGTGTGCCCTTTTAGTATTCTGATGGTGGTGGGCTAATCCTATTATGTCCTAAAGGTCATATCCTGCTTCCCTGTGGCTGTGGCTGATGGCTATGTCCTGTGTTGGATGGGTAAGGGGTTGTTGGTTCTAGGGATCTTTGTCTTTCTAATCCCATCAGCTCCAGCCTTCCTGCCCCCAACCTTTCTGAATAGGATTATCAAATCTGCATTTCTACAGACCTGGCCTCTGCCTAGTTTCTGCTTGGGGCTATTAAGAAAAACTGGGCCTGCTTTTCTGCCTTTAAGATCCTTTGGGGAAATATAATATTCTGCCTTTTAATATTCCCAAAATATTTCTTTCTCGGGGGGATGTTGCTGTCCTCCCACACCACTATCCCCCCAAAACATCCCCTGTTCAGGGTATGGAATCCATTTCAACTCCTATATGAGACGAAGAGCATCCTACATGTATGGTTTGCTTCCTGGAGTTCTCTGACAAAGCCACAGTTAGCACGGTTCACACACAACATGCCAAGTCCCAAGCCATCCATATCACATTCCGTGAACCCAAGCAAAGTGGTAAGATGAGGGTGCTGTCCCAAAGCTGCTTTTTCAAAAGGCAACTGGGCTTCGTTTTTCCTTGAAGAAGTTTTGCTTCTCATCCAAGAAGCTTCTTCGGGTCAGGTTCAAGAACTGAAGAAGCTTCTTGAATGAGAAGCGAAACATCTTCAAAGTAAAAAAAAAAAAAAGTCCAGTTGCCTTTTGAAAACGCAGCTTTGGGACAACCATGAACTGGATGGCTGAGAATCTCCATAGACATGAGTGTGTTGTGTGAACTCAACATAAAAAAACTCAATCACTTTTGACACCCTTCCACAGGGGGGCAACCTAGGTAGGCAACCATTTGCTCCAACTAAATGAACATCTGGAATGGGTCACATCAAAGCTTTTTCCTGGCCAGATTTTCTCTGCCAACAAAGCAGAGATGCAAGAACAACTGAATGCAAGATTGACTATGCTCTGTAAAATGGAGATACGGAGTCCATTACTCACATTTTATTGCTCTGCCCCCCCCCTTTTTAACAGAGCTTGGAGTACAGATTTAATCATCCTCCTCCTGTTCAACACTTCTGGCTGGTCTAGGAAGAAAAATCTTACCTTGTTTTGGCTGATACACCTGCTGAAATGTCTAGGAAGGTAGCTCATGTGCAATTACTATCAGGAGATGCATGATAGATATCTCAGTTATATAAAATGTCCTTATATGTTTCTTTTCCTACTTATTTTTATATGTGCGCCGTACCTTTATTTTATTTGACAGTATTATTTTTCCTTACCGGTTCTCTTCTTGGCATCATCCTATTTGGAAGAATCTATATTTTCTCTCTTATTTGTGCCTGCAGAGAGCCACAAAAGTACACAATTTTTGGCATTTCTCCTTCACCCACTGCAAATGGTTGTGTTGGAATCTTAGCCAAAAGTTTACCTTTCCTTAGGATTGCTTAGCAATTATCACTTTTTAAAGGAGAACCACTGACCGTCATTAAACAACACAAAATTTTTTTGGTCTATGAATAATACACCCAGAGTCCCAATGCATAAAACCAAGTTGTTTCAGCTCTTGAGCATTATCTTGTAAACATTACATTAACTGCATGTTTTTGTAGGGTAACTTCTGTATTTTGCAATGATGCAATCCTAATTCCCAGGAAAAGAAAGGAAAAAGGTAGGGAGCTGGTCTTATTGCAAAGTTTGCTTGGCATTCTTAGGATTAAATTAGCCTAAAGCACAAATGGCATTTTGTGGATGTTCTGTTTTTCAGAATGATGCAAAGGAAAAACAATTAACAGTATAAACACAAAGCAACTTTTGATATTCTAATGCCGGTGATAATTCTGCTAGGAGAGATATAAAAGTGTTTTCCTGAGAGTCTAAGTGTCCCTGTAGCTATGAATGGACCCATTTCATATATATATATATATGTAGTAGTTCAATATTTTAACAACAGAGTATATGGCTTATGTATATGTATGTATGTAGGTCTTTGGTTATTCGGGTTTTCTCCTGCATCAAATTGGAAGTATCTTGGCGACGTTTCGACGATGTCCCATTCGTCATCTTCAGGCTGGTGTTTTCGGCTTCGTGCTTCTATTCCTAGAAGCACGAAGCCAAAAACACCAGCCTGAAGATGACGAATGGGACTTCGTCGAAACGTCGCCAAAACACTTCCAATTTGACGCGGGAGAAAACCTGAATAACCAAAGACCTACATACAAACAGCCACGAAAACCTCAGAAAACATATATATATATATATATATATATATATATATATATATATATATATATATATATATATATATAGGTCTTTGGTTGTTTGGGTTTTCTCCCGCGTAAAATTGGAAGTGTCTTGGCAACGTTTCGACGAAGTCACATTCGTCATCTTCAGGCTGGTGTTTTTAGCTTCTTGCTTTGAGCAGCAATATATATATATATATATATATATATATATATATATATACATATATATATACATATATATATATACATACTTTGTTGTTAAAATATTGAACTACAAAAATGATAGGAAAAAGCAACTATCAAAATACAAAGGAAGTAGAGAAAACAAGCTAAAGGAAAGAGAGAGAGAGAGCGACTGCTACATTTAAATAATAAAAAAACCCTTACTGAAAAGAAGAAAAAGTAAATTATTTTTTAATGATACATCCTCTCTTCCCCTTCCATTTGTTTCTGGGACTGCTAGCTACAATCTAGATATTTGAACTTTGCCTCAAACATTAGTAACTGTTGTTAGTTTCTATTTAAATGTTAAAAACTGTATTCCAGATGTCTAAATCTGCCTTGCGCTGTGATATATTGTATATAAGGGAGCCGTTTCTACATGAATGTAATTCCGCTTCTATTGTGGATATATATTGTCAATTTTACCACTGCAGGATATTCTCCCATTTTAGTTTCCCAGTGTGATTGTAGGTTAAGCCTTCTCATCTCTAATATTGTGCTAAATTTATTCTTGCTGCAGTCAATGTGTATCTTAGTAAATTATATTTTCAATGTTTTGGGGAATTATGCCTAACAGAAATGCCTATGACTTGAGTTCAGGTTTTATTTTTAGATTTTTTGAGGATTTTCTAATGTATTTCTTTCTCACATCTTTGATTTTTTTTTTTGCACGACCACCACATGGGTGCCCATTTCAAATGTTCAAACAGCATCTGTTGACATTTGAATGTGCCCTCTGAGGAAATACACATTATTTAAGAAGAGGGATAATTTGCAAGTTAGATTTATGGAAGTGGAATTTCCGTTAAAATAACTGGAGGCAATAAAGATGATTAGGGGGCTGGAAACCAGAACATATGATGTATGGCTGCAGGAACTGAGTACATCTAGTCTAGTGAAATGAAGGACTAGGGGGTGACATGATCTCAGTGTTCCAACATCCATGGGGCTGCCACAAAGAAGAGGGGGCCAACCTATTTTCCAAAGCACCAGAAGGCAAGACAAGAAACAATAGTTGGAAACTAATCAAGGAGAGAAGCAAGCTAGAACTAAGGAGAGATTTCCTGTCAGTGAGAACAATTAACCAGTGGAACAACTTGCCTCCAGAAGTTGTGAGTGCTCCAACACTGGAGGTTTTTAAGAAGAGATTGGACAGCCATTTGTTTGAAATGGTATAGGGCAGGGGTCTTCAAACCTGGCCCTTTTATGACTTGTGGACTTCAACTCCCAGAATTCCTCAGCTAGATGACCTCTAAGGTACCTTCCAACATCATCAGGGGGTTGGACTAGATGACCTTCAAGGTCCCTTCCAACTCTGTCATTCTGTTATTCTACTGGCTAGCTATGTGCTGCCTCAGTCACCTATCCCTATTATAAGTCTGAGTTCTGCATTAAAAGTCTGCAAGCAACTATGTCTCTTGTATAGATTTCTTTCTTTGAAAGAGAGAAGATGCTTTCAAAGCTCTGTTTGAATAGCAAGCAAAGCTGAATATTGATAACCACAGTAAGAATAAAAACAAAAGACATTCTCTGATGACTAAAAGGGGGGGGGAAGCAGCATTATACCAGCAGGAGATCTCAGGAGTGTAATCCCAAATGACACTAAAGCTGTTTATTTGCTTCTTCTCAAAATGAACACAAAAGCTTAAAGAAGCAAACCTTAGATGGATATGACCACAGTCTGATCAGAGGTTAGCAACTGAAGTGTGCCAGGAGGGATGTTTTGTTTATTTGTTCATTTTTCTCCCTTCTGAAATGTTAATGCATGCGTCCTCTTTTGTGATCAAGGAACTATTGCAATGTCAACACAGGCTTTATCTGTAGCTAGAGAGTTCAGACCATATATAAACAATAACAGGCTGAGATCAAGGGAGGGGTCAAACATGTCATAAGTCACAAGTCCCTGCACGCCTGCAAGAAAGCTATCTCCAGCCTACTTTGAATGTCTTTATTATCTCCCGCTCATTTCTCCTGATAGTTAGTTGGTCAGATTCTTGTAGAGAGCTTAGACTTGCAATAAATCTTTGTACTCTTTTGAACTATCCGAATCTCCTGATTTCCCCGGCTCGTGACAACCTTCCATGAATCTCACTAGTTCCTTAAGTTGGTGTCACCACAACATGTGATGACAGCAGCTTCTATAATGCCACTATCCTCTGGGTGAAAAAGCATTTTATTGCTCCTAACTTCCTTGCAATTCCTTTTGAAGGATAGTCCCAAGTTTGGGCACTCCACAACTTCCTATGAACTCGATTCTTTCTGCCTTCATCCTAAACTAAAAACTTCTCCCACACAAACTTCAAAGTTTGCCTTGCTTATCGAAATAGTAAAGGACAGGAGATGCTTCTTGCATCTTGGATACTTGCTTGATATATGAGAGTCTTTGTTTTTTCTAAAAAATAAAATAAAAATCATTTTGCAAGGTGGTGGGATTCCATTTACTTAGTGGGACTGGATCCATATAACGGCAGACTATTTTAAATTGGATTTTGGTACTATTTAAATTGGGATCGGGTTGAATAGCCAAATAGTCTCTTTGAAGTTCTGTCCACTCCTGCCCCATGAATTTCTTCTTGCTCAGAAAATGCAAGTATAAAAGAATTGTTCTTCTTGTTTGTGTGATTGGTTTTGTGTATGTGTGTGTGTGTGTGTGTGTGAGGAGGAGATAGCATTCCTTGAAACATCCATGCCTGATAAGGGTTTGAAATTCACACTGTATTTCAAAGCAGAAAGAATATGATTTGATGCGGTCCTTTTGTGTAATTCAATGAAAGTTTCTTCCATTGAATATTAGAAGCTCTGGGATTTGGGGATTGTCCCCTGGAGTAAATACTGGGAATGAATGACAATGCATGGATGACTTCCTGTTAATTTCCTCCCTTTGGTCTTCCATTGTTGAAGTCAGCAGAAATCCACAGTGATAACCTAAACTAATACTGAGAATTCTTCAGTGGGATTGATATCCACTAATTGGATGTTGAAAGTTGCTTCCATAGCAACCCAATTAATATCCATGGGAGAGTAAGGAAGAAAGATAATCTGGAAAACAAAGATCTTGGTGTAATCACTCTCTCGTGAGCACTAAAACTTTTGTTATAAGCAACTGAGGATCATGATAGAATTTCCAAATTTGCAGGGGGGAGAGAAAAAAACCTTGAATGTGGGAGAACAGAGGTCTTTGCTTATATTTACAGGTGCAATTTGTCCTCTCCATCATTAAGCCCATCTGTTCAACAAAAGACTTTTCAATATTAAATGTATTATAGTGTACCTGCAGCATATGGGGATGCGATGTTAATATGCTTTTAAGTTTGGTATTAATTAGCAGCATGGCCTCCTGCAAATTACCCTGCATATTCCCCATTTAGAATATAAAGTCATCATATTCTTTCAAAGAAGAAGAATTCATTTTGCATCAAAGCTGTTCAGATTCAGAGCCTAGTAATGCAGATTTCCACTGGGAACATGGTTGTTATTGGCAGTGAATCACAATTGAATGACTACAAGCCAGAAAGTATAGAAATGAACAAAGCGGGTTAATTCTGGTGCATGTTACCTTGGGCCATATTCATTTACAAGTTTGTTCAGTGTGTTCTAGTTCAGGCTTCAAATACTGACTGACACACAGTTGCTATAATAGCTCAGTTTACTCAGGCCCAAACAGATAACCACAGTCAGTCATGCAAACCAAAATAGGCTTGCTTAAATAATTTGATTTTAAAAGGAGTAATAATAATAATAATAGTAAAGTTGGAAGGGACCTTGGAGGTCATTTAGTCCAACCTCCTGCTCAAGCAGGAAACCCTATACCATTTCGGACAAATGGCTGTCCAGTCTCTTCTTAAAAACTTCCAGTGTTGAAGCATTCATTGCTTCTGGAGGCAGGTTGTTCCACTGGTTAATTGTTCTAACTGTCAGGAAGTTTCTCCTTAGTTCTAGGTTGCTTCTCTCCTTGATTAGTTTCCACCCATTGCTTCTTGTCCTGCTTTCAGGTGCCTTGGAAAATAGCTTGACACCCTCTTCTTTGTGGCAGCCCCTGAGATACTGGAAGGCTGCTATCATGTCCCCCCTCGTCCTTCTCTTCATTAAACTAGACATACCCAATTCCAGCAACCGTTCCTTATATGCTTTAGCCTCCAGTCCCCTAATCATCTTTGTTGCTCTTCTCTGTACTCTTTCTAGAGTCTCAACATCCTTTTTACATCACGGTGACCAAAACTGGATGCAGTATTCCAAGTGTGGCCTTACCAAGGCATTGTATGCAGAAGACTAGTCCAAAATCAGTCCAAGATTCTGAGAGCCTGGTCAGGGTTGTCAGCCAGTCTAGAGTCAGAAATTAACAGGAAGAAACCACAGGAACATTTTGTAAGAGCTAAAAAAAAAGCAGTTGTTTCCAACAAGGCCACATAGGAGCTGCCTCTTAAATCAGGTTGCAACCAGTTGCCATCAATCAAGAGGTTTACTTCCTTGCTTGGCAAGAAGCCTCATAAAATGTCTCTGCTCTGCTCTTCATTCTACTTATGTTATCCTCATCTGACAGCTCCAGCTGTCCAGGTGATGGCTAGTTTTGATCAGCCTCAAGTGATTCTTGTCATGCTGTCTCCTGAGGCTGACATTCCACAGGTTCAGTTGGAGCAGCATCCTTAGAGTCAGATTCAGAGTCTGAGCTTCTGAGCTCAGTTTCCACACCGATTTACAATACTCTGGTGACTCTGAGGAGATAGATAAACCTCCAAGTGGCCTCAACAACTCTCTAAAAGAATGCAAATGACCAGCCGTCTGCAAGGGATATAAACCCTTCCATTCCCCAGCATCCAGTCAGAGCTGGATGAAGAACTCCTTGGATGAGAAGTGAAACACCTTCAAAGAAAAACAAGAAAATCCAGTTGCCTCTTGAAAAAACACCTTTGGGATAATGGGACAAACACCTTTTGATGCCCAAGGATTATCTTTCGGGAGCCTTATGAAAAGATCCTCTCAGGCCGAAGCAAAGACAATCTGTTGCTTTGTTTTAGAAGTGCTTCACAGCTTCAACTGCAGACACAACTCTTATCTGGCGAATGGCTTTTGTGTCTCAAAGATGGAGTTGCGCTAGCAAGTAAACCTTGCAAAGAAGGCTTGCTGGATACTGTATTACAGACATGTCAAACACAAGGCCCAGGGGCTGGATCCGGCCCACAAAGTGGTTTCATGTGGCCCGCAAAGCCATCCTGGAAACAGTGAGGGAACGGCCCCCTCTGCCTTGGCCCTGGACCAGGCTAGCCGGGAGCCAATGTACAATTTTGTGGTGGCCATCTATGCTGAAACGCATCCACAAGGCCGTCTAGAAACAGCGAGGAACCAGAAGAACCTTGAGCAGCAGCCTTGAGGAAGTGGGGCTGGGCTTGGTGCCACGGGTGCTCAAGGGCCAGGTTGGGCATTTGATCTCTGCTGCCCAGGGCTGCGGGCAGCCTGCACCACCATCCAGCCCCCCCCCACATGGCCTGAGAGGAACAGTGAGGCTCCTCCAGTGGACCATGCCTTGGCACTTGCCCTGGTCTCACCCCCTTCTGCCAGAGACCCTCAGATCTGTCCCACTCCTGCCCAGGCCCCCACAGGCACCCTTGATGCAAATGATGTAGAGCTGGTCACACCCACCCAGTAGGCCACACCCACTCCATGCACACCCAGCCAGTAGGCCATACCCACCTTGGCCACACCCACCCGGCCCCCTGAGGGCAACCGTAATACAGATGCGGCCCTCAATGAAATTGAGTTTGGCACCCCTGCTAATGAAATTGAGTTTGACACCCCTCATCTAATAAGATGAGCAGGGAAGCACTCACTGGCATTTTAATGGTGGTTAGTTACAAGGAGGACGTGAATGAGTAGGAACCTCCTGAATTGCACACATTAAAACCTAAAAGAGCAGCCCTAAGCAATGATTTCTGACTGTTTTGGTGAGCTAGCATATTAAGGAGATAAAGTAACGTCAAGAAAATATTTCGAGTTAGCGCCAAAAAGCTTCAGCAGAAACTAATACCCTTATCAGCTCTTTAGCCTTGTCAGAAGAAAATTGCTTTGGAGACAAAAATCAGGTCGTTTTCATTGGTGTGGGGTCTGCATCAGGGTGAGGGTAGGATCACAACTCTTCCACTTATGCTAGACTGCCTCTGTCGTTGGCATTTTTTAGCACAATGGACACATCGCAGGTGACATGAACCTCTCAGAATGAGAAATAACTTCATTTGTTCTCTCTGAAGCAAGAGCTACAGTTGTTCCTGCCCTGGAGAATATACCTACAGTCATAGGTGTAGCAAATAGAGTAGCTCAAAGCGGGAAACTTTGCTTTATATCCAGAGGGCGTAGGTTATTCGCTTGCATTTCCAGATAAGACTGGAAAGTTAGTGGTCTGGATATTCAGAATATCACTACTAGCTCTGATGGCAAAAGGAGAAGGGAATGGCAGAGGATGAGAGAGTTAAATAGTGTCATTGACACAATGAACATGAATTTAGTCAAGCTCCAGGAGACAATGGAGGGGGGGGGCTGGTGTGCTATGCTTCATGAGGTCACAAAAAGTTGGACATGACTTAGCAACTGAGCGACAACTAGCTGTGACAATAACAAATTTGATGGGTTGAGTAAATACTAGCTTTAGATCTTGAAACCAACTGTTTCTGCAAAGAGTGGAATTGCAAACATATAATTCCTCAGTATTTTTAACAACTTAACACCATCTAGTCTTGCTCACACCCAAAGACTTGAGTCTACTGTAGTTTTCTAGTTTTCTTTATTCAATTTATTTGCCGCCAATCTCATTTTGAAATGACTTTGAATGGCAGTTTTGAAGGAAGAGAAGAATTTGTGAGTCTACATCCAATATCACTCCCTCTTTAATTGTGAATACTATCCGTCATAGGATGTGACTGGTTACTTAGAGGATTTTCAAGATGGGCAAATGCATGTATCTGATGCATGGGTACGAGCATATAGCTAAGTTTGGAGTTACAGCTAAATTTTATTTATTTAGTAGATTTGCATCCTGTCTTTCTTTCAGGCACACAAGATGTTTCCACGCTGTTTCTACAGCAACAAATTTGTGGATTGAAAAAAAAAACTGGTCCAAAGTCACACCAAGAGCATCTTTGGCAGAAAAGAGACTTGAACATGGACGTCCCCTATCCTGATCCAAGAAGACGTATATAATATAATTTTTTTAATAAAGAGCTAAGACTATCTCATCCATTCAACAGATTGTGTTGTTTCTCCAAACATTTTGCGCTGTGGTCTGTTCTGTAATTTATTTAACAGATCTGGAGCTTAAGTCCATTTATTGAGTGATGCAATAGTGAAGGATTAAATTTTAAATCCCCCCCTTTTCCCCACTAACGGTTATACAAACACTTCTGTATATTAGGAAAAGGTAATCCTTGAATTTGCATTGGTAGCATCTTTAAAATTAAATAAGTGAGTTTGATCGAGAGAATATTAAGTAGATTAAGGACATTTCCCTTTCATATTTTGACAGTATCAAAGACAATATAGAGATTAACTCGGGTCTTTCTTGGAAAAAGGACAAATAGAAGCATCTTACCATAAACTATTTATCAACACTGAGATGATTTAAGAACTTCTACCACCTATTGAAATATGAACCGGAGATATGAAGAGGATAAAGAGACATATTTTTTATTAAATAAACAGTACAGCTATGAAATTAAACCTGTTAATCAGCAACTAGAAAGCAAGCCGCGATTGGGTTTACAAACAAAGTTAACCATAATGTTATTTATTTAAGACAATGTTTCTCAGTCTGGGCAATTTTGAAATGTATGGACTTTAGCTCCTAGAATTCTCCAGCCAGCAAGGCTGTTACTAAGAATTCTGGGAGTTCACTCATCTCAAAGTTGCTAGATTGGGAAACAGTGATTTAGGAAACAGTGTGATATTTAAATATGGGTTAGAGAGTAAGCCAGGATACCATGCTGACTCAGGAATTCTGGGAGTTGAAGTCCACAAGTCATAAAACAGCCAAGGTTGCCTACACCCTGCCTTAGGGCAAAATTTTTTTTTTTTCAAACATAAGGATCGGATTTATTTGTTATTTATATTTGTAACAAATGACTTGGGGATTGTATAAAGTAATACAATGTCAACATTGGAAAAGATCAGTAAAAGCACACGATAAAATGTGGAAGTGAGTTAAAAGTTAATAAGATAAAAAGGGATGCAGAAGCAACCTGGAAAGTGTAGCAAAATTTAGCAAATTAAATTAGCAATAAAATGCTTAAAAAAAGCTTAAAAAAAAATCAAACACACTAGAGACCCTGAGATAAAAAATTTAAGCAATTTGTTCTGTTAGAAAAACCAGTGAAACAAATCATAGACAGAGGTAATCAATAAACATATTAATAATACAAAAGATGATCAGATTAAATATCTGACCAGAGTCACTGACTAGACTTACTAGATGTGAAGAACACATTCTGAATAAGTCATCAGCATCTCATTTTTGCACTGAACCAAGAAACCCACATGGGCCCATCAGGATCTGAGCTCAGCTCAAAAGAACTCAAATTTCTGTGCATATGTGCATGTGCTTGCACAGTGCTAGACACAGTTCTTGGGCCATGCAAAATTTTCCCCAGAGCCTTTGTTCAATATCAGATATTGAATAGATGACACAGATGGTTTCTAGCACCAAATTCCTGGGTGTGCAGCTAACGAGTAGGCTGGCTTGGTCGCTCAACGGTGAAAAACTGGTGAAGTGGGCACAGCAGTGCCCGCATTTTCTGCGTCGCATGAGAAAAGCACATCTTCCTTCCCCTGTCCTGACCACTTTCTACAGGGGGACGATCGAGAGCATCCTGTCATACAGCATCACGGTCTGGTTTGGAAGCATCCCTGCTTCAGACAGGAAGGCGGTGCAGAGAGTGGTGAGAATGGCCGAAAAGATCATTGGCAGCTCCCTCCCTCCCATCCAGGACATAGCACAGAAGCGTTGTTTGTGCAGGGTCTGTAAGATTATCTGGGACACTACACATCCTGTTCACAACCTGTTTTCCTTGTTCCCTTCTGGGAGGAGGGGGTTTCGTGGTATTCGAAGCAGAACATTCAGATTCAGCCATAGTTTCATCCCATACAGCATTAACCTTGTGAACTCTCAAGCTTCCTCCTTCCATTATATATTCAAGATGGACAGTATTTAATATTTCTTTGCTACGTATATGTAGGGATGTGGGTCTGTACATATGTTGTTCATAGTATGTTTAGGTGTGTGTCATGTGTGTGTTTCACTTTGAGAGCAGGCAACTAAATTTCATTTTTCATGTGTGCTGTTGTGCCCACAGTAAAAAATGACAATAAAGGTTATCATCTTATCTTATCTTATCTTATCTTATCTTATCTTATCTTATCTTATCTTATCTTATCATCTTATCTTATCTACATATTTTGTCAATCTTAATCTGGCTTCCAAACTCTTCGCAGCTCTGGTTTTCCACTCATACAGATCAGATTTTTCAAAAATGCACATAGATGAGTCCAGAAATAGAAGGGAAGGAAATTAAGAATGGATGCAGAATGGGCTTACAAGTGAATCCATACAGAATGGAAAGAGATTGTTCTTCTAAGCCAACTTGAGTCTGTCCCTTTCCAGTGTATTTTCTCAGCCTTCAGAGAAACAATAGCTTGGACCCAGAGCTGGCAACAGGAGCTGAAATGTGTATGCTCATAAAAACATGAATCATGCCTTTATGAGGATTGTTTGCAGATGAATAAGTCACACAGAAGCCATTTCCAAAATGTCTGGCCTCTAGGGAGCCATCTTATTTTCTGGAAAGATAATTAGCATGCTCGCCCGGCATGATGGAAGCAGCTTCAACCCAGCAATCTTGGGTTCATTCCTCTTTAAACGGATATTACCATAGATTTATGAGACAGCATCAAGAGGAGCTTTGTTGCTACTGATCAGGCTCCCTAAGCAGGAAGGCAAAGAATAAATGCAAGATTAAATGCAGTTCCCAGCCACAAAAGCTCCTTAGCTGGTGCACCAAAGTGACTGATCTACCCTAGCTTCAGATGCAGCTTGAACTGACTTCCCACAACATGGAAAGAGCCAGAAAATAAATAGGTAGATAGAGACTCTGTCTCATACCACGTGACCTGGATTATGAAGTGCTTCATATTGTCTTTTCTTCTGTTGCTGCTTGATGGAAAAGCTCAGTTGCAGCTTCCACAATGAAGCATTGACAACAGATGGAAATGTAGCCATCTTTTTTCCTTTCGCTTTGAGAGTTAGATGATGTTGGGAGGGGAGGAGGCTGTGGATGAGAGTCTAGCTAGACATAACAACACTAAACTTAGCATGAGAATCAAAGTTATTGAGCCCAGAGGTGATAAAGAATTGGCGGGCTGGAGAACTGGGGAGGAAGCCCGTGCTTCAAGCTAATTGGGGAATGTGATTTATGACTGTTAATTGGAGGAGGGAATTGTGCTTTGATACTATGTGCCCAGGGGAGGGAATTCAGTTTTTGGCTTCAATTATGTAGTGCCGGTATTATGCTACTCAAATAAAAGATTCTTTAAGGTAAACAATGCCTCGAAGTTCTTTTGAAGAGTTTCATCTGTTGGAACCATGACAGGATTTCAATCATCTACTCAGTGGTGGGATTCAGCCAGTTCACACCAGTTCGGCAGAACCAGTAGCTATTTTTTTGTTGCCCACGTCCAGAATGGACTTCCAGAAGTGGCATCCACACAGAGAACCGGTTGTTCACATATTTGAATCCCACCACTGCATCTACTGCTATACTGAAAAAAAAATTGTGTTTTTTAAAACCCCCATCAAAGAAAAGAAACTGATTTTTTTTTTTAAGAAAAACTGATGGCATTCTCCTTTGGAATAGTGGTGGTGAGTTCCCTTAATTATAAGGTAGCAAGATGACATCTTGCATAACACGGTCCTCCAGCTGTCTTCAGCTTCCTTGCTTCCCACACTTCCAGTTCAACCAAAAGTTGAAAAATGCATAAAGCACCTCTTCTCAGAGGTCTTTTTTCCCTTCCACATGAGCCAATATGAAGCAGTCAAGGAGGCTACAAAGCACATGGAATTGAAGGAACCCTACTTTGCTGTCTTCTCTCTTTGCACATACCCCGTCATTCCACCCAACTTTTCCTACTTGCATTGCTTTGAGCAGATGCAATTCTCATTTAGCTGACCAGTAGCTGACAGTGGAGAAGAACCTGGTGGTGCAATGGTCAAAGTGCAGTACTGCAGGCAAACTCTGCCCACAGCCTGGAGTTTGATCCTGGCAGGGCTCAAATTTGACTCAGCCTTCCATCCTTCCAAAGCCGATAAAATGAGGACCCAGATTGTTGGGGGCAAATATGCCCACTCTGTAAAACTGCCCAGAGAGGGCTGTAAAGCACTATGGGACAGTATATAAGTCCAAGTGCTATTTCTAATGCCATAGTTCAGGCCACAGAATTTGCAAATGGACTATTTATATGTCAACGCTGCTAACATCGGATGTTCTTGTTTTGACAACATATGGAGATGCAGCCATTTTCCTTCTTACGTTTTACTCTTAGAATTAGAGTTAGATGATACTGGGGGGGGGGAAGGAGGAGGAGGAATGTGCATAGAGTTTAGTTAGACATAACAAAATTGTAACTAGTGTGAGAACCAAGGGTTTTTGAAATAGATGATAAGAAATGGCGGGTTGGAGAACTGGAGGGAGAGCCTGTATTTCAAACTAATTGGAGAATGTGATTTATGACGGTTAATTAGAGGAGGGAATTGTGCTTTGATACTATGTGCTTAGGGGAGGGAAATTCAGATTTTGGCTTTGCCTATGTATGTGCTGATGCTATGCTACTCGAAAAAAGATTCTTTAAGGTAAACAATGCCTCGAAGTTCTTTGAAGAGTTTCATCTGTTGGAACCATGACATTATCTTTAAATAAAATTATCCAGAGGTGTTTTTTTTAAATCAGTATCTTATTCCTGAGATGATGATGATGATGATGATTAATATTTTAAAAAAGGGATTCTCCTCCATCCCCCCCCCCCCCCAAAACATTTTGGTCACTGAAAAGGAATTGTGCATCGCTGGAGTTAGCAAGCTGCTTGCCTTAACGAGCAATCAACACCTAATGCCAAATGAGGAATCGCACAACTGTGACATCTACATGCTTGCCAATGGAAGTGGTGCTAAAGCATCCTTTTTTAATTTTTTTTTTTTGCTTTGTGGTGTAGTTGTTAGCTGAGTTTTCAGCCCCTCTCACCACATGCCATCTGCTGAATTATTAGGACAGACACGTCTTCCTTCCCATTAAATTAGAGAGCAAAGCTGCAGCATATGGAAAGTGGAAACTGGTCAGATAAAGCTGTTGGTCATTTAAACCTACGCATTCTTCTTTTTTTGCATTATTGGTACTTTGTCTTCTTTGTGTGGTCATGATATGGGTCCACTGCATTTCTGAAGGAGGCCACTAGAGGTTTAAGGTGGTTTTTGGCCTGGATGAGGTCTTTAGAAAGCAGAAAAAGAAGTCGTGGTATGCACAATTAGCTTTGCTAATTTGAGCTGAGAACACCACCGCAAAATTGAGACACGCATGCAGGGGAAATGGCGGTGTTTGAAAAAGGTGGGAGCTTTCTCCAAATAGTATTCTGTGTTCTGTAGGAAGGTTGGCAGAAGATGTGGGAGATCCTTCAATCTCCTAGGAAGAGAGAATGATAGAACTAGAAAGGACCACAAGGGTAATCTAGTCCACGGGTCCCCAACCCCAGGCCCGTGGACCGGTACTGGGCCACGGTGTGCCAACAACCGGTCCGCACAATCAAGCAAAGCCCCATCTATGGGATGCAGGCAGAACACAAAACCATGCGCTCTCCGGTCCGTGAAAAAACCTTTCTGCACGGAACCGGTCCCTGGTGCCCAAAAGGTTGGGGACCTTTGATCTAGTCTCTTCCTCTGCAGAAAACCTAATTAAGCCATTCCTAGAAGGTAGAAGTCCACCCACTTGTTAAAAATCTCCAGAGAGAGCAAGCTCTCAGCTTTCCTACATAGGTTACTCCTCTGTTTCACAGATGTTACTGTCAAGATTTTTTCACTTCTGCATGAAGTTTCATTTGGGAACAGGGCTTCCATTGCTAAAATGATGTAGTCAGTAAGTCAGCTGATTTTCTGATCCGTTTTGCCACGTTTTTTAAATGAACCACTACAGTCAATCAGTGAATCCTGCAGTTGTTAAGCAAATGCAGCTTTTCCCATTGGCTTTGTGTCATGTGTCTGATTAACGAAACACTTCAAAGAACTTTCAGGCATTTTTTTTTAACCTAAAAAGCCTTTATTCATATTACAGAGATGTCAACACGGCATGGTGGAAATGCTAAGATCTGAATTTCCCTTCCTTTGCACATAACATTCCAGGCGTTTCCCCTCCCCTATTTTGGGGTCATGATTCACATCTTCCAATTAACTTGGAGGGCAAAGATTCACTTCCGTTTCTTTTTCCCGGGCTTTCCTTCTATTCTCCTCCGCTTTCGCTGTCTCCTAATTTAACTCTAAAAATACCAGACAGTTCTGCATATATTGTCAAAGCAAAAATATTCAATATTAGCAGCGTTGACACTTTGCTTGTCAGAAGCCCTGAGCAGGCCACCAATGGGGTGCTGCAAACATGGCCCTGGGATGCTGCAAACATGAATACATATATATCAGCTGCCAAGCACCTGGATTTTGATCATGTGACCACAGGGACATGCAAAAGTCATAAGTATGAGGACCAGGTGTACACAACTGTTTTCAGCATCATAAATTGAGGACCACCCAAAGTGAAATCTAAGCAGCTACAATTTATATCCACTTCCTCATTGCCTTTAATTTTAGTTTGATTAGTCCCAGGGCTCAAAATGCCCCTAAATGTTGGAGTAATTTTAACCCTCTGGATCAGTGGTTCTCCACCTGTGGGTCGGGATCCCATTTGGGGTCGAACGACCATTTCATGGGGGGGGTCGCCAAACAAGGCTGTCCGCCATTTTCCCCCCCTTTTGTTTGGCCACGCCCCTGGCACCCGGTGATGTATAAGTGGTTGGGGGTCACCACAACATGGGGAACTGTATTATGGGGTCGCGGCGTTAGAAAGGTTGAGAACCACTGCTCTGGATGATTTTGAATGAGGATAATAAGTGCCAATTGGAGCCTCAGAAATCTTCTCTAGGTTGTTTTTTTCCCCCATCATAATGCTTGGATTTACTTCCTTTCAGCCCAGCTTTCACCCTGCATATACATTCATCCCTTTTTGCAGATTTCCTTATCAATTACTTCAAAAATTGTCACTTCGGTTTATAAAATTGAAACTACTTTTTTGATTTATCCACTCTCCACAGTCACCATCCCAATGGAATTGCCATAGTTAAGCCTGTAGACAAATTTTGCTTTTGATGTCCAAAGGAAAACAGTGAAAGTGACATTGTGTTTCTTCACTTGGGCGGGGGGGGGGCTGCTTTGTTACATCAAAAGGACTAAATAAAATGCTTCGACTGTCACTAAGCAAAAGTGAAGAGGGAAATAACATCAGGATTATCCCAAACAATTTTAACAACCATTTTAGGAAAATAACCTTACTTGCTGAGAAAAACCTCTGGAGGACAAGAGCGATGTAGAATTTAGGCCAAACTAACATGGCAGATCAGGATGAGAGCTGTGGACATATTGATTGGGTTGGGGACTATTGTCACATACTCTGTGTCATCTGTTGCATGTACATGGAAGTAAAGAATCGGTCTTGTACCAACCTGGATGGTAGATCCATCTAGGTTGAGTCTTGTCCACATTGATTCATTGAAACTCTTCTAGAGAGAATATTCAATTTCAGATTATTGTCAACGGGCCCTGGGAAATCAGGAGATTCAGGCAGTTTAAATGAGTACAAGGACTTCTTGCAAGCTTAAGCTCTCTGCAAGAGCTTAAGGGAAATGAGTGGGAGATAAGACAGGCATTCAAGATGGGCTGGAGTTAGATCTCTTTTGGGTGCGCAAGGACTTGAGACTGATGATGTGTTTGACCCCTCCCTCTGGCTCAGCCTGGTCATCTCCTACATCTAGGGTGTTGTTGTTTTTTTACCCTGACCTGCAGCATCTTTTCAAAGAAGCAAAACAGGGGAAGGGATATGCCAATTGTCTTCTGAACATTATGACTTTGGGGAGTGACTTCTCTTGTTTGATTCTACAGTGCTCTCCAGACCAATACCAACATGATTTCAGATGATGACTTCTTTTGAGCAGAATCATGAAAAGAGAAATCATAAGCAAGAGCAAGAGGAATAATTGGAGAGCTTCTCTATTTGGCCCTTTTCATCTTCTGAGAGTTAAATAATATCTATCTGCACCAGCTTGGTGTCTTTTCTATCTGGAGCTTGCAGAAAAGTGGAAGATGAGAAGAACACATCCTGTTTGGAGGGTGAGAGAAAGGTTCTTGGTTAAAACCCATTTAATTTATGACATTAATTTGGGAAATCCGGAGAACCATGCAAGAATAGTTCCGAGAGGTGGACTCAGGAGACAACCAAAAGCTAAAAATCAAAATGGAAGATCCAAACTTTGATGGCCACATTTATATTTTCTTCTCTTCATTCTCATTCCATGCCGCAATATGGAAAACTCCACTATCTGTCTTTCTTATAATGATTTATATGCACCAGGTTGACTGATTATAATTTCACCATTCCTCAATTTTCTTCCACAGGCATAATTTGGATTAGCAGAGGAAAGAAACAACAACAACAAAAAAAGCCTTACAAGATTCCAGATAGCATTACTCATCTCCGCCTTGTATAATGTACTAATTAGCATGCTTCCCTTGTAAAGAAACAGCCAACATTTGGGGAGGAGCATGTCATAAAACCTCCAACCACACCAGTGCAATTATAAATTCCTATCTGCCGGAACTAAGATGGCTTTGCATTGCACTAATTTATTGTGTTTGTTAATGCACTCCTTGCTTTGTTGCTTTTGCCAGCATAGATCACATTCTAGTTATTTTCTGCAAAGGGTTCATTATCTCGTGCTTAATAACTCAAGAAACCTCAGCATATTAGGAGCAAATATTTGTAATACTAGACCACAGCAAATGAACACGTTTCCTTTCCAGCTAACGCCTTGCATTGGGAAAGTCAAAACAGAAAACAACAAGATGGCTGGGAACTAACAACTAGAATATTTATTAGCAACTTTTAGCTCGAACAGTGGGAAACCGACTATAGTAGGTTCTGAAAGGATGGGATAGGAGTGCTAATAGAAGCATCTCTGCATGGCACTGTCCAATAGGCAGTTGACAAGTGAGATTTTATGATGCCAAAGAGAGCCAGAACATAAACTTGTATTATTTATCATGCATACTGTTACCCTGTTGGCAGTCACCTTCTGTTGGCTCTCTGACAATCCAAATGCAACATACCCTTCTTTGAGAAAGGATGATGAATGACAAATCAAAGGGGCCTTGAGCTTTTTATACTTTTTAAAAATACACTCTCTCACACACACCATCTCTGTCTCTATCTGTCTCTATCTCTTTATCTTTACCTCTACATCTTTCTGGTGGCACAATGTTAGGCTGCAGACTAACTCTGCCCACAGTATGGAGTTTGATCCTAACTGGCTTAAGGTTGATTCAGCTTTCCATCCTTTCAAGGTTGGTAAAATGAGGACCCAGATTGTTTGGGGGCAAGATGCTGACTCTGTAAACTGCTTAGAGAGGACTGTAAGACTGTATGTCTATATGTATATGTATGATATGTGAATGTGTGCGTACACACACACACATACACACACACACACACACACGTGTATTTGGCAGCGAGGTTGACTATATTAAAACAATTCTTTGCAATTCATGTCTATAACCACCCAACCATTCCAGCAATTTGTAATGCAAATGAAAATAAAAGTTGCAAAAGAAAAAAGGGAGTGCTAGTCATCATCTATATTTCAAACACACACAGAGAAAGAGACGGTGGGGGTGAAGGAATGATATTATGGTGGTGCCATGAGACGACTAAATAGTCCAATTAAATTGCAACATTTCTGGAAAATATATCCTTTCATGCACCATAATTAACATGGACAGCCAAGTCACTGCAAGCATTGGCAAACTGCAAGCTTCCTATAGCCATTTTGTCTAATTTTAATGGATCTGGACTGACTAAAACCCCTACTGAGATTACTTAAACGTCTCGTGTTGAAAGCTGTCATTTGCAGGATTGCTCTGTGCATTAATATCCTGATCATTTTATAAATTCATGGACCACTTGAATCAATCAAACTATCCAGGTGTCAGTTCAGCAAATGAATGTCAGGTAAACATCTGGTGCCTGAAGTTGGTTTACTTAAGTGAAAACGACATAGGAACATATTGCAGATCATCAGGATTGCCTCGGATATACAATATTCTAGATACTGCATCATTTTAGTATATAAATAATCTAGCCAATGTTCCTTTTTAAAATAATATTTTATTGATTTTCTATTATTACATTTCATTAGTGCTTATGAACAACATGTTGTCTGGGCTGATTTATTTTGCTTAGTAATACAAGTTAAGTTCTTACTCTCTATCCCGTTTTTCCAGCCATTGATAAAATAAGTTCCATGTTTGAAAATATTCTGTATTCTCGAAAAAATATTCTTTCAAGATTTAAATTCATTAATTTTAAAATTTGTTTGGCAAGGAAAGAACGCTAAAATCAGGATGAAAACATTACAAGATGCTAAGGAAAATGCAGATTTTGGGTTACCAGAGTGGGTTCTGTATTATCAAGCATCTGTTTTAACATGGGTGAAAGAATGGATAACTCTCAGAAATAAAAGGCTGTTATATTTGGGAGGGGGTCAGGATTTACAACTGGGGTGGCTCGCTTTTTTATGGTGTAGGAAAAATAGAGTTCATAAGTATTTCCAAAATCACTACCGTATATGCCGGCGTATAAGGCGACTTCCGCGAGTGCTAAAATCGGCACCAAAGACAGGGGTCATCTTATACGCCGAGTCGTCTTATACGCCAGAAATACTGGTAGTTTCCGGTGTATAAGATGACGTTCTAGGAATGCGGCTTGGCGATAAAGACGGGGGTCGTCTTATATGCCGGGTCGCCTTGTACGCCGGCATATACGGTATATAAAGAATGCATTGTTAACAGTATGAGAAAAAAATAAAAGTAAAATATACATGAAAATTCCAGGATGGTTGTCAACTATGGAAGCATTTGTACATCCAAATTTGGTAGATTTTGAAAAAAACTTGGACATATACAGATATTCTAAATTCTGAAGAGAATACAAGTTAAGTTCTTACTCTCTATCCCGTTTTTCCATCCATTGATAAGTTCCATGTCTGAAAATATTCTGTGTCTTCTTTTTCTTTCATCATCAATGTAAGTCTGTCCATTTCAGCACAGTACAGTATTTTCTTGATTATCTCTCCATCCAATGGTGTTTCTTCATTTTTCCAGCGCTGAGCAAATACAATCTTTGCTGCTAGCTTGCAATGTTCCTGATCCTTTAGATTAGAGAAAGGAGAACCTGCTCTTAGGATTTTCCTGACAAACAAATTGCAATCACATGGATGTTTTCTCAACTATTATTTCTTAAACAATGTAACATTCCCCTTCCCCAAGTCAAATGAATTTCTGAAAGAAGACCAAAAGAAATTCCAACGAACCCTGAAAATAAGGAAACAAGCCAGATGTTTCTTTTATGATTTGGAGAAGGGTTTTCCTAAAAATGGAGGTGATATTTCTGCAGACTACTAGTTCCACACTATAATTATTGCCAGAGGGAAATTCAGACCCCGGTATAATTCTAGTTTCCCATTCAGCACTTTGGAGAGTTCCACATCAATCTGGGACTTCACTCTGTTCAGCCCTGCCAAGTCTGGAGATTTCAACCCTGGGATGTAAAGGAAGATTCAGAGGAATTTCTTGGAACAGGTTGCAACAGTGTGGAAAGCCCAGGAGAGTGGACTGTGTTGTGTATACAGTTTTTCTGGGATAAAAACTTTGTTTGGAAGGAAGATGGCTGGGAAAAAAAAACTTAAGGTGGGGGAGAAGAAGCTTTAATAAATTACAAGCAGAAGGAAACATGAGAGACGAAAATTAAGTAGACCAAGGCTTTCTTATATATATTCTACTATTGTGTATGTACTGAGAAAAACATTCACATACATATTCTATTAGATCACACTATTTCATTAATCAAGATCAGAAGATGTGCAGAAACCTGGAGAATTGCCAAAAGATGGACATGGATATCATCATCATAACTTTCTTTCTTTCTTTCTTTCTTTCTTTCTTTCTTTCTTTCTTTCTTTCTTTCTTTCTTTCTTCCTTCCTTCCTTCCTTCCTCCCTCCCTCCCTCCCTCCCTCCTCCTCCTCCTCCTCCTCCTTCTTCTAGATATTATAGTGCTTCATTTGTTTAACATTGGTTCTCTCTCTCTCTCTCTCTCTCTCTCTCTCTCTCTCTCTCTCTCTCTCTGTGTTAATATCCTCACCCGCCTTTTGACAGAGTCCAACCCAGGGGTCAAATTCAATATTAGAGGAATGTTGTTTGATGCTATTCAGAACTCATTGAAAGGCAATGAGATGTTTTTCACTAGCAGGAAGATAATGTATAGTAACTTACACCAAACCCCAAAGGAATCTCCAGGGAAAGTTATATAGGAAAGTAGAAAATGATTACCTATACAGTATCCCCAAGATTTCTGATAGCCTCCTTACATGGGGACCACATAAAAACTTGCCTAAAACTTTAATTACTTAACATCTGAATGAATTATCATTGGTGAGTGTCAAGCATGCCTGGCTTAAAAAAACATAATCAATCACATCAGCATGTTATTTTCATAGCCACATGTGAAACAATACTTTGTTCTTAATTACATCCAGATCTGCAGCCTGGAAAATTAATGACTAAGGGATTAGAGCAGCTATAAATACACAGAAAATCTGATTGGCATAAAGCGTTGATGATCTTCCTACTTAAACATAATTTAAGATTTATTATGGCAATGTCATGATAATGTGTTTAACATTAATTCACTTCGTTGGCTAGTCTAATTGTAAGTAAGCAGATGAAGCACGCATGTTGAAAGCTTCTTCTGCCTCTCTCTCTCTCTCTCTCTCTCTCTCTCTCTCTCTCTCTCTCTCTCTCTCTGTGTGTGTGTGTGTGTGTGTGTGTGTGTGAGAGAGAGAGAGAGAGAGAGAGAGAGAGCAGGGATGGAAGAAACATTGATCCATCTATTGGTTGTGTTTCTTGGTGAGAAAGAAGGAGTCTCTGCCTCTTGTGTGTGTCCAAGCCATGATAGAATTGCATTAAGTTGGGGTGTGATGGTCTCTATAAAATTGTTAATCCAAAGACATCAATATTGTTGGAGATCACTCCAACAAATAGCTTGATTCACACCAGGATGATTAAGCTCTCTCTCTTTTACCTTCTGCAGATAAATGTATGAACCACTGAATTCAGACACTTCCCTACTAGCTGTCCAATTTTCTTCTTTATAAGAAAGAAGGGCTTGTTTCTTGAAGGCTGCAATTGGCTGAAGTTGAAGTCTTCAGAGTCAGTGGTGGAAACTGTAGCTTCCTCTCTTCCTTTCCTTTTCATAAATGACATTGCTTACATCCCATTTTTATTTTATTTAGAACCTCACACAGAAGGACCCCATAGCTGTTTCCAGAAATTCAGAATGAATCTTTGACCTAACTCTGAGAGAACTACAATAATTACAATAATTTCCTGCTTATCTTTTCAGACATAACCTAGAGCAGTGGTTCTCAACCTTTTTAATGCCGCGACCCCCCCCCAACCGGTCATAAGTCGAGGACTACTCAACCGGTCGTAAGTCGAGGAGTACTCAACTGGTGCGGCACCGTTTGCAGAATGGGACTTTTGGTGGGCTCAGCAGGGCAGAGACAGCCTGGACAATTCCTATTGGCTTTTGAAAGCCAATAGAATTAGACTCTATTCAAGAGAGTCTATTCTATTGGCTTTCAAAAGCCAGTAGAATAAAAGGGAGTAGCACAGCTAAGGAAAAGGGGGAAAAATGGTGGACTGCGTTGTTTGGCGACCCCCGTGAAATGGTCGTTCGATCCCAAATGGGGTCCCAACCCACAGGTTGAGAACCACTGACCTAGAGTATTGTGGAATCCTGAAACGTTTTTTTGTAGTAAATTATCTTTGAATCATCCATTATTTGTCCTGTTCTGTTTGCTAAACCAACTTAATTTCCTTTGTTGCTTTGTGTTGCTCAACTGGGGCTCATGAAGCATAGCTCAATGTGAGTTTCCCACTTCTCCAACTCTTGAGGAAGGTCTGACACAATGGAGTGTTTTTTTTTTTCCTCCTTTCCTGCAGTGAAACATAATAATAGAGGACGTCAAATGATGGAATGCTGGGGGCCCGCCAATATTTTTTACACGACATATGTGCATTTTCCTCCAGGAAAATTAATATTAGCTCATTAGCATTTTTCACAGCTGAAATAACACTGGGGAGACAATGTGAAGCACAGCATCCTGGGGGGCCAATTTTCTCTCCCTGAGTGGAAAGAAATGAAAACAAACAGAGAGAGGGTCATCCCATCTTTAATTATAAATACACCTCCATTAATGGGGAACGCTATTGTGAAGCAAAAAAGGAGGCATCAGAGAGTCATTGACAAAGCTTCGATGCATGAGGGTGAACGGTGAAATCATCTATTGCCAAAGCAACTGTGAAAAATTTCAGTGGTCCTGCTACCTCACACTCTGCACAAATATCTCTATTTGCCATTTATTTTTCCTGGTCCAAATTCCTCTTATATAACAAGTTCAGGATGTTCTTTCCATAAAAGCGAATCACTTCTGCTCATCCATCTTATGCCTTGCTTGGCTAGTTGGCTTAATGTAACATCAGCCTCCATTCCAAATGTATTTACAGATCTATTTCTTCTCTGTGAAATGTATTGCTTGACATCACCAGCAGAACACCAAGGTGATACCAGTTTTAAAAAAACTCTCAGCTAAATGGCTGGTAAAGAATTAATGAATTGCTGCATCTCCACAGCCACTATTCATGTATCAGATTCGTCAGTAGAAATGAAATGAATGAACATGCACACATTTATTTATTTAGTGTATGGCATACAAAGTCAGGGAAATCTTCAAACAACGGGTCCTTGGTGTTCTCTGAACTTGCTTGTTTTCTTGCAGATGAATCATGCAAAGATCTGATCCAGTGATTTGTTCTCATGAACTTTGGAGAACATGACCAATTTTAAGGATGAGAAGCCTCCTTACTTTGGAGTTCTACGGAAATATCCTTCTGATCAGAGAACAATCTCGGACTCCTTTATTTCACTTTTAATCTGCCATGAACATGTTCAGTTCGATTTGGCGTAGCGTTAAGACAAACACTGTAATTTCAAAAAAATATGTATGTCTTCACTTGGAGATGTGAAGAACAGGTCCTCTCCAGTGAACAGGTGCATGGATGGAGGCATAAGCGAAGATCACACAGACTCTGAAATGGATTCTGTTTCCCATCATTCCCTACACTCTTTTCATCTTCTTTTCTAATGATTTGCAGCTGTGGCTTGCAGAGACAATGAGCTTGATAGCATTGTGTGGAATTTGTCTCTTGAGATGAAAGCCATTGTCATTAACCGTGGTTCATCTTTGTTCTCTTTTATGAACTGCCTCCTGTATTGTCTTCCCCTCCATTCTTCAGAACATCACCTTTGGGTGTTTGTTTGGTTTAGATGATTGGTTGTCTTCTAAAGTCCTTTGATGCTCCTATTTGAAGTTTGCTACCCATGGAATAGAGGCATATAATTGCATGGGTAGAGAGAGCTGGTATCACAGGTAAGATAGATAAGATGAAAAGGCTGGGTATTGTGTAGTCCATCATGATGAAACTCAATTGGACTTGTACACAAAGCTGCTTTCTCCCTCCAGATCTCTCCTGGAGGAAATGAAAAATCTGACCTTAAGAAACAAAAACAAAAGAAATGATGGACAGAGAATGGATTTAAGATACCGTAGCAAAGCAAAGGCACATTAAATGTCTGGCTTCAGCGTGGACCTATTTCCTACCAACATCCCCGTGGTTTCTTTTCTCTTTTTTTTCAGCTAGTCTATTCTTTTTATGGTCCTGTTTAGGTGGAAAACTGCATCCAGGTCTCCAGGTTAATTTAATTTCAGACAAACATAAATTAGCATTATATGGAAACTGTAATCTCCTAATCATTAAGGTTCAGAAAGATGTGGTGGATACACCAGTTAACAAAGAGGAATAAAAATTTTCACTATTCTTCTATTTTTTCTGCTTTCGGAGTTACTCATCTCCTTCATACGCTTCAAACAATTTAGCTCCCTCTTTGGCTATAGGGCTGTCTTCAAAAAAACCAGTGTTAGAAAATGATAGACAAGGAAAATGAGATGAGGAGAGCAAAAACAGAACAAAGAGGCTTGGTTACTAGACTTTGAAACTCTAATGGTAGCCTGAGATAAAACTTTCTTGTGATCCTTCTTTGAGAATCGGATCCTAACTGGACTGTAATGGGATTGACGTAAATGCACACATTGAATTGACCCAAACGATAAATTCCAATGTAATTTATTTCTCTCAAAGACCAGTACAGATAATAAACAAAATAAAATACAAGGCTGAGTTAAAATACTTTTTTAAAACAGGTGTTAAGATAGATGTTATTAGACTGACATCTAATAGGAGACAGATCAAGGATATAAGGATATCCTTGTATCAAGGATGTAATGTGAATTTAAAATTATGTTAAATATGGTAACATCGAAAGTAAACATCTTTGTGCAGTGGCAGTATTATAGCCAATGAGCTTTATCTGGTGTGTGATTATTGATAGTTGATAGTCAATATACTCAAAGTATATTGACACATTATTAACTTAAAACATTCTCTCCTCCGCCAATAACTTTTGCAATCAGGGGCCACTCGAGATTTTAATAGCGCTTGTCCTGTGGGTTTTGGATGCAACTGACTTTCTATAGGTTGATGCTAGGTCTGGTCTTATGCTTCTACTCCTTTCCTACCAAATCTATACATTTCAGCTCTGAGTCAATGGCACATTTCTTCCATGGAGACATTGTGGCTAAGAACCTGTTCTGAATCCAAAACTAGGAACCCCCATTCAGGCATTCAGATGGTAACTATCAGTTTTCTGTGGAATGTGGGAGCAGATAAGTCTCAAAGGGTGACTTAAAGCTTTGTGGGGGGCTCAAACATCACTGAAGAATAGATCAAATATGGTGCACAATCCCAAAACTAGGATTTTTTCTTTTTTTAACCCAATGGGATTACATCCAAAGATGCCTTTGCCACGCATTGCGATTTTTCATCTGAAGCATTTGGTCCACCTTTAATTATGAATGATACAATTAACCAAGCAATAACGTGCCCATTCCCCAGCTGTGTGTGTGGGCTTGTGTTACAGCACATGACATTTTGCATGGCAGAAAGAGAAATATTTAAGATGTACTGGAATATAGGTTTCCTTGCTGGCTCTGCTGAAAAGAAAACAGTTGATTCAGATATAAACAAGATGATGCGAAGGATGTGAAGAACAGAAACATTTTGCTGTATTAATTAATCTGGTTTTTTTGCTTTTTTTTTGCTTTTTAATGAGGCGGGGAATGAAATTTAAGCCGTGTTGTGTTATGCTTAAGGCTGGAAGCTTAGAAATTTGATTTGCTGGATTTGCAATAATCCTAGCCAGCCCAACACAAATTGAGAGCTATATAACTTGTGGAAGCTCAGTCACTTAAAGGAAAAATATTTTACAATCCTGTAGCAGAGTTTTATATGACCATAAGATGCACTCAATTGAGTGTGACCTATTTCTAAGAAAGTACATATAGGGTTGGGGGTGTAATGGCTCAGCAGTTAAAGATGCTGGCAGCTAACAGCCCACGTTCGAGACCCAAACTCTGCTCAGTGGGGTGAGCTCTCGTCCCTTGCCTCAGCTCCTGCCCACCTAGTGATTCAAAAGCATGCAGATGTGAGTAGATAAATAGGTACCACTTTGTGTTCTATCACCATTGACATATAGCTATGCTGGCCACATGACTCTGGAAATTGTCTTTGGACAAAGCTGGCTCCCTTGGCTAAGAAACGGAGATAAACACCATGCCCTAGATTCAGACATTATCAACAGGGAAGTCTTTACCTTTTACATATATAGGATTTCAGCTGGCAAATGGACAAGCTAGAACTTTAATAGATTAATTTTAAGCCTGGAAATTCCTGATTATTTTTAGGATGGTTTGGCTCTCAGGTATCAGCGTACCACGGCACAAAGGAATGACATGCTAAAGATGGACCATCTTCCTAAAAGTGAACATTTGTTGAGTACACTATTTCGAAGGGGAGAAGATATTACAGTTTTAATAAAGTCTCCTTCGAAGTCAGCTCTTGGTGTCTTTGTGGACACGTCCATGTCATTTTCTTGGCAACAAAGTGGAAACCATTGGTCATGACCTGATTTTGGGATAGTTTTGAACTTCTTATTCAAAATCCACCTGGATTTTCCCGTTGGTTTCTCATCCAAATGCTAGCAAGGCTCAATCCTGTTCAATCCAGACAAACCAGCCACGGCTTACCATCTGCTGAGACATTGTAACTTTGATATTATGCAAAACCTATTAAATTTAATTTATTCATCAGAAAGCAGGTGTTTGGTCAACTAACCATACTCTCGTCTCTTCCTATTGTACTTTCCTTGCTGAAGCGATAAAAATAAAGAAGACATCTTGGTTTGGGATTGTTAGCAAACGGAACTTTTTAAAAGAAGGGAAGGAAAGTGCTGCAAGGAAATTTGAAACATTTCCCTCTAACCATCTCGAGAAAAGTTAAGTGGAATGATTAATATGACTTTTTTTTTAAGGATCAGCCCATTTCTTGATCCTTGTGAGGACCTAGGAATTAGACTTGCCATTTGTCTCTAATTCACTTTCACTTTCCATTGTGCATGTAATTGATGGTTAGATAATTGAAAAGATTGCTTGGGAAGGTATTAAGTTGAAACAGGCCTTTTTTAAAAAAAGAATACATCCTTTTGAAAAAAAAAAACACAAAAAACTTTAATCGTAGGATTCCAGATTCATTTTAAGGCTTTAAATTAGTCTTCCTGCTTTTTCTGTAATTATGGTATTGAGAAGGAGTCATGACAAAAATAGTACACCATCTCCTTGATCCGAATGCATTTTAGTGTTCCATTTCTTTGGTTAAAGAAGTCTACTTGACTAAGGCAAGTGATGGCTGACTTGAGCCTCTTTCTTGAGCCACAACTTCCTCTGCAAAAAGTAAAGCCATAACGGAAAGCCTTCTTCTGTTTTCCTACGCCATTAGTAGATAATGACTGTTCAGGAGAAAGTCAAGTATTCTGAGGCATTGCGGTGTATTTTAAGAATGAAGCTTGAATATCACCCATATTTCCCAGAGGTGAGAGCAATTGGGTTGGACCATTGTCATGTTCTCTTCAGATGCTTTTCCTTAGCACTGGTGTAACTCAGTCTCCCTAACAAGAATCTTGCATGGATTTAATCCCCTTGCCTCTTGCAGATCTCTTAGATATTTTTCCAATCTCAAGCCTAGATTCAACTTGACAAGGGGCTTGGCCTTGGGGAAACAAAGATGACCCACTGAATGCAGCAAAGTGCATCTTTCATTCATTACTCTTCCTTGACAAAAGTCTGCCTCAATGAAGCATTTTGGGTCAGCCTCAGGGGCCTCTCTGCAGTTGTCACAAATGTTCTTATCTAAATGAAGCCAAGTGCCGTGGCTGCCCCACTAGGGGACCATTTTGCTTCAGATGAACATTAATGGACAAGACAACACGGCAGGATTTCTTAGAACAGAAAAAAAAAGTCCTGTCTTCTGCTCCTGCTCTTTTGGTGCTTTATAGCCTTCAGTCTTCAAGGGAATGATATAAGAAGAGACCTTATTTAATCAGATCAAACATCTCTTCTTCTGGCAACCCATTTTATACAACAGCAAACCAAATTTTTGTGGGAACTCCACAACCAATATTTATTCCCTAGTATTGTCCTTCTGCAACTGATTTTCACAGGCATTTGTTTTCCCCAGATCCTAGATATTATACATAATTAGAACCTTCATGATTTTATCAACTATAATTTGCAGAGGATACAGAAACCCTGCCCCAGTCTATGATAATCGGTGGTGCCAGAGAACGTCTGCTTCAAGTAGAATGAATAATTTTGAATTAATAATTCAGGGGTAGCAGGTAAATCAAAGAGGAGTCCCCCTCCCTGATGAAATCCCTGATGAAAAAAGACACAAGAAATAGCAATTTAAATAGTTCCCAAAGAATCCCAAGGCCAACAATATTCCTATTAGAACAAAGAAGGATCTAGTTTCTGGATCCTTCTAAAGTCAATTGATGTACGAGAAGAAGGTGGAGTCAAGAGAGGAATCAGCCTGGAGTCATTACATTCCCGCAAGTGATATAAGTCTAGCCCCTCTTGAATTCCATTAACTCTTATCTCGTGCCAATTTAGTGGTGATCATTAGTTGACTAGCTTCTTGTATGTAGACATGAGCAATAAATTTTCTGACTAGAACTTAATGCAAGGTCCTGACTCTTTGGGTCTGATAACTGAAGCCTTATCGAGGCAAGAGATGTGTACTTCTCCTTCTCTGGAGAAGACAGTGGGACTGCTAAAGGGCTTCCTCCCCCTGATTTCACAGTCCCAGAATTCAACAATTTCTGAGAAGGTGGTGGCCCTGCCTGATATTTATCTATTAACTCCTCTGGACAGGAGATCTCTGACTGTGGAACTGATTATTTACCTCCTTAGCTGCTCTACATGTTGAAGAGTCCATGTAAGGACCCACCTCACTTTACATCTTAAGAATACAGAACTCTTGGAATATCTTTTCCAACTGGCATATTTATTAAGAGAAAATGATTGTAGGCGCGCTAGACAGGATCTGAGGAATTCTCTCCCACCCTTCAATGTTTTAAGTGTTTTCAAGCAGCCCCCCCCCACCCCACAGTTTTTCCGGGTGATGATCCTCCTCCTTTCTTTTCCCAGACTCCAGGCGCTGCATTGTTCCCCCCCTTTTCCCTCACTGCCGGCAAAAGGGAGACTTCAGAGAGGAGTAGATGAAAGGCGATGGCCATATTGTTATGGTCAGTCCTCTTGGTGAGAATCCACATTCAGTCCCTTTGAAGTTTTAATGAAGGAAGTGAGAGCCATAAACCCCTTTGCTCATCCCCCTTCCTCTTCGTAGTATGACAGAATCCAGAGGGGGCAGAAATGGGGTTTTCCATAGTCGATAACTAGAAATGAAATATAATTGGATTCTGACAGTCCAAATGCTAGAACGATCAACACTCTACCAAGAAGTTCTCCTTGTGCCATAACATTAGCCATGTCGACATTAATCAGAGAAAAAGATGAAATCCGCTAAGTTGTTCAGTCATAAACAATGGGCCAATAGTCAAAGGATCCCTAACAAAGATGACCTTTGGGATGTGGATGAAGAGCGAAGGAATTATCTCTGATCCAAAACATAGCTTGGTTGCCAAAGGGTGATATCACAACACTGTAACGAATAGAACATTTCTCAACAACCTTTATTTTCAGGAGTTCACACTTCGCAACACTCTTTGACAGTTTTCCCCCTTCACTGATTTCCTCTCATTCATTCCAATGTTCATGTAACAAAGACGGAACATTTGAAAGTTGCATATTCATGATTAGTTCCTGAAATAGATTTTTTCCCCTTCCCCTCTGATGTTTAAATGCATTCCTTTGCACGTCCATGAAGCAGTTCAATTCCATTTCTATGTTTTATTTTCTTATTTGAGAAGGCACAGATGGTTGAGGAACAATGCCGGCTCACCTGTTTATCTAGCACTCATTAAACAAACAAATTTTAAAAATTCATTTGCCCAAACTAATAGTGTATAATCCCAGGAATATAAATATTGTTTGATATAGATAACCAACCTCGGCATGTCAGGTTTCCAAACTAGTCTAGCAGAACAATAAACTGCAACCTTTGCCACATCATCTGTGGTCCAAAAACAAAGAATGATCTCATATATTTGCATTTGTTGCATCCTATTAAATCACATTGATTTCAAATGTGCATGGATGTATCTGCTTGTCTACAGACAATGACTATGTTGTGTTCACGCTTTTATGGTTTCAGTTTCTTCATTAATATACATCCTGATACCTTGAATACCAGTACTTTCCTTCTGAAAAGAGCCATTAGCTTCATCAACTTTAGAACAGGTTGAGTTGCAAGTCAATTTCATATTTTGCTTTGCATTATTTAGAGGAAACCAAGATCATGGCATCTGGCCCCCTCAATTCCTGGCAAATAGATGGGGAAGAAATGGAGGTAGTGACAGATTTTATATTTCTGGGGTCCAAGATCACTGCAGATGGGGACTGCAGCCAAGAAATTAAAAAACGCTTGCCCCTGGGGATGAAAGTTATGGCAAATCTACACAGCATGCTAAAAAGCAGAGATATCACCCTGCCAACAAAAGTACATATAGTCAAGGCGATGGTTTTCCCAGTTGCAATGTATGGCTGTGAAAGTTGGACCATAAGAAAGGCTGAGCGCCAAAGAATTGACGCCTTTGAACTATGGTTCTGAAGAAGACTCCTGCGAGTCCCCTGGACTGCAAGGTGATCAAACTGGTCAGTCCTAGAGGAGATCAACCCTGACTGCTCTTTAGAAGGCCAGATTCTGAAGTTGAAACTCAAGTACTTTGGCCACCTAATGAGAAGGAAGGACTCACTGGAGGAGAGCCTAATGCTGAGAAAGATTGAGGGCAATAGAAGAAGGAGACGACAGAGAATGAGGTGGCTGGATGGAGTCACTGAAGCAGGAGGTGTGAGCTTAAATGGACTCCAGAAGATGGCAGAGGACAGGAAGGCCTGGAGGAATGTTGTCCATGGGGTCACGATGGGTCGGCCATGACTTCGCAACTAACAGCAACAACATTTAGAGGAAAGAATCAGCAGAACAGTCTCCTGTAAAAATAATATAAATTTAACAGTATTTTATTCATTAGTTATGCGGATACTTAAAAATGTAGTATGATTCTCAAAGCTTATCTACTGTAAAGAACTCTTAATTATCAACAAGATTATTTGTTCCGGTAAATCACAGCTAAGTACTAAAGAATGGAGTGTGGAATTTCTTTTTCTTAGTTCCTGGGAGCCATTGAGTAGTCAATAGATTCCAGTGATTTACTCATCTGTTGCTGCTGGTGATCTTAACTGGACAGCAGACGCTACATGGGAAAAAGCAATGAAAAATTCCAAACAAACAGAGTTCTCATTTATAAAGATTTTAAATGTGTTTTCTTTAAAAAGTTCCTTTCTTTTCAATAAAGCAATATAAAATGAAAAGACATACATGTGTGCATTGTAAAAAAAAATACTTGAAAGCTCAAAACTCTTATTATTAAAAAGTTTTTAATTTCCATTTATTCATACAAAATACAATTAACCATTGGTACCGCTGCCCATCCCCCCCAGGCTGCGTCCACCCTCTCTAAACCTGCCCTACTTCCCTCCTCTTTCTCTCCTCCCCATCTACTCTCTTCCCCTCCCCTTCTCCTCTAACCATCCTACTTCCTCCCTACTCCTTCCTCCCCTCTCATCCCTCTCACACACATGAACGCAGCATAGGGGAAATGCCCAAGCATTTACCATGTCTATATTATCATTACCCACCCTCTCACCCACCCACCCACCCTCAAAAGCTCAAAACTCTTTTACAAACTATTTCCAATATGTAATAAGCTGTTCAGCTTATAAAGGATGTTAATATAATATTAGGCAGATTTTCTATGGAAAGCGAATGTCAAAGGAACCAGCTCCATTTTGGTTTTTGGGTTTTTTTTTCCAGGGTTGCCAAAGTAAGGGCAAGTCCAATAGCATAGATGGGTTTTCTTTCTAGTTTTTGACCAAGTTTGTATTTGAGGAAAGGGGACTTCTGAACTTCTGAACATTGCAGATGGAGAATTTGATTTCAACAGGATTGCACAAGTGCTTCCAGTCAGACACGATCTCTCTTAAAGGAGTTGGTTTCTTCAGCTGTCTTGGACTACAACTCTCATCAGACTCAGTTTACATGGGCTATCATTGTGGGTGATGGAGTTTCTAGACCCACATGTTGGGGAAACACTAGGTTGCTGCATTGGTTGAATGTTTTCTTTGATGTCAATTCTGTTTTAGATACTTTGGTCCATTTGAATGTGAATGGAATCAGTCAAATTCCACCAGGCCTACACAACACAGGTTCTTGTAACTGAGCAATGGATTATTGGACTGTGTGCAACTCAACTACCCTTTAATGTATATGGGACTTCATAATGTATGCAGTTGCACCATTTTCTTTCACATAGAGCTAGCACTGAATGTTTCATCAATCTGCTAGGCATAATCATTATTATACTTCATAAAACAATCTCACCCATAATTTGCTGGAATTTATTGTTGTAAATTGAAAGGTCATTTGCTGGTAGAATTTGCAGAACAGACAGTCTAAATAATCGAATTCCTTTGAATATGAGCAGCATCAACAAATTTCCAGGGTCTGTATCAGTATTTCATAATCATAACATCATTATGCCATAATGCATAACCAATGCATATTGGGGTTAGTAGGCTTTTGAGAACAAATATAAAGCAAATGCTTCTTTAAGAAATGCAATTACCGCCTCTGGTTGTATGGCAAACATTTAGAGCCTTTGTTTCAATAGAGCTATAAAAGAGGTGACTTTGATATATGCATATATTACGTGATTTGCAGATGACTGCGGAAGTGTGTTTAATCATTGAATTAAGTGATGGACTGTGATTAAAAAGATTGTTTTGATTGAAATGTGAAAAATCCACTTGACTGCTATAGCAGAGCAAGTGTTGAAGAGAAGCTACAACTTCGATACTTTCTTGAGAAAATACTTTTCAGAATCTGCAACTTAGAAATATGTTCCCCAAGACCTCAAGAATTTGTAAAAAGGAAGTGATGAAATCCAAAATAGCTGTAGCTAAGCCAGTGCTGATTTAATTAGTGACAAGATAGTCAAGGTGTATGTGTGCGAGTGTTCTATATTCCATTCATACAACCCTCACTCTCTCAGTCTGCAGACTTCAGAATAAACAGAATAACAAAGTTGGAAGGGACCTTGGAGGTCTTCTAGTCCAACCCTCTGTTCAAGCAAGAGACCCTATACCATTTCAGAGAAATGGCTATCCAGTCTCTTCTTATAAACCTCCAGTGATGGAGCTCCCACAACTTCTGAAGGCAAGCCGTTCCACTGGTTAATTGTTCTCACTGTTAGGAAATGTCTCCTTAGTTCTAGGTTGGTTCTCTCTTTGATTAGTTGCCATCCATTGCTTCTTCAGATGCTTTGGAGAATAGGTCGACCGCCTCTTCTTTGTGGAAGTCCCTTAGATACTGGAAGACTGCTATCATACCATCCCCAGTCCTTCTTTTCATTAAACTAGACATACCTCATTCCTGCAAATTTTCTTCATATGTTTTAGCTCCATAGAAAAGCTTCAAGCAAAGACATTGTGATGGAGGACCTCGCAGATGGCTTGTTTGTCTTAAAGCTATGGTGCTACTGTAACCCTGAAAAGACTATTGGCCCTCAGAAAATGTCTGGAGCACATTTCTTTCACTTAGAAATATCTGATAGAAAAACTGGCAAAACGTTCTTCTAAAAGGTAGAAACTTTCATGAAGTGTAACTGGCTTCTTCAAATGCTGAGACCATCACATATTTCATAAACTATATCAATCAGGCATTTGTGCCGAAAAAGAGATGGAATAGATCAGGGGTCTTCAAACTTGGCCCTTTCATGACTTGTGGACTTCAACTCCCAGAATTCCTCTGGTTGAGGAATTCTGGGAGTTGAAGTCCACAAGTCATAAAAGGGCCAAGTTTGAAGGCCCCTGGAATAGATGATCTCTGTGGTCATTTATAACTACAAAATTCTGATTCTAATGGGCTGGTCGAAGAAAAAAAGGATGGTGAGGGATCTGCTTCTTCAGCCACTGGACAGTTCTGTCTGACTTTCTTAGCTAAAGTGTCTCCCTCTAGAGAATAAGACCAAATTTAGTCCATCCATTTCTAAACCACATCTCATCCAGGAAGGAGTGAGGCTTTTCCTTGTAGCATCCCTGAAATTTGTGCAACATATTAGAAGAGCTAATAAAACCAACTGAAGCAGGAGATCGGGAGAGGGTTCACATTGGTTATTGGTTCTCCCCCAAATGCGCAAGAGTTTCTTACTCTAGGTCATCTTAACTGGTCAGCAGAGGTTCTTAAAACACATCAGGTGGGTGACCATGTAGTCAGTGAGTGCAGATTAATTTTTTAGACCATGTCGACAGTTCTACAACTCTGGCTGGTCTCTTATGTCAATCCTTTTGGCACTTGCTGTGTCAAGAGTTCATCTGGAAGATGCAGTGGTCAGCCAGCAGACATGCAGAAGTACCAAAAATGGAACTGAACGGTGCTGGCCCGAATCCAGTGTTTGAAGAGGCAAAGAGTCATTGCAGCAATTAACTGTCACTTCAGCTCTCTAAATATGCACAGGGAAAGTGACAGCAGGAGCAGAATGGATTTGAAGAAGCTTTTTATCATTCTTGCAATGCTCTGCAATACTCCCTGAGGCTGTAGACGGCTCTCTCTCTCTCTCTCCTGAGAATTGCTGCCGTCTTCTTGTCTTGGAAAGTGTCTTCTATTCCACTTTTGATGGGCTCCCTGGGCCAAGATTTAGTTATATAAATCACAGAGCTCTGAGCTTGTAGGGCTTAACTTAGCAGCCAAGCTCAAACATGGCAAAAGTCATCCAGACCCTTAACCTGATATAGCTTGATAAATACCTTTATTGGAAACTAGAATAAAGCTATGCCATCAGTTGATTACCCTCTTTAAAGTGAGGATGCAATTTGTTTTTAGAGCCATGACAATATAATATATATTATTATTGTATATCAATGGTGGCGAACCTATGGCACGCATGCCAGAGGCGGCACTTGGAGCCCTCTCTGTGGGCACACGCACTGTCACCCCAGCCCCGCCTCCTCCCATGGCCCCCTTCTCACCAGCAGCCCCCCCCCGGAGGAGAGTCACCTCTGGGTGCGGCTCACGCAAAGCAGTGCAGCCAAGGACATGGTAGCTGGGCAGCGGGGACAAGACTCTGTCCCATCATGTGCAGATGATGCTGTGGAGGGTATGGCCGCCATGGTGCTGCTGGGCCACTTGGGTGATCTGTGGATGGCCGTGTAGGTGGTGGCTGGCCCAGCAGGCAGGGCGGAGCAGGAATGGGGTGGGTGGGTTTTGGGCACTCGATCTCTAAAAGGTTCACCACTGTTATATATTATTATTATTGTTGTTGTTTTGTTGTTTGTTGTTGTTGTTTGTTGTTGTTGTTCTTCTTCTTCTTCTTCTTCTTCTTCTTCTTCTTCTTCTTCTTCTTCTTCTTCTTCTTCTTCTTCTTCCTCTTCTTCTTCCTCCTCCTCCTCCTCCTCCTCCTCCTCCTCCAAATTCAACATATTTGGGATGTCATGGGTACTTTGATACCAACAGTTGCCAAGTTATCTACTTCTGGCTTAAGTTATCTACTTCTGACTTAGTTCTTAAAGTTCTGCCCTAATTTCATAATTTTATGCCCATCGCTTATTGAACTCAGCCTGAAAAGCAGAATATAAAAATCTCAAGGAAATAACTGAATAAATACATCTCCACTCTTTTATCTTCAAATGCTCCAAGACTCTTTGTCTCATTCATCTTCTCCCCCAGTAATCAACCTTTTGACATTCCACTCCATCAGTCCAGGAAGAAAACTACTATGTATCCTCTGAAATTGCACTGAAGTAGCATGTGCTTGCAACGAAAAGAGCAGCTATCATATAGGTGTTTCGAAATGGTGAAATTTAGCAATAATAAGATATATTCTTCCTTGTACCTTCCTGGGTTTGGAAATACAGTACAATTTACTCATCTCTAGCATCTCTCCATTACTGAAGTGCATGGGGAAATAATTCTGAGGCATCTATGTAGGAAACAACACTTTCCTGGATGTGTACTATCACAGACAATGATGGATGTTTCGTGAATGCTTCTTCCATATTCAAAGACTTGATTTATACATACAATTCCTTCTACGTTTGTCCATTTCCATGGACTCAGTCCAGCTAACAAGAAAGATATAGTGTTAATAAGACCATTAACAAGAACTTTAAAGTGTGCTTTATGAGTGGAAAACCACATCATAACAACCAGTGATGTGTGCAATTCTGATTGATAACTATGTTCTGAACATGTTAGAATAGAAATTAGATTGTGTGTCTCAAAAACACGGACCAAATGAAATTCTTTGCATCAGTGCTTCTCAAAATTCTTTGAATACTGCATCTAAAAAAAAAAAATGAAGTCAAAGTTCAACTACTTTTAATCCAGTAAACATTTTATCTCTCGCATTAAAATGAAAACAGAGAGTCATGATCCTTTAAAACCATCTTGCCTTATTTCAACTACATCCTTAGTTAATGCTGCAGCATTTTTCATTCTTTACTTTTTTAATGTTAAAAGAAAAAAAAAATGTCAGAAGTCAGACAATCCAGAGCCAGCAAAATCTCCTGGATTTACAGTGAATGGATGAAAATAATCCTATTTTGTTTTTGAAGCAAGTAATTCTGAAAAAGTCTTGCCCACCTCTTTTATAGAGGATATGACCTGGCCTCTCTCTCTCTCTCTCTTTTTTTTTTTCCCTAGAAGAAGTCCTCAAAACTATTGGTGCCCAGACTATAATAACTAAAATCTTAGAGTGTGCAGAAATGGATAGATTAACATTGGAGATGAAAGAAAAAGATGACTCAGCTTATTTTATAACTTGGGATAAATTTTATCAATGGTTAGAGACACGTTAGAATTTGAAAAGGATCTAACACCTCAAAATAGATGATTGATTTCTAACCAAGTTCTAATTAATAGGTAGAGGACATTGTTATTTTTAGTGACTCAGTGATTTTTATTTATGCTGATAGTTAGGATTTTCTGAGCTTATTTAATAGATGAATTTATTTGTTTATTAACTGTTTGTAATGTGGCTGTAGTTAAGCTTAGTTTAAGATATTCACTCATTATTATGATCCGGAGAGTTGCTTGTTTGTTAAAATATGTGATTGTACCTTTCCTTATTTTATCCTATTTCCTTTCCCCCATCCCCCTCCTATACCATACCCATATTGTTCCTAATTTTCCCTTATCTATATAAATTCAATAAAATATTGTTAAAAAAACAAACAAAAAACTATTGGTCCCAAAACTATTTTCTCCAAAACTGCTCCATCTTTGGGAAAAGAAGACAATGACCCCGCGTCATTCTTTTGATTAAACACCTCAATACATTTTTGAGTGATATGGATTCGCTCACATCAAGCGGTCATGTAGAGGCAAACTTGAAAAAATTATCCAGAGGTTCTTGAGACCACAACAGGTACAGATGTATATGACAAACCCAGAAAGGTGGAGAAGTGCTAGAAACAGATTCTGATTGTCCTCCCAACTTCCTGCAGACAAGCAAGATTTGGTTGCTATAAATAAATCAGAGTTTAAGTCCTCCTATGCAGTCTCTTTCCTGATCTGGTCTACTTTGTAAGGCTGACAGATCATAATGTCAATGTACCCTTCAAAAATCTTTACCCTTATCTCAAAGATGCAGCTCCAATATGCCAGAATATCTTCTAGATCTTCCATCTAGAAAAACGGGAAGACCGAATACCACAAATGCAATTTTGATGTTCTCTGTTCATACCTGTTGCTACAAAGCAGATCTACTATTGCAGACATTATTGATGTTTCTTATTCATACTCATGACTGCACAGAAGATAGCTTTGGGACAAGAAAAAGGTGAAGAATTCTACTGTTTGTCTGCTTCAAAGCAATGTTCTTTTGTTATCTGTTCATTTTCTCTCCTTTTGATATGGAAACTAGCCCTATTTTATCCTTATTGGCTGTATACCTGGAAGGGGACCACAGTTATTGGTTGGGTTAAATAAAAATATGCGTACTCTCATACATACATGCTCAGAAATGTTTCACTGAAGTCAAAGGGAACTACTTTCCAGTAAATGAATATACTAGTGCAATCCAACATACTTATTTATTCTGAAACAAATCTGTGGGCTTCCAGAAGGATGCACATCAAAATAAAGATGCCTGAAGCTACAGATATTGTGACTGTTTCTCTATATATTTATGGAAATGCACTCCACTGAAATTTATTTGTTTGTTTGTTTATTTGTTTGTTTATTCAGTTTACATGCTGCCCATCTCCTCAATCAGGTGGGACGCTGGATGGCTTGCGGATTGTAAAAAGATAAATAGAAAAGCGTTTAGAATGTTAAAACTATGCACATTGCAAATTTAAAAACTATGCAATTTAATGCACCTTGTTCACCTGCATATTGACTGGATGGTCGTCTTGCAGCCTTACTTTCTCCTTGTTCCCATTGACGTCCAATGTGTCACTTCCAAAGCAGAATCCATCAAGGTAAGCGGGTGGCAGCAACACTTAATGGACCTTGGATGATGTCAAGAAAGTTAAACAGGGCCCGATTTTGTTTGCATTTGGATAGGAGAATCTCAGGACCACAAGCTACATTGGAAAGTACAAAACCTCCCAGAGGTTTACAGTCAGCCTCATGAGTCATAAACTGAGGTTTGTAGGGAGATCTAAAGATAGATCAGAGAGCAGAAACACCAAGTAGCTCGATGTTTTTGTAAGATTGAGAGCAAGAATACCTTCAGTTATTTTGGGAAGTGTTTTTGGTTACATTGACCACCAGGAGGCCCCACAGGACTGGTCATCCTCTTTGGGTTTCACCAACTGTGATTGTCCAGATGTTAGTCAATGGAATTCAAATTCTCTATTATCAGGAATGGATCTCACTGACCTAATCTAAATGATTATGTAGTTTTTGAAAATATGCTTTTTGGAATTATCCTGATTCTGGTAGGTGATGATTGATTATAATATATTTGGATGAAGAACAGGATTTTGGTCACTTAAATCTTCTTCTTCTTCTTCTTCTTCTTCTTCTTCTTCTTCTTCTTCTTCTTCTTCTTCTTCTTCTTCTTCTTCTTCTTCTTCTTCTTCTTCTTCTTCTTCTTCTTCCTCCTCCTCCTCCTCCTCCTCCTTCTTCCTTCTTCTTCCTCCTCCTCCTTCTTCTTCTTCCTCCTCCTCCTCCTCCTTCTTCTTTCTTCTTCCTCCTCCTCCTCCTTCTTCTTCCTCCTCCTCCTTCTTCTTCTTCCTCCTCCTCCTCCTCCTTCTTCTTTCTTCTTCCTCCTCCTCCTCCTTCTTCCTTCTTCTTCCTCCTCCTCCTCCTCTTCCTCCCCCCTCCTCCTCCTCCTCTCCCTAATTTTGACCACTTATTCTCCCACTCAGTATTCCCAAACCCCACAGCTCTCATTCCTATTCCTTTCTTTCCTATTTACCTGGTAATAAATAGCAGTAGGAAATGGGAAATTCTAATAAAGGAATTCTTATTAGAGCTTTCTGAAATTCCCACAACTGCAGTCCTTGAAAATACTTGTGAGGGAGCCCAAGTCCTCCCTGAAGTGGCTGCTAAGTCATTACTTCTAATGCGGAAGAAGAGGAACGTGATTTAATACATAGGGAGTAATAATATAAACTGTTGTTAATTAATTTATCTTTAATTAAATTAGAATGTCAAATTAAATCAAATTTAGTGTGTGAGTCTAGGTTGCTATTCTTCTTCTTTCCCTTTGCTATGTAATTGTTCTTCATTTATCTCCCTTTTCAACTTTACATCTTCTAGATGTCCTAATGTTTTGTTTTTTAAATAAGAAAGCAAAAAAAAAAAATTTTTTTTTACTCCTCTTTTGCCTTTTCTACTTTTGAGAGTGCATCCCATCCCATCCCAAGGACACTCTTACCCAGTTGCTTACTCTGATATGCAGAATCCCACCTCAATGTCCGTTGTATTGTCCATACAACCAGAAAACAGCATAACACCATATTCACCATATTCACCACCAAGATTTAAATCATAATATTTCTTCAAGCCTTTGCAGACCTCCTGTGACAAAATTGCAGCTCCACCGCCCCACAAGGTTGAGAACCACTGCACTAAATCATTTCATTTCCCAGTTGTCCCTCCAATTCTGAGATGGAAATTTTTGTTGATGTTCTCTGAAATTTCATCCAGTATACTGCCTGGCAGGGCTAGAAAACATTTTAAGGAGACTGAGTTATAAAACTCAGAGTTTCTGGAAGCTGGATGAACTAAAACGTCAACCTCTACATGGCGTTTTGAGACTATAAAGATTTATACTTTTTCCTGCCCTTACACCCAAAGCTTGATTCAGTTCATATGGTCTGGCAGTCAGTACAGAAACATTAGCATCCATTTAAAAAAAAAAAACCTTGGTGATCGTCATAGTCTATATGTGTTTCATTACATCTAAGACACTTTGTGGACAATATGGCCAGTAGCACCGTCCAGGAATGTGATGAGGAATCCAGCATTTATTAGCAATAGCACTTAGACTTATATCACTCTGTAGTGCTTTACAACACTCTCTGGGCAGTTTACAGAGTCAGTATATTGCCCTCAACCACCTGGGTCCTTGTTTTACCAACTTTGGAGGGATGGAAGGCTGAGTCAACCTTGAACTGGTCAGGATCGAACTCCCGGCAGTGGGCAGAGTTAGCCTGCAATACTTCCTTCTAACCATTACGCCACCATGGCTTTTTAGCTCAGCATTACCAGCTCTTATTCCGAATGAATTGGTTGTTGCAGGTTATGAGTTGCTGAGATTTGAGGTCATGAAAGTCACCATCGAATGACTATTTGGGCATTCGGGGGGACATCAACCAGAAGGCTCACATCTACTAGCAAATCTTAAAACGACCAGAAATCACACTGGTGGGAATTGCATTTCTCCCCATTAAGGCTATAGGCCACCTTCGTTGATCTTAGTAGGGCTTGCTTGGAAGATGGCCAAAAGTTTGGTGGCAGGAGCTCGGCTCTTATGAACTAGAAGCTCTGTGTCAACGCTGTGACAATTAAGAAATTGCAGCCATTTTATCTTTGGCTTTCCTTGTGCTTTTTCTGTTGTTTGGGATTCTCAGATGTAGAAGGGGGGAAGGGGGGATGCTTGAGCATTTTCAGTTAACCTACATAATTGAAGCTGGGTGAGCTTCAAGGTCAATTCTAGATAAAGTTTTGTGAAAAGTTGGGAGGAGAGCCCCAGTTTTAGATTAATTAGTGAATGTGATTTATAACAGCCTTCCTGGGGTAGGAATTGCAACTTGTTACATTGTGTCAGGGGGGGGAACTTTAGTCTTGGGTTCAACAACAACAACAACAACAATAATAATAAAGTTGGAAGGGACCTTGGAGGTCATCGAGTCCAACCCCCTGCTCAGGCAGGAAACCCTATCCCATTTTGGACAAATGGCTGTCCAGTCTCTGCTTAAAAACTTCCAGTGTTGGAGCATTCACTGCTTCTGGAGGCAGGTTGTTCCATTGGTTAATTGTTCTAACTGTCAGGAAGTTTCTCCTTAGTTCTAGGTTGCTTCTCTCCTTGGTTAGTTTCCATCTGTTGCTTCTTGTCCTGCCTTCAGGCGCTTTGGAGAATAGCTTGACTCCCTTTTCTTTGGGGCAGTCCCTGAGATACTGGAAGGTTGCTATCATGTCCCCCCTCGTCCTTCTCTTCATTAAAGTAGACATACCCAATCCCAGCAACCGTTCCTTATATGTAAGTGCCAATACTTTGTTTCCTGAATAAAATGTTCTTTAAGGAAGAATGCCTTGAAGTTCTTTTCAATGGTTTCATTATCAGAACCATGACATTAACCCAAGACTAAAGTATTTCAAGAAAATGATGAATATATTATTTGTTTGTTTCCTTTTAGGCTCAGTCTTTTAGATAACATTTGACAGATTTCTTCCTCCATCAGAAACTTGGAGTTTGCCCAGAGCTATTAAGGCCTTGCATCCATCATTAAAAGAATAACCTGCAACTCCTCAAATGAAAAAAAAAAAAGGATCCTAATCACATCGCTCTTAGAGGACAATTAAATTAAGAGCCATCTTGCTAAGGAGTCTGGTTTTCCTGTGTAGTCTATTATTATAATTTTTTTTTGTATTTTGCTGCCAGGGCATGCCTGGCTACGGGGTTCATAATTTAGTTAAAGCTGGACAATTAATTTCCCTCTTTCATTTGCAAAAAAAAGTCATGTTCTTTTCTCTTCCTTCCTTTTCCTAAGGCATAAAAGAATTGAGTTTGAAAGTCCACAAGGAAGAAAAAGGTGGTGTCACCTCTTTTTGTGAGAAGTGTGCCTATCTCCTTTGTTTTTGTTTTTTTTAAGTTTTTATTTTCCATTTTTCATTACACTCATACAAAATACTTCAGATAAAGAGTAAAATAAATTTATACACAAAACTTTCAGTATTGCTCACTCATTTCCCCCCAAACCCCATCCTCCCTCTGATTTCCTCCCTTACTTCCCTCTTCCTCCCTCTTCTTCCTCACCACTCTCCTCCTCTCCTCTTTCTCCTCCACCTTCCTACTTGCTTCTCCCCTTCCTCCTACCTTCTCATCCCACTCCGGACAACTAACCTTGCGAGTGTTTAAGTAACGCAGCAGAAGCTTACTCCATTTTTGTGATTTTTTTTCCAGAAATCTCTTGGTAATGTGCAATGTGTGTGTGTGTGTGTGTGTGTGTGTGTGTGTATTTGTGTGTAGAGGATAAGAGGGCCTCCTTTTGTTCCTTCTGGGTAATTTTAAAAGGAATCTCACAAAGGTTGTTGAATCTCCTTGCCGGGATGGTCAAAGGCATATGGGCTTAAGTCTTGTTTAAAGCTGGGCAAAAGAGAGAGACATCTCTGCCCACCCCTAAAACAAACAAAATAAATTCCTACCAATAATTGGTTCACTTGGCACCCAATTGACCTCCATCATTTACAAAATGGGGTGAATAAAGGAGAAGGAACACTTCCCCACTCCTATATGCCTTCATTATGACAGCACAGCAGTCTCTGCCTTTTGAAACAATCTTTCCCCCCTTCCCCTGATAAATGGTTGGCCCCAACCCTGCAAGCTTTTAAAAAGGTAGCAAAGACACTTTCTCCAGGCACTTTGATGAATAGAGTTTCCAATGGGTGAGGAACAATAAATAACAATAACAGAGTTGGAAGGGACCTTGGAGGTCATCGAGTCCAACCCCTGCTCAGGCAGGAAACCCTATACCATTCCGGACAAATGGCTGTCCAGTCTCTTCTTAAAAACTTCCAGTGTTGGAGCATTCACCGCTTCTGGAGGCAGATTGTTCCACTGGTTAATTGTTCTAACTGTCAGGAAGTTTCTCCTTAGTTCTAGATTGCTTCTCTCTTTGATTAGTTTCCATCCGTTGCTTCTTGTCCTGCCTTCAGTTGCTTTGGAGAAGAGCTTGACTCCCTCTTCTTTGGGGCAGCCCCTGAGGTATTGGAACACAGCTATCCTGTCCCCCCTCGTCCTTCTCTTCATTAAACTAGACATACCCAATTCCAGCAGCCATTCCTTATATGTTTTAGCCGCCAGTCCCCTGATCCTCTTTGTTGCTCTTCTCTGCACTCTTTCTGGAGTCTCCACATCTTTTTAGTCCTGATGGTCATCCAATTGTTTTACTTTGTGCGGCATGGTTTTCCTGTTGTATTTTTATTTAATGATTTCGCATGTCACCCAAGGTCACATCATTCGAATGGGGTGGCCATATCAATGTTCTGAATAAAACAAATAAACTGTTCTCACATGTTATTTGGTTAATAAGTGCCTAATGCCTGCATTCGAATGCACGTTATCCGAAGAATGTAATTTGGCCAATACGATTCTCAGATAACTTCCTTACATATAGTTTCCACTGTCAATGCCTATATTCAGCTTCTCCAAAAGATATTTTCTCAACAAAGCATGTGAGATGAGAGCCAGGGAAACTTTAATGGCAGCTTCCTGGATTTAATTGAACTTACTTTTCATTGTAGTATCCCTAGTGAGATAGGCAAAAAGACAAATGTGCTCAAATAATTATAACCTTGTTATGCTCCAGGCATTGTTTTTCTGCCACTTTAGATTTTTTTTTCTTCTCTCTTTCTCTTCCTCTTCCTTCCTTCCTTCCTTCCTTCCTTCCTTCCTTCCTTCCTTCCTTCCTTCCTTCCTTCCTTCCTTCCTTCCTTCCTTCCTTCCTTCCGCCACTGATGAATTCTCAGCTTTATAATCCTTTATGCACTTCTCTATATAGGATAAAACCAATCAGCTTGGGAGCTTAATGTGAGATTATTTTGTTAGGGTGATTGGGGAACAAATTAAAAAAGAGAGGGACTGTGAGCCTATAGATTGTTTGAAGGAATTATACCTTTTCTTTAAAATGAAAAAAAAGGAGAAGAAGAGAAAGGAAAGACGGGGTACAGGGGTCCCTAATATTATACCTGAGCAAACGCTAGGTCATTAAACTGAGTGCAATGGGTGATTCTTGACATTTAAGCTGCATATTTAACTCGGCTTTTCTCACCACCGGTTTTGAACAGGGAAAAGGGTATCATTTTTCTTTTCAAACCTGAGCAATCATTGCTTTAAAATGTGAAGGTAAATGTAATTTATTTTCCCTCCATTATCCTAACTACATTAGCCCCTCTGGCTCCCAAACATTCCCCTAAAGGACAAATCTGGAGGCATTAAATATTTTACCTAGCTAAATTTTAATTAAGGAGGACTGAGCATTAATCCTCCCCATTTATGATAATCTGCTCCTTTTTGTCTGAGATTTGAGCAAAGGCACGGCGGATGCGGCAGGTGGATGGCGGATATGTGGATTTTAATACAGTTAAATAAATAAATAAATAAATAAATAAAGATGAGCAGCATAATTGACAATTCCGGGAAACCAGCGTGCTTTGGGGAGCCTGTGACATGTGCAGATTGCACGCTGAGTAATAGATCCTCCTGCAAAATTTCTCCTGAGAAAATTACATGTATATTTCAGCTTTTCTTCCTTCCTGCCTGCCTGCCTGCTCTCCTTTGCCAGTAAACCATGCCTCTGTTTTTTAATTGGGCTCCTTTTCTTTAGCACAAGCTAACTGTCCTTTAAAATATATATATATATATCTTTAATGGAAGGAAACTCTCTTTTCCCAAATGCTGACTGGACTTTTGTAAAAGAGACGGAGCCCATTTGCATCAACTGGCCGCCAGGTTCAAACCGATTCTTACGGGGGATATGTTTCATTTCAGGCTGTTCATGCTTGGCCAGGAGAGCATAGCCAGCTCTTCACATCTCTTTGCAGCATCATAAAATCCATCATTGCTAATGGGGCTCATTAAAAAGGTCCTTGTGGGGCTGGTGTGATATGGTTTGTGGTGGAGCACATCGTCGACCACCTGTCCAGAGATATAATTCTCTTGACTGTGGTAGCAAGAGACCAGGTTAGGAGACAGATTTTCAAGACTTCAGTAGAGTAAGCAAGGAGAAGATGTCAAATGAGTTTATCTTTTCATAGACAATAATGCTGGCCATTTAAAAAAGGGCTCCCTGTAAGCTCATTTGAAATCAATTGGATGAATTATATTGCTATTTCTTCCCAGTCCGTGCGATATTTTTAAAAGAATGTTTGCATTGGAAGCCACTTGTAAATGCATAGCTGCCAGCGTATTCTTATTTAGAAATACGGCCTCCTAAAAAAACAGCATAATTTAATCCCATAATTCAACGGTTCTGATAAAAATAGTATAACGAACAGCATAATTTAACAGTATACTTTAACACCACCCTTAGCCACACTGATAATGTTACCTAGTTGGGTAATGAAATGTTTGCAACAAAACAACTAACCACAAAGAGCAGCCGGGAGCACAACATCCAATGCTGAGCTCCAGAAATTCTCTTCTTTTGGAACAGTATAATTTAATCTGTGCTATAATTTGGATTTTGTGCGCTGATCTTTCTCTGCTCTGTTTCATTGTTGTGTATTAAATAATTAAGCTGGTCTAAGAGAAGTCTCTATCGTTCCTGAATTTAAAAAGCCCCCATGCGCACCCCAAAACTTGCAAGAAAAATGTTTTTGCTTTCCTATAAGAATGGACTGCATCTAATTGCCAATATGTGCATTTCAGATGTATTTCTTTCCTCAGAAACATGCTTTTTTAATATATGGATTTCACAAACCTATGCATTTTATGCCCAACCTTCCCCAAACCAATACATTTTCGTATTGTGAGTTTGTATAAGATATACATTCAACACAGGTCCTGTCTGATTGTGTGACGGCCACTCATGCAATGATGGATTACGTTTTGAAGTAAACCACTTCATGGAAAAAGAATCCTTGATATAATCCCTGCTTGGAATAGAATTCTGGCTATGATGCATAACCAAATGCTAAAGATAGATTATATTATGCTTAAGGTACCAAGCTAGAAACCAGGAGATTATGAGTTCTAGTTCCTCTTTAAGCATGAACACTGGCTGGGTGACGCTGGGCCATTCTCCAGGAGATTGTGAGTTCTAGTCCCACCTTACGCATGAAAGCTGGCTGGGTGACTCTGGGCCATTCACCGGGAGACTGTGAGTTCTAGTCTCTCTTTAGCCATGAAAAATGGCTGGTGATTTTGGGCCAGTCACTCTCTCTCATTCCAACCCACTTCACAGGGTTGTTGTTATGGAGAGGAGGAGAAAGTAGAGTAGAGTAGAGTAGAGTAGAGTAGAGCAGAGCAGAGCTGGAAGGGACCTTGGAGGTCTTCTAGCCCATCCCCCCTGTTCAAGCAGGAGATCCTATACCATCTCAGACAAGTGACTGTCCAGTCTCTTCTTAAAAACTTCCAATGTTCTGGCTCAAGGAAAGAGAATGAAAATGCGCTTAATGTGGTTTTGACGGTTTGTTGTTTTGTAATTTTGTGACTTTACAATTGGTAATTTTGCTATTTTTGCCTTTGGGAATTACTCAAGCTCTTGGAAGGAGGAACAGAGTAATGAGGACAAACGATCATCATCAGAGTAAAAAGCACCCAATAATAAGAGGACATCTCCCGTTTTCACAGAGTGCCAAATGTTTTACCTTCGCAAGGGGATTGGCGCATTCCATCGAGAGATAAGACCGACTGGAAGGATGGATATTTTGAACTGCACAATGCAGCTGAGTTTGGGAAAATTGACAGTTAATTCTCTTTTATCTCTCAGCTCCCAGTAAACACAAGCTGACCTCTTCCGGCTGCCAAGGAAATTGAAAATGAAAGGAAAATCAATGACGATAGATGAGTTGAATATAAGGCACTTCGAACTCTTTAGTGTCTGTGACATGACTTTAATAGCATATCCAACAAGCTTCTTTGCGGTCCTCTCTTTCCTAAGCAGATGGCAACAAGAAAGGAGTTTTATAGATGGCACTTCCCACCCGTAAGGTTAGCTACAATGGGTCCAAATATCTCACCTTTATGTTGGAAATGTAAAACAGCAATAGGATCATATTACCATATGTGGTGGAAATGCTCAAAAGCTTGTGAGTATTGGAACAGGATACGAAGGTGGCTGAAAGATATATTAATGTTGGACTTAGAGTTAAAACCTGAACTTTTCCTGTTGGGAATAACTACTGAGAAATACAATAAGGGAACAATCTATTTGTTGTTACATATCTTGACTGCAGGTAGGCTAGCGTTTGCGCAAAAATGGAAGAGCAAAGAAGTTGTGTATTTACCAAGGGAAGGTGGAAGAGTTGGATTGTTTGAATACATACAAATTTAAAATATATTGCTTTTTAAAGAGGTGTTCGGGTTGTTGGAAAAGAGACTGTTGCCTCTGGGCAAACCTTAGGACATCTGGATTTCTGCCCATTGAGTTCCAAAAACAGCTGTGATTTAAAAGTATTCTTGTACCTGTCTGATACTATCTATTTACCTACAGTATATGGTTATTGGTCCTGAATGCAAGTAGCCTGTTACATCTTTTCCTGTCAGTTCATAACTAAAGGTTCTTCTCTCATATGGTCTCTAACAGGAAAAATGCAGGAAAAAAAAAACAGCATAGTGCTAATATTTCTCTCCCTTTCTCATAAAGAGTCATGAGAGTTTCTAAGCTGTTTTGTCCTACATAAAACAGCAGGAACCTACACTTAAATAGGCCAGTAAATCTTAATGAATGCAAAGTCATCATTAAGAATCCTTGACACTTCAAATTAAGTTGTATTTTGTTTGCAGTGGGGTACCCAGATAAGGCACCCCCTAAGTGCTCTGCGGCTTCACTCTTAGATTAGCTTCCTTTTCTTGGTCCAGGTTGAAAACACAAAGCAGGAGCAGATATTGTTTTCCATCCTTTATTTGCACAGTTGGGAAAAGACAGATCACCACAACAGGAAGAAGGAAGAAGTAGCAACTATCTTAAGGTCTCTGTACCTTATCGCCTCTTGACCCAGTTAAATCTTATATGCTAACAGGGCTATTATGTTTTCTTTTGTTTCATTCATAAGTGATCAATGTTGCTAGGAGTTCATTTTGATAGACGCTGGTAATGCAGGCTTTGAGTTCCGCCAGCATGAAAATACGTGGAGTTAAGCAAGCCAAACACCAGTGAAAGGTTGGATTAAGTGTTCCCTTTGAACCAAGGGGATTCCCCCATTCACATGGAATCACCTTGAAATAATCATAGATCACAACAGAATGCACCCCAAGGTGCTTTTTCAAAAGGCAACTGGACTTCCTTTGTTTTCTCATCCAAGAAGCTTCTCCAGAACTGAAGAAGCTTCTTGGGTGAGAAGCAAAATGTCTTCAAGGAAAAAGAAACAAACTCCAACTGCCTTTTGAACAAGCGTCTTTGGGACAACCATGACTTGGATGACTGAGAATCTCCACAGACAAAATAGAGTTGCAGTTTTAATAATGATTGGGCTAATCCAGGGGTCTTCAAACTTGGCCCTTTGATGACTTGTGGACTTCAACTCCCAGAATTCCTCAGCCAGCGTCCTTGGTTAGGAGCCGAGGTGGCGCAGCAGTTAGAGTGCAGTACTGCAGGCCACTTTAGCTGACTGTGTTCAACAGGTCAGTGGTTCAAATCTCACCGGCTCAAGGTTGACTCAGCCTTCCATCCTTCCGAGGTAGGTAAAATGAGGACCCAGATTGTTGGGGGCAATGTAAATATATATATACATTGCTTACTGGTGTACACCGCTTAGAGAGTGCTTGCACTTAAAGCGGTATATACGTCTCATAAATAAATGAATAAATAAATAAATCTCTACCTACCCTGGTTCTATTCCAGGCAGGAAATCTGGGTTTAATAATGTGGGACTAGAATATATATATGCTAGAATATATATCAATGCAGACTGCATTGCTGTATTTCATTTATACCGAACATATCCATTTTAAAGATTAAAAATACATAAGCATCAAAATCCAATACAGAGCTGATTTACAGATTTTCCAGTCTTCAATGGTTTTCATTAAAACAAGTGGATTTGCCTAAGATCAGCACATTCCTTCATTGTGGGTATATTTCCCCCCCCCTTACTTGTTAGTACTCAGCATGCAATATCTCTGTTGCAGTGACTATAAATTAATTCCCAACAGGTAAAATAGATTTAGAATTATAGCATTCTAAGTTGGAAGGGTGCATTTACGGTAGATCATTTGGTTCAGCTCCTTGCTCAGCACATATGATGTAAATTTTCAAACAGCTTGAAGACACTGCTCTGTAAAAAATATATTACTTCCTACCTCAGTTGAAAGATTCAGTTCATTGCAATAGCTGTAACTTTTGTATTTTTCCTCCCTCCCCCGTATGTAGTATATCTTCCAAAGGCTGCAGAAATTGGATAAACTCTGTTTTTTTCGGTAGTGACAGGTTGGTTGACAGTGGGAATAGGGTTGTCAAGAATGAATGGTACAGACTAGCACATTACACAGAGGATTCATTAGTGTGACACAGCAACAGAGTGGTAGCTGGTACAAAGACCTAAAGATGGGCTATTTTCAAACTATGGGGATCTAACAGCTGCAGGGATTGGATATGGATATGTCTAGTCTAGTGAAACAGCATACTAAAAAGCAGAGACATCACCCTACCAACAAAAGTGCGTATAGTCCAGGCCATGGTTTTCCCAGTTGCAATGTATGGCTGTGAAAGTTGGACCATAAGAAAGGCTGAGCGCCAAAGAATTGAGGCCTTTGAACTATGGTGCTGGAGAAGACTCCTGCGCGTCGCTTGGACTGCAAGGCGTTCAAACCGGTCAGTCCAAGAAGAGATCAACCCCGACTGCTCTTTAGAAGGCCAGATCCTGAAGTTGAAACTCAAATACTTTGGCCACCTAATGAGAAGGAAGGACTCACTGGAGAAGGGCCTGATGCTGGGAAAGATGGAGGGGAATACAAGAAGGGGACGACAGAGAAGGAGGTGGCTGGATGGAGTCACTGAAGCAGTAGGTGTGAACTTAAATGGACTCCAGAAGATGGTAGAGGACAGGAAGGCCTGGAGGAACATTGTCCATGGGGTTGCGATGGGTAGGACACGACTTCACAATTAACAACAACAACAACAAGTCTAGTGAAAAGAAGGACTAGGGGTGACATGATAGCAGTGTTCCAATATTTGAGGGGCTGCCACAAAGAAGAAGATGTCAACCTATTTTTCAAAGCAAGAAACAATGGTTGGGAACTAGCCAAGGAGAGAAGCTACTTTCCTGACAGTGAGAACAACAAACCAATGAAATGGCTTTCCTTCAGGAGTTGTGGGTGCTTCATCATTGGAGGCTTTTAAGAAGAGACTGGACAGCCGCTTTCTGGAATTGTATAGGTCTCCTGCTTGAGCAGCAGATTGGATTAGAAGACCTTCAAGATCTCTTCTAACTCTGTCGTTCTGTTAAAGTAACTCTTCCTTTCCTTCCACAGCCAGTTAGAATTGTTTTGCAGGTTAACAAATATTGATCTTCCGTATGTGTATTGATTGGATTATACGCCATTCCTAGCAATCAAAACAATTTCTCCATGTCCGTATGTTGTACAGCTGGATATTTTATAATACATTATTTAGGAGTATCTTCAAGATGGCACAGCGGTCCAAAACTTGGGATAAATTGCTACTCTCTTCCCATAGAACCAAAGCATGTGCAATAAATTAGAATATGGTAAGGCAATTGGTTGAACAATAACAGCCCCCGAGACTATGCTGTGATGGAGAAACTGCCATTGCATTATTAATGTAAATAATGCAGTGTCATAAAGCTGCATTTCTTTTATCGGAACATAGATGTGTATCATCATTGCTTTGCAGAATGGCCTAGAAGTGAGGAATTTCTTTTTAACAGGATAAAAAGTTTTTTTTTTTAACCTCTGCAAACCTGAGTGAACAGGCCATAGCAAAGAGCCTTTTGCAGTTCTATTACAGTGATTGACTTGAAGAGTAAGGACATGGATGAACTAAGAAGCTGCTTACTATTTGAAGGGTCACCATCAGTGTCCTCCAATTAAAATGTTCCACGAAAAGAAGGGATGGTAGCAAACTTCTACCAGACATCATTAGTTCTCCTTAAAGGAAAGCAGTTCCTTTAAGGAGAACTAATTGCAAACAGTTGCAAAGTAGAAAGCTACTTGGAAGCTGAGTTTATAACACATGCTAAGCCGTGGCTTGTTTCACCAATGATTTAAAATCCCCCTTAATGGCTTGATCCATGAATAACACTCAACAAGCATCATGATTTACACATCAGAAAGGCTAGATTCCTACATCACATAAAGAAGGACAATGTCTGATTCAACACAATACACATTATGCTAGATTTGACCTCCCTATCTACTAGAATGAATTAATGATATTGTGTCGTTATCTATGAAAAAAAAAGCCAAAATTGTTCAGAGAATACCTTCGTCAACAGTAATTATTGTTGAGTTTTATTCAGGCTTCATGGTTTTCAAGATGTTCAGCCAACAAAGCACAAAAGACAGAATTCACTCTTAGAAAGCTTACAACAAACTGACCAATGGACACTAGAAAGAGATTCAGAAAGATATGGTGAGATACCTCGAAGAAAGGGATATGTCAAAATCTTTGTCTAAAACGTTAATTATCAAGGATCTGGAGACTAGTGAGCTGTCATTTGTCAGTATGGACAATCACTTAAATATGAGCCAGCAGTGTGCAGCAGCAGCCAAAAGAGCCAATACAATTCTAGGCTGCATTAACAGAGGAACAGAATCAAGAGCACATAAAGTATTAGTACCACTTTATAAAGCCTTAGTAAGGCCACACTTATATTACTATTAGTAACGTAGACAAACTGACTTAGTAAGAACGTAATGGAATTTCTACTAAAGTCTAAATGTACACAGTTGCAGCACAAGAATATATTCTGGTGCAATTGTCATTTTTTAAAGCAGACTATCATATTTATCTGCTTTTCTTGTCAGAAGCAGCTCAGAGACCTTTATCCAATGCCCAGTTTGTGCCAAAATGAGAAATCATTGCTCAATGTCAGCTTTATAGAGAATTAACTTATTTCCTCTATGGATTTCCTCTAATTGGCAGAACATAGCTGTTATAGGCTTTGTATCAAAAGCAAGTTACTTTTGTTCAGATCTTGTGGTCCAAATAAGCTTTTGAAATACCTCAGCCTTAGTTCAGGAGAAAATAGGAAGATGCAGAATTCAAGTGTCAACTTCTGAAACGAACCTGGCTGAAGCCATCTTTGTCATTCTCAGTTGCCACACTGGTTGGGAGGAAGGGGAGGGGGGAGAAAGCAAAAAGATTGCTAAACTAAACATGGAGCGGTCTCGTGGGAACCAAGGCCATTCCCACAGATACTGGAAGGTGGAGAGAAGAAATGTCACGCCAATTGCCCCCATTGGGTAGTGTGAGTAGAGGGGAGGGAAGTGTTACATTTAGTTACATTGAATTCCTGGGGGGAATTTTAGAGTTGGTTTCACTTTTGACCATGCCGATATTATGTATTCAATAAACATGTTTTTTGAGGAAGCTTTAAACCTCGGAGTTTTGATGTGTTTGGGTCCGTTAGTCAGAACCTTGACATCAAGTCTATAAAAATAAATATATATCTCTGCATTTAGCTTCTGAAAATAAAAAAAAAAATCAAATAGACAAAAAGCAACTTTCAGGGTTCCTCTGATAATTCCAGTCATCAGCAGAAGCATTGCAGAAGACTCTTCCAATCATTGGAACCACCAGCTGATGCTTGCAGGTGACATGAAGAACTTCAGCAAGGTAAACCGTGTCACCTCTTTGCCTCAGTTAAGAAAATTGCCACTTTTTTGTAATACAAAGCACATTATTGATGTGAAGACCAGGCAGTGGGTTATCATCAGCCCAAGACAGCCCTACTAATAGTTCCATCACTTCATATCATGAATCAGGTTTTTATTAAGGTAGACGTTCCTTCCATAATAGTTTGCAACTCCTTCCAAGAACCGTGAATCTGAGAAATGGAGATGTTTTATGGGTAAACACTCTTAAGAATCATTGGATGTCCTTCAGAGTTGAAGGACAGTAGCAATTCTTGCATGAGTAGGGCAATGGATTGATTTTGTGTCATCCGCAGAGATACTGCCATAATTTTTGAAGGGTTCGTTCTAGGTTGTAACTGTCAGATGATAACATTAGTCTATGTTCTTGTTGGTCTGTCATGGCTTCATCCTGAAATAGAAATAAAATGATTTTGAAAGATTCCAGATGAGAAAATAGACAGTGTTAGATTGAAGATAGTAACTGAATATAAAGAGAGAGAGAGAGAGAGAGAGAGAGATTTTGTAGCTGAGATTGAAAAATGATTAATTTATTCATAAATCCAGGCCATTTCCTTAAAGTAATTCTTTTATAGGGATGAAAAGCAGAAACCAAAAGTATCTTTCTCCACATCTATTTCTACAAATTTTATTTTATTTTTTTATTCAATCTTGAAGGTATTCTAAGGACTCTTTGGATACAACAGAGGAAGTGACTTACTTGAAAAACCCATTCTTCAATAAAAAACTAATATTTCAAGAAAAAGAAATATAGTTCATGATGGAGCTTCTGGAAAAGGATAAGAAGATCTTAGCATTGCCAATTTGAAATAGAGTTTGGCTGCAAGAAACGCTCGACTGGAAAAATCTCCAGATTTCCCATCAAGAGTATATGGAACTAAATTCTAGTCATGACTTCACTTAAGATATTTAAGGATTCTAGACCTTCGAGGTGTGTGCAATGGATGTTTTACGAGCCTGTATTTTCTAAACTTGGAAGTAAAAGTCTCTATGTTATTTACCGTATATGCTGGCGTACAAGGCGACCCAGTGTATAAGATGACCCCCGTCTTTGTCGCCGAGCCGCATTCTTAGAACGTTGTCTTATATGCCAGAAACTACCAGTATTTCCGGCGTATAAGACGACTCGGCGTATAAGACGACCCCCATCTTTGGCGCCGATTTTAGCGCTTGCGGAAGTTGCCTTATATGCCGGCATATATGGTAAATAGGTGGCCAAAGCAATGTGGGTTTTTTTGAAGCTGCAAGATAAATAAGATAATGCTATCATCATCATCATCATCATCATCATCATCATCATCATCATCATCATCATCATCATCATCATCATCATTTTAGCTATCCGTTGCAGGATGAAGCCCTCTTCTGTATGTTTCTATCCAATACGGTCCAGAGCTTTCTTTTGCCAGCTGGGCCTGCAATGATTGCTGATGTTGTCAATTCGACTGAATAGAATAGAATAGAATAGAATAGAATATTAGAATTAGAATTTCTGGAGGCCAGCTGTTCCACTGGTTAATTGTCCTCACTCTTAGGAAGTTTCTCCTTAATTCCAGGTTGCTTCTCTCTTTGATCAGTTTCCAACCATTGTTTCTTGTCCTGCCCTCTGGTGCTTTGGTTGTCCAGTCTCTTCTCAAAAACCTCCAGTGTTGAAACATTCACTGCTTCCTGAGGCAGGTTGTTCCACTGGTTAATTGTTCCAACTGTTAGGAAATTTCTCCTTATTTCTACGTTGCTTCTCTCCTTGATTAGTTTCCATCCGCTGCTTCTCGTCCTGCCTTCAGGTGCTTTGGAGAAAAGGTTGGCACTCCCTCTTCTTTGTGGCAACCCCTGAGATATTGGAAGTCTGCTATCATGTCACCCCCCCTAGTCCTTTTTATTAAACATTTTGTTTTAGGTCTCCTTTGTGGATGCTTTTTATAAGATAATGCTATAAGATATGTAAATAAGAAAAGCTATAAGTCATAAGAGAATGAGGGGCGTGCGATAGCTCAGTGGTTAAAGACACAGAGCTTGTCAGCTGGAGAGCTGAGGGCCTGGGTTCGAGAGCTGAGCTCTGTGCGATGGAGTGAGTTCCTGTTCCTTGCCCAAGATCCTAGCAGTTCAAAAGCATGCAAATGTGAGTAGATGAATAGGTACCATTTTGGTGGGAAGGTAACAGTGTTCTGTGTGCCTTTGGCATATAGTCATGCTGGCCGTATGACCATGGAAAATGTTTTCGGACCACACTGGCTCCCTCAGCTAAGAAATGGAGATGAGGACCTTTCCCTAAAGTCAGACATGATTGACAAGGAAACTTTTACCTTTTTAATAAGATAAGCACATCTTCAGTTGAGCATATTCTGATTACATTTAAGCAAGGTATGAGTGAAGTTCTCAAAATCCCTCAACCTGGTAATATATCAATTGTTTTCATGTTGAATTGTGCAACATTTCTCTTCATGAATTTCTTCCAGCTATAAAGCAATAATCCAAGAGTTATTAAAGCTCGTTTCTATAGCCATCTCTGCCAGGACCTTTCCCTAAAGTCAGACATGATTGACAAGGAAACTTTTACCTTTTTAATAAGATAAGCACATCTTCAGTTGAGCATATTCTGATTACATTTAAGCAAGGTATGAGTGAAGTTCTCAAAATCCCTCAACCTGGTAATATATCAATTGTTTTCATGTTGAATTGTGCAACATTTCTCTTCATGAATTTCTTCCAGCTATAAAGCAATAATCCAAGAGTTATTAAAGCTCATTTCTATAGCCATCTCTGCCAATTTGGCAGGCAGCTTTCACAAGGCTGCCTTTGAACAAATTTAGCGTCCATAAAAAAAAACCTGCTAGACTGCATTGCCACCAGTAATTTTTTTAAACGTCCTTTTACATTAATGTCGGTTTCTGGTATGACAGATACAAGATGAAAAGAGCACAAATAAAGATACAAATGCAACATTTTAATTTGACTCGCACACCAACATCTATGTATTTGGGGTTTTTTTTTTTTTAAAAAAAAATACATACCTCTGGCATAGATGTATATTTTGGAGATCAATAGCTGGATTCCCAAGTAAATATGGAAAGACCATCATCTGAAACTTGGAAAACAACTCTAGATAAATAGGGTAAATTATACTGCTAGATGAACTAACGACACCAGGCAGATCCATTACAGTATTTAATGTATTCCTTCCTTCCTTCCTTCCTTCCTTCCTTCCTTCCTTCCTTCCTTCCTTCCTTCCTTCCTTCCTTCCTTTCTTTCTTTCTTTCTTTCTTTCTTTCTTTCTTTCTTTCTAAAAGCATGAGTTAAAACTCTCTTTTTCTGTTCTTTTCATTAATCAACCAATTACTTTTCCTGTGTTGGATTGCAAACTTTTTTAGATATACCTGGAAGTCACTGCATATATCATACTCCTTATATCTTAAGCATCTCTGCCCCAGCTTTGCCTTAACCAGTAAAATATATACAATTTGGCTGCCAGTCTAGTTAGTTGATGTAGAGAATAATAATAATAATAATAATAATAATAATAATAATAATAATGATAATAATGATAATAATAACTAAAATAATATCATAAAATAGAGAAAGTCATAGAAAATGATAAAATTAAACTGCTCTGGGACTTCAGAATTCAAACAGACAAGCACCTGAAACATAACACCCCAGACTTAACAATTGTCGATAAAAAAGACAAAAAGTCTGGATAGTGGATGTGGCAGTGCCTGGAGACAGCAGAATAGACGAGAAAGAACTGGAGAAGATAACAAAATACAAAGACCTACAAATAGAAATAGAAAGACTGTGGCAAAAGCAAGCAAGGGTAGTACCAATAGTCATAGGCTCCTTGTGTGCAATCCCAAAACAACTGGAGCACCACTTGAACACCATTGGCATTGACAAATTCGCTATTAGTCAATTGCAAAAGGCGGCCTTATTAGGAACTGCTTCCATCCTGCGACGATATCTGTAATACCATCAAACATCCACATCTGCCTATCCCAGGTCCTGGGTAAGGACTCGATAGGTAGACAAAATGCCAAATCCAGTCTGAACATCTGGCTGACTGTGCGATGATCCATAATAATAATAATAACCACTGCAAGTGACATATACTGATTTCAGCCTACTGAGGGAACTTCTTTAAAAATCAAACATGCAGCAGAGACCCTTTTACATGGAGGGAGAGAAGGGAAACAGACAGGTAGTAGCATGTTTTGACAGGTAAATGCCAAATGCACCAAAAGAATAGGGAGGCTGATTTATTTATTCACATTTGGCCCTTTAAGTTCTCAGAGACAGGACTTTAAAGCAAATCCATTGTAGACTCCTTGATTTTTCCTGCCCAAGGTAGGAAAGGCCAATTGCCCTAAGAGACATGGTCTTAACCATTAACCAGTCAGGCTTGGAGGATGAAAGAGAACTTGAGAATTACATAGGTTAAATGAACCAAAGATGGCCAACCAGTAGATTAACTACAAAAGGACATCTCTGCATCTTTCTGTCATATCTCGTTACAAGAAAACATCCTTTTTCTTCGAGAAAATTTAAAAAAAAGAGAGAAGGAAGGGAGAAATATTCAATCACCTGTATTAAATCTTGGAAGGATCTATAACGAATGAAAGTCTTCTTTCTTGGTAAAAGATATTTCAACATCTTTTTCTACACACCCTCATACAAAGGCTCGCCATTTATTCATCTTAATAGATGATCAGGATAGAGAAACCTATTTCCCCTGCTTTTAATTTTGGGTGGCCAGATGTCTCTTAATGTGAAAACAAAATTGCAGACTTCAAAAATAAGGCCGTGATTGGTTGTTGAATCTTTCACCTTTCTTGGTATGCTGAGAAAGATGAACATATAAATTAAACATGGTCCAACAGACACCTGTGAACTTGCAGAATATTGATAGCAGCAGATTCTATAAAACAAAACAAAATAACTAGAGTGTACAATCCATTGTCTATGAATTGACTTCCAATTTGATATCGTAGATGAAAAACAAGAAATATTGTCTTGGCTGCTATCCATTCTTTTTTTTTTTCCCCCTAAAACAAAAGCTTCCAACTCTCTTCTTGGCCCAAGAAGTATGAATTCCCATTTACAGAACCAACATAGCATAGTAGAGATGATTTATGGGACTTGGCAAAATCAACAAACTTTAGGCCTGCAATTTACTGTCCCTGGATCTAATCCAGAGCCGTTGATCCAGAAGTCGTTGCTAGAACATTACGTGGCTAATATCATTCTTTTCTACGTGGTTCTATAAAAATAAATGAAGACGGTGCAACATTAGAACATCCTTCTAGTGACTTGATTTTTTTTTGTTCCTTTGCTCTCACAGCAAGAAGAACCTGGTGTGCTTAAAGCATAAGTGTCAGAAATTGTGACTCAGATGAAGCTCTTTTTACCTTGTTCGCTAGAGAACAGCCAAGTGGACTGACCCTTTGTTCTCCTTGTCACCGAAGTTCTCCATGGAAGAGAGATGTATTCAAATCTTAGCTCTTCAACGCTGAAAAATCTTGTGCTACTTATTTTTTTCCAGTGCTGTTAAAAAAAGATTGAGATGAGAACAGTCATAAAAGGGAAAGGGGACTTGAGATGACTTTGCATCTGATTATTTATCTAAAACAATGATCTCCACTACATCCAGAATAAAGTAGGATGACCGATACCTATTTTTGAAAAGAAATGAAAGCTTTTAGGAAAGAGGAAGAAAGATTTCACCTGGTATTCATGCAGAATCCTTATCTAGTGCAGGAACATAGAATGTAGAATAATAAGAGTTGGAAGGGATCTTGGAGGTCTTCTAGTCCAACCCCCTGCTCAGGCAGGAAACCCTATACCATTTCAGACAAATGGTTGTCCAATCTCTTCTTAAAACCTCCAGTGTTGGAGCACCCACAATTTCCGAAGGCAAGATATTCCACTGATTGACTGCTTTCCTCATTAGGAATTTTTTTCCTTAGGTCTAGGTTGCTTCTCTCCTGGGTTAGTTTCCATTCATTGTTTCTTGTCTTACCTTTTGGTGCTTTGGAAAATAGGTTAAACCCTTTGCCTTCGTAGGAGCCCCCTCAAACATTGGAACACTCCTCTTGTGTCTTTCCTAGCCCTTCTTTTCATTAGACTAGACATACCCAGTTTCTGTAACCATTCTTTGTACATTTTAGCCTCCAGTCCCCTAATCATACTTGTTGCTCTTCTCTGCACTCTTTTTAGAGTCTCAACATCTTTTTTATATTGTGGTAACCAGAACTGGATGCAATATCCCAAGTTTGGTCTTACGAAAGCTTTGTAAATCTGTACTATAACTTCACGTGATCTTGTTTTCATCCCTCTGCTAATGGAATTTGTGGCCTCTAGCTGTTGCCAGATGTGAATTCCCATCACCTCAACTTAATAGCATGGATGGTTCAGGATGTTGGCATTTACAGTTCAGTAGCTAATGAAAAGCCTCAGTTCTCTCTCTCAGACTAGTACCAACACATAAGTTCTATTGAACGGTGAACATTCACTGCTCTTTCAACATCAATATCAGCTACAGTGAGTTAGGATTGACCATTTACCATACAAGAGAGAAACTACCTTGGATTTTGAATTATTAAGAAGAGCAAAGTGAACATCTCACATTATAAAATAGCCTTTGCTCCGTATTAATACTGTAGACCTTTCCTTGCTTTATTATTTTTTTTAAAGCAATGTTTTAGGTGGAGAAGGAGACCCTGCAATCAAAATGATTTTTTTTTCAATTTGCAAGAAATTAAACTGTGAGCAAGAATAATAAAGGTTGTTAAGAAATGTATTACAGCTATTTAGCCTCATCTATATGTTGATTTTTTTTCCATGTAAGGAGCGCAATGTTATTTTTGTTGTTGTTGCTGAACTTGTAAGTGATTATAATGAAAGTATATTTCTTGCCACAATTATGCTTTTTCTTTCTTTTCTTTTCTAGACATTTAGAAATGGTCTTTAAAATACTTTCACTTAAGATGCTCCTCATAAACCGGCAAGCTTTTCTGGAATCTAGAATCTGATGCACCAAGGTTCTCTGATTCCTTCTGAGTTTTAGCTGTGCAATGTCCTTGCTTAATTTCTGGAAAATTCCAGAATTATGCAGAGGGCTTGCTGAAGATCTCAAATTTAAGAAACGGCCATTTAATGGACTTTGCATTCAGTTCTTCTCAATTATGACACCCACCTTTGGAATATCATATCTTTAACTGTTGGGCTTACCAACTGCCTATTCTATTTTTAAGGTTCTATGAAAACACGGCATTTCAGGAAAGCATCTGGGGATTTTGAAGATACTGTGCTCCAAATGGGATATCCATTGGGCCCTCTGTTTTTGTCACTGACTTCCAAAGCTTTAAGTTTATGTAATTTGTAATCCACCTGGAGCCTTCAGAAATGAAATTGTGGCCAGCATTTTGGTGCATTCTGGAATTGTCCTATAAAATGTAGATAAGTAAAAACCTGAAGGACAACTGGGTTCTAACCTATATGTACAAGGATGCTGTTCCATTTAGTTCTGCTTTTTTTCCAAGTGCAGCCAGAAATCCGAGCTCTACTTACCGATAGAGGGGTGGTCCTTGAATGGAAGTAGGTTGGTGACATACAGTGGGTGATTAGAACATTGGGGATGAGAGGAGACATTGTTTTGAGCCCCAAGGGGAAAAAATGTTCCAATATCTAAGGGGCTGCCACAGAGAAGGGGGGTGGTGTTAACCTATTCTCCAAAGCACCTGAAGTCAGTACAAGAAGTAATGGATAGAAACTAATCAAAGGAGAGAAGCAACCTGGAACTAAGGAGAAACTTCCCGATGGTTAGAACAATTAATCAGCGGAATGGCTTGCCTCCAGAAATTGTAGGTGCTCCAACACTGGAAGTTTTTTGGAAGAGATTGGAGAACCATTTGTCTGAAACAGTATAGGCTTTCCTGCCTGAGCAGGGGGCTGCACTAGGACCTCCAAGATCCATTCCAACTTTGTTATTCTACAAAGCCATGTAGAACCTATAACGGAATGGGGAAATGAGCTCTTTGCCTTTAGTGAAGGCTGCCAAGGTGGAAATTAATGAACATATTTTCTGCTGTGTTCCATTTTCTTGAGAAATCACGTTTTGTTTTTTTTTAAAAAAGAAATCCCTTTGTTCAGAGCTTATTATTGCAACAAGAAGCAGTTCCTTCTTTAAAACGAACAAACAAATGCCTGGCCTTCATTTACATTCATATTAGTCTTGGAATTGCCTTAAAAACAGCATAATTAAATGCGCAGTCATCTCAGATCACCTATTCATTTTATGGCTGTTCTCTAATTTGCTGTTATGTCATCTCGGTTCATTGCATGTACTTAGCTGTTAACACTACAATGCCCCATATTGTTCTGGACTTCAGTCTTCTCCAAAGTAGATTGTCTTCATTTCTGGAAGTTGAAGACCACATACTTTCTGGGTTCCAGAGTTGTGAATGGATAACCTGTCGCAAGGATAACAAAGCTGTGGACCTCAGGAGAACCCTAAACTCAGCATCTAGGGTTCATTCCTGACAGTGAGGAAAATTAACCAGTGGAACAGCTTTCCTTCAGAAATCATTGGCACTCCATCATTGGAGAATTTTAAGAAGAGGCTAGACAGTCACTTGTTTGAGATGGTATAGGTTCTCCTGCTTGAGCAGGGGGCTGAACTAGAAGACTTCCAGCTCTGTTCTATTCTATTCTATTCTGTTCTGTTCTGTTCTGTTCATTCTTATTTCTATTCTATTCTATTCTATTCTATTCTATTCTATTCTATTCTATTCTATTCTATTCTATTCTATTCTATGCTCCATTCCATATTCTATTCTATTCTATTCTATTCTATTCTATTCTGTTCTGTTCTGTTCTGTTCATTCTTATTTCTATTCTATTCTATTCTATTCTATTCTATTCTATTCTATTCTATTCTATTCTATTCTATTCTATTCTATTCTCATAGGCCCGTGGTGGCGAACCTATGGTAGCGTGCCACAGGTGGCCCGCAGAGCCTTCTCTGTGGGCACGCGCGCTGTCACCCCAGTCCTAGGCCTTCAGCTTGGTTTTCGCTTTAGGCCTCTGCCGCCGTGTGCAAAAAAAAAAAAAAAGGTTCAATCAATCAATCAATTTCAACTTCTTGCGGGGAAAAAAAAATCTCACAAAGTTGGAATTGATTGATTGAACTTTTTAGTCCCACCCAGTCTACTGCTACCACCGCAACCACACTCACCCAATGGGCCACGCCCACCTGGCACCCGATGATACATAAGAGGGTTTTGGGTTGCAGTTTAGGCACTCAGTCTCTAAAAGGTTCACCATCACTGCCCTAGGCTATGCACCTGAGATAACTGTAGCCCGAAAATGTAGTATGGTAAGTTTTGGGAGTCCCACCAGATCTTCCATTCCTACTCTACAGCTTCTTGACCATGTAACTGAAATGTGGGGTTTTAATTGCACCTAGCTTGTCGCTTGTTTACAAGATGCTTCTTGGAAGAGTAGTCTTCAAATCTCCAACCCTGGACCAGCATTCATAGCGGGCATCTTTTTGAGCAAACTATTTTAAGAAAGAGTTACTGGGTGATAATTAGATACTGAAGTACACTTGGTTTCACATTTCAGTGCTCCCTTCCAATTAGAACGGCACAAGAGTGAAAGAGTAGCTATATAATTGTATGAAGAATAGATCTAATTTCCTCAATGTCATTGCAATATCACCTTCCAGTAGTGACAGTGGTGAGTGATTACGCATATCATTTAGCAATAGCACTTGATTCATTTTGTATAGGAGTCTTTGGATTTTTTTTTTTTTAAGAAAATAAGAGTAAAAAAATAAAAGGAGGGGGGAGAGGAAGAACTGTAGACACGTGATTAGACTCTGAATGAGCTTTCAGGAGCAGCCACACCGAAAAGTGTCATGATGTCATTCTTAACACAGTCCTGTCTTGAATTTGCTGTGAATAACAGGCAACATTGTACTGTTAATATCTAGCAATTATTGTAGGTTTTGAAAATATAGTACTGGTTGTTACTGGAGGGGAAAAAAAGGAGATGTGGTCACCTTTTGTACCTTCAAGTTAAGGGAAACATTTTCATGATTTGGAGTCTCAGAATAGGACAATAGAAGAAGACCAATTTTGGCTGAGCTCTGGACAGGCAGCACTGCATAACAAATGAATCATATTTTTTCTGCCAATATTACCTTTAGCTACCTGGAGACTAAAGGAAATCATATCATGGTGCTTATCTTATGAAGAGGCAGCTCATAAAATTCCAATATGTGGAATTGAAGGATCTCTTATATATCATATGTTGTAGTTTTTCTTTTTCTTTTTTGGTTCTGTTTAATCAAGTAAATAAGAGCAATAAATAAAGATTCCAATATAGCCATAATTTGGGTTTATATCAAAGAAATCTAAAGACTTCTGGAGATATATAGGTCTATTGGGGATTTATAGAATGATGTATTTTTAAAGGATAACCTGATCTCTCTCTCTCTCTCTCTCTCTCTCTCTCTCTCTCTCTCTCTCTCTCTCTCATCTATCATCTATCTATCTATCAACTAGCTATCATCTATCATCTATCTATCTATCTTTCATCTATCTAATCTATCTATCATCTATCTGTCTATCTATCTATCTATCTATCTATCTATCTATCTATCTATCTATCTATCTATCTATCTATCTATCTACCTACCTACCTACGTACCTTCCTACCTACCTACCTACCTACCTACCTACCTATCCAAGAAGGTCAGAAATGTTCACTTCTAGCAATGGCCATCAGAAGTCAACTGATATCTATTAAACCCTATCTAATTTTGCTAGTGACATTTGCTAAAGTCACTCAAGGTCTCAGAAGGTTTTAAGTAAGAACCAAAAATCTTCTAAGATTTGGCCACCATGCCAAATTTCAGCCATTGAAAAGAAAATTAAGAACTCTGAATTAACTGTGTTTCATCCTTCAGGTACCACTGTGTCTGACTGCCAAGCTATATGATGACCCTCCAAATCTTTTGAGGATGATGTACACTAGTTGACCTGTATCAAAGGAAAAGCTGTGAAATGCTTCTTTTATTTTGGACTTGAGTGTGAGGTTGAAACAAGGAAGGGGAATCCATACATCTTTTAAGGCTCTACCAATCCCCCAACAATATAGAATAGAGCAGATAGAACAAACAATTGCAAATGTTCTGGATTACAGTTGTCCCTACCATTTGCTCCTGTCATTGGGGCCCAAAACCTACATCTCGGGAAACAACCTCTTGGATGTAAAGCACTGAAAACGTGTCACTGCAGTCTTGCCAAGTCTAATACTTGCAATTGTCATTTGGATCAGCATGGTGCCAAGCAACTAAAAACCCAACCTTCACAGATGGTCACTCAGTGTAAAGGCCAAGAATTTGGGGAGGTTGTGTAGGAGAAGAGAATTCATTTATTGTTTCATATTAGCTTCATTTTGCTCATGTCTACTTTGCGGTTGAAAAGTGTGGCACACATTGACAAACATAAAATCCATTGATTACTGGGAGGAAAAAGAAGGGGGATTCTTCATAGCAATGTACCAAACATTTATTCTGCATTTTTCAACCGTCCTCATTCAATTTATCTTCCTTTCTTTGACAAAAGAAGAAGAAGAAGAAGTGGTAAAATTCCTAAAAGCACTCTTGGGCTTTTCGGTGACAAGATGGTTACAGGATAATGTTCTGACTTGTGCTATCTTTCCAGCAGTCTGAAGTCTCTTGGGCTTCCAGTATATCTCAAGGGAAGAGATCAGAAGATGGTCTTATGGGGATATTTCAGATCCAGAAGTGCAAGCAGCCTGAAGGTGACGGATACTCCAAATCCTGTACACCCACACAAAACAAAAACATGAGCTTGAAAGACATTCCAATGACATTCGGAAAGTGATTTAGAAAAACAGAAGCCTCTTTCAGGAGAGAAGACCATTTTCAAGACATCTGACAACACACTGTGACCCAGTCGCAGTGCTTCACATTTCAGCTTTGGAGAGTGTGAAACATGTGCTTCAGATTTTTCCTCCAGGCAGAAAAACACCACCAAAAGAAAAATAACAGAATAACAAAGGTGGAAAGAACCATGGAGGTCTTCTAATCCAACCTCATGTTCAAGTAGGAGACTCTATGTCATTCCATACAAATAGCTGTCCAATCTCTTCTTAAAAAGCTCCAGTGATGGAGCACCCACACCTTCTGGAGGCACGCCCCTCCAACTGATTGATTGTTCTAACTGTCTGGGAATTTCTCCTTGATAAGCTTCCATCTATTACTTCTTGTCCTGCCCTCTGATGCTTTGGAGACTAGGTTGACCCCCATCTTCTCTGTGACAGCCCCTCAAATATTAGAACACGGCTATCAGGTCACCCCTAGTCCTTCCTCCTTCACTGTGCCCTGGACTGAGAAGTCGCTAATATATTTCCCCCATTGTTATGTTCTCCCCATCCCATTGTCTAATCCAAAGGTGCATTTTCTAATGTATTCCAAGTATCTGCACTCTTATGACTTATTCATGGGCTGGAATCTAAAATCCCAGCCGAGGGTGGAGACATGTTTACTGGGTCACTCATACCTCAATTAATGCAGGATGGCTCTTAGCAGGTCACATGGGCTCAGCTGTTGTCACGCAAGGTTCAGAGCGATGGGTTCTTCGGTGTGGTTTCGGGTAAATTTTGTTTTGCTTCCAGGGGGCCCGGCACGCCCTTCTGCCCGGTGGAGAGGATGAATGGAAGCAGGATTTGAGCAGCCAGGAGGCTGCAAGGATGTATCAAAAGCAAGCTAATGGACAGAAAGTGCCTGTTCACTGACAGATTAATTCCCTTCCCTGTCAACCTGCATCATTCTGGAAAGCATGTGATGGGAGCCAACTCCCATCAGGATGGCACCTGCTGCTTTCCCATCTGCTGAATGCAATTGCTTCTTTGATTGCCCATTTTTCAGCTTAATGACTTTATTCCCTTTCTCCCCCCTCCTCTCTTGGTAAAGGTTTCCTTTTTTTTAATACAGTTTTCAAAAATGGAGAGGTTAATCGTCATTGCGGAAAATGTTTATTTATTGAACGCATCTCCTGCTCGTTGGCTAATGCTCTGTGTGTGTGTGTGTGTGTGTGTGTGTGTGTTTAATTTTTTTTTTTTTAAAAAAAAACATAGCCTTATGATCCCAAAGGTGCTTTTCCAAAAGGCAACTGGACTTTCTTGGGTCCTTGAAAACCTGCTTCTTATCCAAAAAAAGCTTCTTCAGTCTCAGAACTCAGAACTGAAGAAGCTTCTTGGATGAGAAGCACAAGGTTTTCAAGGAAAAGCAAAACCCCAAAAGTGTCCGGTTGTACAACAACAACAACAACGATGATAATATTAATAATATTAATAATAATAATAATAGAGTTGGAAGGGACCTTTGAGGTCTTCTAGTCCAACCCCCTGCTCAGGCAGGAAACCCTATATCATTTCAGACAAATGGCTGTCCAGTCTCATCTTAAAAACTTCCAGTGTTGGAGCAATCACTGCTTCTGGAGACAAGCCATTCCACTGATTAATTGTTTGAATTGTCAGGACATTTCTCCTCAGTTCTAGGTTGCTTCTCTCCTTGATTGGTTTCCATCTGCTGCTTCTTGTCCTTCCTTCAGGCACTTTGGAGAATAGCTTGACTCCTTCTTCTTTGTGGCAACCCCGGAGATATTGGGACACTGCTATCATGTCAACCCTACCCCCCTAGTCTTTTGAAAAAGCACCTTTGGGATAACCATGACCTGGATGATGAAGAATCTCCATAGACACATAGCCTTATTAAGATAGATAAGGAACGGTTCCTGGAATTGGGTATGTCTAATTTAATGAAGAGAAGGACGAGGGAGGACATGATAGCAGTGTTCCAATATCTCAGGGGCTGCCCCAAAGAAGAGGGAGTCAAGCTATTCTCCAAAGCTCCTGAAGGCAGGACAAGATGCAATGGATGGAAACTAATCAAGGAGAGAAGCAACCTAGAACTAAGGAGAAACTTCCTGACAGTTAGAACAATTAACCAGTGGAACCACCTGCCTCTAGAAGTGGTGAATGCTCCAACACTGGAAGTTTTTAAGAAGAGACTGGACAGCCATTTGTCTGAAATGGTATAGGGTTTCCTGCCTGAGCAGGGGGGTTGGACTACATGACCTCCAAGGTCCCTTCCAACTCTATTATTATTATTAAATTTGGGGGCTACTATCTGGTAGGATAGTTGTTCGTTGGATTGATAACCCAGCATTTTTTTTTATCTGTCACCACTGCTTGGGAGTGAAATTGGGTTGAGAGGAACACAGGGATTTTTCTGTCTTTGAAGGTAAGACGACGACTTCGGCCTTCCCAGTGCCTGGTCCAAATTCAGAAGATTTAATTAACTTATATATTGTGTCTCTACCCTACCTTTCCATCAATCAATGTGTTTATTTGGAGGCAGGGATGTCATTAACGTTAGACTTTGAGCCAGTAACCTGGGTTTCCATTTGGAAGACCCGATAGCCCCTATATTTTGAAAGCTGTCAATAGCGATTACCTTCTAAATAGGCAGGACGGAGGAAAGACTAATGAATCTGCCACCTTTGATGACTATTTAAAGAAGAAACTACAGGTAGTTCTGGACCTACAACAAGTTGCCTAGCAACCATTCAAAGTTACAACAGACCTTCAAAAAAAAAAGGGGGGGCTATGACCCAGTTTTGTAATTCTGAGACCTTCCCTCCCCACAGTCACATGACCACATTTGGACAGTCAGCAAGCAGCCCATATTTACAATGGTTTGCAGTGCCTGCAATCACGGAGCAGTGATTGATGACTTTATTCCTGGAACCAGACATACAATTCCAATTTCTGGACAATGGGGTTTTCCTTATTGACTGCAGCATTCATTTAATGACTGCAGTGTTTGCCTTATGACTGCAGCAAAACAGGCCAGAAAATTGGGTCCCAGTCCCACGGTGACCCGCTTTACGATTGTCATAGTGCATGACCATAATTGTGGGGCTTAACTATGGCCATAACTCAAGGACTACCTGTATCTCAAAGTTTATCTCTCTGCGTGTATTGTGGGGCTGAATGCATGTCTAATTTTAAACACCCTCCCCCCGCATTTTGGTTCATGAATATTCCTGAGGAAATCATGGCGATAACATCAAGTCCCTTTTGCCCAGCTAAGCACATGAAAGTGCAAAGCTGATACAACCAGCAATGAATATTGAACTCACAGACCATCACAGTTGCTGCATTTAATTTCTTTTGTTTGTGTTTTGCATATCTGGTCAGCTTTGTTACTGAGTCTCGTTTTTTTTCTTTTTCTTTCTTTCTGTTTTTTTTTTTCAGGCTAAAAGGCTTTTGTGCCTTCAGCCGAGGGAGGGAAGCAATAACAACCAGAAATGGCCTTTGAATCCGATCCAAGCTGGTTGAGTTAGTGGGGATTCATCAAGGCGGCTGTATCATTGCATATTGAGCATCTGTCAGCGATGGAACTGGCAATTTACAGAAAGATATTATTTGTAATTTGCTACTTCATACTTCGTGTGTGGGAGGAAAAAAAATTCTTGGGGAATTTGAATGCTGACCCCACTCTTTCCAAATTTAAAGATAAATGCTAGAAATTTCAATGATTTTCTCTCCCCTGGATCACCCCACTCTGCAGGCCCAGCAAATTGCACAAAGGAAAAATGGGAAGAATAAAACAATCCCTTCTCTGAGGTACTTATGGAAATCTAGTCAATGAGGGAACGGGCAAGAATCTTTCAGGAGGAAACAAGCCTGCAGCATTTTTGAAGGAGGGAATTATGACTTTCTTTTATTTTTATTTTTTTTAGAAAACATATACTGTATGAATGCCTACCTTACACCGAGGCCCAGTTTGGTGTAGTGGTTAAGGTACTAGATTAAAACCAAAAGACTCTGAGTTTCACTCCCAATTTAGGCATGAAGCCAACTGGATGACCTTGGGCCACTCACTGTCTCTCAGCCCTAGGAAGCAAGCAATGGCACACCATTCCACAATTCCTGCCAAGAAAATAGCACAGGCTAGTCCAGATACAGTAGCTGCTAGGAGTCAACTTTGACCCAAAGTGATAAAAAATGTAAAATTAACATATTTGATTTTTTTTAAAAAAACAAAAAGTTTCTGTTTTGTCCCATATTCCCCTACACTCAGTTTGAGCATAGAGTTTCCCCAAAGCCAACTTAGATTTTTAACAGAATAACAGAGTTGGAAGGGATCTTGGAGGTCTTCTAGTCCAACCCTCTGGTCAACCCCATTTTCTCTCCTTCTCCCACCAAAGCTGTATCCACCAAAGAGATCACGTTGCCTATTCCTGTATTAAATAATTAAAAAGCCTATCAAGCTATGTGTATGGATTTCTGAGAGTCGTTTTCAGGAACTTAGATCCAAAGTCTGTGGTATTTTGTGAACCCTAATCCTGGCCTTGAGCATCACCTTGATTTACATCCATTTCTTTAGTTCTCTCAAAAGTCCTGTTGGCATGAGATGAATGTTGGATTGTCCCTCATCAGTGAACGTGCGATGTGGTATAAATTGTGCCTGTCCGTACTCAAATCTACATGCACCCAAAAGTCAACATGTGTCCACAGCACCTTAAAGCCATATACACTGGACCACAGGAAATTTCCTCTGAATTAAGATATAAGATAAGATGATAAGATAAGATAAGATAAGATAAGATATAAGATAAAATAAGATAAGATAAATTAACCTTTATTGTCATTTTTTTACTGTGGGCACAATGGCACACATCAAAAATGAAATTTAGTTGCCCGCTCTCAAAGTGAAACACATACATGACACACACCTAAACATACTATGAACAACATATGTACAGACCCACATCCCTACATATACTTAGCAAATAAATATTAAATACTGTCCATCTTGAATATATAATGGAAGGAGGAAGCTTGAGAGTTCACAAGGTTAATGCTGTATGGAATGAAACTATGGCTGAATCTGGATGTTCTGCTACGGATACCACGGAGCCCCCCTTCCAGAAGGTAAAAAGGAAAACAAATCGTGAAGAGGATGTGTAGTGTCCCAGATAGTCTTGCAGACCCTGCTCAAGCAACGCTTCTGTGCTATGTCCTGGATGGGAGGGAGGGAACTGCCAATGATCTTTTTGGCCATTCTCACCACTCTCTGCACCGCTTTCCTGTCTGAAGCAGGGATGCCTCCAAACCAGACCGTGATGCTGTATGACAGGATTCTCTTGATCGTCCCCCTGTAGAAAGTGGTCAGGACACTTTCTTCTAAGCCTAAATCCTGGTTCTGATTTTTCTCACTTCCTGTAAACCTCAAGCTAGGTTGAGCTTCTTTATTTGAGTTCAGGTTTGGTCAAATCCCTTTGGAGTCCATCCTGCAGTGTCTCCTCAGAACTTCCTTCCTTTGAATTCATGAAATGTGATTCCTAGGCAAGAAGGCAGAAGATTGGGGCCTTCCTAAACAAATCAATGATTCAGTTCTCTTGCTGAATCTGATGATGATGAGGAAACATGGATAAGGATAAATCTTCCCACCTGTGGAGGATAAAATTTCCCGCAACACACTTGACGTTAAACTTCTTCTTTTATAAAGGATAGCTCTGTCTCTTCTTCATGGGGAAACAGATGCGTCCTTTCACAATTTCCATATTTCTTATGACAGCAAGCAGTATATTTAAGTTTCCTGACAAGGTTATGTAGATGTTAGACTCAGAGGAGAGGGAAGGAAAAACTGAAAGGCGCGGGAGAAATGGGGAGGCAGAGGAAGAGAACACAGCCACTGACAAAGGGTGAAATTATCCTTAATGGGTGAAAGACAGCTGTGACCCTTGTACGGACAAATGATGGAGAAAGAGTGTTTTGACAGTTTGTGTGCTGTCCCTTCCCATACAATGAGACAGATGGAAGCCCTTGATTTTGCTCCCAGTTTGTGAAGGAGCATTGCACAGTCGCGGAACTATAACATTTTCTTCTCCAAATAATACTGTTACTTAGTCAAGGAATGAAACATTTGCAAATTCAAAATGGACAATATTTAATATTTATTTGCTACCTATATGTAGGGATGTGGGTCTGTACATACGTTGTTCATAGTATGTTTAGGTGTGTGTCATGCATGTGTTTCACTTTGAGAGCGGGCAACTAAATTTCATTTTTGATGTGTGCCATTGTGGCCACAGTTTAAAAATGACAATAAAGGTTATCTTATCTTATCTTATTGTTTCATCATAAAAAAAATCAAGGTAGGGCTATCTTGAGTTTCTTCCTTGCCCCCTTCTGGTTTCTCCAGGCTAAGTTGATGTTGTCCTACAAATCAAGTGATATCTATCTATCTATCTATCTATCTATCTATCTATCTATCTATCTATCTATCTATCTATCTATCTATCTGTCTGTCTATCGGAGGACTGCCTATCTATCTACCTACCTACCTACCTACCTACCTACCTACCTACCTACCTACCTACCTACCTAATCTATCTATCTATCTATCTATCTATCTATCTATCTATCTATCTATCTATCTATCTATCTATCTATCTATCTATCTATATATATACAGGGCTTTTTTTTGTCATAGAACGCTCAGAACGGAGTTCCGGCACCTTTTTGGGATGGAACCTTGTAGGATAGGCAAGGCGGGTTGTATGACATGTGTGAGTTCTGGCACTTTTTTTTTTTTTACAAAAAAAGCACTGGATATAGATATATAGATATAGATTATGTCTTAGATGAGAAGCTAAACATCTTCTTCCTCAGAGAAAAAACAGTCCAGTTGCCTTTTTAAAAGGCACCTGTGAGACATTAAGTCAAGAGTTTTTATCTAATTTAAGAAAGATTAACTTGATTATAACAAATCAAACAAATTGGTGTCATATATTAAAGCTTGATGATGAGAGAAACCTAAATTATGGGTGTTACTATAGTATTTTATATTTTATTGTTGACCTAGCTTTCCTTTCTTATTCTACTTTGTTGTGCACTATCCAGAGCCTCAATTGATGGGAAGTTGTAGTTGCCTACCCAAATTAGAATAAATGAAATCTAAAATGGATTCACAAAATCTCCATCTTTAAAAAAAAATTTCTCCTTACCTTCCTCTCTAGCAAATGAGTTAAACATAAAGTTACGAGAACTTTTTTGGCCATCGATAGTCTAATCAAGAGCACTGTTATCTTGTTCTTCGATGGAGAATAGGAGGAATATGTGAAGATGGGTGTAAGCACGCCATCCCATTAATTTTGCGGGGAGAAAAATAGAGTTTACTTATTCAATTTTTATTCCCTTGAATTTATTCCCGTCACTCACACAAACTCTCTCCCAACGAGTCCGATAATTCTGCCTCCTTTTAGCTTTTGGGAGGCGTCTTTTAGCTTGTTCGGCATTTCAGTTGCGATGTTTGTTGCGTTACTGTTTTTCTCCTTTTAGGTAAACCTCCCTGGGAGAGCTCAGCCTTAAAGGTGGCCTAGAAATCTTTTAATTAATCCAGCCAACCAAGAAATGTAAATGTCATACATAAACTTAATGAATAATAAATAAATCAAAATAAAAGCATGCTGGCTGTAGCTAGGAAGCAATCACGGAATGTAATGGAGCCCAGTCTCTTTTTCACCTCCCTTGCAATCATACCAACTTTTGGAAGAATGACAGCCTCTATCACAGGGAAGGGAATGTGCCACCGTGCAGCGCTATTTGTGCAAAAGAAGAAGAAGAAGAAGAAGAAGAAGAAGAAGAAGAAGAAGAAGAAGAAGAAGAAGAAGAAGAAGAAGAAGAAGAAGAAGAAGAAGAAGAAGAAGAAGAAGAAGAAGTGTCCTTGTGACTTACAGAGAAGGTATCTGGAGAAGGAGTCCCAGAGATGCTTTTTCAAGAGGAAACGGGACTTCCTTTGTTTTTTCTTGAATACATTTTAGCTTCTCAACCAAGAAGCTTCTTCAGTTCTGACTGAATGGCGGGGAATGGAAAGATTTATCTTCCTTACAGTTACCCTTCCATTCTCCATCCTTCAGTCGGCACTGGAGAAGCGTCTTGGATGAGAAGCAAAGTGTCTTCAAGGAAAAACAAAAGAAGTCCAGTTGTCTCTTGGGGACAACCACGACCTGGAGGACTGAGAGTCTCCATAGACATGGGGGGAAAGGAATGTGTCAAGCTGCTGTAGTTTGCACTGATTAATGCCGGATGCTGGTTGGATGATTAGAGGGTGGGGTGCTGGGTGATTGGGGGGGTGGAGTCGCAGGCTAATTAAGTGGAGGGTGGGGTTGTTGGCTAATTGGGCGGAGGGTGGGGTAGCACTGAAGCAAGTGTATTTAACCTGCGCTGGGAGTTGGTTGCTCCCAGCGTGAACTTTTTTTCCTCTTTAAACCAGACATAAATAGCCCTAAACCAGGGGTAGGCAACCTTGGCTCTTTTATGACTTGTGGACTTCAACTCCCAGAATTCCTGAGCCAGCATGGCTGAGCTTGGAAACCTCTCCCTTTCCCCTCAGCATGGCTGGCTCAGGAATTCTGGGAGTTGAAGTCCACGAGTCATAAAAGGGGCAAGTTTGAAGACTCCTGCTCTTAATCTTCGTCCTAGGATAAGGGTAGGCAACCTTGGCTCTTTTATGACTTGTGGACTTCAACTCCCAGAATTCCTGAGCCAGCATGGCCCAGCTTGGAAAGTCTCCCTTTCCCCTCAGCATAGCTGGCTCAGGAATTCTGGGAGTTGAAGTCCACGAGTCATAAAAGAGCCAAGGTTGCCTATCCCTGCCCTAAACCCTTTTATAATATCGAACATTGGATCAAACACCCCACCTAAAAAATTTTTCTGCAGAAAGCTCCCCCCCAAACTGAGCTCATTTTTTCTCATCCACAGTCGCAGAATTTTACCTTCTCCAAATGAAAGGAGAACGATGGGAATAAAATTGCTATAAATGATTAATTTTCATATACCCCATAAAATAAATGGAATAAATGAAAAGCAATTATGAATAAATAAAATAATATATATAATCTCGGAAAGAATTACACTGGTACACATTGGAAAGCCTAATTAATGCAAGGAGCAAATTATTATTCAACCGTGATTGAGTTAAATAAATCACGGGATTGAGGAAAAATAGGAGGTGCAAAAAAAAGACTCTTTTGAGGAGTTGGCAGCTGCAGGATACAAAAAGAAAAAAAGAAGAAGAAAGAAGAAAAAAAGAACCTGAAATGGAGTTTAAATAAAAAGCAGCAGCTATGAAGAGCTGTCATCATTCAAAGCATTTCACTTGCAATTAAATGCAATAAAAACATTTGCAAAGCAGACTTGACATTTTATAGGGTTTGCGCCATGCCTTTCCACGTGGCACATTATGAAATGGACACACACTTTTTGTTGTTTTGTTTTAACAGTGCATGTGTCATGGTTCCGAAGATGAAACTCTTCAAAACAACTTCGAGGCATTGTTTACCTTAAAGAATCTTTTATTCGAGTAGCATAATATCGGTACTGCATAATTGAAGCCAAAAACTGAATTCCCCTCCCTGGGCACATAGTATCAAAGCACAATTCCCTCCTCCAATTGTCAGTCATAAATCACATTCCCCAATTAGCTTGAAGCATGGGCTTCCTCTCCAGTCCGCCAATTCTTTATCAGCTCTGGGCTCAATAACCTTGATTCTCATGCTAAGTTTAGTGTTGTTATGTCTAGCTGTACTCTCATTCGCATCCCCCCCCTCCAAGCATCATCTAACTCTAAAAGCGAAAGGGAAAAGATGGCTACATTTCCATCTGTTGTCAACGCAAAAACATCCAATGTTAGCAGCGCTGACAGCACGTGCAAAATGGATCCTCTGCCAGGTGTAATTGGGAACTATCTAGTATAGGTATAGTCCTTGACATATGACCACAATGGGGCCCAAAATTCCCGTTGTTAAGTGAGACATTTTACAACCTTCCTTGCCACAGCTGTTGTGGATCATGGCAATTGTGAAGTTAGGAACACGGTTGTAAAATGAACCCAGCTTCCCCATTGACGATGTTTGTTAGAAGGTCACAAAAACTGATCACATGACCCCCCCAGACACAGCAACCATCGTAAATATGAACCAGTTGCCAAGCATCTGAATTTTGATCACGTGACCCTGGGGATGCTGCAATGGTCATAAGTGTGAGAAACGGTCCTAAGTCACTTTTTTCAGTGCCGCTGTAACTTTGAACAGTCACTAAACATTCGGTGGTAAGTCCAGGGCTAGCCCTATCGGTGCCCTTCCAGGAACAGTTATAAAATGGCAACGTTACAGGCCACATGAGATCCCAGCTGAAGAGGATGGCAGCTCAGTTAACTAAATAATTTGGCAATATAATATACCAGCCTTCGTTGAGTCATAGGGGCAGCGCTTTGTGCTTACTGTTTTGACGGGAGTTGATGACCCATTTTGCATGAGCCTGTGACTTTCTCCCCAAACCACTTGATCTGCTCATCTTCACTGGTAGCATAAGATCTGGGAGGACTGCTGCCCAGAAGATTGTGGCATTGATGGTTTCCTCTATTTTTCCTGAAGTGATGTGATCTGGATCAGCACCTTTTCAGGGTCTGAGGGCATCTCCAATAGGCAATGGTACAAAAATGAGAACATAGAATAACAGATTTGAAAGGGAATTTGGAGATCTTCTAGTCCAACCTCCTGCTAAAGCAGAAATTCCTAGACCAGACATGTCAAACACAAGGCCCGGGGGCCAGATGCAGCCTGCAAAGTGGTTTCATGTGGCCCACGAAGCCATCCTGGAAACAGTGAGGGAACGGCCCCCACTGCCTTGGCCCTGGCCCAGGCCAGCCGGGAGCCAATGTACAATTTTGTGGTGGCCATCTTGGCACTTGCCCCAGTGGACCATGACTTAGCACTTGCCCCAGTCCCACCCCCTTCTGCCAGAGACTCTCAGATCTGTCCCACTCCTGCCCAGGTCCCCCATAGGCACCCTTGATGTGAATGATGTAGAACTAGCCATGCCCACCCAGTAGGCTGCACCCTCTTTGGCCACACCCACACGCCCCCCCCCCAGGACAACTGCAATGCTGATGCAGCCCTCAGTGAAATTGAGTTTGACACCCCTGTCCTAGACAGTCTCTTCTTAAAAGCCTCTAGTGATGGGGCATCCACAACTTCTGGATGCAAGCCATTCAACTGGTTGATTGTTCTCACCATTAGGAAATTTCTCCTTATTGCTAGGTTGTTTCTCTCCTTGATTAGTTTCCATTCATAGTTTCTTGTTTTCTGGTGCTTTGGAAAATAGGTTGACCTGCTCTTCTTTAAAGCAGCCCCCAAAATATTGGAACAATTTCCCCTAGTCCTTCTTTTCACTAGACCAGACACACCCAATTCCTGCAATCGTTCTTCATATATTTTAGCCTGCAGGCTCCTAATTATCTTTGTTGCTCTTCTCTGCCCTCTTTCCAGAGTCTCAATGTCTTTTTTTATATCGGGGTGACCAAAACTGGATGAGATTTAACCTCAGTGTCACCACTACAAAATAATAATGATAACTGGAGAAAATAACAAAATGCAAAAATCTACAAGTAGAAGTAGAACGACTGTGGCAGAGAAAGCAAAGATAGTACCAATAGGAATAGCAACTTGGGCACCATCCCAAAACACCTGCAGCACCTCTTGAAAATCATCAGCATTGACAAAAATCAGCATCGGTCAATTGCAAAAGGCAGCTTTACTTGGAACAACTTACATCTTGCAACAATGCCTTGAATATTGTGAACAACAGCTGCCTGTCCCTGGTCCTTGGGAAGGATTCAATAGGTGAATAAAGATGCCAAAATCCAATCTGAACATCTGGCTGACTCTGCAGCCAACAATAATAATTCAAGCACAAATCTGACAGCTTCTTCCACTCTGGGTTAACACAGAGAGACAAGAGGAGGCAAGATCAAGTTTTCAAGGAAGACTTTAATATTCTCTGAGAAAATTGCAAGTAAAAAGCCGGAGTGCCTCACCCCACAAAACAGATTAGTGCATTACAAGCTGAAAGGCTGTGTATCAGGAGACTGGCTTCATTGAACATAGCCTTTGGCACAATCCACCGTGGATCTTAGTTACCATTTCAAACCCCTTGCTTTAATTTGTGTTGCGAAGGCTGCAAACGTTTTCTTTCAGTTACGGAGAGAGGAGAGATGTGACTTTAATAATCATCGGCAAATCTTACCTGAGCACCAGGAAATGGCGGCTGTGCATATTACCAACTGTAAGAATCAAGCCACGTGGCACCTTGGTTTGTCGGGCATCATAGGAACCTTGGAACATTTAAAACGAGTTCCTGCAGGAGTTGAGAACACAACCTGCGGAAACAGCAGCCAGGCACGATGGCCTGATCTTTCCTTGCAAACGCTTCCCTTTGAAAAGACTAATACCACATTCAGCTCAAATGCCACTTCTGAGCAAAATCCACAAGTTCTCTGCTGTTCCAGAACTTTGTCGATGTTTAAAACAAATTTCCACGCCAACATGTATTTGATTTGGGGGAGGGGTAGATGTTTAATGCATGAAATATCTCTCTTCATCTTCGGTGCTTTGAACTGAAATTTTGAAGGCAGTTCTCCAGCTCTGCTTAGCTTTGTCTCCGGGAGGGCCCTTTTCTCTTTTTAGTTTAGTTCTCCCAAAAAGGCAGTTTTGTTACTTTTAATCATTGTATTAAGTGCCCTCTAATTAGGAAAAATTAAACGTGTTTGATCTACTATCACACATTTAGCCAGAAATGTCCCCAAATAAGTTATGTAAATGAAACAAGAATGGTTATGAAGCCTACTCTTTGATAGAATGTTCAAATTCTACATCAATGGAGAACAATGATACTGATTATTTTACATATCTATCTATCTATCTATCTGTCTGTCTGTCTGTCTGTCTGTTTGTCTGTCTATCTCTCTCTCTCTCTCTCTCTGACAATCAGTCTGTATGTCTAACATTTATCTATCTATCTATCTATCTATCTATCTATCTATCTATCTATCTATCTATCTATCTATCTATCATTTATCTATCATTCTCTCTTTCTCTCTCTGACAATCAGTCTGTCTGTATGTCTAACATCTATCTATCTATCTATCTATCTATCTATCTATCTATCTATCATCTGACAGTCAATCTATCTGTATGTCTAACATCTCTCTCTCTCTCTCTCTCTCTCTCTCTCTCTCTCTCTCTCTCATCTCTCTCTCTCTGTCATCTATCACCTATCATCTATCTATCCATATTTTTCCATCATCTCTAGATCTATCTGTCATCTATCCATCCATCCATCTCAAAATACTCTACTGTATATCTATTTCATGCACATGAAAAATAAGGTTTTTGGGCATCTTACACAATGGACTATTTACTACTATTATCACAACCTCTTTGGATAAATCCTCAAAACTGAGAAAGAGGGAGAGAAATGCAGATGGTCCCCAATCCATTGGTTTTTTTTAACTCAAATGAGGGACAGAACTGAGTCCTTCAGACCCCAGAGCTACTGCCTCTGATTCTGAAGGCAACTCATAACTCCTAAGCCCATAAGAAACTGGCAACATCTTTAAGTGAAAAATATCTGTACAATAGCGCTGATGATGCCCCATTAGTAATAAAGCAAAGGAAATAAAATTAAGATGGATTGATCACTAGGTCCAATGTTTCCACCAATACCAAGTCTAGATCACTCCAAGGACTCTGTTTAGAAACAGTATTCTATCCCCAAGTTGGTTGCAATCTTGCAAAAAGTTAAGCTGCTTGCATTCCACTGAAGACAAGGGGATATTGCCTCTCTTAATTGTCTGCAGGACTGCAGACTTCAGCTGCGTCTTGCATTTGAATTTAAGCTGCAACAGTGGCCATCACAGTTTTAGTCCTTTCCTAAGCCCTACCAACTTCAATGAGTTGTCGCCAACTGTGATACAGTACATAAGAAATAATTTCTCATCAGCTGGTTTTATGTTTTTTCCATAACTATTTTGCCCAGATAAAGAAAGGTACACTGATCTTAAAAATAACTATAATGAGCTTTTATTAAGCATTACGTGCACCTGCTGCATGCCATTATTATTATTTTTTATGCTTTATCTGTAATCCTTCATTATTTCCGAACACAAGAAAAACAATGCATTAGAAACTGTCACAGCAAATGAGCTAGTCTTCCCATGAGATATATTATTACCTTACCAGCCATATTCTCAACCTACCCATAGAGAACATTTCTTTTTTCTTTTTTGTATATATATACTGGATGTATTTATTTAGCGTATGGTGATGTTACATAAGCCAGGAGATGACAAAGCTAATATAGAGTACTAGTTTGGCTGCTTAAGACTGCTAGCCCATTGGGTTCACACTTGCGTGCTTTCCAAGGTGCACCACAGGGGATGACCTAGTTCTGCACTAGAAAGAAACATGGATGGCATCTTGCAGCATCACCCAGAGTTCCTCTCCCTCCACTGAAGCTGACTCGCAAATGGACATTGCATGTGGGAAAATCCAGGATCTTGAACCATCTGTACAATAACTGGCTTTAAGCCACCGAACCTCTATATGTATTGAAAATCATGCGAGAGAGAATATGTTAACTCTAGGTGATCTCATTTGGCTTCCTCAATCTGGGGGTTCTCCATATGCATATGGATTTCAGCTCCCACTTCTCCTAGTCCACAAGGCCATTGATGAAAATTCTGCAAGTTGAAGTTCACACACCTGGTGGAGCAGATGGAAAATGGTTGGTTTAACTATTCCACAGTTTTTAAATCTAAGATGCAAAAATGACCACATTGACAGAGGTGTGGTTTCTTAAGAGAAGGCCTATTAGTTTGGATCATGTTAGTTCCCACAACTAACCCAACCCATTCCACCATGATGACATGCTTAGTGGACTTTCTTTCTTGCATCTGAACATTGCTCCTATTGAGATGTTGCTGGAGGTGGTGCTGGTGGTTTTCGGTTGTTCAGGTCTGGGAAAGGTAACCCAAGACTGGAAATCTAGAGAAGAAATTTCAGGACAAATCTGGAATCATCAGATCCTGGGCTTTTTCTGGCTGTGTAGATTTTGCTAGAGAAAGGTACATCTGGGGGCTATATGAGGCCAAAGGAAACACTCTCTTGCATCCTATAAACAGGAGAGACAATTTGTCCATTTATTCAGTATTCTCTACTCTGACTTGGAGGAGTTCGCCGACCATCTTAGCAAAGATGGGTTTACTCATCACCTGTTCCGTGACACATGCACTTGGACTAAATTTTCTGAAGTTTTCTGCATGCAAAGCAGATACTAAAACAAAGAATCAGCAATAAAAAGAACAGCAGGGAATGATATAAAGATAAAAGTTATAAGCACTGTCTGAAGGAGGTTAAAAGAAAAAGTAACCAGCCCCTTGATCATGGTTACACAGCTGAGCAAGGATTTTTCTGTCAACCTATTCTGATTGTTTATTCTCTAGAGCATACTGATTCTCAAGGCTTTCCACTGGGGTCCTACAAACAAATGTTTAAATTTCATCTTTAATCAAAGTCCCCATTAAAAGCAATTCACTAGCAACTCCGCAAGGGTCCGAAAAATAATTCGGCAGGTAGGGATACTAGATTAGGGGGGCAATGATCCAGACAATCATTCAATAGTAGCAAAGAGTTAGAGTTTTCTGTATTTTTGTTCATATCTTGTGGCCACCAAGAATTTTGTAGCCTGCAAATGAAATGTTCATCATCTACATTTTCACATTGGGCTCATCCTATCGAAATATGAGCAAGGTCATGTCAATCTTTTTTCTAGCTGGGAAATTACTTGGCTTTTTTTTTTTTGAATTAAATATTTAAAATCAGGATTTATCTCTATCACCTTAAGAGCTCAGTCATTTGTCATCTGCATCAGACTTCATTTGGACTGCTTTCATTAAAAAAAAAAACCATTATGCTTCAAACAGCAATGTGTAATATGGCCATGAATGAGAGCCTGAGATACAAATCTTTGCCTTCGGATCTAATTGGATTCCATTATCCCTGATCCTTGGCCATACTGACTGGAGGTTTTGGCTGCTGGGCTCTAATAGAATCCAGAAACTCACAACTTCCTGACGCTTCATATAGATGAGCGCAAGACAACAAAGAGATGGATAAGGTCACAAACCTTATTTTTAGTCTATTTAAGTCAGATCTGTTTACACCAGCCCTCTCCACTCGGGTACGTCTCAATGTATTGTTTAGTACTCTACGTAGCATCTTTCTTGATCCCAAAGGTGCTTTTTCAAAAGGCAACTGAAGATGTTTCGCTTCTCATCCAAGAAGCTTCTTCAGCTCTGAAGAAGTTCTAAAGAAGTTCTGAAGAAGGGAGCTGAAGAAGATGAGTAATGAAACCTTTTCAAGGAAAAAAACAAAGAAAGCCTTGTTGCCTTTTGGAAAAGTATCCTTTGGGCTTCCAGATTCACCAAGACTATCCTGGCTGTTGAATTCTGGGATCTGAAGTTCCCTTACCTGCAAACTGCCAACAATGGTGGGAAACAAGGGTGTAGCCTGTGGTCTCACTAATCATTCTCTTGGATTTGATTTTGTTGTCCCAACAATCTTTATAGGAACCCCCCCCCTTTCATTCTGTTTACTCTCTCCCCTTTAAGAGCTGTTTGTGCGTAATAGATACAGATGATCATAATAAGTCATAAAATTGCCATCCATCTCTCTGATGCCATAAAAATCACAGTCCCACAGCCAGACATCCCAGTGATGGATGATTACTTGTCTAATGCTACAGTTATGAAAGAGTTCAGAAGGTTGTTTTTTTTAAAAGGATTAATGGAGATTAAAATAATCGTACAACAAAAGGCCTTTGAACTCTGGTGCTGGAGAAGACTCCTGCGAGTCCCCTGGACTGCAAGGTGATCCATCCGGTCAGTCCTAGAGGAGATCAACCCCGACTGCTCTTTAGAAGGCCAGATCCTGAAGTTGAAACTCAAATACTTTGGCCACCTAATGAGAAGGAAGGACTCACTGGAGAAGGGCCTAATGCTGGGAAAGATGGAGGGCAAGAGAAGAAGGGGACGACAGAGAAGGAGGTGGCTGGATGGAGTCCCTGAAGCAGTAGGTGTGAACTTCAGTGGACTCCAGAAGATGGTAGAGGACAGGAAGACCTGGAGGAACATTGTCCATGGGGGCGCGATGGGTCAGACACGACTTCGCAATTAACAACAACAACAACAACAAAAGTACACACAGTTTGTGGTGCAAATAAACCTCCACCTCTGTGTCGGTGAGCTTTTTCGTTTTGGAGGTGATGGGAAGAATCCATACTGTCTCAAAGGAGACCCTGGTTGGAACCGTATTGGACAATTTGACACCTCAAGCATCATTCCTAGTTAAATTGCTTTTAAAAACGGGCAAAGGGATTCTCCATTTCCACGATCTCATAAATGGAGGCTCTAACAGAGCAGCTGAAAGGCTATTGCTGTCCATTCATTCTGGCTAATATTTAGCAGGTAAAACAGTAATTTCAAGAGGAGTGAAGAGGTTGGGGGAAGCAATCCTGCTAAGACTTGCAGGAAGGATCCTTGTAAATCTACTTTTTAAAATTGCATTCAAAACATTGCCCTTCTGGGCTGGCACTTGGCTGCTGTCTACATGCCATGCACAAGAGTGAAAAGCATCTGGCAATTTGTCTTTACGTTTAAGAGGGAGGGAGAGCGAGAGAGGGAGGGAGGAAGGAGAAAAGGAGGAGAAATGGAGAAAGAGGGGGCAGAGAGGAGGAGGAGCTGGAATGGAGAAAGGAAGGAAGAAAGAAAGGACGGAAGGAAGGAAGGGAAGGAAAAAGAAAGAAAAGGAGAGAAGAAGAAAGAAAGAAAGGACAGAAGGAAGGAAGGAAGGAAGGAAGGAAGAAAGAAAGAAAGAAAGAAAGAAAGAAAGAGGAAGAAAGGAAGGAAGGAAGGGAAGAAGAAAGAAAAGGAAGGAAGGAAGAAAGAAAAAAGAAAGAAAGAAAGAAAGAAAGAGAAAGGAAGGAAGGAAGGAAGGAAGGGAAGAAGAAAGAAAAGGAAGGAAGGAAGGAAGGAAGGAAGGAAGGAAGAAAGAAAGAAAGAAAGAAAGAAAGAAAGAAAGAAAGAAAGAAAGAAAGAAAGAAAGGAAGGAAGGAAGGAAAGCAAAATTAATCCTGATCTCCACTACTGGTGTGACAAACAGGTTTTATCTTCATTAAGAAATACAGTCTGGGGGAGGGAAAAAAATAACCCTTGAATCCATTTATGTTTTCAATTTGCTTTGAACTGTTTTTGAACGACTCGGGTCAGGACCTAATTTCTGAAGCAATCTTCTCAGTATTTTATTGTTCACCAGTGACTTGTACATGATTAAAGAATCTGCCAGGAAAATTCATGTCCCCCACCCCAATTCTCTCTAATGATATTATTCTTTTTCAAGTACACCCTCCCCCCCCCAATCCTATAACTCATGTATTGGTTTTGTCAGTATCGCTTGGCTGAATGCAATTTGAGGACCAAGAATATGGATTCTTTCTACCTGAAAAAAAAATAGTTTTTATTCTCCACCTTCTTTTATTACCGTGTCTATTTCACCATCCTCCAAATATATTAAGACAGACTGATATTGGCAATCAAATATTTGTATCTGAGTTTTAGAGGACCGCGTTGTCCATTTCAGTGTGAAACAGTGATATTTGTTCTTACAGTTTCATTTGTTATCATTTTGTAACAAATGGGGCTTGCAAGGAAGGGGTTTCTGTAGATTTTGCATAATTCAGTTCTTTGCTTTCTCTGTCTCTGTCTCTGTCTCTGTCTCTGTCTCTGTCTCTCTCTCTCTCTCTCTCTCTCTGTGTGTGTCTCTGTCTCTCTCCGTCTGTCTCTCCCTCTCTTTGTCTCTCTCTCTCTCTCTCTCTCTCTCTCTGTCTCTGTCTCTGTCTCTCTCTGTCTCTCTGTCTCTGTGTCTGTCTGTCTCAATGTCTGTCTCTGTCTGTCTGTCTGTCTGTCTGTCTCTTTCTGTCTCTCGGTCTCTCTCTCTCTCTTGTCTCCCTATATCTGTCACTCTCTCTGTGTCTCTCTGCCTCTCTCTATGTCTCTGCCTCTCTCTGTGTGTCTCTCTCTTTCTCTGTCTCTCTGTCTCTGTCTCTCTCTTTCTCTCTGTCTGTCTCTGTCTCTGTCTCTCTCTCTCTGTGTCACTCTTCTCCATCTCTCTGTCTCTGTCTCTTTGTCTCTCTGTCTCTCTATCTCTGTCTCACTGTCTCTGTCTCTCTCTCTCTGTCTGTCTCTTTCTTTCTCTGTCTGTCTGTCTCTGTCTCTGTCTCTGTCTCTGTCTCAGTCTCTCTCTGTGTGTCTCTCTCTTTCTCTCTCTGTCTCTTTCTCTGCCACTCTCTGTCTCTCTCTGTGTGTGTCTGTCTCTCTCTCTCTGTCTCTCTCTCTGTCTCTGTCTCTCTCTCCCTCTGTCTCTCTCTGTCTCTCTCTCTGTCTGTCTCTCTGCGTGTTTCTCTCTGTCTCCCTCTCTCTCCCTCTCTCTCTCTGTCTCTATCTCTTTCTCTGTCTCTCTTTCTCTGTCTGTCTGTCTCTGTCTCTGTCTCTGTCTCTCTCTTTCTCTCTGTCTGTCTCTGTCTCTGTCTCTCTCTCTCTGTGTCACTCTTCTCCATCTCTCCGTCTCTGTCTCTTTGTCTCTCTGTCTCTCTATCTCTGTCTCACTGTCTCTCTCTCTCTCTCTCTGTCTCTTTCTTTCTCTGTCTGTCTGTCTCTGTCTCTGTCTCTGTGTTTGTCTCTGTCTCTCTCTCTCTCTCCCTCTCTCTTTCTGTCTCTCTTTCTCTGTCTGTCTGTCTGTCGCTGTCTGTCTCTGTATCTGTCTCTGTCTGTTTCTGTCTCTTTGTCTCTGTCCCTCTCGCTGTCTCCTCCTCCTCCTCCTCCTTGCAAACCCCACTCCTTTCTAGCACTGAAGATGTTACCTAGTTGGGTAATGAAACATCTGCAAGAAAACAGCCAAGCTCAGAGAGCACCAAGGATTCCACGGCTCAACCTTGAGCTACAATTGTCCTCTTCTCTTGGTATCTTTACTATTATCCCACACCAGATCTTGGGTTCAATGGGAAGGAATGGCCCAACTGCGGAGATTCCATGACTGAGGGTCGATGGGGCTCCAACATTTTCATCACCATAAAGCCTCAGCTGCAACATGTGCTCATTGTTTCATTGCAATATGCCCAGGAAATATAGTAGAAACAATCCTTGACCTATGACCACAATGGGGCCCAAAATTTCTGTTGCTAAGCGAGACAGTTGTTAAGTGACTTTTGCCCCATTTTATGACCTTTCTTGCCACGGTGGTTCAGTGAATTATGGCAGTGATTAAGTTAGTAACATGGTTGTTAAGTGAAGCTGGCTTCCCTATTGACTTTGCTTGTTAGAAGGCCACCCCGGGACACTGCAGCTGTCATAAATATGAGTCAGTTGTCAAGTGTCCGAACTTTTATCACGTGACCATCTGGACGCTGTGATGGTCGTAAGTGTGAAAAGTGGTTGTAAGTCACTTTTTCAGTGCTGTTGTAACTTCGAATGATTGATGGGAAGTCAAGGACTACCTGGATATAAACATATAATAGAATCTGATCCCTGATTGGACTATGAATTTGGGATATGTTTGTTTCGTTTTCCTTGTAGTCAGTCTCCTGTCTGATTTTGCAATGCTTCAAATTTAGATGAGCTCCTTGTGATAGGATACACGTTGCACTGAGGATACCTAACGAGAGGCAACCGGTAATTAGATTTCTGGTGCTTCAGCAAGAACAGGGTAGGGAGGCCGGTGCAACTATGAGATTATCACTTGCCCTTCTTTTCTCTCTGCTTCTGACTCACTGCTCCCCCTCCTCACCTTGAAACCTCTCCTTGTGCAGCCCAAGTGACCTCAATTACTGCTTTCATTTCTTGCTTTTTCCTCTCCGTTCCTCCCTCCTGCTCAGCCAAAAGCTCTTTTTTCCAATTTACATGATGACTAAGAATAAACGCCAACCACTTTGATGCCTAGATCGTAAAACCACGGCTTGCTTTTTCGCATCCTCCTTAACACTCCTTTTGGTTGTGTCAAGACTGCCCAAGGCTGCTAGTGTAAATGTGTCAACTTTGGGCTCCTGGGGAGACATTGAAGAGAAGAGGTGTTATTTCAAAGCATCTGGTTTTCCAAATCCTAGAAATCAGAATATTTTGAGATTGAGAATCTGCTCCAATTTAATCAAAAGGGCTGCGGTCAAACAAACTCAGATCTACTCATACGGTGGACCTCAAGCTTTTAGCCAAGTGTACAGGTGATCTTGCCTTTCCCTGGGTGCGCGGTGACACAATTCACATTTAGTGAAATACAAAATAAGAATAGGGCATCTTATCTTAGCGCAAACTGCTCCTGTGCACAAGACATGGGACACAGCACTGATGAAGTTATTTAGATGGGTAATGAAACATCTGCGAGAAAAGCACCCAGCTCAGAGAGCACCTAGGACTCCAAAGTTCAACCCTATTCTCTTCTATTGGTACCACATGAGACACAGTTACTACAGAGATATCATCCCGTACAAGGCGTCGGTTTAGATCTAATACAGGAAAGTCTAAAGTCATATCTAGGACAGCACTAAAGGATGGTCCTCTTTGATGAATGAAGAAGAGGAGGCAGCAAGGAAAAGGCCTATCTGCATCTAGCAAAGAAATATCTGGAGCTATTGAGAAAGGCCTTGATTGGTCCAACTGACCGAGAATGTAACATTTGCGTTGAGAGCTAGGGGAGAGGAAGGATGAATCCAAACATCTAGAGATGGTCCAGATGAGTTCTCCTCCATGACTTGTTGAAACACACCAGCAAATGTGCATGTTTTGTAGCCATGAAGAACCCACCTATGCAAAAACTATTTGTATCACTTTTGAACAAGCTAGTAGCTTCACTTCTTTGTTGCAGTGGTTTGCATTCACATTTTTGGCCTAAGTGCTGGGGACATTTGAAGTTATTATGATAATGCAAAAATCAGCAGATGCAGAGGAATCTAGTTTCTTCTTCTTCTTCTTCTTCTTCTTCTTCTTCTTCTTCTTCTTCTTCTTCTTCTTCTTCTTCTTCTTCTTCTTCTTCTTCTTCTTCTTCCTCCTCCTCCTCCTCCTCCTTGCATGCTGGACATGAGACAGGGATGAAGAAAGTGCCCTTGTTCCTGGTCAGTAAAAATCCTGCTGCTGGTTCTGTGCAAGTTCTATCATACTCCGAACTAGCATAGTGGAACTGAGTAATCCATGGCAACAGTAGTTTAAATACAACAATAACAACATGCCTGGCAAGTGTCTTTATGAAGGGGTTATTTTCCACCGGGAGAGAACATGGCAACATTTCTCTATAAAAACACCCTGAACTTAATGAAGGCTAATTCAATCAAAGTCAGTTCTCTTTAGCTGAAGTTTGCTAGACTCTTTCCATAAATTTTAGCAAACTAAGGACTGTTATAGACCACCTGTCCTATCTCTGTATCGTTAATGAATATCCCCAAGGAGAGTTCTGGAGGCAGTGAGTGAAAGAAATCAAATTTCTTCACAGTCTATATACATTATTTCATTGGTGTTTTTTTTAAAAAAGAAATCATTCAATTAGAAGGTCACTGTCTTTTTACTTTTAAGCTCCTATTACTACATTTGGGATTTTATATTTTGCCAGAGAAAGTGCATCTTCAAACTTAATCCATTGACCCAGGAGAAAACGCAAACCCATCTTGTTTTTGTGGGCAGATTCTAGACACACAAAGGTAGGCCGTCCTCAAGGGGCTTGGATGTTTGATACTCTTAGTTCTCATTTCTGAAAATGGAATTTTGTTCTGATATTTTGCCTCAGGCTAGCAGTTAGGTATTCGGGCTCCTTATTTGAGAAAAAAAAAATGCACTATATCAAGATAGGTTGGAACAAAAAAAGAAAAATTCTGCTCAAATAAAAACTGTCTTGCACACCAATTCTACTCAAACTGTAACTCCTTTAGGCCAGTCTGACTATTGTTTTCCCCCTCCACTTGATGACAGTACAGAAAGAATAATTAGACATTCCAAATGTCTAATTCTTTGAAAAATGGACGCACATACTAATTTTCTTATGCTATGTTTCTTTCTTAGGAGATTTGAATTCCTGCTTCTTTTGCTCCAGGTTTTCAAGCTATTCCATTGATTAATTATTGTCACTGTCAGAAAATGTCTCCTAGTTTCGGTCTCTCTTTAACAAACTTCCACCCATTAGTTCTTGTCCTACCTTCAGATGCTTTGGAGAATAAGTCAATCCCCTTTTCTCTGTGACAGCTCGTCAAGTATTGTTGTTGTTGTTGTTGTTAATTGCGAAGTCGTCTCCGACCCATCGCAACCCCATGGACAACGTTCCTCCAGGTCTTCCTGTCCTCCACCATCTTCTGGAGTCCATTTAAGTTCACACCTACTGCTTCAGTGCTTTTGTTGGCAGGGTGATGCCTCTGCTTTTTAGTATGCTGTCTAGATTTGCCATAGCTTTCCTCCCCAGGAGCAAGCGTCTTTTAATTTCTTGGCTGCAGTCCCCATCTGAGGTGATCTTTGAGCCCAGAAAAATAAAATGTCACTACCTCCATTTCTTCCCCATCTATTTTCCTCAAGTATAGGAAGATAACAACAACAACAACAACAACAACAACAACATCTGGCTGACTGTGCGATGATCCATAATAATAATAATAATAATAATAATTCGCCATTAGTCAATTGCAAAAGGCGGCCTTATTAGAAATTGCTTCCATCCTGCGATGATATCTGTAATATACCATCAAACATCCACATCTGCCTATCCCAGGTCCTGGGTAAGGACTCGATAGGTAGACAAAATGCCAAATCCAGTCTGAACATCTGGCTGACTGTGCGATAATCCATAATAATAATACAAAAGTTGGAAGGTACCTTGGAAGTCATCTAGTCCAACCCCCTGCTAAGGCAGGAAACCCTATAACATTTCAGACAAATGGCTGTCCGGTCTCTTCTTAAAAACTTCCAGTGTTGGAGCATTTACTGCTTCTGGAGGCAGGTTGTTCCACTGGTTAATTGTTCTCACTGTCAGGAAGTTTCTCCTTAGTTCTAGGTTGCTTCTCTCCTTGATTAGTTTCCATCCGTTGCTTCTTATCCTGCCTTCAGGCGCTTTGGAGAATAGCTTGATTCCCTCTTCTTTCTGGCAGCCCCTGAGATATTGGAAGACCGCTATCATGTCACCCCTCGTCCTTCTCTTCAAAAGGTTTTATTTCTCTGTGATGCCCAGCTGGATTCAGCGCATCTTCAAAGTCAGCTCTTCTTTCTCTGTCTTCTCATCCACACCAAAGTTGGCCCTGTTTTGTTTTTCAAAGAGCTTTCCTGCTAATGGACAGATAGACAGAGCCCTGAACTTTTTAGAACCTTGAACTCTTTTCATCCCCTCTTCACTCTATTGTATTGAGTTGGAAAGAAAAAAAAACAAACTTTGGCTTGATCACTAGGTAGACCTGGCATCTTATGTCCTGTCTCATATGTCACAGCAGTTTACTTAGACTTCGATCTTAATTGAAAGGGACATTTGTCTTCAGGAGAGATTATTGACCATTCTGTCAAAGAAGAGTGTGTTCGGCAGAGAACTTCAATAGCTCAAATGCTCTCCAATCTGGTTGCTCTGGCCCTATTCTCAGTCAGAGAGGTGAGCTGTCAACATTGATCAAATCCTTGAGGAGTTATAATAGTGATTGTTCTTTTCTAACTTAAGAGATACCACTTTCAAAGGTCTCATATTAAGAAAAGAGTAGAGCTTGGAAAGGTCCCACATTTTTAGTAGGATCGACCTTTCTACGGGAAGGGTTGCCTGGATGAAAAAAATAAAATAAAATCAACGACACTAAGGTTACAGAGCAAAATCCCATTGGAAGAAGAGCTGACAGGTGTGCTTCACAAGGCCAGTAAGTAAAGATCACCTAAGTATTGTGTATGTGTCTTTGTAATATATAAATAACTACAAATCAATATAAATAGCTGCATAGTCACTGGTAATATGGTGAACAGATAGATAACATTTCTCAATAGATCAGTGGTTCTCAACCTGTGGGTCGGGATCCCATTTGGGGTCGAACGACCATTTCACAGGGGTCGCCAAACAACGCAGTCCGCCATTTTTCCCCCTTTTCCTTAGCTGTGCTATTCCCTTTTATTCTGCTGGCTTTTGAAAGCCAATAGAATAGACTCTCTTGAATAGAGTCTAATTCTATTGGCTTTCAAAAGCCAACAGGAATTGTCCAGGCTGTCTCTGCCCTGCTGAGCCCGCCAAAAGTCCCATTCTGCAAACGGTGCTGCACCAGTTGAGTAGTCCTCGACTTACGACCGATTGAGTAGCCCTCGACTTATGACCGGTTGGGGGTCGCGGCATTAAAAAGGTTGAGAACCACTGCAATAGATGGATGACTATACTGCCTCACTGACATGGGCTGTAAAATGGACTGGTTTCCTATGGATTCCAGCAATTCCTTCTGTATCCATAGAACTTTCATACAGGTGTATGCGTGGAACAAATGGTTAGAAAAGCAATGCCCTGAACCACACACAAACCATTACATATCTGCAACAATAAGCACTCAGCCCAACCTGACAGCACATAATTACTTCTGTCTGCTGAAAAATCAGAAAGGATTGCTATGTTTTACAATGTGGTCCTCTACTACATTTGACCAAAGGTCCATCTCTCTGAGCACAGTCTAATTCAACAGTCAACAACTGGGCATCTCACGTCAATGCATTTTCCCAGAGATGCTACCTGTCAATCTCTAACTGGAGACATCAGGTGCTGAAACTGGGACTTGATATATAAGAAACATTTAATCTACACCTGATTACTCCAAAATGTATTCAATCCCCTGGGCGGTCAAAAAAGCAATATTCACCACCCACCGCAAAAATGGAATGAAGTCACCTGTTGACTCAAGCACAATGGCTTTCTATGTTTGTGTCACCATGAAGCTCATAAAATGTCATTCCCAGCCACCTGCAAAAGATTCTAATTTATATTAACAATTTGACACCAGTCTATTTTATTCAGAGATGGATTAGATCAGGGCAAAATTTGGGAGCTTTCCAGCTGACAGCGACATTAACAATAAATGAGAAATCATAGCCTTGTGCTGGATTACATTTTTTTTCCCCCATCTCATCTCTTGTAGTGACTTAGTACAGAGGCTAATCTGAATGTAGCCTTAGGCATCAATGCCACGCATAGAAAATTACCCAACTTGGAGCTGCAATTATAGTTCCTCCATAAAATCCTTTTTTAAAAAACTGATTGTGAAGGGCTACCACCAGCCAACTGATAATGCAATTTGGCCTCCTGGTGGCATCTTGCAGGAATCCGTTTAATGGAGTTGCCCTCTCCCAAACTTCTACGCCTCTAGAAAAGTATAAAAAGTACAGGAGGCCCTGCAGATTTTACTCAGCTAGTCATTGCTGACTCTAGGGGTGTGTGTTTGTGTGTATGTGTGTGCTCATCTTGGTTTCAAGGCCATTGAGCCATCTCTGTTTGAAGACATTTCTGTGGTCATGTGGCCAGCATGATGCTGCAGAGCACTGTTACCTTCCCAGTAAAGTGGTACCTATTTATCTACATGCGTTTGCATGCTTTCGAACTAGGCCAGTGGTTCTCAACCTGTGGGTCGGGACCCCATTTGGGGTCGAACGACCATTTCATGGGGGTCGCCAAACAACGCAGTCCGCCATTTTTTCCCCCTTTTCCTTAGCTGTGCTACTCCCTTTTATTCTATTGGCTTTTCAGTCCTTCCTTCCAAAATCCAGTTTGGTCAAGGTGGTAGAACAGACACAGAACAGGCACAGATTCCTAAGTCAGTTTGGAAAAAGCTGTTTCTGCACTTAAGATATGCACAGAACCGTCTGAATCTCTCAAGTTAGAACAGGTAACAATTAATTAGAAGTTAAAACAATTGATCAGTGGAACAATCTGCCTTCAGAAGTTGTGAATGTTCCAACACTGGAACATGACTGGATAGCCATTTGTCCAAAATGGTATAGGTTCTCCTGCTTGAGCAGGGGGCTGGGTTAGAAGACCTCCAAGGTCCCTTCCAACTTTGTTATTCTATTCTATTCTACTCTACTCTACTCTACTCTACTCTACTCTACTCTACTCTACTCTACTCTACTCTACTCTACTCTACTCTACTCTATTCTATTCTATTCCATTCCATTCCATATTTTCTATTCTATTCTATTCTATTCTATTCTATTCTATTCTATTCTATTCTATTCTATTCTATTCTATTCTATTCTATTCTATTCTATTCTACAAAATCATTCCATTTAGTTCGATAATCTGAACCAAAGAAATGATCCCATCCTATGGTTGCAATCATAATAGAAAATAAGGAGTCTCTAAATCAAAAGGTCCAGGACATTTAATAGCCGTAAACTCTACACATTTGACAGATGAGAATTAACTGATGAGAATTACGCTAATTCATAAATAAGTAAAGAGTCCCAATTCCCCATCAACTCCTCCAAGACTTTTCCTTCCTTCTAGTGTTTGTATGTACCCTTTGTTGAACAATTCCCTTTGGGATGTAGGCTAACATTCAGTCCTGCTCATCTGAGTTTAAGCTCTGCGTGATCTCCTGCTCAACAAGGGTGCACTAGAATTGGACGACCAATAAATTTAACTAACTAACTAAATAAAGAGGATAACCTTTACTGCAGTTGGGGAATTGCCCCAATTCACAAAGGAGAGATGGGCAACAGCTCAGAAGTCTGCAGACACCTCCATTCTAAGCCATTTCCCTTGTCTTTTTTTTTTTTTTTTTTTGGTTATGTGACTCAAAACAGAGTTATTGTTAAGGAATTGGAAAAGGTTCTGGAAACTCCAAACTTGGTTTGGAGAAGAGCAAAATGCTCTGGTCTATTTTCCAAGTGGGATCTTCTCTTTGAGACGGGAAAAGGAGTTTCTTACTAGCATGAATTGAGTTTGCTACATTCTAATTTTTGTTTAACATTCATTGATAGGACAACTTCAAAAGAACCTTAACATCTAATTGTTTCTAATTGACGAAGGGTGCCCCCAGCTGTATATTTCATAATGAAGGCATGCTCCTTCCTAGCTATTTTTTTTTATTTCGTGATTTTTAACCTTACCCGCGAAGAGATACATAAATGAAAATAATTAAAGAAGAAAACATCTCCTGACAATTTCTCTTCTTTTCAGCCTATGTAATTTGTGCATTGGTGGTGACTTGCTGGGTATAATCAGCATCTCTGTTTCCCCATATAATCAGCTAATTTCCTCCTTTGAAATAAGGCATCCAGCTTCATGGTAAACAATATAATGAATGAAAGCTATGCCAGGAAGCACAGCACTTTTAAAAACAGATCCGAGCCAGATAAATATGGAGAACGGGCTTTCTGGAACTATGGGATTCTGAAAAAGACTCCGTCCTATAAGAATTGGTGGTTTATTCCAGAACAGAGGATGAATTGCCTTTCCAAATTCTGTACCAATAGATGGATGAGTTCTCTGGAAGAAATTAAAAAAAAACGTTTTCCAGCAATTTCCAGCAAGGATTGCACTCAGCTTGAATGCTAACATAGCATCCCTGCTGATGAAAAAGTTCCTACCTGCCCCCCTTGGGAGAGGTTAGGAGGGCAAAATAGGAATACAGGGGATCCTCAACTTATAACAAAGTAACAACAACAACAACAACAATAATAGTAATAATAATAATAATAATAAATTTGGAAAGGATCTTGAAGGTCATCTAGTCCAACCCCCTGCTCAGGCAGGAAACCCTATACCATTTCAGACAAATGGCTGTCCAGTCTCTTCTTAAAAACTTCCAGTGTTGGAGCATTCACCAGCTTCTGGAGGCAGGTTGTTCCACTGGTTAATTGTTCTCACTGTCAGGAAGTTTCTCCTTAGTTCTAGGTTGCTTCTCTCCTTGGTTAGTTTCCATCCGTTGCTTCTTGTCTTTGCCTTCAGGAGCTTTGGAGAATAGTTTGACTGCCTCTCCTTTGGGGCAGCCCCTGAGATATTGGAAGACTGCTATCGTGTCCCCCCTAGTTCTTCTCTTCATTAAACTAGACATTCTTCCCCTGAAGAGATATGGCATTCCCATTTGCACATCCCTTAGGTATTCGGTAAGTGAATAAGTGATGGATACCACAATCAAACCATGAGAATTTTCTCACCATTCCTATAGCAAAATCTCTTTCATTTAATTGAAGGAGAACTATGCAGATTTTCATTGCTGGCTCTTTATTAATTCCTGTATTGATTAACTGTAAAGCGGGCCAGAGAATCAGTGCCTGATGAATATGTGGCGAGTTTATCAATCTGTGCGGTTAGAAATACGGCATTGTTAACACAAAAGCTGCAGCAAATAAACCGTCCAGAAACTGGACAGTTTTATAGTCTGATAATGGCAGCAATGAGCGATCCTTATGACTTTCTCGGTTTATCACCAAAGTCATATTAATGGCTGGGAATAATGATTCCTTGTTGACCTAAGCATTTGGCTCTTTCAAATGATGTACTTACTTCCAACCAAGGTTTGTGTTTGCTTGCTTTATTTCGCCTCCTAGGATGAGCGTCTGTAGCTTAAGTGAGAAAAAGGCCTAAAGCAGATCGCATTATCTTTGTACAAGATGACCCAGCTGAGCCCAAGGGAAGGGTCAAACACACCATCAGTCTTGAATCCCTTCGTGCCCACAAGAGATCTAAGTCCACCTTGAATTAATTCTACCTTTATCTAGCGCCATTTTCCCTTGGCCCTTAGTAGTTCAGATTCTTGTAGAGAGCTTAAGCTTGCAATAAATCTTTATATCCATTTGAACTTCCTGGATCTCCTGATTTCCCCGACACTTGACATTTTATATAATAGTAATAATAATAATAATAATGATGATGATGATGATGATGACGACGATGATGATGATGGAAGGGACCTTGGAGGTCATCTAGTCCAACCCCCTGCTCAGGCAGGAAACCTTATACCATTTTAGACAAATGGCTGTCCACTCTCTTCTTAAAAACTTCCCGTGTTGGAGCATTCACCACTTCTGGAGGCAGGTTGTTCCACTGGTTAATTGTTCTAACTGTAAGGAAGTTTCTCCTTAGTTCTAGGTTGCTTCTCTCCTTGGTTAGTTTCCATCCATTGCTTCTTCTCCTGCCTTCAGGTGCTTTGGAAAATAGCTTGACTCCCTCTTCTTTATGGCAGCCCCTGAGATATTGGAATACCGCTATCATGTCCCCCCTTGTCCTTCTCTTCGTTAAATTAGACATACCCAATTCTAGCAACCATTCCTTATATGTTTTAGCCTCCAGTCCCCTAATCATCTTTGTTGCTCTTCTCTGTACTTTTTCTAGAGTCTCAACATCTTTTTTACCCTGTGGTGACCAAAACTGGATGCAGTATTCCAAGTGTGGCCTTACCAAGGCCTTGTAAAGTGGTATTAACACTTCAGGTGATCTTGATTCTATCCCTCTGTTAATGCAGCCTAGCACTGTGTTGGCTTTTTTGGCAGCTGCAGCACACGGCTGGCTCCCATTTAAATGATTGTCCACAAGGACTCCGAGGTCCCTCTCACAGTTACTACTATTGAGCAAGGTACCCCCTCAAATTCAGATTTGGGACACTATCTGCAGAGTTTCTGAAAAGGCACCCCCAATGTCTGATCTTTAATTCACTTCTTTAAGCAGTCTATTTTGAAAATCCAAATCCAGATGAATGCGGCTCTTCTCCTAACACCACCACCCTTCTTTTTCTCTTCTTCTCCCTCTCTCCCTCCCTACTTCTTGGAGTGCAACTACTAGCTTCCACTTAAAAGCCAAATATGGATGCTGAGGGGAAAAAAAAGATGCATCTCTTCCTGGCCTAGAATCGTGCTTGGCACTGACACTAAGCACAGTACTTAGCCTGCCAAGAGAGTTTTTATAGATTGCCATTGCAAGTCATTTTCTTGTAGAGCTTGACGTTAAAGCCAAGCCATATCTGTTGCAGTGCTAGCTGATGGCGTCAGATTGCACAGCTGCCATCAGGAGCAAGTAAGGAGTCAGTCTTGATGGGAGTGAGATCAGATGGTAAAGGAAGAGCAAGACTATAGTCTGAGCAATGGGAAACGGTCAGATCTAGCCAAAGAATGATGTAACACAATCCAGCCAAAGTTCAGTTCTTCATTTGCTTACAGCAGATAGACAGAATCTTGCCAGACTAAACCTATATTATTATAACGCTAGCAGTTATATCCTGGGAGATTCTAAGGAGTAGCTATCCTAAATCTTTTTTTCTGTCTCTTATCCAGCTCCAGGCTATGCTGCCTCTTGTCTCGCCTGCCTCTTTGGAATGTGGTCCCTCCTTTCTGGGAACATGCCATGTTACTGTAATACATCACATCACTTTCCCCTTTGTAGACACAATCTATCACCGAAACAGAGATGTTTTCAACTGACCTTCATCTTCAAGTATCTTCTACGACAGTGGTTCTCAACCTGTGGGTCGGGACCCCATTTGGGGTCGAATGACCATTTCACGGGGGTCGCCAAACAACGCAGTCCGCCATTTTTCCCCCCTTTTCCTTAGCTGTGCTACTCCCTTTTATTCTATTGGCTTTTGAAAGCAATAGAATAGACTCTCTTGAATAGAGTCTAATTCTATTGGCTTTCAAAAGCCAATAGGAATTGTCCAGGCTGTCTCTGCCCTGCTGAGCCCGCCAAAAGTCCCATTCTGCAAACGGTGCTGCACCAGTTGAGTAGTCCTCGACTTACGACCGGTTGGGGGGTCGCGGCATTAAAAAGGTTGAGAACCACTGTTCTACGATATGATTCTGTGAAACTTATGAAAGTAAGTTACATGCAAATGAAAAATGAAAATAGAGGGAAAGGGGGACGGGGGAAAAGGGGAAAGAGAGAAGTGTAGGATGAAAGCGGGAGGGAGAAAAAAAAGCATTAACTTCTGGTTCTATTCAGGGCAGTAGAATGAACATAATAATGTTATAACCTCAACTTTTTCCTTTGCATACACAGTATATACTAGTCATTTCTATAACAAAAAAAGCTTATCTAATTAGTAAATGCCAAAATCAATGTTCTATCAATAAAGGAGGATATTTGTAGCTCAGGGTTGAAATGAAGGGTCCTTGGTGCTCTCTGAGCTTGGTTGTTTTCTTGCAGATGTTTCATGGCCCAACTAGGTAACATCATCAGTGCTAGACCAGCTCAGAGAGCAACAAGGACCCCTCAACATTTTATTTTATTTTCTATCTCAAGCACAAATTCCAGAAGCAGTTTCCAGACAGAAACCAAGTTAGATGTATTCTTCTCATTGATTAAAGCAGTTAATTTGACCATCTCTGCTAGTTCCATCAATATCTCCAACCGTTCATCCATTCTGGGAATTGATATATATTTCCATAACAAGGAAGTTCCATTTTTTTTCTTTTTTCCCATGTATTTAGTCTTTATTTCACGAGGTTTTTTATTTTTTAGATTTTTCTGGCATTGCCAGAAAATTTAGAAGAGCGTTGCAGCAGATTATTTAACATGCTACAATAGTGCAAGAATCTCTTATGTCCCTTGTTGTTGTTGTTAGTTGCGAAGTCGTGTCTGACCCATCGCGACCCCATGGACAACGTTCCTCCAGGTCTTCCTGTCCTCTTGCCTTTTGGTACTGTCCACGGGGTCTTCATGGCAAAGATACTGGAGTGGGTTGCCATTTCCTTCTCCAGTGGATCACATTTTGTCAGCACTCTCTGCTATGATCTGTCCGTCTTGCACAGCATAGCTCATAGCTTCATTGAATTACGCAAGCCCCTTCACCTCAACAAGGCAGTAATCCATGAAGGATTATGTCCCTTAATCTGGGTTTATTCATTGATGCCATAACTGAAGTCAATGGACCTTGACTTGAATTTTTTTTTCCCAAGTTCTGTTCATCCTCAGGAATCATGGCAGATGCAAATCTACCTTCGGTCCATTCTTACTCCAGAACAGAGATGGAGTAATCCCATCTTTTTCCTTGCCTCCAGAAGTTGCCTCTCTTCAACTGGGCTTCCACTCAGACAAAGCGTTGTGTGACATGGATTTGAACGCCTTGTAGCACCTGTCAATCACCAGAAGCTACTATGATGTGGACCCTGTAAAAATATAGCTTTGAGATAAGGTGACCAACCATCCTCCTTTAGGGGGGACAGTCCTCCTTTTGTAAGTTCTGTCCTCCCTCAAAAAGTGTTCTCCTACATGTCCTCCTTTTCGATATTTGAAGACTAATCTGCAGGGCTTTTTTTACCCTCATAGAACGCTCAGAACGGCGTTCCAGTACCTTTTTTTGATGGTTTTTTTTTCAACTTTTGCATGAGCTGTGCTACGTCCCGCTATTGGCTTTCGAAAGCCAATAGGAATTGCTGCTGAGCGCGCCAAAACACCCAGCCGGCAAACTTTGCACATGCAAGTTGTCTGTATTATTGTTGCAATGAATAAAATGTTTCTTTTATTTACGATATTTTTTTCTTCAATTTATTTGTGTCCTCCTTTTCATTGTAAAAAAGTTGGTCACCTTATTTGAGATGAAATGCTGTTGAATGAAATGCACGTTCTTGAAACAATGTAGATAGTAAACACATATTTCTCATTTCAGCAAGCGGCTCTGAGTTCACCTTATAAATATTTCAGGAATATGCATTCTTGGCTGCCTTGTTTGAAATTAACCTGTTTACTCACCATTCTCCTGCCAGTGCAAAACACTCACGTGTCGTGGACTGATGAAAACTTCATTTGGAAGCCCTTTATAATAAACCTCCCAAGTACATCATTTTATTTTCCGCTTCATCTAAAACACCGATGTTCTTTGCTTGCCTTCTGCAGAAGCACAGTGTGATTTTATTTTTTTTTCCCCCTGCTAGAAATAGAACTATTGGGAAATCAGTTTTAAAAATGGCTGCCTAATAGGATCTGCTTTTTGAATTTATATTGTTTCTGGTGATTAAGTTTACTTTGAGTGTTGCCTGGAGTGTTTCATTCATGAAGAATGATTGAGAAAATAATTATAGTGGGCCAGCTCATTGAGAATATTGGCAAACACTGAGACAATTAGAATTAGGGTGTAAAGAACTGTCACTGTTTGAGGCTTTGGGGGTAGCAAAAAAGTATTCTGATATATGTAAAGAATTCAGCTTCCCAGAAGGAGGTGTGAGCACACTGAGGAGTGCAAATGGTGCCACATGCCAAGAATCTGCCCAGGTTTGGTTGGATTAATAATTTTGGCCACTTCTTCTATTGAAAGAAATGAAAGACAGGATATTCACACACAGCCCTTAGAGACTATTTCATTGTATCAATGCAAAAAATTTCTCTTCCACTTCCAAGAATAATTCTTCTTCTTCTTCTTCTTCTTCTTCTTCTTCTTCTTCTTCTTCTTCTTCTTCTTCTTCTTCTTCTTTTCTTCTTCTTCTTCTTCTTCTTCTTCTTCTTCTTCTTCTTCTTCTTCTTCTTCTTCTTCTTCTTCTTCTTCTTCTTCTTCTTCTTCTCCTCCTCCTCCTCCTCCTCCTCCTCCTCCTCCTCCTCCTCCTCCTCCTCCTCCTCCTCCTCCTCCTCCAATTTTCTTCCATCCAGCTGAATGAAAACCATTAGGAAAAACCCCCCACAGAATTTCTCTGCATTAAATTATTTCTCACCTTCCCATGGAAAGACATAGCCTGGAACAACAAAATAAATAGATTCAAGGAATGGGGGCTGAATCCCTGTTAATTTAAATTCTCGACTACTTGAAAGGCTGACTAAATTTCCTTTCTTTGCCTGGGAGCAGAAGGAGCCCAAAGACGTGCACATTTATCATTGTTTTTCCCATCCCTGTAATGCAGAGCATGTTCTGCATCCAAGCCAAGCATGTTCTGCACCCACATCAACATCGCTGAATCTGAGATGCTGAATTTAGCACTTCCCCTTCCTTTCCCATGTCTTGATTTCCTTAGGACTTTTGCCAAGGTGTTGATTAATATGTCAAACAGAATATTCTGAATGAACGGATGCCCTGTGGAGTGTGAAATGCATCAGCACAAATTACGGAGAGCCACAGAAGTTACAGCAAGAAAAATCCGGTTATTTATTGGCTGCAGAGGCCAGATTGACAGAAGCATTGCTTGAAAGAAGTCAGCTTGGTAGCCAGGTTGAAGAAATGTGAACTTTGGTGCCTTCCTGGCCTTTAAAGCCATTCTGTGGCCTTCAAACCCACAAAATAAGTTGAAATGTTCTTCTATTCATGATTCATCCATTCTATAATTTCAGGACATCTCTATGGCCTTTATCTATTGGTTCTGAAATGAGTCATTGTTTTAATTTTCAATTTTCACGTTGCTTCTTCTTTCTGGGAAATTCTTGTGAGGTCCAGCAGCCCAAATGTGTAGACCAGCGTTTCTCAACCTTGGCTGCTTTAAGGCCTTTTGGATTTCCCCATTGCTGGCTGGGGAATTCTGGGAATTGAAGTCCACACTTCTTAAAGCTGCCAGGGTTGAAAAACACTGGTGTAGACTATTTAGTTGCGACAAAGTCACGTCCCCCTGGGTGGACCATGAAGTGACTAGTCTACATTGCACCCTCCATAATTTAACTTTATTCATAATTTTATTCATCGCTCATGCTGTGCATTTTTAAAATAATTTGCTGCCCTGGTGTTTTATATTTTGGCGCACATTTTATATGTTGTTCCTGTGAATTTTAGGCACTATGTTGCATTTTGCTACGCCATACGAAATAAACAAATAACATCCATTGTAATGGTTAAAATAAACCAAAAGAAGAAGGGGAAATAAAATTCTAAACGAAAAAAAGATCCATATAATATACAGTGCATTTCAGGCCAATTAATGAAGTCATTGTGAAATCTAGACTATCTGGCAACATATTGTTTCAAATTATTTTGAGACAATAAATACTTAATCCAAAATAGACACCAGATTCATAGGCTGAATTCATTCCTTAGTCTCAGAAGGGCAGGTTTCTTTGCCTTTTGTATAAGGTTATTCTTGTTTAGCCCCAACTTACAGTTGAGATGCTAAAGATGTTTGGCTAAGTTTAATTATGTTTCTTCCAGCTGGACATAGAGAATCCTGTAACAAGAGTAACCAAAATTCGTTGGCGGAGTGAATGGCACCTGCCCAATCCACAGTGGCACATTGGCATTGAGAGAGAAGGCTCCCCTGTTTAAACATCCCCATGCTCAAGCTTAGCTGGCAAAAAACGTAATTGAAAAACTAACCTTCCAAGCACACTTGCCAACAGCTGATCTCAAATTCCATACGTGATTTGCAATAACAACCAACGCGGAGATTTCACACTGTGAGGAATGAACAAGGAATTAGTTTCAACTGCAAATGAAAAAAGAAAAAAAGAAAGAAAAGAATCCCAGCTGTATTTTGCCCAAAGGAACGGGGAAGGAAGTTTTAAAATAATCCACCCAAATGAAAACTCACGCTAACTTTTCACTTTCCAAGAAACACAACACTTTTGAGCCTGGCATAACTTGATCTCATCTCAGCCAGTTGAAGAGACAACACCCGCCTCTTTTATGACCTGCATTGAATGTCTTTTCTCAAACAGGAAAGCAGTCAAGGGAAGAAAGCTGCTAAGAATTGTAATAAAGAAGGAAAAGAACCGGTCTGCTGTAGTGGTTAGAGTACCAGGCTAGAAACCTGGAGACTGTGAATTCTAGTCCCACCTTAGTACCAAGTTGGGTAACCTTGGACCTGTCATTCTGTCTTTGGGGATTTGTTCTGGTAGTCACCAGGAATCAAGACTGATTTGGAGGGGAAGGGAGGGAGAAGGAGAAGGAGAGGGAGAGGAAACAGGACAGGAGAGTAAGAAAAACTATATCCAGTTTTGGTCACCACGATGTAAAAAAGATGTTGAGACTCTAGAAAGAGTACAGAGAAGAGCAACAAAGATGATTAGGAGACTGGAGGCTAAAACATACACGGAACGGTTGCTGGAATTTTGTGTGTCTAATTTAACAAAGAGAAGAAAGAGGGGGGACATGATAGTAATGTTCCAATATCTCAGGGGCTGCCCCAAAGAAGAGGGAGTCAAGCTATTCTCCAAAGCACCTGAAGGCAGGACAAGAAGCAACAGATGGAAATTAATCAAGGAGAGAAGCAACCTAGAATTAAGGAGAAACTTCCTGACAGTTAGAACAATTAACCAGGGGAACAACCTGCCTCCAGAAGCGGTGAATGCTCCAACACTGGAGGTTTTAAGAAGAGACTGGATGGCTATTTGTCTGAAATGGTACAGGGTTTCCTGCCTGAGCAGGGGGTTGGACTGAATGACCTCCAAGGTCCCTTCCAACTTTATTATTATTATTAAAATATAATGTGGGAAATTGCAACTTACATTCAGTGGCTTGAAGGATAGATCATAATTTTCCCCAAAGGACTTATAACAAGAGATTTTTTTTATAAACGAACTGCATGCATTCTGTATAACAGGGTTAAGCAATTTTCTGCTCTGCAGATGTTTTAAACCCCCAATCTCTAACAATTAGTTATAATGTCTCAGGATTATACAAGGTATAGCCCAAAAGATTTGGCTGATCCTTGGCATCAAAACTAGGAAAACAGGTCTACTATCTTAACAAAAATGTGGGGCCATTGTTCTCAGACTTAGATTTGGTTGATGGTTGGGGGAACCATTGCTGTCTGGAAGTCCAAAAGGTATTCAAAATTGCTTTACACGTATTGTTTGTAGGGTAGACTTGGACTTCAGTAAGACCTTTGACAAAGTAGACCACAACCTACTACTTGATAAGATAGAAAAATGAGGGTTAGACAGCATCACCACCAGATGGATCCGTAGCTGGCTGACTGGCCGTACTCAGCGTGTGGTCCTCAATGGAACCACATCTACATGGAGGGAAGTGTGTTGTGGGGTACCTCAGGGCTCTGTTCTAGGCCCAGGGCTCTTCAACTTCTTCATCAATGATCTGGACAAGGGGAAAGATGGGGAACTCATCAAATTTGCAGACGACACCAAGCTGGCAGGAATAGCCAAAACTCCAGAAGACAGGCTTAGGATACAGGAGGATTGTCCAAAATGGTATAGGGTTTCCTGCCTGAGCAGGGTGTTGGACTAGATGACTTCCAAGGTCCCTTCCAACTTTATCATTATTATTATTACCTAGTTACTACTGGGATTTGCCCAGTGGTGGGATTCAGCCGATTCGCACCACTTCGGCAGAACCAGTAGCTAATTTTTTGTTGCCCAGGCTTAGAATGGACTTCCAGAAGCAGCATCCACACAGAGAACCGGTTGTTCACATATTTGAATCCCACCACTGGATTTGCCATGGGTTGGATAATTGAACCAGCGGACAGAACTTTACAAATGTATGCTCCATTGGTTTACAAGGAAATCAATAACTTGTCTATCATGCAGATGATGGAGAGGATATTTGTAAAGCGAGAATAAAGGAGGATGGAAGCACAGCCTTGCAACGTTCTGCATTTAACTCTAGAAATATTAGCGCACTTGGATTTTTTTTTTTTTTTAAAAAAATCAGTTTACATGGATGCCAGACTGTTATATTGGTAACTTAATACAACATGTTACTGCTTGGAATTAAGTTACAGTGTGCGCTGGATTTCTCTCTCCTCAATGGAATTGCCATTTTAAATACATTTTGGACTGCTGAAAAGAGAACAAACAGCTGGGAAATAGAGGCAACTGGTCTCTTCGCCACTCCAAATTGAATTTAAATAGATGCTTTCAGACAGAGTAAAGCAACAGTACAGTGGGTACTCCTATATGGGTTCAAAGCATGATGAGGTGGTCAATAAAGAACATATTGTTTTCTTAAATGTTAGTATCCCCAGGGATTTTTTCAAACAATTGTCTCACTGTTGACCTAATCCAAAAATTGTGACGTGCATTGGCAAGTGTGCTGTAGGTCTCCTTGTTTCATCCATAAATCTTAGCATGCTCTTATCTATAAATCTTAAGAAGATCTTATCTATAGGGAACCATCATCTTTTGAATTTCTTCCCCAAAGAAATTGGGTAAAGATAGTGTAGGTTGTGTCTCTAGAAAAAGGGGACTGTAGCACTAATATGAAAAAAGCCAAAGGAAAAAATCCTTCCTAAAATCAGTGTTTCAGGAATGAAGAGCCAGGATAGCTAGAAACCTAAAAAACATTGGAGAGACCACTGTACTAAAAAAAGGACAGTGGATGCTGGCCAACATGTCACTATGTGAATGCAAGAACACCATCTTTGGTCCATGAATATTTCTGCCCAACTTCTTCCTCTGAAGCAAATCATCTTTCATCAGGTTAACATTGAAAGTGATTCTGCTTCTATCCCCCTGCAAAATGCATATTGATTTCTTTCCCCCTCTGTAATTTGAATTTCAGAGCAAAAATTTCCTTTAAAAAAAATGGGGGCACATGAAGTTGAATGCACTGCAAATTAATCTCCCCAAATCCCAAAGAGTCCATCAATGTAGGGTGCTTTGTGGGACCAAGCAGAGCAGCTATCTATCATGGAAATTTTTTATTAATGGCTTCATTTTAAATAGTCCAAAGCCATAATAAAAAAAAACACTGTTAACCAACTATCATGTGATTTATGTTTTAAAAACCAATAAAACTTATCTAAAAAAAAGAGTTGTCAGGAATAGTCATTCTGGATGGAAAATCCACAGTTCGGTGAAAGCTGGACAGCTGGGTCCAGCTCTATTCTATTCTAAGAAAAATTCTATTCAATTTTCATTCATTTCATTCAAACTTTCTTGTGTCAGATCTTTCAAAAGAGGAGAGCTGCACCCAGAGGTTTGATTGTTTCCAATTCATCAAACAGCCTCCACAGTTTGCGCTTACAATGGGCTACTTTCGATATCATAGATGTGCTTGATAAAGATAATAATTGGATTAACTAATTTGCAGCTTCACTGATAAAATTCATTACCTGTATTTGTCTTCAGTAGATCAGATTCTAAAAATAATGAGGGAAAGCTGATGTCATGGAAAGATTCAAGGTTACATTTGCAAACAAGGCGAATTGCCTGCAAACGATATTTAAGTGTGGAGGAGGGGGAAACATATACAGGTTGTCTTCAACGTACGACCTCAGTTGAGCCCAACATTTATGTTGCTAAGTAAGACCACACCTTGAATACTGCAGCCAGTTTTGGTCACCATATCACAATAGATGTTGAGAGTTTGGAAAGAATTCAGAGAAGAGCAACTAAGATGATCCAAGGCCTGGAGATTAAAACACATGAAGAACAGCTGCAAGACTTGGGTTTGGCGAGTCTAAAGAAAAGAAGAAACAGGGGCGACATGATAGCAGTATCCCAATACTTGAGGGGCTGCCAAAAGAAGAGGGGATCAAATTATTCTCCAAAGCACCAGAGGGCAGGACAAGAAATAATAGTTGGAAACTGAACAAAGAGAGAAGCAACCTAGAATTAAGGAGAAATTTCCTGACAGTCAGAACAATTAATCAGTGGAACAACTTGTCTCCAGAAGTAGTGAATGCTCCAACACTGGAAGTTTTTAAGAAGAGACTGGACAACCATTTGTCTGAAATGGTATAGGGTTTCCTGCCTGAGCAGGGGGTTGGACTAGAAGACCTCCAAGGTTCCTTCCTTCCTAATTCTATTCTATTCTATTCTATTCTATTCTATTCTATTCTATTCTATTCTATTCTATTCTATTCTATTCTATTCTAGCCAAATTTAACCTGTTGGAACGCAACTGTTCTGATCAATGTGTGAATGTAGAAAATGAGATATGGATTCTGGTAGAGAAATGGGAGATACATATGGTGTTGGTGTTTTCACAAAGCAGATGAGTTTTAATATTATGTAACACTGGATCTGTTCAGGGTTAAACTGAATCCTTGGGTTAATAGAGGTTTCTATGTCACATTAACAATATCCCCCCCCCCCTGCACTGACTGAGCTAATTATGTTACAGGCACAGGACTAAAGTGTTTACATTTTCCCTCCATCCAGAACAGTTCTTTTATTGCCACCGGAATTAATGTTCCTTAAAACTAGGAGTAACCAATAATTAGTTTCCTCCAAACCAAGAGATATAGGTAACCACACCGAAGGTGAATACCTTAGCAGGCTGTAATGAATTTGAATTTGCTCTTAATATCATTGTCAGCCATTCAGTCATGTCCAACCCTTGACCACTCTACATGGCACAAGATAGGAAAGCAAACCCATCAGGACAGGATTCAGCAGTCCATCTGCATTTAAAAGATAAAGGCCACTCTTTCAAAGACAGCAAAGTCCACATTGTGGACAGAGAGGACCGCTGGTTTGAAAGGGGAGTCAAAGAGACCATCTGTGTCAAAATTGAACAGTCTCTCTCAACAGAGGGGGAGGGATACGACATCATCTATTGCCAGTCTACAAAACAGTCCTTTCAGCAGTTCCAAGAAGGCTCCACACCCATTTGCACCACTCAGGTGACCCTGAAGACACAGACAAACCTCCAAGTGGCCTCAATGACTCGCTAAAAGAATGACCATCTGTCTGCAAGGAGTATAAAAATTCTTCCATTCCCCACCATCCAGTCAGAGCTGAAGTAGCTTCTTGGATGAGAAGCGAAACGTCTTCAAAGAAAAACAGGAAAGTCCACTTGCTTCGTAAAAAAGCATCTTTGAGACAACCATGACCTGGATCACTGAGAATCTCCATAGACAGATCAGCACTCTCCATGCCTCTCTGTCTTGCACCACTTCTTTCAGATCTGCCATGGTCATCCTGGTGCCATCCTTTATAGTGTCCAGCCACTGGGCATTAGAGTAGCCCCTTATCTTTTTTTCTTTTTGCTGATCACTCTCAGCATGATTGACTTTTCAAGTGAATCTGCTTGCATGACATGGTCAAAGTATGATTACTTTTGTTTGGCCCTCTTGGCTTCAAATGACATTTTTGGTGGGGGTTCAGTTGAGGACTTCTTTGTTATTTTTGCAATCCATGGGACGCGTAACAGGTATCTTCAACACCACCGTTTGAAAGCATCCACCCTTCTCCTATCTGCCTTTTTCAGAGTCTCAGTTTTGCAGCCATAAGTAGCAATTGGAAAAATTATTGTGTTGGCTAATCTGCATTTGGTTGGTAGGCTGATATCTTTACTCTTCCAGATGTTCTTCATGCTGGACATTGCAGTTCTTCCAAGGGCTATATGTCTTCTGATCTCAAGGTTGCAGTCATCATGTCAGTTGATTTTGGAGCCCAGGAAGATGCACTAATGAGAGAATAGAGAAAAACTATCAACAACTCAATGCTACTGGAGCATGCCAACCTTCCCCATTTATCAGCCAGAAGACTCAAATCCAGGAAGCCCACATAGACACTTGCACAACATCCTCCCAACAACTTTAACTTTGATTCCCAATGGAAAACCAAATCGGTCACTGAATGCCCAGACATAGGAAGACAACTAAGATGATCCAAGGCCTGGAGACTAAAACATACGAAGAACAGTGGCAGGACTTGGGTTTGGCTAATCTAAAGAAATAAAGAAATAGGGGAGACATGATAGCACTGTTCCAGTATCTGCCACAAAGAAGAGGGGGGTCACTTTATTCACCAAAGCACCAGAGCGAAGGATGAGAAACAATTTATGGAAACTAATCAAGGAGAGAAGCAACCTGGAATTAAGGAGAAACTTCCTGACAGTGAGGACAATTAACCAGTGGAACAGAAGTTGCCTCCAGAAATCGTGGGTGCTCCATCTCTGGAGATTTTTAAGACGAGGCTAGATAGTCACTTGTCAGAGATGGTATAGGTTCTCCCGCTTAAGCGGGGGCTGGACTAGAAGACCTCCAAGGTCCCTTCCAGCTCTATTCTATTCTAAATATAAATGATCACAGAAAAAAGGTGCAAGACTTTGAACTACCACTTCAGCAATGGACCATCCTGAACAGGATTGACACCTCACACAGCATCTGCCGGGACCCTCAATAAAAATGGAGCCTAGTATCAACCCCTCATTATGATTGTGGGGTCCCACCTCAAACTGTAGATCACATCATGACCAACTGAGGGCATATATGGGTGCGGTATCTGATTTTTTTAAATATAAAAGACCTGCACTTCAATGGTTAGATGGCCTAGACATTGATACCTGAACATAGATCTTTTTAACATTTATATTTTATTGGGTTCTACTAATCTAGTTGAAATTGCTAGTCCACCCCGTTAATTTACCACCAATAAATTCAGAAGGAATACCATTAGAAAAAGTTGAAAGGATCACCTTGGTTCTAATCTACATGAAAGCTGGGACATGACCACTGAAGTAAAGACAAGGATAGAGAAAGCCCAAACAGCATTTTTCAAAATGAAAAAGGTCTTCTGCAGTCGCGACATAAGCCTAAGACTGAAAATCAGGCTTGTCAGATGCTATATTTTTTCTGTCCTGCTCTATGGAGTAGAGAGTTGGTCTCTGACAGAAGGCCACCTAAGAGACTGGAAGCATTTGAAATGTGGATTTACAGGCGGCTGTTACGTAGAAGCTGGGCTGACAAGATCAGAAATGAGGAGGTGATAAGCCACCTGGGAAAGCCAACAGAAATCATCAAAACAATTAAAAAACAAAACTTAGAATATTTTGGACATGTGATGCGACACCCAGAAAAACATGGCATACTCCATTTAATCCTCCAGGGAAAGATTGAAGGCAAACGAGGTCCAGGCAGAAGAAGAACATTGTGGCTTCAAAATCTAAGAGACTGGTTTGGACAAAACTCAGCAGCACTTTTTCGTGTGGCTGCTGATAAAAACAGGATCGCCAACATGATCGTCAATGTTCAATAACGGATATGGCACAAGAAAAAGATGTATAATATGGCATACCCTAAATAAATAATAATAAGAGCCCAAGAAGAGGAATTCCTTTACTTTTTCAGTAGTTTTCTTGTAGTACTACTCCCCAAATATTATAAGTTTCTTAAAATAAAGTTGCCCAAAGTCCAACATATCAACTGCAAAGAACATTTTATTCACATGGTTTAATTTTTTTTCCTGCTTCTATTTATGGGCCCAGTACATAAAAACAAATGACTGCTTCCTTCCAATTTTTTACTGTAAATAAATTACAACAGCACTTGTTAGCTGCATGAAAATGAAAAATCTGTCAGCATTTTGAAAGGACATTTTTGAATCCTATATCCAGCTGCTTTTTTTTAAAAAAGCCACATATGTGCACACAGAGCCTTTCTTCAGAATTACAAGGCATAAATTAAGTTGGCAAACATAATATTTTCACCTCTATTTACATGTTATATTTTGCTGCTGTTTCACAATGATCTGGGGAAGCATGATTAATTAATGCTTGCAAATTAAACTCCCTATGAAATATTTACTTGACAGATGGGATATAGTTGCAAGATGTATTCATTACTGCATGCAATTAAGACAAATTCACAGAGGATGGACACAACTCCAGACCATTTATTTTCTTAGAAGTAAAGATATTTAAAACAATGGGTCACAGATTTCAACAGGAAGCAGGTGGTGTGATCTACTCAAATAACCTCATTTTAGCAGAGGTAGGTTGCCACAAATGGAATCAAATAGCATACGTGTAGCCTAGTCCAAGGGTAGGCAACCTTGGCTCTCTTATGACTTGTGAACTTCAATTTCCAGAATTCCTGAGCCAGCCACGCTGAGGGTAAAGGGAGAGCTTTCCAAGCTGAGCCATGCTGGCTCAGGAATTCTGGAAATTGAAGTTCACGAGTCATGAGGGAGCCATAGTTCCCCCATGCTGGCTCAGGAATTCTGGGAGTTGAAGTCCCCCAGTCATGAAGGGTCCATAGTTCCCCCATGCTGGCTCAGGAATTCTGGGAGTTGAAGTCCACGAGTCATAAAAGAGCCAAAGTTGCCTACCCCGGCCTAGTCCTTAGGTCACCAGAGTAGAAACCAGGTGACTGTGAATTCTGAATGAAAACCAGCTGGGTGACCTTGGATCAGCCACTCTCTATCAGCCCAACCCACCTCACACTTTGGGGAAAATAGGAGTAAGAAGATGTTTTAGATATGCTTGCCACCTTGAGTTGTTGATAAAAGAATAATAAAGGCCTTTCATGCTAAAGGTGGGATTAGAACTCATAGCCTTCTGATGATTAGCCCCAAGTTACAAGATGGCTTTTATGCCGAAGGTGGGACTAGAATTCAGAGACTCCTGGTGATTGGCCCAAAGTCATCCAGCTGGCTTTCATGCCTAAGGCAGGACTAGAACTCATAGCCTTCTGGTGATTCCCACAAAGCCCTTGAAGGCAGGATAGGGCGTAAATCTAACAAATAAATAAAATAATATGATGCTGTTCACTGTTTCTGTTTTTACTAAAATCAGATGGCTGTACAAAATAGCACTTTTGCAGCAGACCCTGTTTAGTCACAGACCCAGCTTTTCTGCACTTAAATGGCGTGCTACACAGGCTACACTTTAATATCAGCTTCTGATAGACTTCTTAAAAAAGTAACTCTCACACCGTGTAATGCATGTACTGATTTCTTCCGTGGAAATTGGGTTAAAAACTGTATTCAATGTTTTAAAAATTCCATTTAGCTTGAAAATTTTGCCCATTTGCTGTGCATTCATTGCACTGGTTTTTGAACAATCTCACTGGCAGAACTGAAGGCAAAATTAGTCTCGCTTTAGCTAAGATTGTTTCATTATCTCCGGGATCCGGTATAATTTGATGTAGCTGCATGAATCTCTCATTAATAGAACAAGAAACACTTGAAATAGCTTAATTGTGCCACTGTCTTCTTATTTCGGGTTTTTGCTCCTGCCTGATATAATGCAGATAATTTTAACTCTCTCCTGTATCTTTAAAAAAAAAAAAAACAACACTCAGTTTTGGAAGTGGGTGGATGCTGACACACAGCCAGGATGAAATCCATCTATTGTGCCTAGCAATTCTGAAAGATAAGAAGACCTTCACACAAGAATAAGCAGCTCGGTGTGTCATTTTTGGCCTCTAGCACCCCATAGGTACTTTCTGTTAGCCATTCTGGGTCTGGATTTGAAGTTGCTAACATCTGGAGGGCAACAAGTTATCTTTAGAGGCTCTTTCCCGCTTCTTGGCTAAATGTCTATGCAGTTTCTCAATAATCCAGGCAGGTTTCCCTACTAGTTCCATCCTGTCTATGAATGCTTCCCTCTGTATACAGAACTCATTTCAAAGATAATAATAATAATAATAGTAGTAGTAGTAGTAGTAGTAGTAGTATTAGGTAGTAATACTATTAGTAGTAATAGTAGTAATAGTAATAATAATTAGTATTACTATAATAATAATTATAGTAATAGGCTCCTTGGGTGCAATCCCAAAACAACTGGAGCACCGCTTGAACACCATCGGCATTGACAAATTCGCTATTAGTCAATTGCAAAAGGCGGCCTTACTAGGAACTGCTTCCATCCTGCGACGATATCTGTAATACCATCAAACATCCACATCTGCCTATCCCAGGTCCTGGGTAAGTACTCGATAGGTAGAAAAAATGCCAAATCCAGTCTGAACATCTGGCTGACTGTGCGATGATCCATAATAATAATAAGTTGGAAGGGACCTTGGAGATCATCTAGTCCAACCTCCTGCTCAAGCAGGAAACCCTATACCATTTCGGACAAATGGCTGTCCAGTCTCTTCTTAAAAACTTCCAGTGTTGGAGCATTCACCACTTCTGGAGGCAAGGAGTTCCACTGATTAATTGTTCTCCCTGTCAGGAAGTTTCTCCTTAGTTCTAGGTTGCTTCTCTCCTTCATTAGTTTCCATCTGTTGCTTCTTGTCCTGCCTTCAGGCGCCTTGGAGAATCGCTTGACTCCCTCTTCTTTGGGGCAGCCCCTGAGATATTGGAAGACTGCTATCATGTCCCCCCTCATCCTTCTCTTCATTAAACTAGACAAGGATGGAGAAACTCCAGCTAGGACTTCTGCTGACTTCACTGAGATGAACATCTGGGTAAACCTATTTTCCTTATTTATGGTAGCATATACGTTCCTTCCAGGAGCCCAAAATCATATATATGGGGAAGGGGCTGTCTTTTCTGATTTTATCTCTCATGATCAGAGCAACGTCTGATTACAGACCCATTACACTGCAGGTCCTACTTTTGTTATCCTTGCAGCATGCAGCAGAAGAGCCCATGGAGTAAGGTCCCTCAGTTCCATATATAGGGCCATCCTAGTCAGAAGATACCATCTTGATGTTACCCTGGGACACTGTTTATCCAGCAGAGCAGCTATTACCTCTAGTCTTGAAGAAATCTTGGACTTCAAACAGGGGCGACAACTCCCAAACCCTCCAATGATCTCCTCCAGAAAGAGTAGCACTGACTACATTATAGATCCTGGCTACATTATAGATCCTGGCTATTAGAGATTGCATTCAGATACATTCACTCACCAGCTCAACCTGATTATTGAATCAACTCACTTTCAGAGCTGACCTTTGAGCATAAACTTTACCCCAAAGATCTGTAATTGTTAGGATTTGCCAAAACACACATACAAACACCTAAAAGACCCTATAGTTGGTAAACACCCCAAGCTTTCCATGTTATGTGAACACACTTTTTAATCTTTTAATCCACCTGATTACCAGGAGAAATTTGACCATTGCAGCAGTCCTAAATCACCTTGAAGCTTTTCACTTAATCAGGTCACTGATTGCTGCGGGAGCTATCCAAGGTCCTGATTCCTTTTGCTTCTCTGATGATTCTTTTGACCCTCCCTTACTGTTGCACGACTCTCAAGGAATCAACAAACAGTAAAAAGGCGTCTCAAAGGAGCAGCAGGTAATGCTTAATATAGCAATTTCATTGAAGGAATATATCTGTGTGATGCAGAACTTGATGAGCCACGGTATAACGTAGATAAGGGAAGGTTCAGAATTGACAGAGCATTAGGAAGTAAAAGAGAAATTGTTTGAAAATGTGCTCTGCAGTTTTTCTTCTGTGGTTATTTGTAGAACATCACGCCGTCTTTATGGCACATGCAGGAGGAATGGGTAGCACTGACGAAAGGTGCCTTGCGATGTTGCCAAAGAAGCTCCATCCTTTAAAGACTTGTGTGTGAAGTGACAACATATCAACCGGGGGTTATGTGTTGTGACATCACTTGTCTCTTTTTCATTGGGGGCCACTCTGAGCTTGTTACAAGATGGGTGGCTATATAAATGTTAATAAATAAATAAATAAATAAACAGACAAATAGATAGATAGATAGATAGATAGATAGATAGATAGATAGATAGATAGATAGATAGATAGATAGATGTGTTTATTTTAGTATCATGGTAGGTAGAAGCTGATGCCTAGAGCATTGTTGTGCAGAGTGAGGGGAAACCCATCCTTGGTCATTCTTAGTTAACAATATATATATCAGTTTGATATTATCGAGTCACCTTATTGGAAGAGGAAAAAAGTAAAATAACATAACATTTCTTCTAAAGAAAAGAAGAAATAGGGGAGACATGATAGCAGTGTGCCAATATTTTAGGGGCTGCCACAAGGCAGAGGGGCTCAGGTGGTTCACCAGAGCATCAGAAAGAAGGACGAGAAACAATGGTTGGAAACTGACCTAAGAGAGAAGCAACCTGGAATTAAGGAGAAACTTCCTGACAGTGAGGACAATCAACCAGTGGAACAGCTTGCCTCCAGAAATCGTGGGCGCTCCATCACTGGAGGTTTTTAAGAAGAGACTGGACATTCACCTGCCTGAGATGGTATAGGTTCTCCTGCTTGAGCAGGGGGCTGGACTAGAAGACCTCCAAGGTCCCTTCCGGCTTTATTCTACATTCTAAATGTTCTGCAAGATCAGAGTCTGTTTCCTATGAATTACTCTGTAGCTCCAAGCCATTCTAAAACAAATAAAAATAATTTAAGCACCTCAAAATGTTATAACACAAGCACACACGCATGCCTGCTCCTCCCCCCCCCAACAGCAACCCAAAGATATGGGGAGGGAACAACATTTATCTTACTGCAAATGTTTGGCTTTTTAGGTAAGGATAATCTGTTTTGTGTCATTGATCAATGTGAAAACACCGTGTCCCACTTGCACAATCATAATTTATGTTTAAACCTGCTGTTTGTAGTGCCATATAGTTGAAGGTGACCTTGTATAGATTTCCAAGCCAAAAATAAAAAATAAAAATGGTAACATGTAGTTTGCATTTTCCAACTTCTATCTGCTTTTCAATTCTCATTGAAAAGGAATGTTCATAATCAAGAGGGTTTGGTGATCAATGAAGCTAGCTTTCTCAAGGAAGGCAGACGGAATACTGTTATTCATACTATGACCCAGCAGGCATCTCTCCCATTTTATCTATAACAGGGGTGTCAAACTGCCGGCCTGTGGGCCGGATGCGCCAGGCCGAAACTGTGCCCACTCCATGGTTGGCAATGGAAAAAAAGTCACGATACGGCGCGACATGTCACATGATGTTGCAAGTTTGACACCCCTGATCTATAACCTCATGCATTATTGCACACCTGATGCTGCACGCAGATTAATCACATGATGCAAAAATTTGAGAGGGCCAAACAATTGCCCAGGCAGTTGTGAGTAATATTGGGTCAGGAGAGAGATGATCATTGATTCTACAACAACTGGAACTACCTGAGACTTCAGCCATTCAGCCACTATTCTAGTGGGTCAAACTCTGCACCCTCAAAGGAAAATTGTTGAAAAGATATATCCTAATTCTTTTTTTATTTTTATTTTTATTTTTTAAACCAACAAAACAAAACAAAACAAAACATAACACACACACACACACACACACACACACACACAGTGTATAATTCTCCCTTTTTTTAACAGCGGTTTCGTAACGGTAATCTATTATTTACATTTTTCCCCCTTATTCTTCTTTAGAATATTTGTCCTTCTTGTCCCGTTGTTTCTTATTTGCATTTTTCTTCCTTCATACTATACTTCATACTAAGAATAATACATATTATTATTACTATACATTATTATACACACATTTTCACTTTTGACCTTTCCACATTTATTCTCCTCTATTATTTCTAGTCTCCAACCAGTCATACCACTTGTTCCATATTAGATAGTACTCTGTGTCTTCCTTTTCTTTTATCTCTTTTGTTAATTTGTCCATCTCAGCACAGTCCAGGATTTTTCTTATCACTTCTTCCTCTGATGGTATATTCTCATTTTTCCAGAACTGTGGGTATGCTATTCTTGCTGCTGTTGTTATATGTAGAATTAAGTACCGTATTTCTTTACTATATTTTCTGTTTAAAATACCCAGCAAAAAGATCTCTGGTTTCTAGTCTATGGGTTGATCTATTATTTCTTTGATCCATCTTCTTATTTTAGTCCAGTATTCTTTCGCAACTGGGCATGTCCACCATAAATGATAATATGTTCCATGTACTTTTTTACATTTCCAACATGTTGGCGAATTGTTCTGGAACATCTTGGCAAGCTTTGCTGGTGGAAGATGTCATCTGTAAAACATCTTCAACTGGTTTTCCTTAAATATATCCTAATTCTAAAGTCCTGGTCAAAGCATGTTATGGAATCTCTTGATTCCACACATGGAATGTTCCTCAACACTGCAGGAGATTCTAATGTTGGGCGTGCTGAATCAGAGGTAGGATAGGATTTTTTTTTTCTTAAAATGTAGTAGATAAGGCTGAGTTCTAGGCTATCCCCCCAAGAAAATCTTTCAGGAGGTGTATGCTTCAGAGTTTGTCTCCAGGGAAGGCTCTTTAAGCCAAGTTTCTTTATAGGCAACCATATTTCTACTTCAAAGAGAATATTATTTTCTTTGAAGGATTGTTATCCAACTAAAAGCATCTTCTCTTTGAAGGGTTTTTCCATCACAGTCTGTGTTAATAATAGAGAGCTACAAAAAATTATGAGAACAAGCCCTCAAAGTGGGCTATCAAATAGCAAGCGGACTATAGATCTGTCATTTTTCTGAAAATCAGCATCCCTTTGTTTTTTGGGTCCTCCTACTTGCCAATGTCCAAATGACTCTTTGTCCATATTCTCTAGACCCTTCTAAGCCATGTTATTAGATATTCACTGCGATGCAAAAAAGATGCTGAGACTCTAGAAAGAGTGCAGAGAAGAGCAACAAAGATGATTAGGGGACTGGAGGCTAAAACATACAAGGAACGGTTGCTGGAATTGGGTATGTCTAGTTTAATGAAGAAAAGGACGAGGGGGGACATGATAGCAGCCTTCCAATATCTCAGGGGCTGCCCCAAAGAAGAGGGAGTCAAGCTATTCTCCAAAGCACCTGAAGGCAGGACAAGAAGCAACAGATGGAAACTAATCAAAGAGAGAAGCAATCTAGAACTAAAGAGAAACTTCCTGACAGTTAGAACAATTAACCAGTGGAACAACCTGCCTCCAGAAGCAGTGAATGCTCCAACACTGGAAGTTTTCAAGAAGAGACTGAACAGCCATTTGTCTGAAATGGTATAGGGTTTCCTGCCTAAGCAGGGGGTTGGACTAGATGACCTCCAAGGTCCCTTCCAACTTTACTACTACTACTACTACTACTACTACTACTACTACTACTACTATTATTATTATTATTGTTATTATTATTGGGATTCCCTCCCCGGGACTGATTTTGATCACAGAGCACTTTCAAACTGTTGGGTTTTCTTGGGGCTATTGATTGATTGCCTGCCATCAAGTCAGCATTGACGGTTAGTGACCACATAGATAGAATTCATCCATTACTGTGCACAGTGGGTTCCCCCCCCTCTTTTTCTTCTTCTCTTTCATCCTGTTATAGCTCAAGCAAAACTAATGCCTTCCTCTAGCAGTATACATTTCTACGGCCTTTTAAAAAAAAAAAGCTAAAATGGATTCTACAACTTCCACAACATCTAATATTTCTAGTGCTGCAAATGAAGCAGATACATCTGTTTGCAAATTACACCACAAATTACATTGCAAATTACTTAATACAAAATGGCAAAAGTGTGGATAGAATTTCTGTAGAAAAGCTCTAAAGCTAGGGTTGAATACATCAACATGGGTAGTTGGCTGTTGTATCCAATAAGCATATGCACGAGCTAATTGGATTATCCATTTTGTTTGACTCCACGGTTAACACTCGCAGGCTTAGGAGATTTTAGTCAATCAAAGCAACATGTATATATGGTTACATCCACGGATTACCAATGATGTCATCTGTATTTCTCCTTTTAATGGAAGAACAAACAGGGGCAGCTATTTTTGAATATTTCTAAACCATGATTTCTACCAGTCTAGTCTTGGAATTACTGGTAGTCCTTGACTTACGACATAGTTCATTGAGTGACTGTTTGAATTTACAACGGCAGTGAAAAAAATGACTTATGACCGTTTTCAGACTTACAACTGTTACGGCTTTAGATTTTTTACCCCTTCAGTTTCACCCCTACTCATTGCTAAACTCAATCTTCATAGCTTTGAGTTGTGTTCCTTCTCTGTAGACAGGATTGCAAAGGCTCAGAAAATTAGATTATTTCTTATAATCTAGCAGCACCAGTCTATTTTCTTTTTCAATTGTACTCATTCTGTGGATACACTACCATACAGCATCAATCAAAAAAGTGGGTATACCCCTGAATTGTATCTGAACAGGGATGAGAGGGAAGAAAGAAGAGGAGAGAGAAAAGAGTAAAGGAGGGGAGAAGGAAGTAGGAAGGTTGGAGGAGAAGAGAAGTGAGGAGAAGTGGTGAAGGAAAGAGAAGAGGAGAGGAAGAAGAGGGAAGTAGGGAAGAGGAGAAAGAGAGAAAGAAGGTAGAGAAGAAGGAATGTGGATACAGTGAAAGGGGAAGTGGGGGAGCAACACCAAAAGTCATGTGTATGTATTTATTTCATTTTATCAAAAGTATCTTATATACGAATGTAAAAAGAATGTATATTAACATCTGATAAATATCACGGTATATGTATGGGGGAGAGTTTGGAAAAATAAAAAATTATTTTAAAAAAGTGGGTATACATGTTTTGATATGCAAGGGGTATAGCCAGAACAATCTCCTTCCCCACAAACATCTAAAGGGCAGAGATATGGAAAGCTGAAGAAAAGGATCCCTCCCACAACTCTAATTATCTTTGGAACCAAAGGTCAGCCCTATGTTCCTACAGACATCAATTTTCTTCCCGAGAGTGAATACGAAGGCGTTCATAAAGAGAGAAAGAACAAGGAGCGTGTTTTTATAATACATCTCTCCACCCCCACTCTGCCATCCAAGAATTAAAGAAAAAGGAAAATAATGCAGAAGGAATTCATCATTTTTTTCTAGTATTCCTTCTAACCGTATACTTTAATATACTTTTGCCAAGCTGCATATCTATGTTCTTGCATAATTAGAATAATATAGAACAAACAGAATAACAGAGTTGGAAGGGGCCTTGGAGGTCTTCTAGTCCAGCCCCCTGCTCAAACAGAAGAACCTGTACCTTTCAGACAAATGGCTGTCCAGTCTCGTCTTAAAAACTTCCAGTGTTGGAGCATTCACCGCTTCTGGAGGCAGGCTGTTCCACTGGTTATTGTTCTCACTGTCAGGAAGTTTCTCCTTAGTTCTAGGTTATATCCCTATTTGATTAGTTTCTATCTATTACTTCATGCCCTACCCTTAGATGCATTGGTGAACAGGTTGACCACCTCTTCTTTGTGACAGTCCCCTAAAATATTGGAATATTGCTATCATCTCTCCTCTAATCCTTCTTTTCACTAGTCTAGACATACCCAGTTCCTGTAACCGTTTTATCCTCTAACCCCCTAATCATCTTTATTGCTCTTCTCTGCACTCTTTCCAGAGTCTGTGGTTATTCGGGTTTTCTCCCGTGTAAAATTGGAAGTGTCTTGGCAACGTTTCAACGAAGTCCCATTCGTCATCTTCAGGCTGGTGTTTTCAGCTTTGTGCTTCTAGGAGCAATGCTAGAAGCTCCTAGAAGCACGAAGCCAAAAACACCAGCCTGAAGATGACGAATGGGACTTTGTTGAAACGTCGCCAAGACATTTCCAATTTTACACGGGAGAAAAGCCGAACCACCACAGACCTACGTACAAACACCCACAAAAACATCAGAAAACATATATATATATTTGTTAAGTACAGGGCTGGTTTATTCTAGCTGTTTTTGCCTATTTCTCTGTAGTGATCCCTCATATATGAAATGTCTTTAAGTGGGTGCCAAGATAAGAATTTCTCTTCCGCATGTCATTTTAAACCATTCTGTGACATTTTTTCTACAGTGATTTGTCTAATTAGTCTTCCAAAATTAGTCTTCCAAAATTAGTTTTACAATTTCTTATTGAAGAAAGCTTCACAGTCTGGAATATTCAATATCATCTTCCCAACCCATGGACATTTGATCTGGATTTCACCAGACTAGTCTGAACTGGGATTGCATACTTACAGGTGCTCCTGTTCTTTTAGTGACCATTTGAAGTTACAACGGCCCTGAAAAAAAAGGGAACTTATGACCATTTTTTTCACACTTACAACCAATGCAGCATCCCCATAATCAAAATTTGGATTTTGGCAACTGGCTTGTTTTTATGAGGGTTGCAGTATTCCGGAGTCATGTGGCCATTTCAAATAATACAGTATATGCTGGTTCTGATAAAGCCCATTTCTGACAAGCAAAGTCAATGGGGGAAGCGAGTTTCACTTAACAAGGGTGTTACTAACTTGACAACTGCAGTGATTCACTTAACAACTTTGGCATGAAAGGTCATAAAATGGGGCAAAATTCCCTTAAGAACTGCCTTTCTTAGCAATAAAAATTGGGGCTCAATTATGTCACCACAATGTCACCATGATTAAAAAAGATGTTGAGACTCTAGAAAGGGTACAGAGAAGAGCAACAAAGATGATCAGGGGACTGGAGGCTAAAACATATAAGGAATGGTTGCTGGAATTGGGTAGGTCTAGTTTAATGAAGAGAAGGACGAGGGGGGACATGATAGCAGCACTCCAATATCTCAGGGGCTGCCCCAAAGAAGAGGGAGTCAAGCTATTCTCCAAAGCTCCTGAAGGCAGGACAAGAAGCAATGGTTGGAAACTAACCAAAGAGAGAAGCAACCTAGAACTAAGGAGAAACTTAGTGACAGTGAGAACAATTAATCAGTGGAACAACCTGCCTCCACAAGTGGTGAGTGCTCCAACACTGGAAGTTTTTAAGAAGAGACTAGACAGCCATTTGTCTGAAATGGTATAAGGTTTCCTGCTTGAGCAGGGGGTTGGACTAGAAGATCTCCAAGGTCCCTTCCAACTTTATTATTATTAGTTGTGAATGTCAAGGACTACTGTGCATTAGCATACATCTATCTGGATGCTACCTAATGTTAGACCGTTTAATCTAATGCAACTCAACCCAATTCTTCTCAGTTACAAGAAAGCATATTTAAACTGAACTTGGGAGACATTTTGTACTGGTAAAGACAATCTGAGAGTGAAGCACCAGTTTGGAAGCACCAGATTTATTTAAGCAGAATCACACACAATTACAAACAAGTGTTTGTGACCAATGGGTTTTTAACCACAGCCTTGTGACACTAGACGTTCCTTTGATATTTCGACCACTCCAGAAACATCTGTGGTTTAAGAGAGAACACATTCATTTGTTCCCTCAAAGGAATCTGTACGTCTTGCAAACTTCTGCAAAGAACATTCTGCATTCTGACATTAGAAGTTGACCCATCTTTGATCAGGGATATGCCTACAAAGGCTTTTTTTTTTTTTTTAAGTCGACTTAAGAGTATCTGGCCAAGATGGAGCACCTGTCATCTCTGGAGAATGATCCAGCAACAGCTGCCACCGCCAGACAGAATCAACTGAATCTTGTTTACTGACGTAGATGTAGCCTGAAGCAAACACTGTTCAATTTCCAGAAAAAAATATGGAGTCAGCAGTGGCCATCTTGAGGGAGAACAACCCCAAGCCATTGTATGGGGACTATTTGTCATTCAGTATTTAATCTGAAGCCTGATATTTGTGGTTTAGGCAGCATGATTGCTCTTGAGTAAAAAAAAAAAAAAGGGTTTCTTTCCCCCCACAGCTAAAATAGATAATTTGCTTATATATTCTAGAGTGCACATGAGCGCATATGAGAGAGAGGAAAAAGGGAATCTGAAGTGGCTAACAAAAACGCTTAAATATACACAGTGCATTTTTGTAAGCTATTATTTTAAACGTAGAAGTTTTAAGATACTGAAATAACCACTGGAAACCCCCCCCCCTTCTCCTCTCCAGGAGATTCATCAAGGCAAGATGGGGATTGATTTGCAAGACAATTGTTTTATTTATTTATAGGAAAAGTGTGGCTCTTTCCCACGCTGATCAAAGCAGTAGAAAAGACAAAAATTACAAAAGATATGAATGGTACTTTGTCGCTGTGGCCATCAATCCAGAGTTAGAAATAAGGAGATTATGCATTTTTTTGGGGGGGGGGGCTTTCCAGAAGACCAGAATGAACAAAGAGGAGGAGGAGAAGAAAGACGTGAAGTTCCTTTATCACTTTCAGATTGCTGTTTGAAATATTAAGTGAGAAATCTATTTCTTTGGATAACTACATTATTTTCCCCGTTCAGTTCAGTTTGTTGGTCACCTCTGAGTTTCAGCCCTGGAGTCCATAAATTATTTGAGAGGGTTATTATTTTATTTCTGTAGGTTGGGTGGGTGGCGGGTGTCAAGGGATGTCAAATGTGCAATTATGGATTATGAACCCTACTCCATTTGCATCATGATGTCATGGTACGAGGGATGCTAATTTCATACTTGGTGTCACTTATGCAATGATGTCACAATACACACAATGTCATTGTGGCTTCTTCTGAATGGCTAATGATTCAAAGTCTCTCTCTCTCTCTCTTCCTCTCTCTCTTTCTCTCCCCCTCTTTCTCTCCCTCTCTCTTTCTTCCTCTCCCTCTCTCTCTCTTTCCCTCCCTCTTTCTCTCTCTCTTTCTCTCCCTCTCTCTCTCTTTCTCTCCCTCCCTCTCTCTCTTTCTCTCCCCCTCTTTCTCTCTCTCTTTCTCTCCCTCTCCCTCTTTCCCTCCCTCTTTCTCTCTCTTTCTCTCCCTCTCCCTCTTTCCCTCCCTCTTTCTCTCTCTTTCTCTCCCTCTCCCTCTCTCTCTTTCTCTCTCTCCCTCTCTCTCTCCCTCTCTCTCTTTCCCTCCCTCCCCCCCCTCTCTGTGGTTGTATCTCACATGAACTTTTGTAACCAATATTTTAAAGCTCCCTTTAGGCCTGGGTTCATTTACCTATTGATGTGGGCAGAATTGGCTCACCCTTCCATAATGTGGAATTTTGTAATTACTGTAGAACAAAGAACAAGGCATACGTGGAAAGGTCTGATCAATTTAAATTATGAAAGAGCCTATTGCAGTCCAAGCCAGAAATGCTGAAAGCCATAAGCACGAGACTTTAACACCTTTTTTTCCTTTACAAAATTCAATATTCATTAAATAGCAGTCCAGATTACAGATTCAGCCTATTGCTTTACTCAATCATAACTTTTTATCGACTTCAAACTGGGAAGTTGGAGGAGTGGGAGCAAGAGAACTAATAAAACATATGGAAAGATGAAGCCAAATGTGTGTATGTGCATGTTTTCTGAATGAAGTGCTTGCATTTGGTTCAGAAATAATGAAGAGTACAAATGAACAATGACATGCGAAGAGATGAAAATAGGTTTGATGTGTTCTCACAACACAACAGGTCCTCTGGAATCTTTGCAAAGAAGCTCTTTCAAATGAAATATTTTTTTGTGGGGGGGCTTCCTTTTATCTAAAAATGGCACTGTTGACAATGCATGTGTATCATTATGGAACACAACACAGATATAAAAATGACTCCATTCATAATGGTAGCATGTCTGTCTCTTGGTCTGGTGGTGATGCCACTGACTCATTTAAAGCTTCCAAAACATAAGGCAAATGAACTTTGCAACAAAATGGGGGCAGGATAGAAGACCACCCCCAAACATGCTCTCTTTCAGGACATACCATTTCACAGAGAAGAGGGATGTGTGTGTCAGCCTATTCCCCAAAGCACCCGAAGGAAGGTCAAGAAGTAACGGATGGAAACTCATCAAGGAGAGAAGCAACCTAGAACTTAAGGAGAAACTTCCTGACAGCTAGAACAATTAACCAGTGGAACGACCTGCCTCCAGAAGCTGTGAATGCTCCAACGCTGGAAGTTTTCAAGAAAACTTTGGACAAATATTTGTCTGGAATGGTATAGGGTTTCCTGCCCGAGCAGGGGGTTGGACTAGAAGACCAACAAGGTCCTTTCCAACTCATGTTATTCTACGGTATCTTTTATGTTCTATTCCTACTAATCCCTCGCACTCAGTGCTCTATTAAATTTGCTCAGACAGCTTTTGCCAAGTGGGGAAAGAGAGGTTTTCTCTCTTGGGTGGGCTCCCTAAAGATTTATTATATTTTTGAAAGCCTCGGGCTGTCAGATAACAGATGAAATTGCTATTAATGTAGTATTTGAACACGGTTTTCCTCTGGGTATCTTCTTGTTTAGACAGGTCTTTGGCTGGCTGTGGTGATTATGTTCCTTTGCTCCCGGCAGATTGTTTTCCATTCAGTTAGCTTCTATTTTCATTCTGCTTATGTTGGCTATCTACTCATTTTTTTCCACTGTTATCTCCTATTACTACTTTCATACCTTTTTTAACAAAAAAATTCATCACTTAACATTTTCTTGTAGTTAGCTGCTTTGAATCTGCAGTGCAGGCTGGTGGCCCAGGCAGTTGGAAGAGAGATAATGAAGTTACCCATTTAAAATATTTGCCCTGCAAAACAGGTTTCTTTTTTTAAAAAAATGTTATTTCTTGCATCCTCTCTTTTTTTTTTCCCCCTGAGAGCTCAAGGTGACTTATATGGAGGCTATGTCTAATCTTATTTGCACAGCAACAACCTGGTATGGTAGATAATATTGCAATTGGTTGATTGATTGATTGATTGGCCGAGAGGAAGTTAGTGCATTCCATAGTCAAGTGGAAACTTGATTTTTTTTTCTCCGTGGGTTTAAGATTTTAACTAGCTCTCAGGCATAAGAGTATTCTCCCCCCCCCCATATGAGCTCACAAACTATGTCCAAGTTCACCCAAAGTGGGTCATAAAATATGAAGAGCTAAGGCAAATCTTTAGAAGGCCAGATCCTGAAGTTGAAACTCAAATACTTTGGCCACCTAATGAGAAGGAAGGACTCACTGGAGAAGAGCCTGATGCTGGGAAAGATGGAGGGCAAGAGAAGAAGGGGACGACAGAGAATGAGGTGGCTGGATGGAGTCCCTGAAGCAGTAGGCGTGAGCTTAAATGGACTCCAGAAGATGGTAGAGGACAGGAAGGCCTGGAGGAACGTTGTCCATGGGGTCGCGATGGGTCGGACACGACTTCGCAATTAACAACAACAAAGGCAAATTGGAGAAGGAGGTTGATTTCTGGATAGGAAGCTGGGGTTTTTTTCCTAACAAAGAAAAAAAAAACAATGTGGTAGTTAATTCTTTTCATTATATTTTCACCGGTTTCTCATCTCACTAGACACAAATTTTGTTTGGCTCCTTTAACAGGACCAACAAAATAGAAAGAAAAAAAAAAGCCTGACAACTCCAAACTCATGAATATTCAATTACTTTTATAGGATTCTTTTTTTCCTAATCTGCTAGCTTCCTCATAAGCATTTTTTCCCAAATGAAGATAAATTTAATACGTTTGAGAAAAATGCACATTTGAATTAAGAAACTTTATTTCTGGCATTGCACATTTGGAATATATTTTCCCCAATAGGGACTTTGTTTTGCAAATCTTTGTCAACGATGTTGCAAAATTCAGAAGATCACAGATTTTGACTGGGGGGGGGAAGGCTGGGGTCCTCTTTGATGCTCAGCAGATTCAGCAATTAGTAAAAAAAAAATTGGGAGCAGACTGCACATACCTTGATATGGCAACTTCTAATGGAGGAACTAAAGAGAAAGAAGATTGCCAATTATAGTTTCCAGGAAGCACCTCGTGGACTTGATTCTTCACTCAGTGTAGGATAGTATTTGCTGATGGGAAGGTTTGTCCACCTGTGCTCTAGCAGATAAGGACCACTCTCAGCATTTTATAATGTCAAGGGTGACTCTGGGCTATTACTATTAGATGAAGCTGTTGGGGTCTATCTCTTTCCCAAAATTTCATTCCACCACAAAATTATAGGTCTGGAAGGGACTTTGGTGGTCTTCTAGTCCATCTGTCTGCCCAAGGCAGGAGTCCTTATACCATCCAAGACAAAAGATGATTTTTTCTTGAAAACCTCCAGAGATGGAGCGCCACAACTCTGGGAGGCAAGCTGTTCCATTGATTAATTGTTCTCACTGTCAGGAAATCCCTCCTTACTTCCAGGTTGGGTTTCCCTCTGACGAGCTTCCATCTATCGCTTCTACTTGCAGGTGCTGTGGAGAATAAATGGAGGTCCTCTCCTCTGTGACAGTCTTGCTGAAAGACCTCTTCTCTTTGTTAAGCTACACATACATGGTTCATTGTACTCTTTAGCTTACAGACCCCTTATCTGTCAAGGTTCCAACTGACAAACCCAATTAAGCAAACACCCTCAAGACATTCCAATCTCTTAATGCAAAACTTTATTGAGTACATCACTTTGGCACTTAATGAAAGCAAAATCAGCTCTGGCAAGACCCCTCCCAAACACATATAGTAAAAGCATTGAATTCTTCCTTCTCCCTCTTGGTCAGGTCACATTGCCCAATCAAGTAGAAAAATATTGTTATGAGAAAGCGTCTCTGGGTCTAGCCAGACACCTGGTGTAACGTCCTTGAGTCTCACGGTCTGGTTTCTTAATCTTTGAAATCTGCATGCCAAACATCTTCCTTCCCCCCCCCAAGTTTGTTGGCAAGCTGAGAAGCAATATATGTCACACCAGCAAAACTGTGCTTCGAAACTTGACATTATCATTTTTGTGGCTCTTCTCTGCACTCTTTCTAGGGCCTCAGCATCTGGTTGACTTCTCTTATTAGCAGATTTGGGGGAAAAAGTGGTGAGATCAGTTGTCTGTAATCCATAGATATTCAAAGTCAATTATTGACAGTGTTCAGATGTATAAATTTCCACATTCCATTAATACAAATACTGGGAGTTGAAGTCCACACACCTGGAAACTGCTAAGATTTGGGGGGGATACTGTTCTGTAATGGTTGGAGAGACATTGGCAGAACTGCAGAGGGGAAGATTGCACTGTGGCTGTGTTGTTTGCTCTGAAAAGGTTGTGCACACAGTGGTTTCATTTGGCACCATTTTCAAACACTCATGTGTGCTCTCACTTCGAAAATTCCAAACCCAAAGAGAACGAGACCCCATCTTTAAAGCCTTCGCAATTTGCAAAAAAATCTAAATCAAACAAAAGCAAGCTAATGTAAGCTTAAGCAGGCCACAGGCAGCTGCATTTCTCAGCAAGAAAAAGACAAAACGGGATGAATTTTGGCTCTCCCATTCTCATCAAACAAGAAATGTCAACGAATATAGGTTCATTTACCGGATTTTTCATTTGAGGTGTTTAACGCTTTGGGGTGGCTGTTTTTAATAGCCTCTGGAATCCAATACTGGGAATAAACAAATGAGGGTAAAATGCATTGTTCCATGAATGTGTGTCCTGTCTGTCTGCTTTTTTGGAGTTCCTCTCTCAAAATGACACTGAAGGAAAGAATCGTAAGGAAGAAAAAAAGACAAGAAAATAGAGAAATGCTTGTAACTAAGCTTGGAGGAGGGTGAGGTGAGTGAAAAAGCCAGAGAGAAATGCAACAATAAACTAAAAAGATAGGGCCCATTTCCCCATATTTAAAGGGCTGTTATCTCTTGGATCGTGAAATAAAATTGCTGTTTGTTCCAAACCTAGGTAATTGGTGAATAAAGGTTAGGACTCTTCTTCCCCGGGGTACCAAATATTTTGGAGCAGAAGAGGCTTGGATTCCAACTTTCCAAGCATGGGCTAATGTTCAGGAATGCTCTCCTATCAGATTTTCTGCACTGAATGGGTTAGAAAAGATCACACCCCAGGGGCACGAGCAGATCCAATCCAATTTTCCAGTCCACAAATTATAGCCCTGAAATTTGTCGGCGATTGCTAAGCCGGCAATTTTCAGGAGAGTTATTTTCTTCAAATGCTTTTGGGTCAACCCAAAGGTTCATTCGGTTGTTCAGCCTGTGGGTCTGACGGCACTCATTTCACTAAACATTTCAATAAACACATGAGCCCAAAGCCCCATGCTCTGGTTATATCATCATAGCTTCAATCAGACCCTTTGAAATTCTCAGAGGCCCCAAATGCATTTTCCTTCTCAACTCAATCTTGGTCAAGGATTGGATGTGGTTTTTCCCAGTCTATCTTTTGAATCATATTGAAGTGTTGAAGTCTGCTACACCATTTCTCAGCTGTTTTGTTCTCCTGCAAAACGCCTTCCTATTCTGTCTATGGAAATTCTCGGTCATCCAGATCATGGTTTGTCTCAAAGGCGCTTTTTCAAAAGGCAACATAATAAGGTAATAAATTGGGGGTTTGTAGTCACTGTGAGTTGTGGGGGAGCCTCGGAGGGAGGCTCAGCCAATCTCACTGTATACATGTTATATTTTGATAATAAAGTTCATTCATTCTTTCATTCATTCATAGTCCAGTTGCCTTTTGAAAAAGCACCTTTGAGACATCTTCCTATTCCGTTTTTTAACTTGCTTGTGGTAGGCGGTTTCACTGTTATTTTTGAGGTCATTTTATTTTGAACATGGCCTGTGGGCTTTCCACTTGTGGTATATTTTTTTCTGGGATGCCAAAATCTCCCTCGTTGCTCTCACTTCCCAAGTGGAAATTGACCAGTGGAAGAGAAGACTCCACCCCTGAGATTGAACAGATCCATCAGAAGCCAAGGAGACTGCAGACCAATGGATGGACATCTATGGAGATCCTCAGTCATCCAAGTCATGACTGTCCCAAAGGTGCTTTTTCAGGAGGCAACGGGACTTTCTTGTTCTCCTTTGAAGATGTTTCGCTTCTCATCCAAGAAGCTTCTTCAGCTCTGACTGGATGGTGAGGAATGGAAAGATTTACATTCCTTGCAGACAGCTGGTCATTTGCATTCTTTTAGAGAGTCGTTGAAGCCATTTGGAGGTTTACCTGTGTCCTCAAGGTCACCTGAGTAGTGCAAATATGTGTGGAGCCATCTTGGCTGCAGGATGTTTTCTGCCCTGTATCCCTTCGCTGTTGAAGACAGGCACAGGCTGTTGGGGATGAGTCTGTGTTGTCTGCATCGCAGACTGAAGTGCAGGTGGTTCCTGTAGTCTGCAATGTTTTCTGGAAATCCATTCATGCTCCCTCACCATTCAAAGGGCGTTCCTCCCAAAGTGCATAGCTAAACATCTGTAGAGAGTCTCAGTCATCCATAGACCACTGACTGAGTCATCTCAATCAATGGATGGACGATTGTACAGTGAAAGAATGAATATTGTTGCACATGAAAAAAAATCCAACTGTTGCTAAAGAGCCCCACACAGAAAGGTCTTCTCCTGCTTTGACCTGAATGAAGAAAATGAACTTTGGAAACTCCTCTGAAAATTGAAGAGAATTTCAATGAAACCTCTCTCGGCCCCCTGCAGTGATCCAACAGGTCAAAAGTGCAACGACGAGATATTTGGAAATAAAGCAGAAGCCAGCCTCATGATAGGACGGGAAAACCAAAGCATCTTTCAGAGTGAAAAACAGAATTTTTGGCACAGTTAACCATGATTCTGATAACGTTAAATCCTCTCTGGTGCTGTCAGTTTGGCTTCTGGCTTGCTGCAAAGCCCAGGCGATGCTGTCTCTTTCATCTCTCCACTCTGTAGTTAAGGGCAGCTAAGATTTGTCACTGCTGAAATCCTAGATCCCTCCCGATCCTAATTCAATCCAAAAGCTTGCTGTTCCGACATTAGCATGCTTGCTTTTAAATCTCCTTCCATGCTCAGCCATCTCTGGTAACTCTCGATTAAGTGTCAAAGGCAACAACCTGTAAAAGCTAACTGCATGAGGTCACAGTCTACCGCCATTCTTCACTTATCCTCTTGGTGACCCTGGAGAGCCCTGTGGGTTTCTCGGCTTCCAGTTCACCAATCCAATACATTAGGCAGTAATGAGACAAACCAAGACTTAGTTGAAAGAATTCAGGTATTGATGGATTCCTGCAGATGCTCAACTTTAAAAGAAAAATCTGTCCTTTTATTTATGGAGTGCAGTTTTCTACTTTGCCTCCTGACGCTCTCCTGATTGTGGAAAATCGAGACAAGGGCTTGAATGGAAATACCTTTTCTGAATAGATGCCGAAAGTATTCTGTAGATGAAAATTAAGGATGTCTTCAAAGATGTCTGGTCTTCTCTTGGAAACACCAAGATTAATTTTTACCTCCTGTGAGGACAATTAACCAGTGAAACAGCTTGCCTTCAGAAATCATGGACGCCCCATCACTGGAGGTTGTTACGAAGAGGCTAGACAATTACTTATTTGAAATGGTATAGGTTCTCCTGCTTGAGCAGAGGGCTGGACTAGAAGACCTCCAAGGTCCCTTCCAACTCTGATCCTATCCTATCCTATCCTATCCTATCCTATCCTATCCTATCCTATCCTATCCTATCCTATCCTATTCTACAATCTAATTCTATTCTATTCTATTCTATTCTATTCTCCATTCCATATTCTATTCTATTCTATTCTATTCTATTCTATTCTATTCTATTCTATTCTATTCTATTCTATTCTATTCTATTCTATTCTATTCTATTCTATTCTATTCTCCATTCCATATTCTATTCTATTCTATTCTATTCTATTCTATTATTTTTATCCTATCCTATCCTATCCTATCCTATCCTATCCTATCCTATTCTAGATTTAGATTCATCTAAATCTAGCCCTTACTGTATCACTATGTCCTGCATTCACACAGTTGTTGTTTTCTGCATTTTGTGAAAAAAAAGATATATTTGCACATACAGGTAAGGTTGGTGAAGGAATGCAAGAACTGTTGGCAGATAAAAGAGACAATAGATGACATTGCAGTCCCCTGGAAAATTTGGGGACATGAGTAAGACTCCAAATAACCGTGCCTTGATTCTGTCTGGGATAAAAGTAATGGAGATTCTATTCTGGTGCTCTGTGACAATAAAGTCGAACTCCAGCACAGGAGGTCCTCAAGTTAAGACCACAACTGAGCCCAATATTTCTGCTGCTCGGTGAGACAGTTGTTAAATGTGTTTTGCCCGTCATAAATACGAGTCAGTTGCCAAGCATCTGAATTTTGATCACGTGACCACGAGGACGCTACAAGTGTGAAAACGGTCGTGAGTCCTTTTTTTTTGCAGTGCCACTGTAACCTTGAACGATCCCTAAACAAACTGTTGTAAATCAAGGACCAACTATTGTCCTCTTTCGCATCTGTTTCTTGACCTGGCCAATCTCTTAGGATGGACATGTTGTAGCTTCTCAGGCTTGGTGCTCGTAGAACGTTGACGCATGGTTGCATTGAGGAAAAATAAGCTAGGAACGAGGACCAAAGCAATGGAAAATCCTTAGCAGGGGTTTACTCTCATTATCTTGCAGATCCCACAATCCCATTTGTATGCATGGGGTTGTATATATACATGCATGCACACTCTGCTCCATTCCTCCCCCCCCCTTCTATGCCAAATCCCAGCTAGGGAAGATAATTAGTCTTTCATAAAAGATCTATCTCCAAAGGCCCTTGTTTAATGGAACATGAGTGATTTATCACAGTAATTTCAACTTCTTTGAATGTCGAGAAGTCCCAATATTCTGAACAAAGTCTATTATAATATGCATAAATTATGCACCACAATATCCGCATTCCATGCAGTGGAGTTTAATAGCATTTTGTTCCATGTCTTTCTGGGGATGAGTTGATAGGGTTTTTTTTTTTTTTTCTTAAAGGATCTAGTGATAGAATCCTGGACTGATTAGATTTGTTCAACCTATTTAACAGATAGGAAAGTTCTCTTCCCAACGAAAGACACTTAAGGGAAGTCAAGAAAGGAAAGGAAAGGGCAGCCTCAAATACAATTAGGTGATATAATGAGACAATGGGTTTTGCAAATCCAGCCTTTTGACTTAGCAAGTTGTATGAGCTGGGCCATCATATTCAGCCATTACAAATCTTACCTGGGAGCCCAGCATGATCTGTGAACATAGGAAATATTATCTCTTAATTTAAGTTTAAGATTTGCAGGTAATCCTTGACTTACAACTATAATTTCCCCCCCCCCCCAAAACTGGAAGTAATCATAAAAGGCTTTATTTCTCTTTCATTTTTTCTGAATCAATCCCTCTATCATGCCTAGGTCATCAGCCACAATCTTTATAATTTTGCATTTATTTTCCATTTGCTTCTGGATTATTCCTGTTTTCTGCCAGCCAGTGTGAAGTAAATCAAAATCCATCAACTGATTAATGCAACTGGTAAATCAATCAAGAAGTGCAAAATGGCCATCTAAACATTGGTGGATTGTAGATGGGTTTCATCAGAGGCAACAGTCTATTTTTATGGACCGGTCATCGAGGCAATAAAGATTCAATTCTATTCTTGATCACTTTCACAGAGAAGATAGTTCAGTCATTGTTAGGTGGAAGCAACTGGATCCATGAGCGAAGGGTTCAAGTTGACTACTTTATTATGTTCTACATATAGTACAGGAATCTGCCCAGACTGCTTATTTTCTTTTGGGAACAAGCAGATAAGGTCTGATGGAACTTAGGGGTAAGTCAAAGTCTTGCAGCTGCACAAAGACTCGAAGCTAATTCCCCGTTTGATCCCTCCTCCTTGTGTGGTTGGCATTCTCCCAACAATAATTTAATCCACTGCAGAATTCCTCTTCAAAAGGCGACTTAAAGGCTTCCCTGAGAAAGTTCCCTTATCACAACAGAGTTGTAAAGCAGAGCAGCAAGCCACCCATTTTAACTTTGGATTGTCTTCTTCTTTTTTATTTAATGGGAGTTTAGAGCAGCAACAAAATGAATACAGATTGTGTCATTTCGGCTGCCTTCCCTTACCTCCGAGCAACAATCATAATAATTTTGCAGCTCAAAGTAATTTTCCAGCTTTTCTGCTCAACTTCATCTCCATGACTAATGTTTTAAGGGAATATTTTGGAGACGAAGAGAGAGGCATCTCCAATGCGGCGGGAATGAGGATAAGTCAGATGAATTTAGCACACTCCTTCCTTTTCTTCCATCAGCACACACATTTCGCTATGCACACGGAGGCTCTTAACAATAACAATCACTCTGGGCTGTCATGCAAAAAGAGAGCTATTCTATAGGCATGTGTGGATGGCATCTGTATGCCGAAGGAAGGGTGCTGTCTAAAGTGGGCTACAAATCTAGGTTAGTGGATTAAAGAGAAGTGATCTGGAGGCTTATCAGAACAGAATACAGAATTCCTTAAACAAACACAAGGGATCATCATCTCCAAGATAGGCTTTTCAAGATGTGTCACAATTATGGATGGACATGTCTTAGCAGGGGGCAGGGAGGCAATGAAAGGCCAGCATCTAAAGGATGCAAAGTACAGTCTAAACATCTTGCACAGGGGATAAGACAAAAGGAAAAGAGGAAAATAAGGGCTGAGGAGAACGGGAAGAACAAAAATGCATTCAAAATTGTTTGTAATTTAATGTTAAACTAGAAATGAATCATCTCAATCTTGTAGAGAGTTCAGCCAGGTGCAGATCTTCCGTTCCAAGGCCTGGAAGTCCTCCTTCCATTGTCTCCCTTAAATAATCAGCTTATTGTTTTTGCACTCTGAATATCTGACTTTTGATTCTTTTTCACTGGGGGCCAGGTTTAGAAGGTCGGTAGATGACAACAAGAAAAGTGTTAGAAATGTTCTGCAGCTAGAAAAAAGAATAATAATAGTAGCAGGACCAAAAAAAAAAAAAAAACAGCTAAAAACCTACTTCCTAATAAATTTTGACTTTAATTAAACTCAGATAATGGGAATGGCAATAAAGTGTAAAATCTTTACCTCAAATATGGTGTTTCTGGGGCAAAAAAGGGAGGGAACAATGGGGTCATGAAGCCCACAATCTCGAGTATTTTTCATCATTTTTGTCTGCAAGCAGTTCACTGAGAGCAGTTTTTAATACCAGAAGGCAGAAGTCTGGAGTTATCAGTGGTCTGACAGCTGAGATATTGATCCAGAGAAAAATATACGAAGTCATTTTCACCATCTGCCACGCAGGTGTCAGTCACAGGAGGTGCTGTGGAAATCTGGCTAGCAACCTTATGGAAGGCTACCAAGGGTTGAACATAGCTGGGAAGGGAATGCCTGCAAAATGCAAAAGGAAAATTTCCGGAGAAATTTCTCCTGAGGCAACAGATACGACAGTAAAGATTCCCAGAATTGTTTCTGTGTATGTCAGAAGGGAGGAGGAGGAGGAGGAGGAGGAGGAGGAGGAGGAGGAGGAGGAAGACAGGAAGGAAAGAAGACAGAAAGGAAGGAGGAGGAGGAAGAGGAGAAGAAAGGAAAGGAGGGAGGGAGGGAAGGAAGGAGGAAGGAAGGAAGGAGGAGGGGGAAGAGGAGAAGAAAGGAAAGGAGGGAGGGAGGAAAGGAGGAGGAGGAGGAAGACAGGAAGGAAGGAAGGAAGGAGGAGGAAGAGGAGAAGAAAGGAAAGGAGGGAGGGAGGAAGGAAAGGAGGAGGAGGAAGACAGGAAGGAAAGAAGACAGGAAGGAAGGAAGGAGGAGGAGGAGGAGGAAGAGAAGAAAGGAAAGGAGGGAGGGAAAGGAGGAGGAGGAAGAAAGGAAGGAAAGAAGACAGGAAGGAAGGAAGGAGGAGGAGAAGAAGAGGAGAAGAAAGGAAAGGAGAGAGGGAGGGAAGGAAGGAGGAAGAGAGGGAGGGAGGAAGGAAAGGAGGAGGAGGAAGAGGAGATAAAGGTCATTTAGATGGGAGTCATTGGGCCAAATTCTCACAGTCTTGTTTTGGGAAAGGAATGCTAAGTCAGCCCCCTTGCCCTCTATGGGAAAAGTTAGGACTCACATCTAACAAATGAATGAAGAAATACATTTCGGAGGACAGTGCCGTTCAGCTCAAGGACCTCAGATTTGATAATGTTCTGCACAACCTGCTTTTGTGAGTCTCTCTTTGTTCACAGAGGTGACCTTGAGATTTTTGAATGGCCATAGGGAGCAGCATCCTGCTCCATCTTACTTTTCCATGGGCTGAAACTTCCCTGACTTGGTTTCTGAAAGTCCTCTACTTTCTTTTCTGTTTTCCCTCACCCCCATAGCTGCTCAGAAGACTCGCCTTTCTTCTGCTTCATGGAATCAGCAATAGAATGGAGAAGGTCTTCATTCTCTACCATCCTTAAATGTGACCTCTCAGAGGTTGAATTATCCCTTGTTATCCGGTAGAAATAGAAAGCGAGGCAAATACGAATCTGAAATAGCTTGATTACCAGGAATAGCACTTTCCACGAATAGTGAGAATGAGGTGAGAAAATAGCCAAAGAGCACTTCAGCTTTAGGAAGTTCACAGAGTCCATGCAACGTGGAGTGTTCTGAGTGGTTAGCTGGAGAAAGACCGAAGCAGAGAGCCACAAGCGTTGTCTATGATAGCACCAGAAAATGTCATGAGTCACCCAAATGTCAAGCCTGGGATTTGAAATGCAGAGCCAGGAACAAAAGCCACCGAAGACGGGAGTTTGAGTGGGCCTGCAGACTGTTCTTATATACCCTCAAGCTGGTACGCTTTGATTAGGGGCATTGCTGTCCTCTTCTCTTAAGCAGACATAATCAGTTTTTCTCAGGCCTTCATAGCTCTCATTACGTAATTAGGCTAGGTGCCCTACCAGGTGCTGGCCTCCCATTATTAGCTGAATTGGATTTTGCCTCCACAGACTCATTATCTCTTGAAGCTGCTGTAGGTACCTGATTGCCTGCTAGCGTTTTTTTTTGGGGGGGTGGGTGGGTTCTGTCTAGTCTGTTTCTTCAGCCTCTGATTGAGGGCAATCAGGAAGACCATAATATAAACTGTATTCGCCTGTGATAGCCTGGGAAAAGAACCAGGAGATGTTCACACAGGGAGAGCCATTTGATGGATGGGAAGATGCTAAGAAACTAGCAGACGGTGAGTTGTGAAGTTGGAGAAGGAAAGAAAAAAGGGGAGAGAGAGAGAGAGAGAGAGAGAGAGAGAGAGAGAGAGAGAGAGAGAAAGAGAAAGAGAAAGAGAGAGAATAGGTATAGCGTTTAACCCAGCTGTACCTAGTCTAGCTTTCACCAGATCCATGGTTCCCTTTATTCCACTCAGTTGCATCTCCTGAGGAACTGATCAAGAGACACAAGTTGCTTTCAAATGTCTGTGGAGATTTTCAGTCATCCAGGTCATAGTTATGTGGGGAGAGAGAGAGAGAGAGAGAGAGAGAGAGAGAGAGAGAGAGAGAGAGAGAGAGAGAGAGAGAGAGAGTCTTGAACTGCTGAAGAGATGCAGATTCCAAGATGGATGAAGACCAACATAGAGGTATCACTCTAGGGGTGGCAATTTGGTATTCAGGAAGAAATGTGGGATCATTCTTGAGAGCTCGCAAATAGATCTCTCTGTGTGTTTATTTAAGTTGCTGGGTTTAAACTGCTGGGATGAAGTGGGCTTTATGAGTGCAGGAATTGGATCTAAGCAATGATTATGAAGCGATTCATATAACTATAATGACATATATTTGCAAGACACACATTCTAGGGGCAGCCAAAGCTTAGAACCTATCTGTCTATATCCTACTCAGACCAAAGTCAAAAAAGCATAAAGTGTGCTTTGAAAGAAAGTAAGAAGGAAATAAACTGGATTATCAATCTCTTAAATAGAACACAGGGTCAATAATAGATGAAAAGGAGATTTAGAATCAACACTTAACTCTCCTTTTACACCCTACTGCCCCTTTGTGGTCAGAAAGACAGGAGATGCTGATGAATCTCTTGCACTGGATTTGTATTACCCCACCCCCCAAAAATTATATATCACGTATCGGCCATTTTAGGACTGGTCAGAATCATCGTTTTCTCAAAATGCTTTCCAATAACCCAACTGCAAGACACAGAATTGCCTGAAAACCCATGATGAAATTTACAAGCCCAAAAGGCAAGGTGAGGGGAAAAGACTAGCGATATTTTCCACCTGACTGCAGTAGTGTTCAGTTTCAGCGCATTGGACAATGAGCTGTTGAAATGGGGCTCCCAAGAAATGTACAACCAATGCACTCAAACAATTTGAAGATTCAGGCAAAGCTAGAAGAGTGCCTTTTGTGCCGAATGTTACTGAACATACCACCACATTAGATAAGCCGGCAGGCTATAAAACCCTTGCTTTCAAGAGCTAAGTAGGAGGTCACCTCGACAGCCTCACCTTCTGAATGATAGAGCATGGTTGTCAGGGAACTTGTTAGCAAAAGCCATTTATAACCTTGAGCAAATTCAGATCCACCCTTCACTCCTGTCACTTCCTCTGTCAAATGCAACATCTATTAACTCTCTACATCTATTAACTCTCCAACAGATATGGAGAGGAAGAACAATTCCTTGTGCAGGTTCAGTCACATTCTTTTAAACAAAAGATTCCGGTGTGATACAGTTGTGAGAAAGGCTACTCAGCTGTACAGATAGCTGCCAAGGCTAATCCAGACAAAGGCATATCCTTGTCCTTCGAGCTTCTGCTTTTCCTTGATGCTTATTTCTCGCTGAGTAACCTTGCTGAGAAAAAAAAAATGAGCCATGTGGCTCAATTAAAGAAGAAGCTTTTACTCCACAGTTTCCCAGAAGCTGAAGGTAAACAGAGATACCTGCTGTTGGCAATTGGAAATCAGAAAATCTGACCAGGGGCTTCCACAAAGAAGAAAGAGTCAAGCTATTCTCCAAAGCGCCTGAAGGCAGGACAAGGATGGAAACTGACCAAAGAGAGAAGCAACCTAGAACTAAAGAGAAACTTTCTGACAGTTAGAACAATTAACCAGTGGAACAACCTGTCTCCAGAAGAATGCTCCAACACTGGAAGTTTTTAAGAAGAGACTGGACAGCCATTTGTCCGAAATGGTGTAGGGTTTCCTGCCTGAGCAGGGGGTTGGACTAGATGATCTTCCAACTTTATTATTATTATTATTATTATTATTATTATTATTATTATTATTATTATCAGTAGTAGTAGTAGTAGTAGTAGTAGTAGATGAAGATGAAGATAACCTTTTTGTTAATATCAACTCCTGACAACTACATGAGCAAATCCATGGTGTCTAAGCAACACTTCCAGAAGTGATTTGGCATTGCTTTCTTCTTAGGGTTGAAACAAAGTGACCGGCTCAATATCAACCCACCTTCCTTCTATGCCTAAGGTTGTTCTGAAACTAAGTCTCCGTATTATTATTATTATTATTATTATTATTATTATTATTATTAGTAGTAGTAGTAGTAGTAGAGTTGGAAGGGATCTTTGAGTAGAGTTGAAAGGGACCTTTGAGGTCTTCTAGTCCAATCCCCTGCTCAGGCAGGAAACCCTATACCAGAGGCTCCCAACCTTTTCTATACCCCACACCCCTAGAACGCTTCTGATATATTCTCGCACCCCTTACAAAAGTTCAAAATAATGGCAATGAATTATGCATATACACCATAATTTTGAAAACTCAAGTTTTCGCACCCCCTGGAACATCGTCTTGCACCCTCGGTTGCGAACCCCTGCCCTATACTATCCTAGTTTCCTAGTATGCCTAGTGCAATATTTTAAACCGTAGACCATTAATTCTAATAGCTTATCCACACCAAAGGAACATGGTGGGTGGGTTGACAGATGTTTTTTTTTTTTTTTGTCATTCAAAATATTATGGGTTGCATTTTAACAAACATGTAGGCAATTCTGTTTTAGAGATTCCTGTTCTTACTCACAGCCTGGAAAGAGAGGACTATTAAAACAGCACCTGCATAGGGCACTCCTGGGGAGGGTTACTCTTTATTTTATTGTTGTTGAGTGCCACATGACAAGTGCCCGTGGCATTCTTGCTTGGGGAAGGAATAAATCTAAAAATCTGCTTTCAATCTCCAGCATCTCCAGGGAAGGCTGAGAAACTTGAAAGAGTGGGTGATAATTGATGAGGGCTAGCTTTCTTCGAGCTAAAGAAATATGGGAGTTGAAATCTCAATCTATCTGTCAGGGACAAGATTGGAGGAAGATCGATCCATCTGGAGAGTCAATACATTGATCGCTTTCCAGAATGTCAGACAGATTTCTTTTCTCACCATGCCAAAGACTGACCTGTACAGAAAGCTACAACATTACGGAGGCTGAAATCACTGGCAGTCAATATCACTGTGATGATCTTAAATTCTAACCTAAGAGATACCGAGAGAATACAAACACATTCTTCTCTCTGTGTTCTCGACTTCATTTCTCAGTTTCTTAACTTGCATCTGTTTTCTATACATGTTTTTCCTGCAAAACATCCAACGAAGGATTTTTCCCTCTTTTAAATACGTTAGGAGGCATTAAAAAAAAAACCTACAATGTTCAAACATGGAAAAAAAAGCATCCTTGGCAGCTAAGGAAAGGTAAAGAACACTTATTAAATCCACCCAGTGCTTCTTTTCAGCAGATTGTTTTTTTTTTCTCTCCATCAAGATATTCGTTATTTGCTGATGGCTTATTTAACTCTTTGACATATATAATGATAGTTATGTACATGTTGTTTTAAGGCCACGGGCAGACTCCACGTCTCCGAGGGGATTGTCTAATAATTTGAGTTATATTTTAAGATGAGCTTATACTGGGAAGCTGCTAGTGTATGAAGGTCCTGAATGGGGGCAGGGAGTATAAGAATATGGGTCAAATGCTCCCAATAGATTTGGGCTCCTTCTTGTTCAATTTTGAGGTTAATTCAATTTAGCCACTGACGTGCTTTTTCTTCCTCTTATTCCAGTGATGGCGAACCTTTTAGAGACTGAGCGCCCAAAACCCGCCCCCTACCCCTGCTCTGCCTCCCGTCCTGCCTGCCCCACCCCTGCCCTGCCTGCCCGCAGGACCACGCACCGCCTCCATGGCCTGCCGCAGATCACTCAGGCAGCCCTGCAGCACCATGGCAACCACGCCCTCCGCCCACACCCCACAGCATCATCTGCACGCTATGAGGCACGAGCGCAGAATCTTGACCCTGCTGCCTAGCTATCTCCTTGGCTGCACTGCTCCATGCAGGCCACGCCTGGTGGGGAGGCGAGGCTCAGGTGAGAGGGGGCCACAGGGGGAGCCAGGGCTGAGGCGACGGCATGCCTGCCCACAGAGAGGGCTCCGAGTGCCGCCTCTGGCACGCGTGCCATAGGTTTGTCACCACTATCTTATTCCCTCATTGGAGCTAGAGGGAATGGCCTTGCAGGACAGGGGGAAGAAGCATTACCAAGACAATGAATAGACAACTGAGGCTTGACCCATTCCAATAAACTAGCTTGAGCAAACACCTCAGACAAGCCACTCCTAAGTTCACACAAAGATAAGGTGACATTCAAATTTTGCATGATTATAGCTGCTACAATAAAAGTAGTCCTGGGTCTATATGACATTGGTATCATGGTTCCGATAGATGAAACCAATTAAAAGAACTTCAAGGCAAGAGTTTCTTCCTCAAAGAACATTTTATTCAGGAAAAAAAGTATCAGCACTTACATAGTTGAACACAAGACTGAGATTCCCTCCCCCCAGATACAAAGTAACGTTGCAATTCCCACCCCACAAAATCTGTCATAAATCACATTCTCCAATTAGAGCAAAAACCTTTTTCTCTCCGGCTCCTCAGCCTGCCAAAAGCTTATCAGACAATGTCCTTGAGTTCCCACACTTCTACATTGTTATGGCTAGCTAAACCCTCAAGCATTTACCCCATCCCCCTTTCTACATCTGAACTCTAAAAGAACAGAAAAGGCTTTTCTAAAAGAAAAGCAAAGATAAAATGGCTGCTGAATCTCAGTTGTCAGAGCGTGGACATCCGTTGTCACAGCGTTGACAATTGGTTTCTTAGTCTTGTCTTAGTCTGGGCTGCTGGTGGAGGGGGAGAGGTTTAGAATTAGTCAAATCCAAGTTATTTCTGCCTCATGAGACTCCTGTTGCCTTAGGAGAGATCTCCAGAGCTTTACTCCTGAAGGCCCCACTTAGCTTGTAAAATGTAGGAAACAAAAGTAATACCAATTTCAGGAAAGTTCCCAATCAGAAATCCAGGCAGTTCAAATGGGCATAAAGATTTATTGCAAGCTTAAGCTTGCTACAAAATTCTGATCTACTAACAGTCCAAGCAAATTGGCGGTAGATAAGAGTCAATGGAACTCAAGGTGAGTGGGACTTGAAGGGACGCGAGACTGATGATGCGTTTGACTCCTCGCTCAGACTCAGCCTGGTCACTTCCTACAAAAGTATTATTTAATGCCAGTCTGGAACTAACTAAAGAATTTTGAAAACTGTCACAATACTTTCCCAGATATAGCTTATTTATTTTATTGTGTTTATTTGTTTCTCACATTCAAATGGACGCCCATCTCACAAAAAGTGACTCTAGGTGGCATATGATTTAATGAGTTAATTAATGAGTTAATGAGTTAATTAAGACAGAGTCACTTTCTCCCAGTTCTTGCAACACCTGGACTGAATTACCTTTGTGAAGATGAATGTTCCCCTGGCTCACACCTAGATTTCCCACCACCTCTCTCATCAATTTGAAGAACAATTCTTCTCTGACAAAGGATGGATGGCTGAGATATGAATCAGCATAAATGGCAGGGGACACAAACTCAGTTAAAGTCCAGACCAAGGGGACAACCCATGTAACTCCTCATAAGTAATGTGCTACATTTGCATAAGGTCGTCTTTATGGATAGCAGCAATGTAAAGATTTATTAGGAGTCCTGTACCTGCGTGCCAGGTAGATCAAATACAACAGATCAGATTTAGAGTTCAAAAAGGCTAGATGTTGGGCCATCTTTCTACTACCTCTATCTAACCAATTGGTCATAAATCTGTCATTGTGCTTGATGGTCTGGACTTTGTACAACTTTAATTCTCAGTTGCATGGGGTGATCTACAAATATTGCGACCCATTAATAATCTGCCTATGGGGTAGAATTTTGACCAAACTAGATTTCCAAAGCAACAAAAAGGAGATCAAGATTGTGTAATATTTATTGCTGTCATTATCCAACTAGCTGGCTTTTAGAGTGGATCCCTTCCTTCCTTCCTTCCCTCCCTCCCTCCCTCCCTCCTTCCTTCCCTCCCTCCCTCCCTCCCTCCTTCCTTTTAAAATCTGTTGGCACTTTTGCATGCAAGAATACGAGTGGGAAGACCAAAAAGCACACTACAATCCCCCATCCTTCTGAAACAGAAAGGTATCTTAAACTTGAGAGAAGTCCAAGATTTGCAGAAGTTTTAAAAACCATCAAGAAGAGAAGTATCAAAGATAATGAGCATAAAGTATTAGGTACTCATGAGTACAGGAAGCAGGATGCATGAAAAAAATGGCTGAAGTTCAGAACTTCTGAATTTTTCTGATGATCCTACGTGTCCAATTTGAATCAGACCTAAGTGGTATCCAGATTTTTGAAATGGTAATGCTGATTAACTCAATCTTTAGGGCAAAGAAGCAAACAGGGTTTATTGGTAGGGTTAAATACAAGCAACTCCCACAGGGTAATAAAGAGATTTTTCTTTATCCCTTCAATTCTGATGGTCATCTGAATTTGTGCAACTCAGGCCTGGAAACCCAAAGTTCAAAATATATGCAAGATACTAAATTGCATAATCCTGGTCCTAAACTCAAAATAGGTATCACTATCTAAATGTGCAAATCTGGAGCAGAGGACTTTTTACACACTCACTTCTTCCCTTTTATTTCAGGTTATGTCTATAAAAAAAACAGTACATTTTCTACTTCATTTTATTCTCATTAGCTCCAAATTAGGGCAAGGACCTTGATGCACTGACTAGTTGATGTTGCTAATGAACTCAAGTCTTGAAAATTATAAGGGCTGGGAAGAATAGAGATGAGGCAGCTATCCCAAAGGGACAGACTATTAGTCTCTGAGCAATCTCTAAGTAGCCAGAATTATGGATTGACAAGGTTCTGTAATTAGTTCTGACAGTGTGGGATATGTATACATATGTATATGTATATACATATACATATGAGCCATCGAGATAGAAAAACGCCCACACAGCATGAACAAACGAGATGATACCTCCCGCCTACTAGCCATTTGGAAACCCATCCTGATTGACAAACGAGTCCCTAACACAAAGAATGACATCAGACCACAGCCAAGCTCCCACCCAATCAGTTCATAGCCCCACTGGCAGTTAAAAGGAAGAAACAGCTACGATCACACATTGCTCCTCGAAGCATGAAGCCGAAAACACCAGCCTGAAGATGACGAATGGGACTTCGTCGAAACGTCGCCAAGACACTTCCAATTTTACGCGGGAGAAAACCCGAACAACCAAAGACCTATATATATACACATACATACATACATACATAAATATATATATATATTTATGTAAGAAATAAAATAGTCTGAGCACCAGGATAATATTAAAACAATACAAAAGTTAAAGCTAAGCTTTCATCAACCAACACTGCCGACATCATCAGAGCATAATACAAGATTACTGGGAGTCCTTTTTATATTGCCAGATGACTCTGTGCCTGGCTTCTCGATCTAGTCATCAGTCTGTCTGTTTTCTCCACTTGGTTTGTTCTTAAAGGGCACGCATCTCTTGCTGTGTTGGTATCTTCCGAGGTTGCTATTTTCTTTTTCCTGGGCTCAATCACTTTCTTTCTGCTAGCATACGCTGGTTGCTTTCACTCGCTTACACTTATCCCCTTTTTGGTTCTATTCTGGGGTCCATCTGATCTTCCTTAATGGGGTTGTGCGCATGTGTGCTTGGGGGAGGGGGTATATTGAGTTGATCTGGGCATCTATCAGGGAAGTCTCTGATGGATATTTATCCACTTCTGGTTGTCCCCCCCATCTTAAGGTCCTTTACTGCTTGATCATTCATTGGGTTTTTCGATTCCCCTTCATCGTTTGCTAGTTCTTTTGCCCTTCTTGTGCTCATGCAGGGTCCCATGGTGTAACTTTCCATCATTTGCTCATGGGTCTCTTTTTTGTAGTCGTCAGTGGAGTGTCTCATCCCTCCCCTCTTGTTGGCGGGGGTCATGGTGCGGGTGTCCCGTGGGTTGTCATCCAGCCACCCGTGTCGTTCTCACCCATAATTATTTCTCCTTGTTGTAGGGTGGATTGGGGTGTGCATATTTGGAGTGTCTATGGGGGGTGTTTTTTGTCTCTTCTCTATTCCCCTTGTAGGATATGTTGTGAGTTCGTTATCGCACAAATGGGTTGCCTCCCCCATCCCCCTCTTCCCTCTGATCTTGTGTGGGGGGGGTGCAGATTGCCTTCATTGTGAGCTACGGTGTTGTTTTTCCCATATCTTAAGTATTTGGTATGCCGGGCAAAGTTTTATGTGGCGATTGACAGAATCGCCGTCAGAAAGCCAGGCTTCCTTGAGTAGGTGGCCTCCCTTAGTGGTATCCCTGGATATAGGTTGTGCACTGGAAAGATCAAATTCATGCCCATAGCTGGTCATATGGGTCCAAATCTGTGAATAGGGTTCCTGTCTTTTAACTGCCAGTGCATGCTCATGCACCCTAGTTTTTAACCTTTTAGTAGTCTCCCCAATGTAATTGCAGGAACAGTCCTTGCACTTGATCTTGTATATTATCAAAGATTTTTCCTCATTGGGGAGTGGGTCTTTTGGGTGCATGATCTTGGTCTGTAAGGTTTGATCTGGTTTATGGGCCACCTCTATATTAAAGGGGGCTAGTAATCTGGCTGTTGCCTCCAACACACTATTGATATATGGGAGAGGGATGCGCACATTTTGCGTTGTCATCCTATCGGCTTTTTGCAAGTCTTCACGGGATCTGTGTGGTCTACTATACTTCCTGATAAATTCGGTAGGATAACCATTATACTTACAGGTTTGAAAGAGGTGGTTTCTTTCTTCAGTTTTGGTCTTGGTTGTACTGCAATGTGAGTCTATCCATTTGAATAATGTTCTTACACAGCTGATCTTGTGGGCCACTGGATGGTTGCTTTTATAGTGGAGGGTCCTGTTGGTATGAGTCAGTTGCGGTATACCCTTGTGTGTAGAGTCCCATCTGGTTGGCGGTGGACCAACACATCCAAAAAGGCTAAGGAACCCTGGTTCTTCTTCTCTGCTGTGAAGCGGATATCCGGGTATACGGAGTTTAATGCATCCATAAAGTTGGCCTTTCATTTCTGAGAAGAAAAATGATGTAAAGCCAAATCAGAATTGCTATTTTTGTTCTGACACAGAGTTTTGTTGAAGTTATGAGGTGAGAGAGAGATTGTATGTTTTCAGTGGCAGTAGGTGTTCATTTTCTCTTCCTTTGAATGTCAGTATAAAGTCTGGTTTTTAAAAAAAGACATTCTGTTGTCAAATGGATTTTTTTTTTAATTTTCTGAGAGATTGGGCAATGCTTCCTTCAGCTGTGGAAGAAAGAGTGAAAGGGAGAATGAGAGAGAGGGAGAGTGGTGCCACGTTATCTATGTATCTGATTTTTTTTTCCCTCTCTTGTGGTAGCATTATAGAATGCAAACTAAAAACATTTTCTTTGCTGTTAGTTCTGGCAATGTTGGGCGTGAGACTTAGAATATGTTTTCCTTAAAATTAAACCGAAAAGAAAATTGCAAAATGCTCAGCCCCAGCTCCCCCAATGACATTGTTGCATCACAGCCACACTCCCTAGGGCCCTCTGAACCCCAAAGTTTCAAAATAATGTATTTAATATCTCACCTGCCTGAACAATCCAGATGGCTTACCATGGACACCTCCCTCTGACTAGAGCAGGGATAGGCAACCTTGGCTCTTTTATGACTCGTGGACTTCAACTCCCAGAATTCCTGAGTCAGCTATGCTAGGAGTTGAAGTCCACGAGTCATAAAAGAGCCAAGGTTGCCTACCCCTGGACTAGACCAATGTTGCTCAACCTTGCAACGAAGGGGGGGAAAAAAGCAACCGGCTTATTTGTTCATACACAACTGTTATGAAGTCAGAATGTTGTGACTGAATTCTCGATGGATTGCACCATTTGAAACAGTAGGTGGGGGTGATGTGTAAAATAGTACTTCCCATCTTTTCTGGTACATCAGGAAAAAAAACTTTTAAATTTTTTTCTCCCTTCTGGAAGATGCTTTTTGGTAAGAGTACAAGTAGAAAGGGAAGGAGAAAAAGAGGAGGAGAAGGAATAATAGAGTTTGATGGAATGGAACGGAACAGAACAGAACAGAATAGAATAGAATAGAAATAGGGAATAGAATAGAATAGAATAGAATAGAATAGAATAGAATAGAATAGAATAGAATAGAATGGAATGGAATGGAATGGAATGGAATGGAATGGAATGGAACGGAACGAAATAGAATTAATGGAATAGAATAGAATAGAATAGAATAGAATAGAATAGAATAGAATAGAATAGAATAGAATAGAATAGAACTGGAAGGGTCTTCTAGTCCAGCCCCCTGCTCAAGCAGGAGAACGTACACCATTTCAGACAAATGGTTGTCCAGTCTTTTCTTTAAAACTTCCAGAGTTGGAGCATTCACAACCTCCGGAGGCAAGTTGTTCCACTGATTAATTGTTCTAACTGTCAGGAAATTTCTCCTTAGTTTTAGGAAGGGACCTTAGAGGTCTTCTAGTCCAACCCCCCATTTAAGCAGGAAACCCTATACCATTTCAGACAAATGATTGTCCAATCTCTTCTTAAAAATTTCCAGTAATGGAACATCCACAACTTCTGGAGGCAAGTCGTTCCATTGATTAATTGTTCTGTCAGGAAATTTCTCTTTATTTCTAGGTTGCTTCTCTCCTTGATTAGTTTCTACCCATTGCTTCTTGTCCTGCCTTCAGGCGCTTTGGAGAACAGGTTGACCCCTTCTTCTATCTTCAGCGTGATGCAGTATATCTCAGTGGATAAATTCAGAATGTTATCAGAATTGTATTCTTTTATTCTCTTCTGCAAGAGGTTTCTGTGAGTGGCTCCCACATCCCAGAACCATCCCAGTTCATTCCTAAACAGGGAAAGGGTTTTGTAGAGTAGAAAATGAAAATCCTATTAAATCTTGAACAGCTGCTGCAACAAACCTTTATTTTGGTCTATGCTTCTTAATCCTCTGCTAGCTTCAATAAGTTTTTGTCAGTGCCAGGCAAGATAGGGGACTAAAAATTCACCAAGTGTATCCTTTTCCAAGTAGCTTTGTCCATTATAGGCAACACTAGGACAAAGGCGGTTGAGAGAAACCATAATTAAATGTACCTTTTATCAAAGGCTTCAGATTTTCTCGGAAGGCTTTCATGTCTTGAGTAGGTCAAGCCACTTGTTTTGGAAACCCCAGGAGTTTAAGCTGCTTGATGGGTAAAATTGCTTTGAAGTTTCAGTTATATTTCAGAACTGTCGTGGTGTCAGTTTTGCAATGCTGGAGCTTGATATGACCTAGCAGAGGGAGAAGACTATTTCTGATATTTCTTTCCTTAGATGAAGCCTTCTCCATGGAACATGTCCTTTGAGGCCATCTTCTTTTTCCTCCCTCTTTCCCCTACATCTCTCTCTTTTTTTTTGTTACTCCAAGCCTTGATCTGCCGTACAATTTCATCTTCTTTCTCCTGCATGCTAACTTGGTTTGTGCTGTTCCAAATTCAGCCAGGTCAGTTTCCTGATCTAGTTCAAGGTATTGTGTGAAGGTGGGCCTGGCAGTTAAAAAAAACTCCTGTACCATGAATGAACCGTCTGTGCTTCAGTGGAATTGTGTGCTGTTCTGCATTTCAAAATGAACTCTTGGGGAAATTTGGAGAGGAATTTCTCTTCTTGCAACGCCTATTCCTAGTCTTATTATGCGGTCGGGAAAATTCTATTGTTCAATTAAAGAAGACTAACTGTGGCAGGAAAGGTCATAAAATGGGGCAAAACTCACTTAACAAATGTCTCACTTAACAACAGAAAGTTTGGGCTCAGTTGTGGCCTTAGGTCAAGGATTCCTTGGAAACAACTATGACAAAGTTCTACCTAAAAGAAATATTCAGTAAGACTCTAATTTTTTTTTTTACCAACTTGTAGATAAATCCTTGTGTTGAAATGGCTCAGTGCCATCAGAACAATTTAGGAAAAAATGAGCAGAACAAGGTGTATTTCCCATCCCGAGTTTCTCAGCCATAAAGCAAAAGATGTGAATTTACCAAAATTCATTTCTGTTCTCCAGAGATTCTCCCATTTTGCTGTTCTGCCACTAAATAATGAAAAATACAAATGACCAGAGACATTTATGTGAACATAATCAATCCTCCTGGTCTCCAGAATTTTTTTTCCCCCAAGAACCTATATTTGTACAGATGTCCTAAAAAAAGCACAAAACCTATCAAACACACCGTTATTCCTGTGAGACCTTGAGTTCATTAGTGGAAGCTACCAAGCCTTGCTGAGATGCAACTAATTGTCAAATGGGAAATGAACAGCAGGATAAATTCCCAGCAAAGTAAGTCATTAACATTTGCCGTTTGCATCCAGAAAATCTAGTAAATCAAAAATGTAATGACGTAGAGAGACAAAATATCTTTACTAATTGGGATTAATTTGCTGCAGAGGGATGGCCAAACTTTATGGGAGGGCAGGAAGGCTACTTGTTAATGTTAGTTTCTAAATTGCACTTGGAAGGAAATAAAAGGTGTGTTTGGAAGGGCGAAGAAGATCCATATTGATTGTTATAAGCTCCAGTTTGTTTTTCATTATTGCAGAGCGGCGATAATGCCGTTGTGTGAATGACAGTGAGAGGAATACTGCATTCTGACAAGCAAGGTGACTAAGGTTTAGACAGAGTAAAAATTAGAGTGGATTGTGCAACTAAGCTACTGCAAAAGATTGAATGTTCTGCTACCCTTGATGGCTGGGAAATTACAGAATATTTGCAACACAAAAACATGATAAAATAATACTAGTTTATACTACACTGATTAAACAGGAGGTAAAGGTTTCCAGTCATATCTGACTCTGTTTCTTAGCCCAGGGAGACAGCATTATCCAAAGATGCTTCCATGGTCTATAAACTGGGTGCATGGAATGTGGTTGCCTTCCCACCAAAGTGGTACCTATTTATCTACTTGCATTTTCATTCTTTCAAAGTAAGATGGACAGGAGCTGGAGCAAGGAACAGTAGCTCACCCCATTGAGTAGTGCTAGGGTCTCGAACCTGGGCTGTCAGCTCTCCAGATGACAAGCTCAGTGTCTTTAACTGTTGAGCCAATCATGCCGCAATCAATTAACAGAACTAACAAATGCATACAACCGTACTGATAAAGGAGAATATTTGTAGCTGCTGAAAATCAGAGGAAGACTTCTTCGTCCAATATTATAGGATAATGCAATCTCCATATCCAAAAAGCCCATAGTTATTAATATCTTGACAAATTCCCCTATGTTGGGGATACAGCCAGAAAGAATGTATGACTGAACAACAATTGATCCAAAGTTACGGTAATAGTTGTGGAGAGTTCAAAATGTGGCAATAGGATAAGACCAGACCATATGAGTTAATGTTGCCATTTTTGAGTTGCATTTCCAACATTAGAATGATTGCAGTGAACATTAACATTTGCTTTTAAGCAATTGCTGTTGATGCATTTATTTCATTTTATGTTCACAGCAAATTCCATGTTGTTTGAAGCAACTCCCCTTTGGTCATTCAGTCTCGTTACCCCAAAGTTATATATGTAACTGATATTAATTTTATCAACTTTTTGCTCTCGTGTCAGAAGCAAAAAGGTTGAAAGGATTAGCCAGTGGTGTCACTGTTGCCATGGGATCACCCATTTGGTGGGTCCTTTCATGTCCCTAGTACAGGGGTAGACAATCTTGGCTATTTTATGACTCGTGGACTTTAACTCCCAGAATTCCTGAGGCAGCCATACTGAGGGGAAATGGAGAGGTTTCCAAGCTGAGCCATGCTGGTTCAGGAATTCTGGGAGTTGAAGTCCATGAGTCATAAAAGAGCCAAGGTTGCCTACCCCTGCCCTAATAGGAGCTGGAGGGAAGAACGAGAGCTCAACCCTGCCCCATGGCAGCTCTCGGGTCTCAAACGCGGTCTTGCTAATCTCCTGCCCAGCATTCCAATCACTCAAGTCATCGTGCTCCTATTTTATCAACTGAATCTAGTCTATGACTTCCCCCCCCCCTCTGGGATAAGATCAAAAATCAGGGAATGCTTTTAAAGTATTCCATTCTAGCCTAACTGTTGGAATTAGATTAGTATCCATGTAGAAATCAAGCTGAGTACCAATCAGTTTTTCAAAATTATCCAAACTTGATTAGATTGTTGTGTAATCTGATAGGGTGTTGCTTGCTACCCTCCACTCTGGAGAAAAGTCTATAGGTTTTAATATAGGAGATTAATGCCATTTAGGATTGCATGGTTAATTCACATTTAGAGATTTTAATCATTTTATTCTATTCTAATGAAAGGAAAAGTAGCACTGAATGGAAATGCATTGTCTTCCCTTTCCTTGACATTTGGGAGCTGGTTTCTCTGCTATTTCTCCCAAACAGACATGTTCTTACACGCAAGTAATTGCTTATTGGCAGTTTATGGTACAGTAACAATGATGGCACTGTCCAATTTACACAGAAAAGCAGGACAACGGTCTATCAATAATTAAGAGAAAGATACTTCACTTATTTTTAGCTTTGGGAGATAAGTTCCTATTACAGTTTCTGCAGTGCCCCAAGGCAAGACAATCATTCAAGGTCAATAGGAGGACTGCAAAGAGTTAGACAACCATTACATTTCTGTCTCTGGGCTCATTTTTACCCCGAGGCAAACCAGGATGAATCAAAATCAAAAGATGTTTTTTCATATGCCAGTGCAGAGTGTGATCCCTGGGTCATTTAAAAATAGATGGCAGGAAATGTAATCAAGGCAATCAAGAGGTTATAGCTTATCCATAGACCAGAACATGTTTCAGGAATATTTACATTGTTGGTCAATGTCATGAACCGAAATGTTGGCATGGAATCCATACTAAACAAAGATTTTCTTAAAAAAAAAAAAAAAAAACAAACCCAAATCTGGAATGCTCTCTCCACTGATATTTGAGGAACACCTGCAATTATACTTTCTTTGTGCCTACTTTAATGGTATCTGGGAAGGACCTTGGGAGACAGGAGGAAGAGCTGCCAGACAGACAATGGTTTGATGATGAGGATGATTATGTATTTATTAAATTTATTTGCTGCCCATCTCATTTCGAAGTGACTCTGGGTGGCTCACAGCATAAACAACATTAAAACCGTCAAGTATAAAATGACAATACAAACAAAATAAAGTTATTGACACAAGATGGAGAAGGAGGGAGTTGGATGAACGGGGGAGAAGGGGGACTAGCTCTTAATTAAACCAATCAAGGAGAGAAGTAACCTGGAACTAAGGAGAAACTTCCTGACAGTTAGAACAATTAACCAGTGGAACAACCTGCCTTCAGAAGCGGTGAATGCTCCAACACTGGAAGTTTTTAAGACGAGACTGGACAGCCATTTGTCTGAAATGGTGTAGGGTTTCCTAACTGAGCAGGGGGCTGGACTAGAAGACCTCCACAGTCCTATTCAACTCTGTTATTCTGTTAACCACCTCCAATATGAAGCTCCTCCATTGGGTCCCCAAGTCATCTGGCAAAAGCTCTTACAAAAACTCAGAAAGATGGAGTCAATCTCACCTCAGGGTCAGGAGCCACAGCAGAGAAGGCTCTTCTCCTGGACCCCATCAGTCAAAATTCCTTGACTGACAGGATTTGGGCACAGGTGGGGGTGAGCATTGATAAGTTGAGTCCAAATGAGGAAGGATGGAGAAAGTATCTCAGAAGGGACCCACCCTATGTTTCAGGAGAGTAAAAGTGAAGGATTGGAGGGTTACTTTCAGGCTATTACTCCTGACTGGGTTTCTTCTCTAGATTACCTTGCAAGGTCCTTGACTTATGACCACTACTGAGCCTTAAATCTTAATTGCTAAGTGATACATTTGTTAAGTGAGTTTTACCCCGTTTTTATGACCTTCCTCGCCACGTTTTTTTGAAGTCAGTCACTGCAGTTGTTAAGTTGGTTTCTTTTCCTGTTTTGACTCCTGTGCCACTGATTAATCCTTTCACGCCAAACACGATCAGTCAGTCTAGATTTTTTTGCACTATGGATTAAACACTTCCTTTATGAAGATTTAAAAAAATAGAAAGACAGCTGGAAAACTCAGGTTTTCCAGAAGTAAGATTCACACACCAAGTCTTTTCATCAAGAGTGGAAGAGTCTGCTTTCTACCCACTGTGTGGAAGTAACCTGCATTGTTAATATAGCTCATTAATGTCAGCTTCCGATAATGGCATACAATTTATTTAAGCGCCTCCATTTTCTTTTTCTTTCTCATTTTTTAGAGGTAAGAATAAATGCTACTGTCATTCCTATTCAGATCTGCCTGTTCTGAAGCACAACAAAGGAGCAACATGGGAATTAACAAGCATGAAAATTGTACCATTCAAATCACTATTTTACAATATCTTCTCAAAACACTTCATTTTTTCCCCCATTACTCATAAACCCTGGTAATGAATAACTGAATCTTCTACATGCGAGGTGAAATTTTACCCATTTTGAACAAGCATTTGGTGTAAAGACAATATTGAAAATTATCATTAGTTGTGATTGATGAAAAAGCATCTGTTTCTGACTTTTTTCTCTTCCCACTTCTCAGCCTATCATGAATCATAATTAGCACTCATACACTGCTTTAAGCCAGGGTTTGTTTTCAATATGTTATGTTGAAACAGCCAGATCAGCTTTGTTCATATATATCAGGGGTCTTCAAACTTGGCCCTTTTATGACTTGTGGACATTCAACTCCCAGGATTCCTCACCCAGGAATTCTGGGAGTTGAAGTCCACAAGTCATAAAAGGGCCAAGTTTGAAGACCTCCTGATATATAACATTAAAACATGTGTGAAATGGCCAGTTAACGTATGCCAACATCGTGCACCGAAACAGACAAGGATTAGAAATGGTGAAGTCATTTATTTTGATGGGATCTGAATGCAAATTTATCCAGTTTTGCCTTTCACATTGCTACATAAACCAAGACTTAACTTCCATTTGGAATCTGAAAACTTCTAAACTTTGCACTTAAATTCTATATTTTAAAAAGTTTTTTCTCAGGGAAACGTGCACATTGAACTGGGTATTTTAATGAAAATAATCTAGAAAACTGCGCAATGGGTGTACATCATGGTTAGTCAAAACTTTGGCTTTCCCAGGCCATGTTGAGTGAAAAGGAAATGTCTTGGGCTGCCTATAAAATATTTGCTATAGTTAATGTGTATATATAACAAGCTTCCTTTATTTTTAATATATTTTATTATTGCGTGGGGCCGCATTATTAGCTGCCTAGAGCTGCATGCAACCCCGTGGTGGGATTCAGCTGATTCGCACCACTTCAGCAGAACCGGTAGCTAATTTTTTGTTGCCCAGGCCCAGAATGGACTCCCGGAAGTGGCATCCACACAGAGAACTGGTTGTTCACATATTTGAATCCCACCACTGATGCATCCCATGTGTTGCAGGTTGGACATGCCTGGTATACATTGTGCAAAATTGAAAAAAAAAAGAGGCACATGTTTGGAAAAGCATACGTTAAAAATTACACATTTTTAAAACCCTGTTAAAGGGAGCATGTTTTACAAAAATAAAAAATGATAAGTATCCAACACTGAATGGACACATTTTTTTTTCATCCTTCATGCATCCTTCATGCATCCTCACTGGTATTGTAGTAGCATGAAGTGTATTCAGAAGGACTCAGAGCTGCTAGGTTTTTCTGCTCATGTTCCATCTGCTATCTGTTACATTGAGATTGTGGTTATTGGTCAAGCAAAATGGATTCTCTTTCACAACATCACATCTTTACCCTTTGCCCCATCTAACTTTCTTCTCCATTCAGTATAGATCTTAGCCAACATTCTTCATGAACCTTCTCCTCTTTTTTTTTTTTAAATATTTATTACTCCTATGAGTTTTTCTATAAGCAAATCTACCAATTACCTGATTCTTCATTGGCATCCATGCTCCATCTGTTGGTTGTCTTTTTCTTATCTATCTATAGGATCTTCAATCCATGTCAATGAATAAACTCATTTGTTGAATATTCTAGACTAGAGAAAGGAACATACATAGATGTTTACTGATGAAGATATAGCCTCCATTGAATGAAAACGTCTCCTCAGGTGTTCATAAGGCTTTAACTCTCACAACTTCATTGTTGTGTTTCTGCTTGTCTGATCTGCCAACTAGGAGCACCTGCTGATTAAAACCCAGAATTGCAGCCAAAGAAATCACCACTGTCTACCAATCCTACGTGTATTTACTACCAGGGATGGCTGTCCACCTAAAATAAGGCCAGCTTTTGATCAGATTGTGAGAGGTTCAATGTATATCAGGGGTCTTCAAACTTGGCCCTTTTATGACTTGTGGACTTCAGCTCCCAGAATTCCTCAGCCAGGCACATGTGCCTGGCTGAGGAATTCTGGGAGTTGAAGTCCACAAGTCATAAAAGGGCCACGTTTGAAGACCCCTGATGTATATGGTAGGAATGATAGATCCACAAATCCTCTTTGTGGGTGAGGAACTCAGAATCCCTTAATATCCAGAGTCACCAAAGGTTTTCTCATGATTCAAAGGCCAAATAAGATTTTTTTTTAAAAAAAGCATGCAGTTTCTGATAGGAAGCATCTGATTTATTCATCAATCCCTCCCACACAAACACAAACACAGAGCCAAAAATATTTCTTCTCTTCTTACTGAGATGATGTCTGTCTAATTCCAGGCACTTCTGCTCCTACCTATCTACCTACTACCTACCATAAAAGGTACACCCACAGGTGATCCAGATCTCAGCATTGGCCAAAACACCACGGAATATTTTTGTTTTAAAACATCAATCAGCCTAAAGCATTTGAGCACTATATTAAGCTGGTTTATGACTGTAATAAAGATGGATTTGCTTTTAATACTAGGTTGTTTATACTACGATTCTGATTATTTCACTCCATCCATGTGCAGCTACTCTCCATTCGAGGCAGGCTTTCTATCAACACAGCATTTTTTTTTTAATTTCCTTTTTTTCCAAACACCAATGAAGAAAGAGTTCAAATTATAGTCATGGCTCTGAAATGGAGCATATTTTCACCTATTGTGGCAAAACGTTTCTGACCATTTTCTCTGCGCGTGGAGAGGGAGCTGATATTGCCAGCTAGCGTAGATCACTTAGAATATAAATTGCTTTTATAAATAGACTTTTAACATTGCACAACATAAGGAAAACTCTGTCCATCGTATTCGTTTAAGAGCCACAGATTTTTTAAAAAATCGTCAGTTCATTAAATAAATGTCTAGCATTTCATAAAGGGCAAAGTCAAAGATTTAAAAAAAAACAAAGCTTTTTTTGTCACAATATCCTTTAAGGCCAGATATAGCCTACATTTGATATTAGTATTTTCAGAGCTCAGGGGATAACACTGCCTCCTGTCTTCAATCCTAGAGGTTTTTTATTTATTGGATTTTCTATCCATTGTTTTTTTTCCTATCCATTGTTATTAAAAAATAAATTCGTTTAATTTATTTTGAGATCTTGAGGTTTTTCGCAACTCCATGTCCTGAAAAATTAAGTAAACCCTTGTACGGTCATCTCTTAGCAGATGCCCGCCAGATGTATTGATCTACACTTCTTATCCCCTGTCAACATGGCCCTTATGGAAAGGGATGATGGGAAATGTAGTCTATGCCAACTTGGAGAACACTGAGTAACAGCATATCTAAGCCCAATAAGGGTTTCATTGCATAATCATTCATTTCTGCAGAGTTTGTGTCATTATTACATTGTTAGGAATTGGATATGTCTAGTCTAATGAAGAGAAGGACCAGGGGTGACATGATAACACTGTTCCAATATCTCAGGGGCTGCCACAAAAAAAAAAACAAAAACAAAAAAACAGTCAACCTATTTTCCAAAGTACCTGAAGGCAGAACAAGAAGCAATGGATGGAAGCTAGAACTAAGGAGAAATTTTCTAACGGTGAGACCAATCAATCAATTGAACGGCTTGCCTTCAAATGTTGTGGGTGCTCCATCACTGGAGGTTTTTAAGAAGATATTGGACAGCCTCTAGTCTGAAATTGTATAGGGTCTTTTGCTTGAGCACCGGGTTGGACAAGAAGACCTCCATGGCCCCTGCCATCTCTGTTATTCAATTATTCAGTTATACTTGTTCTGTTATGCAGAAGCAATATATCTACAGTAGGTATCTCAAAGCAATCTTATTTCGGCTGTTCTTAGATTTCAGTGCTGGCCAATATGGGTTGAAATAATGTTGACCGATGATTGCGCATGAGTATACATTTATCTCTCTCTCTCTCTCTCTCTCTCTCTCTCTCTTTTCTCTCTTTTTTCTCTCTCCTCTCTCCTCTTTTCTCTCTTCTTTCTCTCTCTCTCTCTCTCTCTCCAAAATGCCTCCAGCTTTAGGGAAGTTTATACAAAGAGAATGTCAAAAGTAATAACGAAATTATGATCAAAGCTTTACCAGTGGGAGTAAAAAAGAAAGAAAGAAAAAGATCCCATATCTGATTATCCGTGATTCCAGTTTTATTAGCATATCTTTATTCAAAGCATCTTATTAATTTGCCATTTTGATCATTAAAGGGTACTGGCAAGACAGGTCGTAAAACAGGCCAAAACTTGTTTAACAACTGTCTCACTTAGCAAGATGAATTTTGGGCTCAACTGTGGTCGTAAGTCGAGAGCTACCTGTAATTCTGAAGAAGGTGCTTTTTCAAGAGGTAACTGGACTTGTTTGATTTTTTTTCCTTGAAGACGTTTCGCTTCTCATCCAAGAAGCTTCTTCAGTTCAGACTGAATGGTGGGGAAGGGAAAGGATTTAATATTCCCTGCACTCATTCTCCCATTTCCCCACCATTCAGTCCGAACTGAAGAAGCTTCTTGGATGAGAAGCGAAAAGTCTTCAAGGAAAAAACCAAGAAAGTCCAGTTGCCTTTTGAAACAGCACCTTTGGGTTAAATGTATTGGCCATCCAGCTCCAGGGGACATAACTGCTGCCACTGTCCAGCCTGAAAATGTTATAATAATAATAATAGTAGTAAAGTTGGAAGGAACCTTGGAGATCATCTAGTCCAACCCCCTGCTCAGGCAGGAAACCCTACACCATTTTGGACAAATGGCTGTCCAGTCTCTTCTTAAAAACTTCCAGTGTTGGAGCATTCACTGCTTCTGGAGGCAGGTTGTTCCACTGGTTAATTGTTCTAATTGTCAGGAAGTTTCTCCTTAGTTCTAGGTTGCTTCTCTCCTTGATTAGTTTCCACCCATTGCTTCTTGTCCTGCCTCCAGGTGCTTTCGAGAATAGCTTGATTCCCTCTTCTTTATGGCAGCCCCTGTGATATTGGAATACTGCTATCATGTCCCCCCCTTGTCCTTCTCTTCGTTAAACTAGACATACCCAATTCTAGCAACCGTTCCTTATATGTTTTAGCCTCCATCATTTTTGTTGCTCTTCTCTGTACTCTTTCTAGAGTCTCAACATCTTTTTTACATCACGGTGACCAAAACTGGATGAAGTATTCCAAGTGTGGCCTTACCAGAAGTTGTGGGTGCTCCTGTTATTTGCTTCCACTGAGATTTCCTGAAGTTTTATGCCTTTTTATAAAATCTGCTAGTCTGGCAAGGTCTACAAGACCTGTTCTGGTTTTGGGGCATTTGAAATGAAACTCTTGGCTATCAAATGCTACCTGTACCTACTGTAATTCAGCATTATATATGTAGGGTCTAGTGGACACCAAGTTGGAAACGTTGGCCTATAAACATACAATATACACACATGCACACATAAACACGCACACACCTCGTAGGACCCACATCACTTTTTAATTGCTTCCTTGCTGTAATTTCCTTTGATGTATGTGTTCCTTCATTAGCACCATATCCCAATCTCACTTGCACTTAAGGTGTTGTCTCTTCCCATTTCCTCTCCTAATGAAACTCATGCTGGCACTAAAATTGTGTTATTAAAGATTTAGGTTCTCCAAAGGCTACATCAATTATTGCAAGGCTTTAAAAAAAATCATTGCTAATGGCTGTCAGGGTGGGGAATTATGGCACCCAGCTGTTGAAGGGAGATTGCAGGCAGGCTGTGTGTCCAATCTGCTGTTTGCTTTATTTTGAGAACTAGAGGTTCTACCTACCTATTCCTAAGTGAACTTGGGGATTTAAGAAGGAATCCTGATTTTATGTTTTTGGGTTTTGTTTCGTGTACAGTCCTAAAGCCCCTGGACATGTGTGCTAGGAATAATGGATAGGATAGGATAGGATAGGATAGGATAGCATGGGATGGGATGGGATGGGATGGGATGGGATAGGATAGGAGCCATAGTGGCACAGTGATTAGATTGAAGTATTGCAGGCAAACTCTGCCCACTGCCAGGAGTTTAATCCTCATCAGCTCAAGGTTGACTTAGCCTCCCATCCTTCTGAAGTCGGTAAAATGAGGACCCAGATTGTTGGGGGGAAGATGCTGACTCTGTAAACTGCCTAGAGAGGGCTGTAAAGCACTGTGAAGTGGTACATAAATCTAAATCCTAATAAAAACATTCCCACTACCAGCAGTTCAATCCTGACCGGCTCAAGGTTCACTCCACCTTCCATCCTTCCGAGGTCGGTGAAATGAGGACCCAGATTGTTGGGGACAAATATCCTGACTCCATAAACCACTTAGAGAGGGCTGTAAAGCAATATGAAGCATATAAGTCTAAGTGCTATTGCTAGCGCTATAGGATAGGACCTGAAAGCAGAACAAGAGGTAAAATGGATGGAAACTGATCAAGGAGAGAACCAGCCTCAAACTAAGGAGAAATTTCCTGACGGTGAAAAGAACTGGACGGTGGAATGACTTGCCTCCAGAAATTGTGGGTGCTGCTATGGCTGTAAATGTGAAAAACGACCGTCAGTCCCTTTTTTCAAACGGTCACTAAATGAACTGTTTGTAAGTCGATGGCGACCTGTAACATACAATTAAATTAGAAATAACACATAATATAATAAATAAGATATGTCACATGCGTATCCCTTTTTTCTGCCCTTGTGCTGCAGATATAGTGGAAGCCATTTTCTCTTAACTTACAAATTCTACAAGGATGCTTATTTGCCGCTGATCTCCCCTCTCCTTTCTCAGTCCCTAAGCCATCCTTGCATTATTTTTCTTACATTATTTATTAGATAGCAAAGACCATTTCCATGTCCTTAAATAATGTTACAAAGTTTTGTTATATGGTGGGTAAACTCTGCCCTGCTCTGAGCTCTAGCTGCTAATGCCCATGCAATGTCTTACTACTACTGCATGGTGATATTTTCTGTTCTTGGCTTATGGCCATAATAAAGGCTATTTATCTATTCTGGCATGAAAATGTCCTCCAGAAACTTCAGATTAATGTAACATAGAGCAAAAAGTTAATGATTCCTTCCCTGTCTTGTCCAGGGCCCAGACTTCAAAGTAGTTCCCTTCCTTAAATTTCGAGCAAAGGAATAAAGGAAAGGAACCGCTACCAATTTCAATGATATCACATTAAATTTTATTTGGCCATAAATTACCAATAGCAACATTGCAGCTCCAGCTGTATGAATTTGCCTGATTCCTTGATCTCAGGTTTTCTAATAAAGTCACAATTAATACCGGTTTCATTTCTCAAAACACAAAACACAGCTCGTAACTGTTTACATTCATTTTACAACCCGTTGATTGACTGAGGCTGAATTAATTGAAGTCATTATGAGGTAGTGACAGATTTTATTTTTCTGGGCTCCAAGATCACCTCAGATGGGGACTGCAGCCAAGAAATTAGAAGACGCTTGCTCCTGGGGAGGAAAGCTATGGCAAATCTAGACAGCATACTAAAAAGCAGTGACATCACCCTGCCAACAAAAGTGCGTATAGTCCAGGCCATGGTTTTCCCAGTTGCAATGTATGGCTGTGAAAGTTGAACCATAAGAAAGGCTGAGCGCCAAAAAATTGAGGCCTTTGAACTATGGTGCTGGAGAAGACTCACTCCTGCGATTCCCTTGGCCTGCAAGGGGTTCAAATCGGTCAGTCCTAGAGGAGATCAACCCCGACTGCTCTTTAGAAGGCCAGATCCTGAAGTTGAAACTCAAATACTTTGGCCACCTAATGAGAAGGAAGGACTCACTGGAGAAGAGCCTAATGCTGGGAAAGATGGAGGGCAATAGAAGAAGGGGACGACAGAGAATGAGGTGGCTGGAGGGAGTCACTGAAGCAGTAGGTGTGAACTTAAATGGACTCCAGAAGATGGTAGAGGACAGGAAGACCTGGAGGAACATTGTCCATGGGGTCGCGATGGGTCGGACACGACTTCGCAATTAACAGCAACATAATAACAACAACATTATGATTAAACAATTTGCAAACTGTGGGGAAAAAAAACACAAAAAAACAAGGAACAAAAATCAGAACAAAGAAGAACCACCGTGGTGCAGTTTAGTAAGTTGTGTGAACAGAGCCATCAAAGTACATTGGAAGCATCATTCCCCTACTCACTGTAGTTCAAAAAGAAATGTAAACAGAAACAGCCATTTGCATTCTGGATTCTGGATTGCCACTTCAATTTCTCCAGGTCAAAGGCTTTTTTTGTTAAATTTAATAAATGATGTAGCACATTTGGCTCTGAAACTGACTAGCAACGTTCAAAATAAAGGTGGCTGAAATGGGGAGTTAATCTATTCACTATGAATTGGTCTCTTGAGTTTTCCATTTACCTGTTCACAAAATAGTTCTGAATAAACCTGCAATGCTCACCCCAGTTAATGAGATCAGCAGCAGAAGAGTGCAATCCTCTGTCGGTCTACTCATCCATCTGCCTCCAGGATGGACAGACAGACAGACAGACAGACAGGGTGGGCAAATAGAGTGAAGAAGAAGATTTTCAATCCTAGTAATACATATAGTGCCTGTTTTTAACTCTGAAAGAGGAGGGCTGGAGAAAGGAACCCTCCCTAGTATCTTGAACTGTAAAGGCAAGGGAGGGGGGAAAGAGGGATGTACTTTCAGACTTGAAAGATACTGTTAATGTAACTCTACAACAGTGGTTCTCAACCTTTTTAATGCCGCAACCCCCAACCGGTCGTAAGTCGAGGACTACTCCACTGGTGCAGCACCGTTTGCAGAAGGGGACTTTTGGCGGGCTCAGCAGGGCAGAGACAGCCTGGACAATTCCTATTGGCTTTTGAAAGCCAATAGAATTAGATTCTATTCAAGAGAGTCTATTCTATTGGCTTTCAAAAGCCAATAGAATAAAAGGGAGTAGCACAGCTAAGGAAAAGGGGGAAAAAATGGCGGACTGCATTGTTTGGCGACCCCCGTGAAATGGTCGTTTGACCCCAAATGGGGTCCCAACCCACAGGTTGAGAACCACTGCTCTACAATAAAGATAAAGTTATTACTCCCAGCAGTACTTCTTGTCTGGGCCACCTTGAAAAACTAACAGTTCCCTATAACATTTGCTAGCATGCAACAAAGGTTAGCTATGGGGTAATTTAATTGGCTAAGAAAATCCTCACAACTGAATGCCTCATTTTTTTCAACTACTCTGCACATCCATCATATTTAACAACAACAACAACAACAACAACAATAGAGTAGGAAGGGACCTTGGAGGTCTTTTAATCCAACCCTCTGTTGAGGCAGGAAACCCTATAGCAGTGATGGCGAACCTTTTAGAGACCGAGTGCCCAAACTGCAATCCAAAACCCACTTATGTATCATCGGGTGCTGGGTGGGTGTGGCCCATTGAGTGGGTGTGGCCCATTGGCTGGGTGTGGCCCATTGGCTGGGCATGGCTGCAGTGGTAATGGCATATTGGGTGGGACTAAAAAGTTCAATCAATCAATTCCAACTTTGCAAGATCTTTTTTTTCCTGTGAGAAGTTGAAATTGATTGATTGAACTTTTTTTTTTTTGCACACAGCGGTGGAGGTTTTATAAAACCCAGCTGAAGGCCTAGCACTGGGGCGACGGCACGCGTGCCCACAGAGAGGGCTCTGCATGCCACCTGTGGCACGCGTGCTATAGGTTCGCCACCACGGCCCTATACCATTTCAGACAAATGGTTGTCCAGTCTCTTCTTAAAAACTTCCAGTGTTGGACCATTCACAGCGTCTGGAGGAAGGTTGTTCCACTGATTAATTGTTGTAACTGTCAGGAAATTTCTCCTTAGTTCTAGGTTGCTTCTCTCCTTGATTAGTTTCCATCTGTTGCTTCTTGTCCTGCCTTCAGGTGCTTTAGAGAATATCTTGACTCCCTCTTCTTTGTGGCAGCCCCTGAGAGATTGGGACACTGCTATCATGTCACCCCTAGTTCTTTTTTAAATTAAACTAGACATACCCAATACTAGCAACCGTTCCTTATATGTTTTAGCCTCCAGTCCCCTGATCATCTTTGTTGCTCTTCTCTGTACTCTTCCATGGACAACTATGGATTCTGTCCATAGTTGACTGGGGTTCAATCATGACAATTGACTATAGAAGAGGAGCTTGACTCAAAATTGCAGTGGTCAATTTAGGTCAATTTAACATTGCCCAACACAGGGTTGGCCTTGTTTGAACCTGTCCAATGTGGTTAGCCAGCTGCAAGTTGAGAAAATGTCTGATCATTCCAGATAAGTCCATGGACATCTCCTCTGAAGCTTTCCTTAAGGAGCACTGTAATTCAGGCTCCAACGTGCAGTAATGAGAACTCTCCACATTGGGCATCTGTTGTACATAGAAAAAAGACTCTTTCACCAACTGCAGAGAATTATCACTCACTGGCTTTCAATTAAGGTGATTGCAGGCAAGAAGCAGGATGAAGGAAGCTGTCATCTGTCATCTAATAAATTGACCTGAAGTCTCCATTAAACTCTGCTGCACACCTCTTGACCCTTGGTTATTAAGACTTACTAAATTTTCAGCATGCCAGTTGCAGAATTATAAGACCCAGCCAACGTCTTCCTTTGTTCCAGCCGGGTGGGTAATTTAGCTATCTGTAGAAAACAGTAGGATAATATAACATTTTGATAATAAAGCGTTTGACCCTTTTAGTGCCACTTTACTTTATAACTCCAGTCTTAAATATATAGAGATGCCCATTTTAAACAACATGCATTAAATGTGCAAAAGATTAATGTCTTGAATTCTCCTAATTGCCGCTCAATTCAGCATTTCAATTAGTATATTTTTACTATTAATAAATTGCCAAAACTTACCAAGGTTGTAAGGCAGGGCAGATGAAGTTGCTGCAGGAGCCAATTTTTCAAGACTGAAAGGGGGAAGTGATACTAGTTCATCAGATTATTTTGATCTTAATAATGATGATGATGATATTGGCAGTTGGAAAAAAAACGGCTGGCCTCTAGCATGATTTGGATTTCCAGAAGGCTTTTAAATTTCTAGCAGACTGAATAAACCTCTTGGGAAAACAAACATGGAGAGATATCAGATCAGTTAAAACAAAAAATGCACCCACTTAGTCTAAAAAGGAGAGCAAAAAAGAAAACCCAAGAGAACAATTTAGCAAAAAGGGGGGTAAACATCACTGGGAAATGAATAATTTGTGACAAACCAGCATAGCAGACATTTTGTCAGAGCTTCTGTCATAGGTTCTCAACATTCCAGATATATCCATCAATCCCCAAAGTTGCTTAACTTTCTGGAAGTGGTATAGTTTAAAAGTCTGACTCTTTGAGATAGCACCTCTTCCTCTAAAGCAGGGGTCTTCAAAGAGCCAAGTTTGAAGACTCCTGCTCTAAAGCCTGGTGATGATGATGTTATCCATTCAGTTGTTTCCAGCTCTTTGTGATTCTATGGGCCTGGTCTCTCCACACTTCCAATCTTGCACTAATTCTTTAAGTTGTTCTATGCTCTGGCTGGCTGTCAGCTTTGATGATGACCAGCCATCATGTTCTTTGGGGCTAACTCTTCCAAACACAATTGCTTTCTCCAGTGAATTGCCCTGCATGACAGGGCCAAAGTAAGTGAGACACAGCTTTGTGATTTTTGCCTTCCAGTGACATGTCTGATATTATGTGCTCCAGTACTTGCTTGTACCTTGGTGTACCAGGGTTGCTTTTCTTGGCACAAGAGAAGCGAGCACTCCGCAAAGCCAGAGCTGCAAATGCTGAAGTAACAGTGTCTACATTTCTTTGTTCAGTATGTGGCAAAACATTCCATGCTAACATTGGTCTTATTAGCCACCTATGGAAACATCGTTGATGGCCCATAACCCACAAGATGTCAAGGTCTTCATCGAAATCGATGGACGAACAACTTGCTTGTTAGGTGTCTTGGTTGTCCAAGGAATGGCAATGATACTGGTAGTCAATCTGGATTCTTCTTCTGAACTCTGTCTCTATCTATCTATCTATCTATCTATCTATCTATCTATCTATCTATCTATCTATCTATCTATCTATCTATCTCATTGTCTGTATATGTGTGTGTGTAAAATTTGCCCATCCACTCTAGACAGAAATAGGGCCATTTTCTTATGACCAATGAGTGGGGGGTCACATCATAAATCTGTAATGCTTCCTTATAAATCATTCATCAATATGCACCTGTCATTCATGTGTTTCCTTGCTGAGTGCTTTATGAAAGAATATAAAATAAATGCATTTTAATGGATCCTGATAGCAGGAGTGCTTCAGTTTCACGACAAAGAGAAGTGCTACACTAAACCTGGGTTCCCATCTGCTAATTAAAACATTTGGCCTGCTTCCTCTCTTCACATCCTCTCCACCTGCTAGAGTGATAATTGGCCCCTGGGAAGCTAATAATGAAACAGGAAGACAGAGTATGTATATATGCATGCGTGTATATGTGTCATTGTTAGGGTAGCTGTGTATCTGACTTTACAGATGGTGTTGAATTGAATGCCTTGAAAGATCTCCATAACTTCCATCTTGGGACTGATTTTGAATATTATGGCTACACTGAACCCCAGGCCTAATTTTTAACTGTTTGCTTTCTTGCCTTAGTCTGCTTTTCATAATTTCATTCTAAATGAAGAACTTCAGAAGCTTGAATCTTCTTAATGAAGATGTCACCCAACTATGGACCAAGTTCAAGTTCAGAAGGAGAAGACATCTTACCTTGTCTCCATTCAGCAACTAGGATGTAAACATGAGACTGAGCAGCAGGCTCACAAATCATTCGGGAGAGATGAAGGGTATATCTGTTTAAATTCCAACAATTTTGCATAAATTAGCACATGCACAGACATATAAATATGCCCCCCTCTCTCTTTCCTTAGAGGGTCAAACATTCCTCTCTTTTCGGAAGGGTGTAATGCATTTGCTTGCCAAACTTGGCAGGGGCTAAAACTTAAAAAGAATGACTCATATACAGAAGAAATCTGAGACCTGTTTGCCCTCCTTCTCAGCTCTCAAAATCTTTGCAAAACTGTGTTTCTTTTCCTATTTTCAAACTGGAGATAAGCTACATTTGAGTTTGCAGCAGTTCAGGGCTCTGTTCCACGCAGCGCTTCCTGGAATGCCTATGTCACATCACACGGTTACATGCTCATTCCAGGAAGATCTTTTGGGGTTAGAGCTGCAGATGTGGATATTGAGATGATATTTAAAAAGTGAGACTAAAAATCCTGCCGCTGGGCCGCCCTAATCAAAGAGATTTCTGTCCCCTTTTGGAAATATCAACCCAGATCTTCTCTTTTTCCTGTCCCAATATTTGTTTTCATTTGGTTCAAAGCATGCGTTTGCCAACAACAAATAAACCTTGATTTAAAATTTCCCTGCTGCTTTTCTGTCGTGGCTGAGAGCCAAATGGGAACAACCAGGAATTAAAATTCTGAGCAACTGGGACCGCTAAGAACAGCAGCTGCAGGACAATGTTGAAATAATGAGCAACTCAAGGGTGTATTGCAAACACTGAAGCCAACACAACTTTTTTTAACATGATGAAAAGCAAACGGGTTGCTGGGCAGCGGTCCAACCTACCTCTTAAGATTGTTGTTGAAGGGGGGGAAAGGAGGGGGGGTTTCCTAGAATGTCGCTTTTGTCAGGATGAATGCAATATCACACAATTGCACCTGTTTGGATGTATATGCAATGTCATGGCCCACATACAAGAAAGAGTTTGCAACACGACTATATGGTGCTATTTATTGATTTGTCTGTTTATTTAGCAACAATGACCCAACCATCAACATCCTGCCTTTTACGTATTTCTTTAATCCAAATGGAAGTGTGTGCCTTTTAATCAAATCGCTGACCTTAATTTCACACTAATTTATATTTGTACCTTTGGGTTGTTTTATGTGTTGATTGTTCTATTATTAAGGAAATAATAAGTCATTTCTAAAATCACTGAATCTGTCGGGCGTAAAGCAACCTGCATATTACTTGCTGTGTGTTTTAATTAGACGGAAGAGTCTGAAAATAAACATCATTATCAGCTGTAGTGTCCTCTATCTATATCAGCCTGGATAAGAAGTCCACCCAGTGCTAGCTCTAACTTTATTGGAAGATTATATTAATAGAATCTTGCAAGTCTGAAAGGACAGCTCTCCTCCCTTTACAGTTGATGTAACTAAGGAGGGTCCTTCAGAGGACTTTTACCATATGCCCATTCCCAACTGCCTCTTATCTGAAAGTTGCCTAATTCATGACTCTTCCTTCTGTCTCCCAAGGTCATTCACAGAATAACAGAAAACTGGAAAGGGACCTTGGAGGTCTTCTAATCCCACCCCCTGCTCAAGCAAGAGATTCTGTATCATTTCAGACAAATGGCTGTCCAATCTCTTTTTTTATTTATTTTATTTATGAGACTTATATACCGCTTTAAGTGCAAGCACTCTCTAAGCGGTGTACACCAGTAAGCAATGTATATATATATATATTTACATTGCCCCCAACAATCTGGGTCCTCATTTTACCTACCCCGGAAGGATGGAAGGCTGAGTCAACCATGAGCCGGTGAAATTTGAACCGCTGACCTGCTGAACACAGTCAGCTAAAGTGGCCTGCAGTACTGCACTCTAACTGCTGTGCCACCTCGGCATCCGCAACCTCTGGAGGCAATTTATTCCACTGATTAATTGTTCTAACTGTCAGAAAATTTCTTCTTTGTTCTAGTTCTTGTTCTCGTCTTTCAGGTGCTTTGAAGAATAGGTTGACACCCCTCCTTCTTTGTGACAGCCCCTTAGTTATTGGAACACAACTATCATGTCACCTGTAGTCCTTGTTAAGGGATTGGGGTAAACTCAGAATATAGAACATTGAATTGTAGGGTTCAAAGAGACTTCAGAGATCTCCTATTCCAACTCTCTGCTCAAGGCAGGAGATCTTATGCCACCCAGTCAAAATGTTCTCCAATCTCTTCTTGAAACCCTCCAATAATGGAGCATCCACAACTCTGGGAAGCGAGCTGTTTCACTGACTAATTTTTCTCACTGTCATAAAATGTCTCATTTTTAGGTTGGGTCTTTCTTTAATTATCACCTATCTTTACAATCTGGGTCATCCCTCAAGTCCTTTGAAGCTTTGAGACTCCACAAATGGAAAGGTGACTTGTTTAGTAGAAGGTATGAAGCTGCCAAGGCTGACAAATAGGTGTCTACATTAAAAGCACAATGCAGGTGCCTTCCACATTCATTGCTGAGAAACAAGCAGTAGTAATATGTCCAGCAGCATATTATGACAGGGGAAAGAGTCATGGAATTTAAATCTTGAGACTGTTGAATGAGGTAGTTTGGACAGTAGATTTGACAATATTTGATGTAGTTTATTATTAGAACACCTTGCAGCAAAGTCCACAACAAACCATCATCACATCAGTAGGACAACTCATGCAGGGTAGGGACTTGGGGATAGGCAGATGTTGTTTGTGGGGATTTTGTCAGTGTCTATGATGATCAAGTGGTGCTCCAGTTGTTTTAGGATTGCATTCAAGGCACCTATTATTGTTGGTACCTTTGCTTTCTTTTGCCACAATTGTTCTGTTTCTATTTGCAGGTCTTTGTGTTTTGTTATCTTCTCTAGTTTTTTTTTTTTTCATCTATTCTGTTCACAATAATGTAAAATCACAGCTGCCAGTTCTTAGCTGAAGCTGGCCTTCACAAGCATCAAGTTCTTCCCAAGAACCTAGGATGTTGTAATGTACTTGCCATAGTCTATGTGCGGGTCAAAGCTGTGTGGCCTTTTGCAACTGACAAGTAGAAGTGTTGTCAATGCACAGATTATTATTATTAACAACCTTGCCTGCTAATAAATAAAAGACAATTGTGACTTTACTTGTAAATATTGACTGCAGTCTGGTTTTGCAGGAGACAATTTTCCATTGGCAATTTAAGTCGGCTCTGCGCAATTTATTATTTTGTGGGATATTGAATACTACAATTAAATGATTTTGTTGAAGATAATCAGTTGTCTTTTGTTGCCAACATCAATATTTTTAATTTGTTTTTCTGCTTTGAGTAGGAATTAATAGAATGTCAGATATTTACACTGTAAATATGGGAAGGTGGCAAGGAAGAGAACATCAATTCTTTAATTCTGTGTATTTGGAGCTTGGGGTTTATAACATCCTATTAAAAAGATAAAGTTTGTGGAATGGAAAGTAGCCAATTGAACTGCCACAACGCAATTAATAACCAAGATCAAATGGGGTTATAAAACAACTTCTGTGTGTGATTAACATGCAACCAAGTGGTTGTTGCCCAAATAACTGCTTTTTGTTTAACGGGACTGTGTGCACATGCACAAAAGATTGTCAGTGTCTTTCATGTTATGTGTTTCCTCTGTTTAAAATTAATGTGACATAAGGCATTCTTTATGCTAATGTTATAGCTCCTTGGTTAGTTTAAAACCATTATCTCCCTTAATGAATAATTCACCTCCCATTGAAAACTTAACTATATCATTTTTGCAGTGTGCAAATGAAATTTTGAAGTGCAATTTGACTTTAAAGGACTTTCAGTTGGGGAGAATTCACATAAAACACCCCAAAACCACTGCATTGGCATTCTTACCTCTTACTAAAGTGTAATTACTTTATAGGAGGTCGATTAAGATGGTGTTTCTGCTTTTAATTCTGTTTTGTACATTGAAAGGAAGAGGGTTGCCCTGTTATCATTTTCCCTTTTCTTTCCTTTTTAAAATGCTTTCCGCTCCCCTTCATTCCCTTTTTTTGAGTCAATATATTATCACAATTAAAAGCTTCTCACTGCTGCATGAGTGACCACCTCATTGCTGCATGAAGACACTTCCTCTGGAGTAGGCATCAAACAATCTGTTTTTAAAATCCATTTCAGTTTCACTTCCTTCATATTTCTTCCAAAGCCCTTTCTATTTCATTCCTGCATCCGTCTGCAATTTAAAGAAGAAACTATTATTGTTATGTCCCGAGCCTTTGCAAACGGCTCGGGCGTTTGCAGGCAGTCCCGGGCAGGTGCAAAGCTGCCCGGGACCAGACAGGCTGTCGCCAGCGCCGTGCGCATGCGCGGGTGCTGGCGCGGGAAAAGTAACCCATTTACCCGGGAGTTGCCTATATAAGAGGCTGCGAGGCGTTTGGGCGAGGCTGAAGCCATCTTCCTGTAAGCTGAACGCTGAATAAAGAAACTGAGAACTCCAGCTGCTTCTCGTGTCTGTTTTCCCGCCAAGGACGCAACAATTATTGTATTACTACTAACCTAAAACTCATAATTTAACCTACTGACTCTAAAATACAGTGACAGCTGTCCAGCTGAATAAAGATGATGTTAGAGCATCTGCAAATATGCACAACATTATTCACCAACGGTCTCTGCGGGGGATGAATGATGCAATGACACTGTGAAGTAATGTCACAAAATCTATGCCTTTTTTTTTTTTTTACATGTGACGTGATATTGCACACACGTATTTAAGGGCAGGAGCGTTTCCCATGTTTTTCACAAAACATTTTTTCACCGTTTTGACAAAACGTCCAGCTTCGATGAGAGCGCCCGTTATTCAGGTAAAGATTCATGTTTGCAATGTACTTTCATTGACTACCTTTCTAGAAATGAAGTGGAGTGACTACAGGATTGGAAACAAAGGCACATTACAGAAAGAGAAAAGAGATTGGCTCAACCGTAGTCTCTTCACACCACTGCTCTGAAGACTTGATCTTAATTACTTGGAAGATCTTGAGGCTGGAGGTAAGATCTGCCCCCTCCCCTTTTATTTAGCCTTCTGGAACGGCCTTAAAACATAGCTCTGGCGGCTTAATGGAGGGTCACTATGCTGGAGGTGGCTGGTGAAGTAATAACAATAATAACAACAATAACAACAACAACAATAATAATAATGTTGGAAGGGACCTTGGAGGTCATCTAGTCCAACTCCCTGCTCAGGCAACTGCTCTAATCCAACCCTATACCATTTCGGACAAATGGCTGTCCAGTCTCTTCTTAAAAACTTCCAGTGTTGGAACATTCACCGCTTCTGGAGGCAGGTTGTTCCACTGGTTAATTGTTCTCACTGTCAGGAAGTTTCTCCTTAGTTCTAGGTTGCTTCTTTCTTTGGTTAGTTTCCACCCATTGCTTCTTGTCCTGCCTTCAGGCGCTTTGGAAAATAGCTTGACTCCCTCTTCTTTGTGGCAGCCCCTGAGATACTGGAACACTGCTATCCTGTCACCCCTCGTCTTTTTCTTCATTAAACTAGACATACCCAATTCCAGCAACCGTTCCTTATATGTTTTAGCCTCCAGACCTCTAATCATCTTTGTTGCTCTTCTCTGCCCTCTTTCTAGAGTCTCAGCATCTTTTTTACATCATGGTGACCAAAATTGGATGCAGTATTCCAAGTGTGGCCTTACCAAGGCATTGTCATAGAGAAGATCTTACCTCCATATTGTTTGTGCTCTTGGTTTTTAGTCCTTCTTTAACTCTTGTAAATTTTGAACATTTAAAAAAAAATTATGTTTTCATTATACTGGATGTTACGCAGAGTCACTTTGGTTAGTGAGACGGTTGCTTTTGAATAAAAGGGACCTGGTGATTCAGTGGTTAGGTTGCTGAGTCTTAGACCATTAAAGGTCTCTAGCTCAGCAGTTCAAGTCCCGCGTGCTATGAGCCAGAGTGAACTCTCGTCCATTGTCCCAGCTCTTTGCAACCTAGCAGTTCGAAAACATGCAAATGGAAGTAGATGAACAGGTACAGCATATAAACACGTGGGGAGGTCTGTGCTGCTGTGACCACATGACCCATGGAAACATCTCTGGACAACACCGATTCTTTGGCTTAAGAAACAGAGATGAGCAGCACCCCTTAAAGTCAGTCATGACTAGTGGGGTAAAACCTGCAAGGACACCTTTACCTTTTTGAATAAAAAAAAATGCTTGGGATCAGTACACCAATGAAAATGAAAATATCTGGAGAAGGAAGTAGGAAGGTTGGAGGAGAAGAGGAGAAGTGGGGAGAAAGGGGAGGAGAGGGTGAAGGAAAGAGAAGAGGAGAGGAAGAAGAGGGAAGTAGGGAAGAGAAGAAAGGGAGAAAGAAGGTAGAGAAGAAGGAGTGTAGATACAGTGAAAGGGGAAATGGGCGAGCAACACCAAAAGTCATGTGTATGTATTTATTGCATTTTATTAAAAGTATCTTATATATGAATGTAAAAAGAATGTATGTTAACAGCTGATAAATATCATGGTATATGGATGGGGGAGAGTTTGGAAAAATTAAAAATTAAAAAAAGAAAATAAAATGAAAATATCTATACGTTTTCCACAGGAAGAATAATAATGGGCAATTCCAGCAAAATCAGTAGGCTGTGCTGAGCTATGAATTCATATTTATTTATGTTTTCATTTGACTGATAGATGGCTTGATTGATTCAATCACCCCACTTGGCACACAACGTAGGGTGGTGTACATTATCAACAATAGAATAATTTTAAGTATGATGTTTTTTCTTCTCTTTTTTTCTTTTTCTTTTTTTCTTTTTATTATTGTTAACTTTCTTAATAATAACCCTGTACTCTGCTCTGGGAAGTGAGGGGGGGGTTGAGGGTGGGTGGGTGGGTGAGTGGGTGGGTAATGATAATATAGTCATAACGCTTGGGCATTTTCCCTATGCTGCGTTCATGTGTGTGAGAGGGATGAGGGGGGAGGAAGGAGTAGGGAGGAAGTAGGATGGTTAGAGGAGAAGGGGAGGGGAAGAGAGTAGGAGGGGAGGAGAGAAAATATCAAAAAACAATAGAATAATTTTTAAAAAATGCCACATAAGGAATGAAACGATTGAAAAACAAGCAATCCAAAGTAGCAACACAACCATGGTCTTCAACCATCCCAAGCTCTACCAGGACAGCAACTTCCCAGATTTTTTTTTTCCTGGCCTAATTGCATTTATTTATTTTGTTTTCTGACATTGCAATACGATCTTCCAGAAAAAGGAACATCTCTGTGTTTGTCTCTTAACCAGCCAGGTTTCTGCAGTAATCAGAGCTTAATGGTTAACTTCATACTGGGGATGAGGGGGAGGAAAATCCTTCTCTTAATTCTCTTTCTCTTTTTAATTCAAGGTCTCTGAGTGAAATCAAAGACATCTCTTTCAAAATCTTTTTTTTCCCCCTTGAATAGCAGACAATCCTCATCATATCCCACTCTCTCCTGTAATGAAATTAGCACTGTCATTAAGAGATCTAATCGCCACCATTCTTCTTCTCACCAGGTAATATTCGAGATGAACCTCGCACATTTGCTATAGAGTTTTGCCGTCATGAAAATCACTTTGCATGAATAGAGGTGGAGAGGGGAGAGGAGCCCTTGAACATCGCAGAGCTTTTTTTCTCTCTCTAACAATTTCAAAATATTTTACGCTTTAAAAAAAAAAAACCCTTCAAACTGAACTGCTCATTGTAAATATTAATCTGATGTATAATGGCGCTGTTCTTTGCCTGTCTTCTAATCTCAAGATTCTTTTCAAGCTGATTATTTCCCCAAAGTTTTTGCCAGAGCCGTGTTGGGATTTTGAGGAGGCACTTCAGAATTTGAACTGTCATACAACTGTTCAGGTTCTCAAGTGTCACTGTATTGTGGTTCCCCATAGGAGTAGCCCTACGCTAACAACGAGAGAGAGTGGTCTGTGGCAACAAAAGGAAGAAAGGCTGCAGGGCATGGAACTGGAGAATGTACCAGTGTGTATCATGTAGCTTGTCTTACATCCATGGAGTCACAATGAAGAGAAGAGATGCCCAACCATGGTCAGGATACTCAGTGCTGCTTACCGCCTTCAAGTCGTGAGAGAAAGCCCCCCTACAAACAATTTTGCTAATGTCCCAAAATATAGGTCTCCCCGAGAGTAAACTTTTATATGTTAACTCTTAGGAACATAGAGTTGGAAAGGGTCTTTGAGACCAGTGCTTCCCAAATGTCTTCGTTACTGAAAACCGCTGATCAGAAAATCTTATCGAACTTCAAGGACTAGTTGTGAATCCCTTCCTTCATCACTGTGGTAACTTTGAATAGTTGCTGAATGAATGGTCATAACTCAAGGACTACCTGTATTATGAGAACAATATCACCGAATCATCTTGCAGTGAGTTATGTTGGAGTAGAACATTAGCAGTTGGTGGAGCAGCAGCGGTCAAAAGTTTATCGATGCAACTAGAAGAAGTTTCAAGGAAGAACAATACATGCCATCCCAAAGCTGAACTAAATTGTCAGGGGAAATTGTATCAAAGTCTCGTTAAATAAAAGCAGAGATATCACCCTGCCAACAAAAGTGTGTATAGTCAAGGCCATGGTATGGCTGTGAAGAAAGGCTGAGAAAGGCTGAGTGCCAAAGAATTGAGGCCTTTGAGCTATGGTGCTGGAGAAGGCTCCTGCAAGTCCCCTGGACTGCAAGGTGATCCAACTGGTCAGTCCTAGAGGAGATCAATCCTGACTGCTCTTTAGAAGGCCAGATCCTGAAGTTGAAACTCAAGTACTTTGGCCACCTAATGAGAAGGAAGGACTCATTGGAGAAGAACCTAATGCTGGGAAAGATGGAGGGCAAGAGAAGAAGGGGACGACAGAGAATGAGGTGGCTGGATGGAGTCACTGAAGCAGGAGGTGTGAGCTTAAATGGACTCCAGAAGATGGTAGAGGACAGGAAGGTCTGGAGGAACATTGTCCATGGGGTCCTGATGGGTCGGACACGACTTCGCAACTAACAACAACTCATTAAATAAGTTCTGTTGAAGAAGGTGATTGCTTTTAACCAAATGAATATTTGCAGGATACTATCTGAGTTACTTACCAGGACCAGACGTTTAGTCTTCCAAGCTTTTGGACTCATGCTAGAACCCATCCTCAAGGAACTTCTCTCTTTCCAGAATGTGGAGACACATTGTAGAGAGAGAGAGAGAATTTCCCTGAGGATGGGCTTCAGCACAAGTCCAAAATCTTGGAAGACAAAAACTTCTGGTCCCAGTGACCGACTCAAATTGGATCCTGCAACATTATCCTGGGACATGTATACTTGCCTTCATTCATGAGATGGGTATCTCTTGTTAATTTCAGTTGCTAGAGATGGTGCAGAAATTCAGGTTCCAGGTTACAGCACTCCTAAGCTGCAGAGCAGAGGAAAGCCACTCAGTAGCTTGGGTGACCCTATGGTACGAGGCATTTCACAGTCGACCTTGAGATAGCTAGAGGCAAGGATGGCTGGAAAATGTATCCATATGCTCCTGGTGAGGCCGATATGGTTGTGGATGATTTGACCATGGCATGGAGGACACCACAATCTGCAGCTTTGACAAATAACGGTTATACGCAACATGGGAGAAATTGGAGAAGGGCTGGGCAGCTTTTCTCCTAGGTAGCCTGCAGCTATTTTAAGTCACAGCGAATAACCACTCATGTAGCTTTCTCCGTGAGACATTATGGCATCACGGGCACCTGATTTACAGGCCTTGGGCAACAATCTAGCTAATCAGTGATGAGCAAGACGGGGTTAAATAAAGTCAGCAGCAGCACTGAAGCAAGGCATTTGATACCTGGAGAGTCTTTTGAGCTGCCTTTTTTTTTGTTTTCTAAAGTGATCCAAGGATTTTGAAGGCCAGCTGAAAGTTCATACAGCATGCTCATTTATCGGTGAGGTGTGAGCATACAATGGTTCAGCATGCCTGCTCTATTGCTTTAAAATCCCATTCAATTAGATCACGGTGAGCAATGTATTAGTAGCCGGGGATTTGGGATGAAGAGGGAAAAATGAGTTGGACATTCACACAAAGTGTCCCAGACTCTATCATAGATTGACACAGGTCCATTAGAAAGACCAGGAACTCAACTTTTAATGACATGGACTATAATAAAAGAACTATATAAGTCTGATTGTGTTAGGTCACCTCCTTTCTGATCCTCCAGTGAATTAGGGAGGATCCATGCTGATCTGTGTCCCACTACCCCTCCTCCTCCTCCTCCTCCTGTTCTTCTTCTTCTCCTCCTCCTCCTCCTCCTCCTCCTCCTCCTCCCCCTCCCCCTCCTCCTCCTCCTCTTCTTCTTCTTCTTCTTCTTCTTCTTCTTCTTCTTCTTCTTCTTCTTCTTCTTCTTCTTCTTCTTCTTCTTCTCTTCCTTCCTCCTCTTCCTCTCTTCTTCTTCTTCTTCTTCTTCTTCTTCTTCTTCTTCTTCTTCTTCTTCTTCTTCTTCTTCTTCTTCTTCTTCTTCTTCTTCTTCTTCTTCTTATTATCCTCTCCTCCTCCTCCTCCTCCTTCTTCTTCTTCTTCTTCTTCTTCTTCTTCTTCTTCTTCTTCTTCTTCTTCTTCTTCTTCTTCTTCTTCTTCTTCTTCTTCTTCTTCTTCTTCTTCTTCTTCTTCTTCTTCTTCTTCTTCTTCTTCTTCTTATTCTTCTTCTTCTTCTTCTTCTTCTTCTTCTTATTCTTCTTCTTCTTCTTCTTCTTCTTCTTCTTCTTCTTCTTCTTCTTCTTCTTCTTCTTCTTCTTCTTCTTCTTCTTCTTCTTCTTCTTCTTCTTCTTCTTCTTCTTCTTCTTCTTCTTCTTCTTTTTCTTCTTCTCCTCCTCCCCCTCCTCCTCCCCCATTACACCACTGGGACTGAAGGCCAATGAATGTTTTCCCTTCAAAGCCTCCGTTTAGTGGAATTAAATATTCCACTGTTATTGAAAATAATGACTATGAATATTCAACTTCTACTTTAAAGCAGGGCAGTGCTGAATATCTTCTCCTATTTGGATGATTTTTTTTTTTACTACAAATAAATGATTTCTTTTTGTAAAATGAAGATTTGAGGCGGATGGGACATTTTTGCAACTTTTTAGATCAATCCTTTGAGTTACAACACTCAAAGCAGAGCCCCAAACATGTTTTTTTTTTCTTCCCCTTTTAAAAAGACATCAATATTTATGAAGACTTCTCGGGATTCAACAGAGGTTTTACCATTTCAGTTTCCCCAAGGTTCCAAAAGTTGCCCGGGCTGGATATTTTGTTCAGAGAATCCGTTTGCTTTGCTTTTAATATTAAAAAATGGGCCTGTCGTCTGATTTAATAAAGAGCATTCCGTCGTTCATCTTCCTTTTCATGACTGATTAAATGTAAATAAATTTGCATATTTATAAAGCTCCAGTTCGGGCCCCCTTTTTATATACTGAAGGCAACATAAGATAACTTGCAATTTAATAAAGAATAGCTATTACTCATAAAACAAGCTGTCTGTATTGCTTTCTTGCCCACCCCTGGTATAGAAATGAATTACGTGCCGGGGAAAGGAGGGCAATTTTGAAACATGAACTGATCCCACTAATTCAGGGGTGTCAAACTCAATTTCACTAAGGGCCGCATCAGCATTGCAGTTGCCCTGGGGGTGGGTGGGCATGTATGGCCAGGGTGGGTGCAGCCTACTGAGTGGGCATGGCCAGTTCTACATCATTCATGTCAAGGGTGCCTGTGGGGGCCTGGGCAGGAGTGGGACAGATCTGAGGGTCTCCGGCAGAAGGGGGTGGGACCGGGGCAAGTGCCAAGGCATGGTCCACCGGGGCAAGTGCCAAGATGGCCACCACAAAATTGTACATTGGCTCCTCGCCGACCTGGGCCAGGGCCAAGGCAGCGGGGGCCGTTCCCTCACTGTTTCCAGGATAGCTTCATGGGCCACATGAAACCACTTCGTGGGCTGCATCCAGCTCCCGGGCCTTGTGTTTGACATGTCTGCACTAATTAATTTGTGCTGGTCAACTTCAGTCAGCAAGATCTTTCCATAAATGACCTTCCTCTTACGCCAAGAGGGAGCCAGCTTTCCATGTGATCCCTTTTTGCAACCTTCTGACAAGCAACCGGGGTTGTGATAGGATCGGGAAAGGAGGACAGGGGACGTAATAAGGTGAGAATAATGGGGAGGAGCTGGGGGAGAAGATGCTTCTCCATCTTACATCTTGAGGGTTCCATCCCACGTTAAATTGCTTCCATTCTCTTTTGTGGTCATTGCCAGTCAATTGAGTCAACACTCTATTGGGTTTATAAGCAGAAGATGCTCAGTCCAAGTAGTCCTTGATGTGCAACAGTTCGTTTGGTGACCATTCAATGTTACAATGGCACTTATGACTGTTTTTCATATTTATGACAGTTGCAGCATCCCCAAGGTCACGGGATCAAAATTCAGACACTTGGCAACTGACTCATATTTATGACGGTTGCAGCATCCCGGGGTCGTGTGTTCCCCTTCATACAAACAAAGTCAATGGGGAAGCCAGATTCACTTAACAACCCTGTGACTAGCTTAACTGCTGCAGTGATTCACTTAAGAGCCGTGGCAAGGTAGGTCGTAAAATGGGGCAAAACTAACTTCACAACTGACTCGCTTGGGCAACAGAAATGTTGGGCTCAATTCTAATCTTAAGCCGAGGACTACCTGGGCTTCAGGACTTCAGGTTTCAGGATCCTTCAGGATTAAATCACTGCCTTAAATCTTTGCAAGGCTTAAGGAACTTCAGGTTGACCTTATTCTCCACTCTGAATAAATAAATGTGAGATCTGGCTGAAATGCACTTTTAGGCTGCGTCCACCAAAGCATAATTTCCCAAGCCAAATTCCAACAAGCAAGAGTTTTGCTCTTTTCTGCCTTCATCAGACCTCACCTCCACTGTGAAGTGGGAGGACCAGCTTTAAGAAGGATTCAGAGAAATTGAAGGAGGGAGCTTAGATGATCAGAGGACTACAAATTGAGACCTATGAGATGGATGGAAGGAGCTGGCCTCATGTTGAGCTTTTAGGAAGACAACTGAAGGACAGTATGACAGCATTCTCCACACACCTGAATGGCTATTAAATATAAGCAGATTGAGGCTGGTTCTTGCTCATTCCAGAGTTCAGATAATTTAATAATGGATTTAAATTACAGCAAGTCGGTGCCAACCAAATGAAAGACACACTTCAAAGAGAAAAAGCATTTCCTCAGCATGACTGGGTGAGAAATTCTGAGAATTGAAGTCCATAAGTCTTAACGTGGCCAAGTTTGAAGACCCCTGCCCTAAATGCTCACTTCTAGCTCTTGACTTCTATAAAAATGGGCCAAATTTTAACCCATCCATTCTGGAGGTATCTAAGAGTGCAACAGAGTGCCAGCCAAGCTGTATTTTTACACCTCTGCCTCTTCTTTCCCTGTGATTCATCTCGAGGTCAACAAATACAATGGAACATTTTATCTCATGAAGCATAGAGGACCCCATTTTACTTTTGGATATCTATCATGAGAAATTACTTCTGGCAGTTGAATGCCTCCTAAGTAATGGCTGCCATTTTTCCTGCTCTGGAATCCTCAGCATGTTTTATTTTTGTATGCAATTCTAATTTCTGCATTTCTACTTTTACAATCTATAGCATTTGCTATTTTCAGTTGCGCTTTTCTTAAGTTGTCTTAAGTCATTCATAGTGCAGGATAAAATTATTTTTATATAATGGTCTTTTTCAGGGCTTTTTTTTCTCATAGAACGCCCAGAACGGAGTTCTGGCACCTTTTTTGGATGGAATCTTGTAGGGTAGGCAAGGCGGGTTGTATGACGTGTGTGAGTTCTGGCAACTTTCTTTTTTAGAAAAAAAACCACTAGTCTTTTTACAACATGACCAATCATAGGGATCATGGAAACCAATCCCATCTGGAGGATACAAGGGTAGCAAAGATTAGTATAAATAAACAAACTAGGAAAACTTACAAAGTTCCTCAGGCTAGGTGAATTCAAATTGATTCAAAACATCGAAGTCAATTGATCCACCAGCTGAGTGGTGTGGCGTTAATCTCACAATCTCACATTGATTCAAATCCGTCAAATTCAGTTCATCGGTGTATTATTTTTTTAACTTTTTAATTAACTCAGTTTAGTCACTGTCGGATCGCACAAGTTCCTTTGAGTTGATGGATCCAAATTATGCTTCCAGGAATTTTGTACAAGCTGTAGAATTGGTCCAGTTGCCTCCCCAAACTGAGATGGTATTACTGTCCGCAAACTGGAAGCCCCGTTTTCTATCCACAGTGTTTCATCTAGAAGTGAAGATGATGTAGGTAAATGATGGCAAACCTTTTAAAGACTGAGTGCTCAAACTGCAACCCCAAACCCACTTATGCATCGTCGGGTGCTGGGTGGGTGTGGCCCATTGGCTGGGTGTGGCCCGTTGGGTGGGCGTGGCTGTGGTGGTAACGGCAGACTGGGTGGGACTAAAAAGTTCAATCAATCAATTCCAACTTTGCAAGATTTTTTTTCCCATGAGAAGTTGAAATTGACTGATTGATTGAACCTTTTTTTTTTTTTGCACACGGCGGCGGAGGCCTAAAGCAAAAAGGGTTTATAAAACCCAGCTGAAGACCTAGGACTCGGGTGACGGTGCACGTGCCCCCAGAGAGGGCTCTGAGTGCCGCCTCTGGCACCCGTGCCATAGGTTCGCCACCACTGATGTAGGTCTTCCCCCATGGACATATTTCCAGTTCAATTCATTAAGATGGTCTTGTGAACTACAGATATTAATTCAACTTTTTTTTTTAGTGATCTGCATTATGACTACTGCTTTCTCAGCTCTGAATACGTGATGTACGATTCTCCATCTTTCTTGAAAGGGCTGCAGCACAAAGGGAAAAACAGGGTTGGCATCCCAGCTTTATTTAATCTCACTTGTTCCACAAATGTTTGAGCAATTGTAATATTGTTCGTTCCCAAGACACAGAACGTGAACACCTAAGGTTGAACACAATGATGCACTTGTCTCAGCATGAATTCAAAAGTGGATATGAAGCATAAATCCCCTTTCTCTCTGCGTAATATAGTAGCCATGAATCTCAATGTCACGCCAAGTCGATCATAATCTAACACTTCATGCCTCAGCCAACAACTTGATTTGTCAAGAGAACAGCCCGGCGCACCGCCAACAGCATCCGTTCCCATTGGGGAAGGGAAGGATAATTAAGCCCTCGGTGAGCTAATTTCACATATATATGTTTCTTTCTTGAGAAGAATCACATTGGCTTTCATCTTTTAAATAAATGGCAATGAAGAAAGATTGCATATGCATAAGGTTGCAAAAAGGATTTGCTTTCCATAATACATATGAATTTTCACCTTAGCACCACCTGACACAGAGCAGCGAAGAGCATTGTGGGAGCTTGCTGCAAACTCTTACGCAGTATTACATCTTAATTAGACAGGCTGGAATTGAAGATGCCTTGTCGTGCGTGGTTATTAAATGAACAGAGGGAGAGAAACTTTCCTCAAAAGCCCACGGGTGTAAAATAGATATCTCTTCTAATTTTTTTTTTTTCCTTGAGATCTGAGCCATATTTTCTCCTTCCCACTTTCCAGGTTGGATGTTCTCCTTATATAAAGGGCTACCTTCAAGCGTCCACTATCTCACTCTATCGCCCACTTGAAATGGAGAATTACTGATTTAGAGAGATTCAGAGAGAGTTCCATTACTTAGCCATAACAATTATGGGTAGGAGAGCAGCTCAACCATGATTGCACGCTGGCTGACCGACTGGAAAAAGCACATCGAATTAACACAATGCCCAACATCAGTCTTCCTTGTCCCACAGAAGAACTGTTGGTTGGTCCATGACATACTTCTCAGATTGCTTTTAAAATTTCTTTAGATGTTTTTTTGACCAGGACGCCTTATTAACACTGTGAAGGCCTAGCTTCCTTGAAACACCCATCATGGTCAGTTGCAAGGTGGATGGATTTGATTCCAACAACAACTGTTGGGAGACTGAAGGACTAAGTTGTGGACAGATACTTCTGGAGAAGGTCTACCTATGTGGTCACTAAGAGCTGACACTGAATTAATGGGATGAAATCAATCAATCTATCATCAATCAATTAATCTATCTCTTAAGTGCTCTCCAGTTTCCCTAGCTGTCTATGCTTTTATTTGGAAGCAGCTTCCTTTTATAAGAATATTTCCTAAAAATGAGGAATCTACAGCAAACTTCTGGAGAAAAGGTGGAACAATGAATGGCAAATGTTCTTTCCCCTTGAGAATACTATTAACATTTTCTTTTCCAAAAACAAAAAAGAAACTAAAGTAATTTCCATCAAATTACAAAATTGTTACGAGGGGAGAGGAAGGAGAGCAGGCAGAGTGAATTCCAACTATATTCCATTAAGTCATGGAATTGTATATTTTTTTTAGGAACTCTGAAAAATATAAATGGCAAATTCCTATTTTTTTTAAAGCAGCAAAGGCCTTTTCATCTCATCTAAGTAGTTTCAGAAAAATGCTGACATCCATTTCTGCTCAGACATCCATTTCTTTATTTTTACATGATTTCTTCCGCCATGGCTATTTTTGAATTTTCTGCCTTTAAATCAAGAATAGCTTCCATCTTAAACGGCATATATACTGAAATATAGCAAAGCCTCAGAAAAGTCTGAGACATGGATCCATTTGGTGCAAACGCTTTTCCATTTCAAGCATTTGCATGCAAACTGTTTTTCAAAATATTGTGTATTTGTATACACACACACACACACACTTCCTGGGTTTCTATTAGCAGTGAGAAACTTCCTTCTTGCAGGGAAATGCAATTTAAAATTGAGCTATTATGAACCCTTGCTTGTAAAGCAAAATCTCTCTCACAGAAATCTATTTTGACATCTGTTGAAATCCTGTCCTGTGTTGCTTGCAGTCGGATGCATTTTAACACTCAAACTGTCAAAAAAAGTTCCTTTCATATTTATATTGCCAATGAGGAAAAAAGGCGTACATTCTGGATGGTTTGAGAATTATGATCCAGGTATTGAAGTCTGGGGAAAATCTGCATACAATCCACTTGGAAAGTTTCCTGGGCAAATACATCCTGGTAGAAAATTCTGCAGATGTATTTACATAAGCAGGGATGGGCAGAATACACAATGGAATCTACTGAAATAATCTTTCCTCAACCTCCACTAAACGTGTGGACTTCAATTCTGAGACGTCTTAGCAATAGTCAGGCTGGCTGGGAAATTCTGAAAACTGAAATGCATTTTTATGAAGGCCACTCAGGTTGGCAGATGCACTGGCAGATCTCTCTCTGATTTTCAACTTACAGTATCTGTCAGGGTTGTAGACCCCTCACCAGTCACAATGACAGCCGATTTCTGGAAAAGCATGCGTAGAGAGAAACTCTGATGTCATGTGTATGTGTCTATGGGGCTTCTCTGTCACCCGGGTCAGAATTGTCCCAAAGGTGCTTTTTCAAAAGGCAAGTAGATTTTTTTCTTTGTTTTTCCTTGAAGTCGTTTCGCTTCTCATCCCAGAAGCTCCTTCAGTTCTGACTGAATGACTAAATCTTTCCATTCTCCACCATTCAGTCAGAACTGAAGAAGCTTCTTTGGTGAGAAGCAAAATGTCTTCAAGGAAAAACAAAGGAAGTTCAGTTGCCTTTTGAAAAAAAAATACCTCGGGGACATGCATGTTTGCATGCACAGGTGCGCATTGGAGAAACTTCTTGACAGTTAGAACAATTAACCAGTGGAACAACCTGCCTCCATAAGTGGTGAATGCTCCAACATTAGAAGTTTTTAAGAAGTGACTGGACAGCCATTTGTCCGAAATGGTGTAGGGTTTCCTGCCTGAGCAGGGGGTTGGACCAGATGACCTCCAAGGTCCCTTCCAACTTTATTATTATTATTATTATTTGCATATTTTGTGATTGCAGGATGGAAGCAATTCCTAGTAAGGCCGCCTTTTGCAATTGACTAATAGCGAATTTGTCAATCCCAATGGTGTTCAATTGGTACTTTAGTTGTTTTGGGATTGCACCCAAGGCGCCTATTACTATTGGTACTTATTTCTATTTCTATTTGTAGGCCTTTCTATTTTGTTATCTTCTCCAGTTCTTTCTCGTCTATTCTGCTGTCTCCAGGCACTGCCACGTCCACTATCCAGACTTTTTTGTCTTTCTTATCGACAATTGTTAAGTCTGGGGTGTTATGTTGCAGGTGCTTGTCTGTTTGAATTCTGAAGTCCCATTATTATTATTATTATTATCGATCATCGCACAGTCAGCCAGATGTTCAGACTGGATTTGGCATTTTGTCTACCTATCGAGTCCTTACCCAGGACCTGGGATAGGCAGATGTGGATGTTTGATGGTATTACAGATATCGTCGCAGGATGGAAGCAGTTCCTAATAAGGCTGCCTTTTGCAATTGACTAATAGCGAATTTGTCAATGCCAATGGTGTTCAAGTGGTGCTCCAGTTGTTTTGGAATTGCACCCAAGGAGCCTATTATTATTATTCCCGCAAAAGATATTTTTTTCATAGGAAGAGCACACAATTAGCTTGCTCGTACCTTCTTCTGGGCTGTTTTTTCAGCTTCCTGATCCAACCAGCAAGGCGTGGTATTGTCCGGAAATCTCCCATTTAAGCACTAACCGGGTCCATCTATGCTTGATTTTTCAAGATCATTGAAGAATGTCTTGGTGCTGCCACCTGCTGCCACCAGCTGCATAACCACTTTCTTTTTGCTAATCAAAAAGAGAAGAAATCAGCAGAATTTATCAGGAAAACATGGGAGGGGGGGTGAGGGAGAAGAAGAATGAAGATTATTACATTTTTGTTTTTTCAGGAAAAATCATGCATTTTACCAAACTTTGCACAGGCAAATAAAACCTGGAGAACATTTGGAACTCCCCTATCTATGCCTGCATTCTCCTCACACAAGAGTTACTTATTTCTTCTGGGTTATCCATAAAACAAACAAACAAACAAAAAAACCTACGGCTTGTTTTTTTTATCTTCTGTCAAATATTCTACAAGTTCCTTGAGTCAATAAACCAATTGTTCATAAAGGAACCAATATAATTCACCAGTATCATGCTCAGATTTCTTGTTCTTAATCTCTTTTGTGCAAAAAAAAAAAAAAAAAAGCAATAGAAATCCAATTTGGCTAATGCCTTGGTAGATTTGGATATTGGCATGAAATCTTGAGGCAGTTTTGACAGGTGACAATCTTATTATTGCATGCTACTTTTACAACAATCATTTAAGTATGGTAAACAAATGTATTTACAATACACTCTCTATGGAAACAGAAATTTCAACTAACAACAGGCAGTCGCTATTCTTCAGTGCACCAACATCAACGCTGTCTGGTAATTCAGTATTTGCTTTGTTTCTTTAATGAAAAACAAGATGCAAACATTCCTGAATGATGCCATATTTCTGTTGACAGTTGGTTTGAGGAAATGTCCCTTGATGTTCTTCAACTGACTCACTCTTTAGTCAAAACAGACTCATAGATTATTGTACACAAAGCTTTAAAATTTCAGTATGGGATTGACTGATCAATAACACTTGGTATCACTCAAGTAAACAGGTTTAGGATAGTGCATTGGTACAGAATAACAGAGTTGGAAAGGATCTCGGAGGTCTTCTAGTCCAAACCACAGCTCAAGCAGGAGACCCTATACCATTTCAGACAAATGGCTGTCCAGTTTCTTCTTGAAAACCTCCAGTGATGAAGTACCCACAAGTTCTGGAGGCAAGCCATTCCACTGATTAAATGTGTTCACTGTCAGGAAATTTCTCCTTAGTTCTAGGTTGGAACTTCCATTGCTGAAATTAAAAAAGGAAAACCCAGATGTGCTTAGTATAATAGCAGTCTGTTGGGAAGATTATAACACTCTTCTGCTCTTGGGGTGGAATGGGGTAAGGATATAACAACCCCTCCCTGAATCACTTTTGTAGAATTTTATTCTTATTCTATATTATTCTATTCTTCATTATTCTATTCTTCATTATTCTATTCTTCATTATTCTATTTTATTTTATTATTTTGTTCTATTCTATTCTGTTCTGTTCTGCTCTGCTCTACTTTACTCTGTTCTGTTCTGTTCTGTTTTCTTCTCTTCTGTTCTGTTCTCTTCTCTTCTCTTCTCTTCTCTTTTATTCCATTCCATTCCACTTCTTCTATTCTATTCTATTCTATTCTATTCTATTCTATTCTATTCTATTCTATTCTATTCTATTCTATTCTATTCTATTCCATTCCATTCTTAATCAAACCTTGTTGATTCATTAAGTTTTTGCATTATTGCAAAACCTAGTCCCCTTTACAGTTATTTTTAGCATGTTTTCTGGAAAAAAAATACGTGGCCAATGTTAATAAAGACCCAGTGCTGGTTAGAATGCTCCAAAAAAAAAATGAAGAAGAAGAAGAAGAAGAAGAAGAAGAAGAAGAAGAAGAAGAAGAAGAAGAAGAAGAAGAAGAAGAAGAAGAAGAAGAAGAAGAAGAAGAAGAAGAAGAAGAAGAAGAAGCTGGTTGAATAAACACAAACGTGCCCTATTAATATGAATCTCTGCCCTTTCATCAGCATTATACTTTGGCTGGAGGAAGCTTCCTCAGCAGAAAAAAAGGCATATGATCTCTCCCATCTTCCCCAAAGAAGAAGTCAGCATTTTGTCACTTAAGCCCTGGACAGCATGTGATTCTGTAATACAATGAAACAACAGATAATAAGCCTCAAAGTGGTACAGTATCAACTCCCCTAACACCCATTTGTGGTGTTACATGCTTTGACCCAGGAGAGAGAAATATTTTTAGGTCGAGTTGAGTTCTCAGAACAGCAACCAAGGCAGAAAAGCTGAGGAAACTGATTATGTACAAAGAACGAGCAGCAATACTTAATTAGAGTAGAATCACACTTTGCCTGTTGCCTGGTATGCTGAAAGCTATTCTCTAAAATAGGAACAAAACCAGGACAAAAAAAACCTGCTTAAAAGTTAAGGCAAGCATTTCCAATGTCGTTAATAATTTTCCTTCCTTCCTTCCTTCCTTCCTTCCTTCCTTCCTTCCTTCCTTCCTTCCTTCCTTCTTTCCTTTTCCTTCCTTCCTTCCTTCCCTCCCTCCCTCTCTTTTTGCATATGTTTTACTAATACCAAGAAAGTTTTGGGATTTTGAGGCATAAAGGCATTGGTACATCCTGGAATTGTCATATTAATTTCTCCTCAAGTCCAGTTTGACTCTTGATGGGTTCAGAGACAAGTCCATGTAGTTTTACTTGACGTCAATGTACAAGAGGATTCCTATTGTCTTGATCTGGAATGTTTTCTCAACTTGTGGGATCCTTGGTGCTCTCTGAGCTTGGTTGTTCTCTTGCAGACATTTCATTACCCAACTAGGTAACATCATCAGTGTTAGAAGGGAGTAGGGCTTGCTCTTTATATATGAGTGGCTTGCTACTAGTATAGAAAACAACCAAGCTCAGAAAGCACCAAGGACCTCACAGTTCAAATACAAATATTCCCTTCTATTGGTTTTCTCAAGTTCTCAGTCCAGGCTGCAGCCAAGAGATATTCTGTTGGTCTTTATCCAAGTCTGATCTTGCTCAGGCTTAGACTAAGAGCAGATAAGGTCAATTAGGTGCTGCCAACAACTAGTATATTTCACCTAAGTCATGACAAATTCATACATCCTAGGATATCTCTCCTGTACCTTTGCACATTTGCCTTGTGTGGCATCCCAACTTGTGGACCATATTTTATCTTTCAGTGTTTACAGCAGATGAAAAAAAAATCCTTTCTTGGAGAAAAGCTTTTACGTTGCCAGATCATTGTATCCGAAATTGTATTGATCTGAAACATGCTGACTTTGTTCGGTGGAAAAAAACCCTCCATTGTATCAATCTGACTTCGAAAAGAGCAATCAGATGCAAACAATCTCTCTCAAAATCCCAGCAGATTGCTTTGATTCTTCTCTCGCAAGAGAAATGAAAATCACATCATCTCAAAATCAATTGGATAGTTTTTATGTGTGAGAGAAGAGCATCTCACATACCCTTTCCCTCTTGAACTGGATGGTATGACGTCATCCAGAGATGAATCCAAGAATCCTCAAATAGTCATGGACCATCTTCATTCTGCTTTCATTAAGGAAAAGAGTCTATCTTTCCTTCATGTCAAGGGAATCAAGGCACTGAGGCAGATGCAAGATGTGATTTATAAGCAGCTGTAGAAAACCATCTTGAATTAGTACAGAATGACTCCAATCTATGCATGCACGTGTTTGCCTTGTTCTCAGTCGCAGTGGTATTTGTTTGTTTGTTTCATTCGTTCATTGTTTAGATTCCTATTCCATCTTTCTTCTCAGAGGTCATGTGGGCTCTCTTCTTTTTATCCCCAAGACACAACACTGTGAGGTAGGCTGGTCTGGGACAGGACAACTTGCCCAAAGCCACCAGTGAGTTTCCAAGCATGAGGGAGGTCTTGAACCAGATATCCTGTTCTAGCCCAAGAGGTTAATCAAGTAGTTTCCTTAGATAAGGGTTAAAGAGTCACGTCCATCCCAGCTCTTTGGAAGCATCTGAGCATAAGAAGACTGAAACGTATTTAAGGCGCTGGTTGTGCACACTGAACCTCTCCCTCCTGTCTCCCAAGGCCATTCTCTCCAACCATTCCCCCAATGTAGATTGCAATCCAAATTAAAGAGTTACTTTGAATATTCATTAAAATCAGTGTTCTCTGGCCTCATCAAAATCTAATAAAGGAATTTTTTCCCCGCATCGGTATCATCAAGAATTTTGCACTACTCCAGGACAAGAGCTGGTGTGGAAGCAATCCATGGTCTACCTTTCCCCATTACAATCCAATGATTTACTGCTCACCAGGGAACCAAGAACATATTGGTTTGTCGTTTTCTTTTCTTTTTTTCTTTAGACTTAAGGGTACAGCAGGTTAGGACTCTCGCTTGTTTATATTGAAAATAAATTGCTGCAGGTCCCTATATTTACACTGGATTTGTTCTGTGGTCCCCTAACAAGAGGAACACAGCATGCATCTAGCAGAGCAAAATGAACTGCGTGCTAAAGGCACTTCTGTGCTGTCTGCCTTGATTGCTCTTTCCTCTGCTCACGCTGAAGGGGTTTTAATTGGGAACTAGGACTTCAGAGAAATTTGTTAGCGACTCGGCAAGCTCTACCTGAGATAATTAAACTATTCTTCTGAAGAATCTCATTCTGATTGCACTGGATTATGCATATATATATATATATATATATATATATATATATATATATATACATACACACACATAGACACATACATACACACACACACAGAGAGAGAGACAGATAGACATACATACATACATACATACATACATACATACATACATATATGTAGGTCTTTGGTTATTTGGGTTTTCTCCTGCATCAAATTGGAAGTGTCTTGGCGACTTTTCGACGAAGTCCCATTCATCATCTTCAGGCTGGTGTTTTCGGCTTCGTGCTTCGAGGAACAAAACACCAGCCTGAAGAAGACGAATGGGATTTGTCGAAACGTCACCAAGACACTTCCAATTTGACGCGGGAGAAAGCCCGAATAACCAAAGACCTACATACAAACACCCGCGAAAACCTCAGAAAACAAATATATATATATATATATATATATATACATATATATATATATATACACACACATACACAAACACACACACACACACACACACACATAAACACACACACACACACACACATAAACACACACACACACACACACACACACACATATACAGGGCTTTTTTTTCATAGAAAGCCCAGAATGGAGTTCCAGCACCTTTTTTGGATGGAAACTTGTAGGGTAGGCAAGGCGGGTTGTATGACACACACACACACACACACACACACACACATATATACACATACACACATACATATATATACACACACACATACATATATATATATACACACATGCACGCACACACACATACACACACACACACAGAAAGAGACACACACACAGAATTTAGCTTGCTACCAATTAGATGGTTAGCTTTGCAACATTCATTTGAACAAGCCGCACTCAAGTAGCATTAGCTTAAATCAATGGAATTAGTTCAGAGGCCATTCCGGTCTCCGATTCATCTACTTTGCTGATGAAATCAGCTGTCCCAGATGGCTGTAAGAAATGCGCATCCCCCATTTCATCAGTGCGCTATTCCCTTGCGAGCAGCAGTCATGTAACTCAGCTGCAAACATAATACGAATGTCTGCTCAATCCATTGGGTTGGGAAAAACATCAGTCCAAGCCTAAACATTATGTAGACCACAGAGAAGGCATGGAATTTAACAGAATTATTCTCCTTCTAAGTCTTTTCCCCAGGTAACTTGGACATGATGTAGGATTTCCCCCCCACACACACACACACAAACACACAAAACAGATAAATGTTATGCATTGGTTTTGTGGAAATATGCCAGCATACATCAAAAATCTTGAAAAAAATGTTAGACTTTCTATTTGATAGGGAGTGCCTTTAACTAAGAGTCACCTGATAGCAAGATGGGTGGTGAATAAATTTAATAATAAATAATAATTAACTAAGATGGCTAGTTGGATTCCCATCCTCCCTGCCTATTTTGAAAGAGAAAGATTTTATTTTATTTATCAAATTTATTGGACATCTATCTTACTACAGGGTATCTTTGGACAGCTTTCCTCATATCCCACCATGATAGGAAGATGACCCGATAATACTTTTCTTTTTTGAAAGTCATATCTTCATGGCATCACCTTTGATTTATCCCCATGTAACTGCAAAGGCAACTTACCTTATCTTCATCTGTTTTTTTTTTATTTATTAACACGGTGGTTTCTCTCTTTGCTTGACAGATAGCTTGCCAACCAGATGGAGAATAGAATAGAATAGAATAGAATAGAATAGAATAGAATAGAATAGAATAGAATAGAATAGAACTGGAAGGGACCTTGGAGGTCTTCTAGTCCAGCCACCTGCTCAAGCAGGAAAACCTATACTGTCTCAGACAGATGAATGTCCATCTCCTCTTGAAAATCTCCAGTGATGAAGCACCCACAATGTCTGAAGGCAAAAGCTGTTCCACTGGTTGTTTGTCCTTGTTGTCAGGAAATTTCTCCTTAATTCCAAGTTGCTTCTCTCTTTGATCAGCTTCCAACCATTGTTTCTTGTCCTTCCCTCTGGTGCTTTGGTGAACAACCTGCCCCCCTCTGCCTTGTGGCAGCCCCTCAGATATTGGAAAACTGCTATCATGTCTCCCCTACTTCTTCTTTTCTTTAGACTAGCCAAACCCAAATCCCGCAGCCGTTCTTCATATGTTTTAGTCTCCAGGCCTTTGCTAACTTGCTGGCCATTGATTTCTGCAACCATCTGCTCTACTTTGCTTTTTATATTCTCATGAAGTTTAGAGTGGTAAACACCTATTGCTGATCACTTTGTTGGCTAGGAATGGTGAGAACTGCAGAAAAAATCCTAGAGAGAGGTGCCAGATTGATAAGAGATGCTTTGAATTGAGACAAATTGTTTATGGATCCATACAAAAATACCCATCTTCTTCTGATGTAATAGCCATGTAATAAAAGTTCTGCAGTTATTGAAATAAACCCTGCGCTGTGATTTAGAGGCCACGTTTGAAATCCATCCATTCTCTTCCTCACTCCTAGATAGCTCAGGCACTCATTCAAGGAAGACAATATGACGTAAAGTCAAGGCTACCATGCGGACGATCCATCAACTGATTTAAAACAAGTCCTTCGGGTTGCTGTGTAGTTGATGTTCCACTTTACAGGAGCATCTAACAGTGTCTAATGGAAAGTTTCAACCTGTCCTTGGAAAATGAAAAGTTTTTACCTATCCTTGCCTTTTTTAAATAGGGGCTGTGACAGAAACATTCATCCTGTGCCAACTCCCGGCAAAGAGGACCATGGAACTATAGCAACATTTTTGAAAATTGCCCTCTGCTCCCATATGTTGCAGGGTTAAGAAATGAATGCAGAGGAACAGAAGAAGTTTCAGGAGTGACTTATTCCCATGTAAATAGAGAATAGCCCCGCTAATGTTTGAAGTCATATAAATGAAGGTCAGACTCGGCCCATCGACAATAGTCAAGAAAAAAAATACGTTGGCCAAAAAGTCCTGAAACTGTGATGTCAGCATACATGCATGGCACCACTGATATGTCTTGGGATTCCATACCGTATAAGGCATATACAAAAAGAGAAGATCAAAGAACCCAAGGCACACCCAGAAGAAGATGGAGAAACAACATCAAAGATCACTACAACAGGTTGAGGCAGCCAGAAGAGCAAGAACCACAACGTTGTGTTTCCCTCAACACCCAGAGTGATAAAAGAGGAAGTAAAAAAAAAAAGAAGACCACTGATATGACAAAACTCTGCTTTAATTCAACAGCTTGACTTGAGGATTTTTCCTTTCTTTCTTTGTTGCAGTTGTATAGTTCATATTCTTAGCAAAAGCAGACCCTAATAGTTAAGAACAACAAAAAAAAAACCCAGATCAACAACAATAAACATAGAACAGAAATCATAGTACAAGGGTTACTTCCATTCCCAAATCACTTGAGGAGAGTAAGCAGGATGATCTTGATAGAAATTTGCAAGAACATTACTTAGGCAAAAATGGCTGGAACATTTTTAAAGTCCAGAACAGCTAATAAACATTATTAGTAAATTAGATAGATGCCTCCTTAATTCACTGGAGTATAGGAAGGGGAGGTCCAGCATAATGAGATTTGCAAGTTTCTGTTATTTATAGCCATTCTCAATCAAAGTAGTTGTAATCTTCCTGTGGAGTTGATTTTCAAGTCTTGTCTACCTTGTGGAGCTAACTCAATAGCTGTAAAGAAGGAAATCTAGAGATTTATTCAAGATTCCACCTTTGCTGTTCCCCCAGTAATTCTGTAGAGGTAAGACTGTGAGCTTCTGAATTAACAATCATGAAGGGAGTCTCACTTGATCAAGAAATTAGTATGCATTTTTATCATCTCATATTTGTATTCATCCTTTTCCTTTTAATATTAATGCCTTCTGACTGTTTATTGAATATCACTTGATAATGGGTGCAAGGTTTTTCCCCCTCCTTTTCCTCCTCCAAGATTAAAGCAAATCTATTAATAACATTCATTGATTAACATGTTAAGTGTTAAAGCTATGTTTCATCAGCATCAAACAAAAGTGTCAACATCAAAAGCACGATTTATACTCTTCAAAATGTTTTGTGCTGTTACACACACCCTAAGGAACAATGTCTAGTTAATTACCAAAGAATAATCTCCCTTTGGTTAGCTTTATCTCCTCCAGTTTCTGCTCCTACGTTTCCAGATAACCTTTGAAATAGTCTTCTTAAACACACTGAGGCTTCCAAGGTTATTATTGTAATTGTGTTGTGCAATTAAGGGAATGTTATTTAGTGGAATGTTGGAAGCAATGCTATCTTCTGATTATTGTGAACAGCTTCTAACTGTAGGTAGCACCAGCTATTAATTGTATCTGTAGCTAATAATACCTTATTATTCCAATTCCAAATTTGATACTTATTAGAAAGAGAAGGTGAGATAAACCATCCAAATATTCATCCTGTTTTGTCAACTACTATATATTTTAATAGAATAACCAGAACAATGTATGTCCTTAGCATGCATTTGCCATAATTAACATCCTGAGGACAAGAATTCAGAACTCTAGAAGGCACACAAAGGTATAGTCATTTTTTGGACCAAAACTAGGCTTGTAGAAGGTACTACTTCATACGTATAAGTGGAAATTATTTCACCAGGTTGTATATAAGGTACAGCCAAATAGAATCTATATGAAAGGGGCGAAAGTGAGAGAGCTCCCAAGATATGAAGCCAAGTCTCATATCTTTCAACCTGTACGGCTTGAAGAATCAAGATCACCCATAACTTCCAGTTCAGAAGTTTGTTGCTCAAGTCTATACACAAGAATCTAATCAACTAACATTCAATCCTAAATTGGTAGTAGATACTGTAAGGGTCAACAGAATTCAAGAGGGGTTGAACCATTTGTGAGAATGTTGCTAGGCTGATGACTCATTTAACTCTACTTTCTGGCTCTGCCTATTCATCTCCTGCACAGCTTTCAACAAAGCTTGCTGAAAAATCCTTAAGGTGGTTATGATGGCCATCAAAGCATCTATAAGCCACACTGTACAGTCTTCCTTCTATTCATCCAACTTATAGCACAGAGAAAGCAGCTATTGGTGCCATACACATTAATTGCTATGTCTGCATTACATTCTTAAATATATTTACTAGGATTAACCAATTTCTGGGTTTGACAAGACACTGAACCATAAAAATCACCCATGGTTCTATAACACACTAGTCTAAAATCTTTGTGGTTCGATAAAAACACGAGAACACGACCATTGTCAACTGGGGATCAGAGCTTCAATTTCTGTTTCATCAATAAATCAAGTTAAAGCAGGAATTCTGGTCGCCAGTGAAAAAGCACTCTTAGATACTTCCCTCCCCTCCAAACAACATTTAAATTGACTTTTTAATTCCACTTCTGATTACATTTTCAGGTTTACCAGAATATTCCCAGGGTGAATTAGACCAGGGCAGTGAGTATACGCAACGTATTGTTTAAGCAACGGTAACTCTGTGTTTTGATGCAAATTATTGTTCTTCTTAGGTGGCAATTTGGACTTTGGCATTGCTCCACTCTATCATCATTGAAAGAATGTAATCACTGCTCATTAGCTTCACTTTTTAAATGTCATGCATAGATTTAGAAGTAGCAAGAGAAAGCAAAACAAAGCATGTTTTGGTCCAAACACAATCAAATCAATTTGGAGCCTACATCTGACATTAACAGCAGGAAGCCAGAGCGAGCAAATTGGGAGGATAGGAAACATAGTGAGTACTACTGCATTATCAAAGGACAGTGATGTGCAGATGTTGACATTGGCAACCCAAACACAATTGTTATCCTTTCAATAAGAAAAGGGCAATTCATATCACCATTCAGGGAAGGCCTACAAACAGGTCAAGGACCCAGTAGAGCAGCTTTTTTCCAGGAGAAAGGCAGAAGGACAACCAACCTGTTAGAAGCCAAGAAAATGGTCCAAGAGAGAGTGCAAAGAGCAAGAAAGATGATTAGCTAAAGCATATGGTTGTGGGAACTTGATAATGTCTAGTCTAGTCTAGTGAAGAGAAGGACTAGGTTGACATGCCAGCAGTCTTTCAATATTTAAGGGACTGTCACAGAGGGGGTCAATCTATTCTCCAAAGCATCTGAGGACAGGACAAGAAGTAAAGGATGGAAGCTTACCAAAGAGAGAGCCAACTAAGGAGAAGTTTCCTGACAGTGAGAAAAATTAATCAGTGGAATGGCTTGCCTCCAGAGGTTTTATATATGGTGGCATTCAAATATGTGAACAACCGGTTCTCTGTGTGGATGCCACTTCCGGAAGTCTGTTCTGGGCCTGGGGCAACAAAAAATTAGCTACCAGTTCTGCTGAAGTGCTGAGAACCGGCTGAATCCGACCACTGGGGACTTTGATCATGTGACCCCCAGCCACTAACTTGTCTTTTTTGATGCACATCAACCCATGGATACATTTACCCTAAAGCAGAAAGAAACTAAACCTCAATGGTTACTTCAATTATAACCATCTTAACCTTAGACTTAGATCAAACCAGGTCAATATTAAGGCAAAGAACTTAGATATAGATATAAAAGGTCAAACATTTATCTATCTATCTATCTATCTATCTATCTATCTATCTATCTATCTATCTATCTATGTATCTATCATCTATCTATCATCTATCTATCTATGATAAAAACTACTAAAAATGTGATCACCAAGACTAAAAACCTTATTAAACACTTAGTTTTCATCAGCAATTGCTGTCGTTTTCAAAGTATAAACCAGGATCTAGGAACGCTTGTCTTTATACTCTTTGAGAAGCCAACCATTTGGACAATGAGTGTGTCATGGGTCTGTCCATCCCCAGCCCGCCCACAATTGGCTGCATTGATCCTGTTTCTATAATGCTGGCTGACATCTGTTTGAATTTTACCGATCTGCCTCTCCCCACCTGCCTCACCCATCGAGAATGTTCATCTTGTGGCACGCAATCATTTAACACTGCCGCCTGACTGTTCCCCCTATCTATCTATTTATTTATTGTAATTTTTTTTCCCTGCCCCTATGATATGGGTGCCCCACAAATCACAGCCCATGTTTATCTATGTTGCCAGTTCCATAGGGATATTCACCACGAGTTGATCACCCCTCTTATTTAAAATCTTTCAGAGCATTCTTTTCTCTGTACTTATCTGTTAAATAATCAAGATAAATGTATTTCTCTAAAAGTAGTGCAATTTTGAAACATTACTTGTAAACTTCACCCATAAATGGTTGCTAATAGTTCTTGTTGTTTTGGGAATAGTTTTGTGTTGTTCATTTTATTGGTTGCATTTTTATTGGTTAATGACCGAAATAAAGTTCTATCTGTCTAGGCTAGCCTTGGGCTTTGTGCAAATTGAGGGAGAAATTGTGGCTGTGAGTTTCCTAAACAATGTTGTGTGGAGTGGAGTGTAAGGCTGTATCACAGAGGCAAACATTAAATGTCAGCTGGAGGGATCAAACCTCCAGATCCCTTTTGACACTTACATCTGATGGAAAAACAGTTCACAGAACAAACGCAATGGAGAGTAATAATACTCTGATTTGAGAAGACTTATTTTTAAAATAAGTCAACCATCTAGACGGAGGAAAACGAAATGCTTTATATTAGGGAGGGCAAGAACCAGTGTGGGTAAAAGAACGACCGAGAAAGCACAGATGGAGAAAACAGAATTATACATAATTTGATTTAAACTGCATTCAATGAAATCATTTAAGGGCTCTTGGGAAATTCCAGATCTGATTTTCAAAGTAACCAAACAGACTTGTACAAAGGAAACATATTTTACATTGAGCAACTGTCCATTTTGGTTCAAAAGGTCAGCTTCTCCATCCAAGGAATTTATGCCTCCACAGAGACTTAGTGTCTGGCCTGCTAGAGGCAAAAAAGCTGCCACACAAGGTTAGGTCCTTGAAAAAGCAGACACTGTAGGAAGCTGGAAGGCAGTTAACTGATTTTGCTTCTTGTAGGGAAACTGGAACTGCAACCCAGGAGCGATTTCCAAGGCATAAAAATAGCCCACAGTGAAGCTTTCGAGATGATTGTTTGTGACCGTTTTCTGGGGGTGGGGTGGGGGAGAGAATTCAAGATGAAAGATGGCTTTGAAAGGGGGGGGGGAAACGGTATCAGACGAAGATGAGGAAAGGTGTTAAGAAATCATGCAGATGCAACCATCATTTTAGTAACTTTCTCCTGTCTGATGCCTTCTGGGGAACTCCGGCTAAGGGGGTCACCAAATGGAGTTGACCTTGACAAGGGAAGCAGGGTTAGAAGTGACTTGAGAAATACTCACACGTCAAAAGTTGGTTTCTATCTAAGTGACTCGCTGAATTATCTTTCTCTCCGCTCTGCTTTCCATCCATATTGAACTTCATCAAGGTCCTAAGAATTGGAGGACACCAAGATGGCACGCAAAACATTAAGGCTTGCAAAGTGTTGGATTAAAAAGCAAACAACCTCCTTCCAAGCCCATATGGGCACTCACGCAGCCCTTACCAGCAACATCCACCTATCAGGACAGCCAGAAACTTGCTAGATAACACACTTCTTCAATCTGCTTCAGGCCAGGATGCAAGAATGGCCCTCTACTGCTCCTCCCAGAGTGTCACAACCTTCTCTGCTTTGCAGCTGAACCAATGGGATTCAATCTACCCTGTAAGACCTGGCCAATCCTCAATAGGATTAGGAGCCAACATGGCAGGTACTCTAGTTGCCTCCATAAATGGAGAAAGGTTTCCTCTTCAGCATGTTCCTGTGTTCCTGTGGTACTCCAGTATTGTGGAAAAGCACCCTCAGAATGCATATCACTCTCTATATAAATTTGAATGTGTAAATGGAGTAACATTTTAAACATTTTTTGCCATACAATAAATCAATAAACTTAAAGCAGTTGTGTCTACTTCCTCCCACACTATCTCCCCCACTACCCACCCAGTGCAATTCTGGAGAAAGATGCATCTGGCTTATACAGTTGCAATCGAGTCCCTCCAGAGCCATTTCTGGCCTTTGTTTCTGAAGCATTGCACTGCCCTGGACAGCAGAGCAATATAATCTTGCCATGGATTTCACTGCAAAGGAATACATGCCATCTGCTTGCTTTCGGAGAAGCACACTTGAAAGCTCACGAGCACTAACAGAGTCGGGAATGAGTCACCCAGCCATCAGTCCACATCAAGAGTGCTGTGCCATCTCTTTTATTAATAAGCTCTGACACCTCACATTTTAGCCGTAACGTAGCTAACATGGCTCTCTGTTTCCCTCCTGGAATGTCCAGTGTAGCATTCGTGGCCTGACTGTTTTGTGCACAGAGTTCCTAACTACAAAACATTGCAAACAGTGTGGTGCTGCATCTCCCTGGCATGTTAATGGCAAAGCAATTTTATTCGTGTGTGGCATTAGCATTGCAGGAAGAGTGGAAACTCTCTTGATCTGGAAATTGTGATCAGCAATTGACCTTTTACTTAACCTGTCAAATTTGATTAAGCAAGCAGCGTACAGATTAGTGAAATCCCTGTTTGCTACAAGAGGTGGAAGCTTTCATGATTACCTCTCACTTTCGGGCCATATCTAACTGCCTGAGGGATATTTACTCACTGGCTAATATGTACCATTTTCCTTATTATTTCTTCAGGCCAATGTGAGATTTCAGGCTGTGAGCAGATTCCAGCCAAATTACTATTACTACAAATTATAACTACTATTACTACTACTACCTTCGTGTCAGGAATGCCAGAGCATTTCCAGGTTGAACGATGACATCACTATTGCCCAGGGAACACCCAATTAAGGCTTCCTTTCATGTCCCCATTAATGTGCCCACCAAAATGGTACGTGTTTATCTACTCACGATCACCCACATTCTAACTGCTGGGTCAGTAGGCACTGGAATGTGTGATAGGAGTTCACCCCATCCCATGGCAGCACCCGGGTCTTGAACACGAGCCTGCTGATTGTCAGCCCAGCACCCTAACCCCATGAGCCACTGCACTCCTAACCATAGCATGAAGAGTACAGACATTTCCTGCACAAAGTGTCAGAATCAACATTGTGAAGCCCCAGGGAGTTGGATGGGCCAAGGAAGCAAGAATGGGGTTCATGTCAGTGAGCTATCTTTACTGTTACTCTGAGATAAATACAGAATTTTGGAAACTATGTTGGGGATTTCTGGGAAAGAAAGGACAAACTAAAGACAGCTCCTCTAAAAATAGAGTCAGCAACTGCAACAGAATGAAGAGCCCGTGAATAGACTCTCTTTTCATATTTCCTCTCTGTACAAGGAGAAGCTCTGATAGCACCCACAAGTGCTCCGGACAGTTGCTTCCCATAAGGCAGGGGTGTCAAACTCAATTTCATTGAGGGCCGCATCAGCATTGCGGTTGCCCTCTGGGGGGCGGGTGGGTGTGGCCTACTGGGTGGGCATGGCCAGCTCTACATCATTTGTGTCAAGGATGCCTCTGGGGGCCTGGGCAGGAGTGGGACAGATCTGAGGGTCTCTGGCAGAAGGGGGTGGGACCGGGGCAAGCCCCAAGCCATGGTTCATTTCTTCATTCCTCACAAAGGGTGACACCTCCCCAGCATGCACCCAGGGGGCGGGGCCGACACGGCAGGGGCTGGTTCCTCGCTGTTTCTAGACGGCCTAGTGGAGCTAAGACTGAATGCGTTTCAGCATAGATGGCCACCACAAAATTGCACATTGGCTCCCAGCCGGCCTGGGTTAGGGCCAAGGCAGAGGGGGCCGTTCCCTCACTTTTTCCAGGATGGCTTCGCGGGCCACATGAAACCACTTCGCGGGCCACATCCGGCCCCCGGGCCTTGTGTTTGACATGTCTGCCATAAGGAAACCCCAAGACCTGCATTTATCTAATGGATGTCTCTGGGTTGAAGCCAGGAAGAGGAAAACCATTCTTGAGAACTAATATCTGATGTAAACAATCATCCACAGAGTAAGCTTTAGAACTATAATAGAAAGGAAATGTATTTATAGGAGATACATTGCCGGATTAGGCAAAGCCTAACATTCACTAATCAGGAGGAGAGTCCAAGAGATATAATTTTGGGAAAAGGCAGAAGGAAATAACTCAAGATTGGGAGTTTCTTAGAGAATGAGCAGGCAGTATGGTCAACAAAGAGAGACAGTATGAGCCAAGGTGGCAGAGTGGTTAGAAGGCTATATTGCAGGCTAATTCTGCCCGCAGCCAGGAGTTCGATCCTGACCGGCTCAAGGTTGATTCAGCCTTCCATTCTTCTGAGGTTGAAAAAATGAGGATCCAGATTGTTGACGGAAATATGCTGACTTTGTAAGCCACTTAGAGAAGACTGTAAAGCACTATGGAAGGTATATAAGTCTAAGTGCTATTGCTATACAAAATCAACCCTTAACTCTCTAGCTATCTCTTACTGTCCCACTTGTAATCAGTAGAACATCAGGTGTTGAAGACTTTCCCTTTGGATCCGTTGTTCTGGAATGTCTGCTACATGACATCCTCAAGTGGCTGTTCACCAAGAATGGGTAGATTTGTACAATAAATCCTCGGTAACTGTTGTTTATGATACAGTGGAATTTGAGCCTGTGACTTTGACTGAGTTTCTTCAATCTGCAGTCTTGCCCTTATACTAAAAAGAGATGACTTGCTTATCTAATCAACTTGTTAGAGTAACACCTGAAAAATGGGTTGGCTGAATTCACACACCACACACTTAATGAGATTCAGTTACAAGCCGAGGAGCTGCATTTGCACAACAACTAGTTTTAGTTGAGGTTAGCCCATTTCTGGCTTGCATCAGATGTGCAAACTCGGATTTTTTTTGACCAGTTGATGTTTCAGTCCATCGTGCTAACCTAGAAAGTGTTTGAATTTAATAACATATAAGATACATATAAGATACCTCGGTTCCAATTTACATGAAAGCTGGGACATGACCGTTGAAGTAAAGACAAGGATAGAAAAAGCTCGAACAGCATTCTTCAAAATGAAAAAGGTCTTCTGCAGTCACGACATAAGCATAAGACTGATAATCAGGCTTGTCAGATGCTATATTTTTTCTATCCTGCTCTATGGAGTAGAGAATTGGTCTCTGACAGAAGGCCACCTGAAGAGATTGGAAGCATTTGAAATGTTGATTTACAGGCAGCTGTTAGATATAAGCTGGGTTGACAAGATCAGAAATGAGGAGGTGATAAGCAGCCAGGGAAAGCCAAGGGAAATCATCAAAACAATTAAAAAACGAAAATTAGAATATTTCGGACATGTGATGCGACACCCAGAAAAATACGGCATACTCCATTTAATCCTCCAGGGAAAGATTGAAGGCAAACAAGGTCCAGGCAGAAGAAGAACATCGTGGCTTCAAAATCTAAGGGACTGGTTCAGACAAAACTCAGCAGCACTTTTTCATGCGGCTGCTGATCAAAACAGGATCGCCAACATGATCGCCAACGTCCGATAATGGATGTGGCACAAGAATAAGAAGACTAAGATACATATTATGAGGAATCCAACCGGTTTTGGAGAAAAGATATGGAAACTCAAACAGAGTCACCTTTGTCCCCCCCCCCCGAAATATATCTTTCTTTAGTTGATCAAATATCTTCTCTCAAGGGCTTCCTTGCCAATTCACTGTCAAACTGTTAGCAAAGTTCTGAAAGAAAATGATAGGCTACGTGAGGGTAAGAAGAACTTCTAACCCCAAATTACTTTTAATGTTCTTGGGGAAAGTTGTTCTTTTTTAAATTAAATGCAGTAATATACGATAGATCAGGAGCATTTGCACTTCTCGAGGTGATGTTCTCCAAAAGGCCCACTCAGCACTTCTGAGCAGGCATGTGTGAAACCATTTTCAGCTCTTGTTTTCTTTCACAGCCTCAGCCCAGCGAAGTCTGTAGGAAAAAAAATAAATCAATCTGCTTCTTCCCATTTCAGCCAGTTTTCTTTCCACTGCTCTTCCTTCAGTCCCATACAATTTTCTTGCAATCAAAAGCGTCATTTGCAGATTGTTTTTGCCCTGACACAGCATCCTAGAATTGGAAGCCTTAAAATGGTTTCAAAACTATGTTTAGTTTAATGAAGAGAAGGATGAGGGGGGACATGATAGTACTGTTCCAGTATCTCAGGGGCTGCCACAAAGAAGAGGGAGTCAAGCTATTCTCCAAAGCGCCTGAAGGCAGGACAAGAAGCAACGGGTGGAAACTAATCCAGGAGAGGAGCAACCTAGAACTAAGGAGAAACTTCCTGGCAGCTAGAACAATTAACCAGTGGAACAGCCCTACTTTTCCACAGGTATCATTTAATAGTTGTGAAGAGTATACGGACAAACAATGCTCAGAAAGCAATAAAGGCCAGGTTTCTCGTGCAAGAAAGCTCAGTGCTGGATCAATTGATCCCCCAGCCGTTGATATAATGTCACCTGAACCTGTTTTCCTCAAATAAACCATTCCACGCAGCGAGTCATATTTCACAGACCAATTTCAACCCAGCTAATGTCTCAACTTGTACAAAACTATCCAAGCTATGTTGCCCAGAAGCCATTTCCCCCCTTGAGACAGAAGATGGAAATGTTGTTGTACTTCCATCAAGCATTTGGGGAACAGTTTTAATACAACAGGGATCCTATACAAACACCCCTAGGGTTTTTTCTGTTATCCTGGGAAGAATAGCAAACCCTGGAAGGTGATCACCAGTCCCATGGCAGATGCCAGTGAGTAGTTCCCTGTGAATTTTTCCTCTTCTAGCTGTAAGACAAGGAGTAAGATATTAAGGAGAAACATTTGTTGCAGCAATTCTTTTCTATTGTTTTGTTTTGTTTGTTTTGTTGCTTGTCTGTTGGTGATGAGGAAACAGTCAGGAAATGCAATGACACAACCAACATTAGGAATCAATCAGATGGCTTGTGGAACAGAACAGAATAGAATACAGCTGGAAGGGACCTTGGAGGTCTTCTAGTCCAGCCCCCTACTCCACCTACACCATCTCAGACAAGTGATTCTATCCCCAACTGACTGAGGTAAGAAGTCTTTGATTTTACCTAACCAGAGTAGAGACAAGGTGCAACTCAGTTACCAAGTTGCAAATGTATGGTTTCTGATTAGTTAGTAGAGCATAGAATACCTGCTGATTGATCAACACCAGGGGCTTCTAGCCAATCAGCAACCACATATTTGCATAGCTTTCAAAGAATACGTGCCTCCCTCGTTGCTGATAAAGGAGGGCTATTGATAATTTCTGTTGAGATATTTAGTCGGGAGGAAGCAGTCAGGACACACAATAACAACAACAACAACAACAACATCAATAATAATAATAATAATAATAGAGTTGGAAGGGACCTTGGAGGTCTTCTAGTCCAACCCCCTGCTCAGGCAGGAAACCCTATACTAGGGGTCTTCAAACTTGGCCCTATTATGACTTGTGGATGTCAACTCCCAGAATTCCTCAGCCAGGCACGCTGGCTGAGGAATTCTGGGAGTTAAAGTCCACAAGTCATAAAAGGGCCAAATTTGAAGACCCCGGCCCTATACCATTTCAGACAAATGGTTGTCCAGTTTCTTCTTAAAAACAGTGATACAACCAACAGCAGGAATCCATCAAATGGTTTGTTAAGATCCCACATACACAAAGAATTCACAAATGATTGGATTAAAGAAGGAAGTCCCTGACCTTACCAAACCAACAGAGACAAGATGAACCTCAGTTAGCAAGGTGCAAATGCATGGTTTCCGTTTAGTTAGCAGGCCCTAGCACACCTGCTGACTGATCAACGGGGGGGGGGGGGGGAGGCTTCTAGCCAATCAGCGACCACACATTTGCATAGCTTTCACAAATACATGCTTCCCTCCTGGCTTATCAAGGTGAATTTCCAATAATCTCTTCACCGACGATGGTGGTGCCAAGCGACTCCTTCAACATTATTTCTTGTAAAAGAACACGGGGGGGGGGGGACCTTTAGTTTGCTTTGTCCTGAGGTAAATGTGGCATTCAACCTCTTTAATGGCAGGAGCCCCTGAGCAGTTGCCTCTTCTTCGTTTTTGAGGTAAATATCCAGCTGAAGAGGGTGGAAGCAGACAACCTTATCAAAGTTACCTGACGATATGGAATAAGAGCATCGCAAAAAAAAAAAAAAAAAGGTGTTTTAGTAAAACTGTGTTATACAGTTTGGGTGATTCAGCAAAATCTTAAGAATATGACATACCAGTTCCCGCCTCCCTCTTTTCCCCACTCCACCCTGTCCCTCCCCATGCATCCTTAGGTTTTAAGGTTTGGATTTTAATTATTTATGCTTTAAATGTTTGCATGCATATAGATGGTCCTGTATCGGTTGGAAACATCCAGAAGAGGCCTTCAACCTGCAGTGGCTGTAGACGATGGCTAACAGGATGGTGATGGTACGTATAGACATATTTTTATGACTGGAAGCTGCCCAGAGTTACCCTATGGTAAGATGGGCGGCCAATACATTTAACAAAAAAAGTAAAAAAATAAAAATAAATAATAAATAATAAAATAAAATAATAAAATAAATAATAAATAATAAAATAAAATAATAAAATAAAATAATAAAATAAAATAAAATAATAAAATAATAAAATAAATAAAATAAAATAATAAAATAAAATAATAAAATAAAATAAAATAAATAAAATAATAAAATAAAATAAAATAATAATAAAATAAAATAAAATAATGAAATAAAATAAATAAAATAATAAAATAAAATAATAAAATAAATAAAATAAAATAATAAAATAAAATAATAAAATAAAATAAAATAAATAAAATAATAAAATAATAAAATAAAATAAAAAAATAAATAAAATAAAATAAATTTTGAGATAAATATCCATCTGAGGGTGAAAGCGGATGTCCTTTTCAAACTTAACTGAATTTACCCTGTCAAAATTACGTGAATGAAATCTTAATAAAAAGTATTTCAGTAAAACAGTGACACATCAGGTCACATTCTTATGATTTTACCAAATCATCCAAACTACTATTTAAATATTCTCCTCACAATGCAAGCTTAACTGAGTCAGGTACATACTGGCAGGCGGGAAAGACCAGGTTGTAAAATGGGGCAAAACTCACTTAACAAATGTCTCCCTGTGCAACAGAAATTTTGGGCTCAATTGTGGTCAAAAGTCAAGGACTGCCTGTACTTTATAGTTTCATGTAATGTGTGAACCCAGAGGAGAGGTGGTGTTACTTGTATTAACTGAGACAGTAAATAACAGAGGAGTTAAAGGCATTTTTTTTTCCAAGAAGGCAATTGGAAGAAAAAACAGTGTCCAAAAATGCATACCAGTGTTACTCAGATCTTTGGTATCAGCAGTGGGTTAAGTAAAAATCAGGGGAAAAAATGACTTTTCTTGGCGAATGCAATAAATCACTGCTGAGAATGGTTTGCCTATCTATAGGCTATCAACTAATGCTCACTCCTTATTCCCTAAAGTATCTCATGAAATACTTTAGTTAATTACTCTCTAATTAGAACATTGTTGGACATCTATACTGTGCCAAGCATATAATTATGAAGCATAAAGAAGTAAGGCAATCTTAGCTGAGAGTATATTGATTTGTGTTTGTATTTGTTATTCTTAACCTAAATCTGCCACCTGGACATTAAGAGCTGGTTCAGAAATGCTCCACCTGGATAGTTTTCTCTGGGTGAGTGAATGGCGATGTCATATGAAGAGCTGCTCTAAAATGGAATAGATGACCTACAAACCTTTGCAAGTATCTCAGAGCTGCAGCTTACACAAAATGGTCCTTTTAGGTCCCATCCAGATGTACTATGCTCTGTCCAAGGTACTAAAGGCTTGGTATTATACCATTCTCTGATTTACATTGTATCTCATCATCAGGGAACTTGTTAAGGGATCTAATCCCTCTGGAAGCCCACCTGTCTCTAAAGTTTTGGGGTCCTTTGTGCCCTCTGAACTAGGTTCATTTCGTTACACAATCTCTGCAAGAAAACAACCAGGCTCAGAGAGCACCAAGGGTCTCACAGTTCAATCCTAGCTACAAATATTAGTACCAATAAAATGCCCATCTATGGGCATTAAATGCTTCAGAAGCTACCTGGTAAGTTAGTGGAACATCTGCAAGCTCAGAGGCCACCAAGAACCCCCACAGTTCAATCCTGAGTTACAATTATTCTCTTCTATCAAGTATCACTAGATTGTTTGGTATGCTCAGTTTCTGGGTGTATTAGGCAAACTTTGTACCTGGCACATATTTCTCCCTAAACTCCAGCTTTGAAGGTTGCTTTTTAACAAAGCCTTCTGCTCAGTTCTGTTTTTGTTCTCCACCTCCACAAATACATGAATATTGAGAAGTCCGGGAAGCCAAAAAGAAAAAAAAAAAGTATTTGTCTCGTCATTCATACCCTTTCCCATTCAGTACTCCTACAGCTGTTGAACAAATATGCTAATTCATTAGAGCACGGTGTAAATCACGGTGCTCACATCCTTGTTGCAAATGCTTCTTGCTTTGTTCTCAAAATGGAATGCGAAAGCAGGAAACATCTGATCAAAGAGTTTTCAAGTTTCGTGTTTAGGAAAGAGACTCATTCACTATTTAGACAGCAATGGCCTCTTTATTCAGCAACAAAGCCACCTGCAGAAGAAATGTGGGCTCAGAAGATCCTTTAAATGACAGCCAGCCCTGGAATAGCTAAACAGATTTTAGAGATCACTGAATTCACTTCAGCTTTTTAGATTTTTCTTTGCTGATAATAGTAAAAGGATAAACAATCAGCTTAATGCTGCTGTAATGTGATTTTCCATTAAATGAAGATGAGGGCAATCTGGCTATCAGAAAGAAGAATGATTGTCTGAGAGTTAGCTACCTCTTTACAATTGGCAAGCACTCTGGAGTCATTTCCATGGATTCCATATTGATAAGGCATTGGCATTGGGGAGAAGTGAGATTTCACTTGCATTGTTTCCTTGTTCTAGTGGAAAAGAAATGACCCTACTTTACTTGCTTAATATATATATATATAATTATGCAATAAAAGGAACCCATGATAATTTGCTGTGATATAAATGGGTGGACTGGTCAGTTGCTTTATATCAATTCTACTTTGTTGTCCATCTGGACTAGTATTTTCTACTGTGATCAGCAAAGCTTTTCCAGGATCTTGGGTAGAAAAAGGTCTTTCTCATCATCTACCCCTGATTCTTTTTCATAGGAAACATCAAGCATTGTGCTAAAGTCCTTTAGATGTGTGATACTTTCTGTTTTTGGACTTGCAACTGCGAAGGGTCAAATATAAGGGGAAAGCTTCATAAATCTGCAAGTTCAAGACACAAAACACACTTTATGTGGTTATGGAGGTCAACCACAGTCCCTTCAGGGAAGAGTTAGGTTGTTGTCACTGAGAAGACTCTACACCTGAAAGCCAAATGCACAGCTTGGAAAATGACCTTGGGAAGCCAATTGCTTCTCCAAATGCCAAGATACCAAGATATTTGCGACTGTGGGAACACTTGAGGAACACCAACATTTTAGAACTCAAAAGGAAAATAGAGAGAAAACCATACAGTGCCTACATGCGTATACACAAAGTTGTAGGTACTCCAACAGTGGAGTTTTTTAAGAAGAGATTGGACAACCATTTGTCTGAAATGGTATACGGTTTCCTGCTTGAGCAGGAAAGGCCTCCCTTCCAACTCTGTTATTCTGTTATTTCTCCTTCCTTACCAATTCATAGTGACTGACCCTTTAAGCAACCTAAGTCATATTTCAAAAACTCCTTGTCATTTGAAATGACTAGCTTGAAGTTTTCCCCTAGCAACTATCAGCAAGGCATCCTCATTATAGAGGCCAATAAACCATAGTAAAGTATTGATCGTTGGTTTGTCCAATTAAAAGGATAACCAACTTCATAAAGACTCTAGGCAGCACGCAGTAAGAACAATTAAATAAAAGAACATTGGACATGAAGAGGAGAAAACATTCAGGCTAACTTATATCATCTGTAAGAGATTCACCACCTTATTCCACACAAAATCCTGGGGGGAAAACCAGGTTTTCAGAGTTTTTTTTTAAACAGTCTGAATGGGGGACATATGGATCTCTGGGAAGGAATGCTGGCTTCTAGTATACCACATCATAGCCCCAATCAAGTCTCCTCCCAAAATCTAAGTAAACACCCATACAAATGGACTATGTTTCTTCAAGAAAAACTCAAGTCTATTATCTACTCTGGAAGACAGGATCCATGCAAACATTTTTCTTATCATTTGTTGTTCAGTGTTTAGATCGACGATAATAAGGATGGAATTTAGGACTTTTCTAACTGAATTATTTTTCTTCTCTATAAGAGCCAGAATGGACTTTATAGTTTTAAAGGATGTTATAAAAATGGTTCCCCACAGAATAACCATCCTTTCCTGACTCATCAACATTTTGAGTCAGTTAAATTACACTAGGTAAATGCCCATCTATAAGTGTGTAACACAAAATGGAAACTCACTATAAGAACATGGCAAATTGCACGACAGACTAAAAAAAAAATCAGATCCTGTGGTGATTGTGTTTATTCAATCTTTTTTCATTTCATCCTAGATTTGAGCATACAATTCCCAGGGCATTTTGCAACAAGGTCTTCAAACCATACAACAGAACAATAAGTGATTAAAAACAATAATGCAAGCTACAAACAGAATGAAGTCTTTTTGTTTCTTTTTGAAGGAAAAAATATATGCAGAAAAAATATTTCAGCATTTTAATTTTTTATAATAATGAAATTTTTCCATCGCTAAAAAGTTATCCTCGTTTGCCTCTATAACAGAAATAAAATATGGCTATTGCAGGAACTAAAATACTGACTACTAAAGGAAGAATGTGTGTGGGGGAGGGGAAGCTGGAAAGACAGATGGTTAAGACAGTGATGGGTGATAGACCACATTTTTCTTTATTATAACCCTTTGTTGGGAAATGGCAGTTCAGGTGAGATAAGCTTTAAAGCAACAGAAGCTCTAATCTCAAAGTGGCTTGAAAATAGTCCTGCAGAGGACAGGTGCCTTATACAAGAGGTGGGTGGCATGGGAGAAACAATAGGAGCGACCCCTTTTCATTCTTGACCTTTAATTGAAAGATTGAAGATAAGTAGCTGATTCATTCCGCTCTCTAACACCCGAATGAAAAAGCTTCCATGACACCTTACTATATCTTCCAAATCACCTTTTTTGTCATTCCAAGAAGTTCAGAGCCAAGTAAAATGCTAGAAATGGATTGATAGCATCGTGACAGGCAGGAGATTCTTAAGTGAGAGTTGAAAGGCCTTAAGTTAGTATATCTGTACTTCCACAAGGACATTTTTAAAAAAAAAAAAAAAAACAAAGGTAGGATTTTTTTTTTAAAGACCTCAGGATCACCTGTCCCTTGGAAGGAAGAGGAAGAGGAAGAGGGAGGGAAGGCTTTGAAAAAATTCACTCATTTACATGGGTTTTTAATGCCAAAGAGCTTGGTGTTGGTTTCCTTTCTTGGAGAAGAATTAGAAAAGCAATAATTTCCCCACCCCCACATAGGGTGCCAAAGAATGACAGCTGGTGCCATGTTAGCTCAACTGTAACTGAGAAGCAGATTGCCACAGCACAGATCTCCTTGCATAACTAGAGCATGGAGTGTCAAGTGAGCCACCAGCTTTAGTAATTAATTGTTCCTCCATGCACAGTAGGGAAGAAAGACTGTCATCAACGCCAGCCAATTTTCTCTGCCCCAAAAAACAATCCCAGGAAAAGATAAACTTTTTGGAAAGAAAGTCTGAAGGTGTTCTCTTCCTTTCTTAGGAAAATGGATGGGAGGGTTAAAAAAAAAACAATGAAAGAAAAGCGGCAAATTCATTGGTTGTGCAATCACATCAGGGGAAGGCCACTAGTGTAGGATTCGGGGGTTTATTCAGTGCAACAGAGAAGTGCTCCTCAAAGCAGTTTCAGTTCTTTCCAAACTATGGAAAAATTCCTGGCTGGACAAAGGGGATGAATATTGACAGCATCTGAATAGCTCGCAGATGTTTTGCAAGGAGATGATACGGCAGCTTAAAAAAATTAACACCACTCCTGCAATTTTATAGAGATGATTGTATTGGCGATCAAACATGGAAACACTTTATTCTCTATTCTGAAGCAGCTTCCTCAATCACTAGTCCTGGTTAAAAGCAAGATTAATTGTAAGAATTTTGGTTGTCCCAAATGGTGCATGAAGGGAAGGGAAACCTCTTCATTTCCTTCCCATCCTAAACCTTTTTTTTTCAAATTCAGAGACTAAAAGCATATTCTTGCTGAATCCAAGACTGAATCCATACAGTCTTCTGGAATGTCTCTGGAGGTTCTCAATCAGCCAGTCATGACTGTCCCAAAGGTGCTTTTCCAAAAGGCATCTGGACTTTCTTGTTTTTTTCCTTTGGAAACATTTTGCTTCTCATCCAAGAACTGGAGAAGCTTCTTGGATAAGAAGTGAAATGTATTTCAGTTGCCTTTTGGAAAAGCACCTTCTGGAGTCTTCTCAAATCTACAGACACTGCCTATTCAGAACACCCTGCTTATGTTCCTGACATGATATTACTCAATGGTAATATTCCTAGCTTGCTCCCACCTAGTGCCTTCTAGAGCAAATTTAAGCTGATATGTCTGCCTGAAATCACATAAATCTTTCTGGTAAGCTTTAATATATAATTCTGTATCATCAGATAAAATAGTATTTTACATAGTATTTGGCCATTACTCCAGCTTGAGGTTTGTAGTAGTATAGGAAGACAGGAAGACATGGAAACTGGGTTCAGAGTTTGCACTAAGCCACAAGATGTTTGTTTTTTGTCTTTATGAGCTATCTGGCCAGCAATTGCAGCCTGTAAATTTTGGAAAGCATTTATGTGGCTGCTGCAGTTTATTTAGTAAATTGTGGTTAAGTGATGTAGTTTAGTAGTTTGTGAAGGAAGTCTAGTCACTTATCCCCAAAACCATGTTTTGATCAAGTCATGGTTCAATATAACGTGTGAAGCCAACCTATTTATTTACATAGGCCAGCTCTTCATTATCTTCATTTTTATTATTGAGCTAGCACTCCTCTCTTTAATTCCAATTTTATTTGAAAAGCAAAAATGCTTTAAAATATGGAACTCCTCTATTGTTGTAGGGAAAATATGCTGTTTTGGGGGGGACCCAAGCAAAATATAAAGGCAATTGTAGTGTGTGTAGAAGGAAACTAGGTTTTTTCCATCAAGCTCAAAGTCAGAAGTGATCTGCAGTCTATCCTACCTTTGTGACAATTGTGCTTATATGAAAGAAATGTTTACAGTAAGCCTCCATTACATTTGCTGTGTACATTTTCAAAAAAATGCATTGTGTGAAACCACCAGTGGAGCATAACATCGTGTTCTATATCACAGCTAAATTTGGTTCCAAGTTTGCTATGTTGTGCATGAAGTGAAAATAGCCAGGACAGAGTTCTGAGTTATACTGTAATAATACAGTGAAACAAAATTAGGCTCTAGTGGATCATTTGTTGTGTTGCCCACCAGCACATAATGATCCTATTAACATTTAAATGGTCACAACTCAAACTGGCAGCAATCACATCAGAGAGGGGAAAGCGATGCTGGGCACTATTGTGTAGCTAGAGATGGATTTCTTGACACTGTTGAGTTATTGGACTGTGAGCGTGTTGGTTTATATTCTGCAGGTTTATCTCTTCAGTATGAAAAGGTTAGAAGATCTCTTCTTCTGCTTTTGGGGACAAAAAAATGGAGATGTTAAAAATGCATTTCACTGGCTTTGGAGAACAATGAAACAGTCTTAGAACATAAAATATAGAATAACAGAGTTCAAAGGGAACTTGGAGGTCATCTAGTCCATCCCCCTTCTCAAGCAGGAGACCCTATACCAGAGGAAGGCAACCATGGTTCTTTTATGACTTGTGGACTTCAACTCCCAGAATTCCTGAGCCAGCCAGTCCATGAGTCATAAAAGAGCCATGGTTGTCTACCCCTTCCCTATACCATTTCAGATATTTTATTTTATAATTCTATTCTATTCTATTCTATTCTATTCTATTCTATTCTATTCTATTCTATTTTTATTTTTTATTTTTTTATTTTATATTTTATTTTATTTTTTTATTATTCATATGCCCAGGACAGGCAAAGCAGCTGTGACTGTAATAAACAGACATAATAAACTAAATAAACAATGCAAAGAGAATAAATATGAATCGGGAGGACCAGAGGTTAAATTAAGAAAATTACTGAAGTCCAGGGAAACATTTATCCAAAAATTAGCATGATAAAAATACAAAGAAAAAGAAGATCTATCGGAGGAAAAAAATACAAAGAAAAGATAGCACAAATATACAGAGCTGTGCAACAAAGATCCCCAAATTGTTAAAACTTACCAACATGTGATCATTGAACCACAGCCATTCTGGAAAATGGAGTTAAATGGGCTATAGAAAATGTTACTAAAAATAAATCTGCAAGAGTTGATAAAATACCAGCAGGAATGTTGCAATTCATACAAGATGACTTTGTTGAAGTCAGTGTGTCATGGTGTATGTGCATGTGTGGGGTGTGTGTTTCAAAATCAGCAAGATGGCAGGTGTGTCACAACGCAGGTTTGCTTTGTGATGTTCTACCTGCCATCTTACCCATTTTATCATCATGGGTTGGCAAAGGCCTCATGTAGCCCTGGACAGCTACTAATGCAGTCTAGCAAGATAATAAAATATATAGAAAGCAAAAGACAGGTTGTAAGTCACAGCATTTTTCAGTGCTGTTGCAACTTTGAACAGGTTGTCTGAACGATTGTAAATTGAGGATCATTTATAACATCTTCTGCTATTAGGAGTCTGATTCTGACCAAACATTATGCTGATTATCCTTGATGGGCATATTCATCAACTCCAGTTGGCAGATGGCAATTTTAGAGGGCTGGCAGAGAAAAAAGCCTTATTAATGCCAAGAAAACACTGTTGGCTTTGCCCATGGCATTTTCAATCATGGCTTCTACCTGTCCTTGAGAATCTAATGTATAGATTGACTGCTATATATACACCACACCATTAATTGTGGTACATCACAGAAATAAACTGTTCTGGGAGCTTCATGGCATACTAAGGGTGGGCGGTAAAAGGAAGTCACAAAGATGTCTCAAAGGTGCTTTTTCAAAAGGCAACTGGACTGTTTTTTCCTTGAGGCAGAAGAAGTTTCGCTTCTCATCCAAGAAGCTTCATCAGTTCTGACTGGATATTGGAGGGACGGAAGGATTTAGTTCTGACAGGATGGTGGTGGTGGGGATAAGAATGCTAACAATCAGATGACTGCAAAGAAATATAATATTTTCATCCTCTCCCCCCACCATCCTGTCACAACTAAATCCTTCTATTCCCCCCCCTCCCCTGATCCAGTCAGAACTGATGAAGCTTCTTAGATGAAAAATGTCTTCTTCTTCTTTAAGGGGAAAAAAAAATCCAGTCCAATTGCCTTTTGAAAAAGCAACTTTGAGATAACCATGACCAGGATGACTGAGAATCTCCATAGTCAAAGTCACAAAAAGACAGAGCAACAGCAGCATCAGTAGAAGCTTCTAGGGGTCATAAGGATGAACTTCAGCATCCCAGCATGTTCTACTCACCCATTGGCCTCCTGTGAGTCAGCTTCTGAAGTTATATCAATAGCATGATTAATATCTGACAGGATCCGTGATTTGCCCATATTGGAGAGAATCTACAACATATGAATTGGCTCTTGGGCGCATTGGTTTCCATGGGTACAGAGGCTTGTAGGCCCTGGTGTGCTAAGACACTATTTTGTCAAACTTCCTTCCTAGACGTATCACTTGGCACCGTCATTACTATGTTTTTGGTATCCTGCTAAGTCCAACCTGCTATCCTGAGCTTTTCACGGTAACACCAATAACATTAAAATCTGCTTTGTGGGTTATTTTGATTCTGGCATATTCTGTTTCCCTAAATTGAGTTAGACCTCTACAGTGGAAGAAAGCAGAGGAGGGGGAGGATGTTAATATAGCTGAAAGAATAAGAACTAGATTGATTTGGACTGAATGTGTTTTTTTTTTCCCTTCTTTTTTGAAAGCAAATTTCATGAGCAGACTAGAACTGTGGCAACTGGGAATACTTTTTCTGCAGCAGAAAGTAAGTATTCATGCGTTAATCCAAAATATTATATGACTCGAGGTTTCTGTTTCAAATGAGTTACAATTATTTTGTAGATATTAAGGGTTGGCATGGTAATTAAACCAACCTGCTTTAGGGTGCCCAGATGCAAAACAAAAATTACTATGACAATGACATTCTGTGCAAAGTGGTATTTGCTGCTGTTATCTTTTCTACTGGTAAATATCCAAAAGCTTTGCCCATTTTTTTACAACTATTCAGGGGATGGGATGGGATGGATGGGATGGGATGAAATTAGATGAAATGAAATGAAAAAGAATGCAATGAAGTATTTCTGAAAAAAACATCACTAACTCTACAAAAACTTTCCACACTCCATACAAACTTGAATGGGCACCTTTGTTAAAATTAAATATTCTGCAATAATATCATTGCAGAATGAAAGTATTGGGAGGCAGATCTCTAGGCATCCTTCAGCCTCTCTCCAAAACTGAGATTCAAATACAATCTCTCTGTCTTTCTCACACAGACAAACTTTCTCTCAAAGGCTCATAAGAAACTGAATTGATTGATTGATTGATTGTCTCTGGTTGATTAAATGCCATCCAGTCGGTTTTGACTCTTAGTGAACACAAGATTGTTTTCCATGACAATCCTTCAGGTCTTCCCATGGTAGCCCTCTCACCACAGCAACTGAGTCCATTCACCCTGGTTGTCTTCTTCTCTTTCCTTCCACTTTTCCCAGCTTTACAGTCTTCTCCAGAGAACTGGGTCTTCACACCATGTTTCCAGAGTTGGATCATTTGAACCTGGTCATTTGTGGAAACTAAACTAAGGAAAATAATAATTCTTAGCATTTATTAGTAGTTTATCAACATTGTTCACCAGCAAGTTCTATTGAAGTCCATGAAGCAAATTTCTGAGTAGACACACAAAGGACTAGCCTGTTAATCTCTGATACCGCTTCCCTCCTCTCCTCCAAGCCAAAGATGGAAAGTTTTGTTTTTGTTTTCAGATAAAGCATCTTTAGGTTTTGCAAGATATTTCTCCTTTACAAAAAAAAAAAAAAAGGGGGGGGGAATCCTGCATGTGAGAATAAGTTGTTTCTAGCATTGCAGGTTTAAAAATAGAGTTGCACAGAACAGCATACAGGCATATCACACTGTGACTTTTTATTTTTAAATCACTATTCTTTGTAACATTGCAACCCACAAATAAAATGAGCTACTTTTAGGTTTTTCAACTGCTTTTTCCCTTGCAGCAGTGACAAAGATGATTTATTGAATTCCCCCTGATTGCAGTCTTTAAGACATAATGCTTGCAAATTCATTTAACCCTAGCTACTTAGATAGCAGTCTGATCCATCTTAACATTTCTATCTTTTTAATTGTTTGGTCAAAATATATGCTAATGCATTTGGATACACAACACCTATATATCATATATAGGGTATGTAATATAGTAATATTCACATGCGTAAAGAAAGGGACTGGGAATTGTATATTGCAATTGATTGTGATTGGTATCAAACACATATATTTTCTGCAGGCAGTTCTGTTCCTAACTTGGTCCTTAAGGTTTTTCAATAGTGTACTCATCATCATTGTAACTCAGCTTATCCAGTTTGCTCCTGGTCGTCTTCTCTTCCTGCCATTTTTCCCAGCATTATAAATTTTTCCAGAGAGCTAGATCTTTTCATAACTTGTCTTAAGTATGATCCTTTGAGCTTGGTCATTTGAGTTGATTTGTTCAATCATCTATTTTTTTGGTTTTTTTGGGCTATCCCCGATATTCTCAAGAGTCTTCTCCAACACTGAAGTTCAAAAGCATCAAGTCTCTTTTTATTCTGCTTCTTCCAAGTCCAACTTTCACTTCCATAGAGTGTTCCAGTGAAAATCATTGCTTGCACTATTCTGATTGTTGTAGGCATAGACACATATCTTTTCCAAAGCCTTCATTGCTATTCTACCAAGTGTATTCTGGACATACAGATGTATTTCTTGACTGCTATTTCCTGATAGTTGATCCCAAAAGGCAGAAGTTATCTTCCACTTCAATATATTAGCTGTCAGTTCTGTATCTTCACTGTCACTTCCAAGGCTGGTTGTTGTAAATGTTGTCATTAGTTTAGTTCATATTAAACTTTATTTGTCAAGCTATGCTAATATTCACCACTATTGCAAGCCATGATAATATCAAGTCATGTTACATGTGCTGAGGCAAGCAAAGATAAAAAGAATTTACTCACCAGCCTGAGTTAATATAATTTGACTTCTGCCCTACTCCAGGTATCCAAATTAGGACAATCTTGGTTAATATCAAAAAATATTGAACCAAGATGGCACCCAGCTTGGTCCTTGAATGAAAGACCATAACAAAATCCCAAAACTGTAGACTTGGATTGGAAGATCAAAAAATATTCAGAGAGGAGGTAATGGCAAATAGCTTCTGGTAGTGCTACCAAGGAAAGTATATGGAGATTTCATTTGGTCATTTCTACTTCACTTACCTACTTACTTGCTAGGGCAGTGCAATTAATAACTAACTTTACCCTGTTAGTAACATTAGTAAAGTTAGAAACTAACTTTACCCTGTTCCACTTCCCTGTCCTAAGGATGTTTCTCAATCTAGGTACTGTTGAACTGTTCAGTGCTTGATACAAAATGCAGAGATAAAGAGACAGAGGATTTAGATTTAACTATTTCAAAAGCGGATTAAACTTCAATTTGGGAATGTATAATTTCTCTCAATGTAAGCAACTTTGTACTTAAAGATTTAATCTATAACTTGTTTATGGGTTGATAAGTGGCTGGGGATTTAGTTCTTCTGGATCAGAAATAAGCAACAAGGGGCAACCAAGGGCTTTGCATCATATGGAGCTAGATTAATTAATATTGGTTACAAAATCATGCATGGTTCATTACAGGAGTTGCAAAAAGCCTTGTGTTGTAAGTCGAGAGTAGTGCACATGGGCACTTTACAGCACCATCTATACCTATAGGAAAAGGACACACGGAGCCTGGGGTGGGGGAATCAAGAGAGCAATTAGCCAAGAATCATTACACTCCCAACAAATGTTCTAAGTTCAATTCCTCTTGAATTCTGTTGACTCTTATCTAGCACCAATTTAGTGCTGATGGTTAGTTGATTACATTCTTATGCATAGGCATGAGCAATAAATTGCTTTAACTGGGGCTTAACGTGTGGTTCTGATTTTTCATGCCTGACATCAGGCAAGCTGTAGTCCTCAAGAATCTTTTCATGGCCAATAAGATCCATAATACCTATGGCTTTGCCCCAGTCTTTTGAATAGAATCTGCCCATTCTGGGTATTCCAATAAAAAAAAGACTTATTTTTGATTTACTCCACTCAAGGTACCAGAAGGATAGGAGCAAGGAAGGAAGGCTTTCTATGCTTGCACTATCCCACTGAAGCACTTAGCTCTTCTCAAGGTTACGATGAGTACGCTCTCTGTTATCTTTCAAGAAAATGATGAAAACCATCCTCTTCCATTAAAGCTTTGGAGAGATGGTGGCTGATTATGAGGGATGCCATAAATACCATTCAGTGACTATGTTTTAATCCATGACTTAATTCTTTTATAATTTACTTTTCATATTTGAGGATCTAGTGTCAAGAACTGGACAGGGGGAACATGAGCATGTGAAAGAAATAGTTCATAGTCGGACATTTGGCTTTTACTGTTGAGTTTTTATAAGCCTAATTGACAGTATTTATATAACTCGGGGTAGTCAACCTTGGCTCTTTTATGACTCAGAGACTTCAATTCCCAGAATTCCTGAGCCAGCTAAGCTGATATAACTTGTAGTGCCGTTCTCTTAATTCCTCTTTCAAATTTGCCAGCACTCATAATATTCACAACAGCATAGTGCCCACCATGCCTTAAGCCATAACATGATTTGTTTGCTTGTAATTTAGCATATTGTGACAAATAACAATGGATGAGAATTTCATTCAGTTTAATGGGCACTTTACTCTTCATTGCCACTCCTAAAATTGCTACAGTTGATACTTAACTATACTTTGAGGTCAGACACCACACTAAGTCATCAAATAATTTGTTTGCTTTATGCTCGATATGCTGAATGAACCCAGCCACTGTGGTTTGTAAGCTGTGCTTCAGGGCTTAAAGACTTGCCCAGACTTACTTCTTTTAGGTATGTGTCAGACTTTCTACTGCTACTGATGGAGAATTCTGAAGAATGTTCAGTTCTCCCTCCAGACTATGCTGAATTGGCAATTCTCAAATGGTTCAGCATTATTATTGTGTTTGTCGTATAGTCAGCCAGATGTTTAGACCAGATTTAGCATTTTTGTCTACTTATCAAATCCTTTCCAAGGACCTGGGTTAGGCAGATGTATTATTACATGATAGCAGTGACATTATAGCAGGGTTCCAATAGCTCAGGGATTGCCACAAAGAAGAGGGAGTCAAGCTATTCTCCAAAGCACCTGAAGGCAGGACAATGGATAGAAACTAATCAAGGAGAGAAGCAACCTAGAACTAAGGAGGAATTTCTATACAGTTAGAACAATTAACCAGTGGAACAATCTGCCTCCAGAAGTTGTGAATGCTCCAACACTGAAAGTTTTTAAGAAGAGACTGGACAACCATTTGTCTGAAATGGTATAGGGTTTCCTACCTGAGCTGGGGGTTGGACTAGAAGACCTCCAAGGTCCCTTTCACCACCACCACCACCACCACCACCACCACCACCATCATCATCATCATTATTTTTGAAAAACTGGAAGACTTTAGGAATGTTCTAGAAAATGAACCAGCCTCTAGGATGGAATGTTCCTGAATTTTCTGGGATCTTCCATTACAAGAAACAGAATCTTATAAGTAGCCAGTTGTATATATCAGGACATCCAGTTCCTCAATGTATCCTAGACCCCTGAATGAATGTTTAACATAGAATGAATGAGAAATAGATGGACAATGTTATCTTCAAAGAAGTTTTAGTAATATATTCACAAGTGCCATATAATCTAGTTTTGTGTGAATTAATCTGCAGAGAATTGACTTACTATATCGGGGATTTTCTTTGGCGCACGGATCTGAACATAATAATTCCTGTTCATTTTATAATAATTGTTCTTTAAATAAGCATTTATTGAATAGGGGAAATTTGCTGAATATGAGCAGAATTTACTCTTTATTGTAGCTGTCCTTGGAAGCTGATTCTTACCAGAGCTGTAGATAATAGTATGAAGAATCACCAAAGCATGGAGCATTAAAAAAGATAGCATAATTCCAGGGCTTTTTTTTCTCATAGAAGGCCCAGAATGGAATTCCGGCACCTTTTTTGGATGGAACCTCGTAGGGTAGGCAAAGGCAGGTTGTATGACATGTGTGAGTTCCAGCACCTTTTTTTTTTTTTAAGAAAAAAAGCACTGCATAATTCTATAATCCTGCTAATATAACAGTGGCTCACCTATAGCCTAGAAACCAGGTGACATTTACCTCTGTGTTGCTCATTCCTCTTGTATGTTCAGTTAATACATTTATTGTCTCTGTATAGGAAAACTATTTAAGGGTCCCTTTTTATTCCCAGAACGGATTTTATATGCAGGGTTGAAGGAAACTCGATAATTTCTCTCGATAAACCCAGTTTTACAAAATATTAATTTGTTATTGAGCATTGCGTTGTTGTTTTCCTGTTGCTTTTTAATTGTGCTTTTAAAAGAGAGCAAGTTTCCAATTTTTAAAATTGATTTGTTATAGAGAAAAAAAAAACTGAAAACACATAATGAGTGAAATACGTTGCTTTATTTCTTCCTTCCCACAAAATTGCCGCAGCATATTCAGTCACTGCATGGCTACTCTATTGGCTTGGACCTCTGTGTGAGTCCGAACAGGTAGACCAGATCAGAAAATCATCCAGGGAGGCTAAATACCTCAATACCACTGCATAAATATGCCTAAATCCTGATCTGTTCTCCACACAGGTTCTAAAACTAGATAAAGAGAACCAAGTTAAACAAATGAATCAAAACCATTGCAGATAGTCCTCAGTGTATAACCACAACTGAGCCCAAAATTCCTGTTCCTAAGTAAGACAGTGGCTAAATGAGTTTTGCCCCATTTTACAACCGTTCTTGCCAAAGTTGTTAAATGAAACACTGCAGTTGTTAAGTTGTTAAGTGAATCTGGCTTCCCCTTTGACTTTGCTTGTCAGAAGGTCACACAAGAGGGTCACATGACTCTGGGACACCGCAACCGTCATAAATACAAGCCAGTTGACAAGCCTTGAATTTTGATCATGTGACCATGGGGATGCTGCAATGGTCATAAAGGTGAAACGTGGCCATACGTCACTTTTTTCCATGCCGTTGTAACTTTGAACGGTCACTAAAAATATACCGTAAATGCCGGCGTATAAGGCGACTTCCGCGAGCGCTGAAATCGGCGCCAAAGACGGGGGTCGTCTTATACGGCGAGTCGTCTTATACGCCGGAAATACTGGTAGTTTCCGGCGTATAAGACGACGTTCTAGGAATGCGGCCCGGCTATAAAGACGGGGGTCGTCTTATACGCCGGGTCGCCTAATACGCCGGCATTTACGGTAATTGTAAGCTGAGGACTACCTGTTCATGTGTTTATTGAGGAAAACAATCTAAAGTTATATATTTCTGGGTGACAAACATATATGAAACTTGCTTTTTGGTAATTGGTGTGGCCCCTTTAGACAGATGTAGCTGCAAATAAGCAATTCTGATAATTGTTGATCAGATATGCCCTTTGGGGTTATTTCACCTGTGAAAGTTTTATTTTATTTTATTTTTTAAATGAAAAGCCAACAAAGTTTAATCTTTCTTTCTTTCTTTCTTTCTTTCTTTCTTTCTTTCTTCTTTCTTTCTTTCTTTCTTTCTTTCTTTTTTCTTTCTTCCCTTCCTTCCTTCCTTCCTTCCTTTTTCTATCTCAAGATCTTTGACTCAGAACATTGAGTAGGTTAATTCTCACAGAAGTAATACTCCATTAGCACAGGCAGTACTCTTTCTAAATATGGCAATACTAATTATTTGTTATATCGCTTAATGTTATTGCAAGGACATATCCAGCTTATCCCTTTAGAGAATAGAAGAACAAGGTAGCCTGAAGGAAAAACAATCTTAGGTGTTAGAATTGCATTATGGGAAACTCAGAAATAGCTGTGGGTTCTTCACATCATACATCACAAGTCACACTGTAACTCCATCTGCAGACAGCTCCAGATCAAGCTGTTCTCCTTAAATATCTTGCATTAAAATCTACTTTTAAAACTATTCCTCCTGTCTTTGCTTTCCATTCTGAATACTTGAAGAATCTTTGCAAATAGTAGTATCAATGGATATAATCAGTTTCTACCAGAAAGATACGTGGATCTGAACATAATTAAACACTGAGATTTTATATTTCTCTAAATGCTGCAGAAGTTCTTTCTTTCTTAAAAAAAAAGTCAAATGCATTCTAAAATATACCCTTTGAAATATATCCAGAAAGGCGTGTTTTGAAAATACTTACCTCCGCTTTCATTTAATGCAGATTTTAAAACAAAAGTGCAGATTGCTACACAAATGCTGTTATGAGGCCATTGCACAATTTGGGGCAATTACATGTTATTGCAGTGAAGGCAGAATTATTTTACCTTCCATGATAAAACTGATGAGTTGGAGAGGCACAAAACCCAAGCTGGATGCACTTTGGAATTAATCATACTCAATTAAGGATCTCATTACTTTTTGAGGCAGCAAAACTAAACTTCTAGATACTTCTAAACTTTTTGAGGATAGCAAATATCTTAGAAGGAACCTCTCTAGTTTCTTGGGAGGAAAGAGAGCAACTTTCAGGCTTCCAAATTTCTATTAATGTAACCTTACAAGAAAGATAGAGTGAGTAATTTTGGATGTGCTTCTTCTCTGAACTGCCTCTCAAGGTTGACATCAATTCTGCAAGTATGAAAGTTGTCTGTGAGAGTCTCAGTCATCCAGGTCATGGTTGTCCCAAAGGCGCTTTTTCAGAAGACAACTGGACTTTCTTTGTTCAGTCAGTTCTGAAGAAGCTTCTTGGATGAGAAGCAAAACGTCTTCAAAACGTTTCACTTCTCATCCAAGAAGCTGAAGAAGCTTTTTGCAAATATAGTATAAGTTTATACTACTACTACTACTACTACTACTACTACTACTACTACTACTACTACTCCTGGGTAAGGATTCGATAGGTAGACAAAATGCCAAATCCAGTCTGAACATCTGGCTGACTGTGTGATGATAGAGTCTAATTGAATAGAGTCTAATTCTATTGGCTTTCAAAAGCCAATAGGAATTGTCCAGTCTGTCTCTGCCCTGCTGAGCCCGCCAAAAGTCCCATTCTGCAAACGGTGCTGCACCAGTTGAGTAGTCCTCGACTTACGACAGGTTGGGGGTTGCGGCATTAAAAAGGTTGAGAACCACTGATCTAGACCAACCCCCTGCTCTGGCAGAAAATCCTATACCATTTCAGACAAATGGCTGTCCAGTCTCTTCTTAAAAACTTCCAGCATTGGAGCATTCACAGCTTCTGGAGGCAGGTTGTTCCACTGGTTAATTATTCTAACTGTCAGGAAGTTTCTCCTTAGTTCTAGGTTGCTTCTCTCCTTGATGAGTTTCCATCTGTTGCTTCTTGTCCTGCCTTCAGGCGCTTTGGGGAAGAGCTTGACTCTCTCTTCTTTGTGGCAACCCCTGAGATACTGGAAGACTGCTATCATGTCCCCCCTCCAAGCTTCTTGGATGAGAAGCAATTCCTTTGTTCAAGGAAAAACAAAGTCCCGTGCCTTTTGAAAAAGCACCTTTGGGACAAGTGTGAAAGTTCATCTCTCCCCCTCACCTTTGCAGACTAAGAAACTGAGGAGGGTCCCTTCTGAGACATTTTCCAAGCCCCCATTCCTTCTGTGAACTCAGCTGCCTGTTACCTGACTGCTGCCTAGTGTGAGGCTCTTACTCCTGTCTCCAAAAGTTCACTACACGTGGTGCCTCTATGTTTTTTGGTGACCTCCGAGATTTCTTAATTTCAGCAGGTATTTTAATACATTGTGAATGAGGGAGAAGAATTAGTTTGCTGCTATAAGAGGAAACAACTGGGCTTCTAAATTTCGCCCCCTCTGACCACAGTTCTGACTTAAAAAAAGCTAACAACCCCAGTAGACGTGAAAGTCTCAAAAGCTTTCAGTCCACTGACAGTCAAAAGGGGCTGGGACATCTGTATGGAAGGTGGAGCACGGATATGGTGCTCCTTTGCAAGAATGACAGAATCTTTTTGTGTGCTGAATCCTGTAAAATGCCATTGACTGAGCCCTCCTGCTGCGGACAGTGTCACACTCATTTATGTGAGGCCCGTGGTGTTAAATTAATCCACCTGCTGTGAAACTGTTTTGCATGTGAAATCATGTTGAAAACTATAAAATGTCAGATCAATCCCTAGGGTGGCTGTCTTCTCGAGATTCTTCTGTGCTTTCCCCCAGTGAAAGAGAAAACCAGGAATGCCATATACTCTTAGCTGAGCATAATGGTGAACCATCATTGTTCATTAATCAGCCCACTGTGTAGAACAAACATATTTTTTAAAATGAATGAAAACACCAAGACTGACCAAAGACTGTCACCAATGAAGTGGCCTCTAGTTTTGGATAGTCTAGACCAGGGGTCTTCAAACTTGGCCCTTTTATGACCTGTGGACTTCAACTCCCAGAATTCCTCAGCCAGCCTCCATTTTGTTTGTTAGATTTAAGACAGGGGTCTTCAAACTTGGCCCTTTTATGACTTGTGGACTTCAACTCCCAGAATTCCTCAGCTAGCCTCCATTTTGTTTGTTAGATTTAAGACAGGGTTTTTCAAACTTGGCCCTTTTATGACTTGTGGACTTCAACTCCCAGAATTCCTTAGCCAGGCATGCTGGCAGAGGAATTCTGGGAGTTGAAGTCCACAAGTCATAAAAAGGTCAAGTTGGAAGACCCATGATCTAGACTACTGCATCGTGCTGTTTGTGGGGCTGCTCTTGAAGACTGCTTACATAATACCGAATCCAAATACCTGAATATTATTGGATATCAGCATTTGGACCATGGGGCATATAGACTGCACCAGTTGCTCCAATAATCAATATATTTTTCAGCCTAATTTAAAGTACTGGTGACCTGTCAAGGATCAGACGTCTGTTATATACCCTGCCCCCAGCTTATGGGTTAATGTGAATAATCGTGTGTGTGTGTGTGTGTGTGTGTGTGTGTGTGTGTAATTTGAATGGTAAAATGAAGCAATCAGCATTTCCTATAGACTTTTCTCTAACAAAATGCCTGTCAAGTTTTATGATTTCAACTTTGCACATCTGGGATTTCTTACTCAACTCCAAAGGTTGCCCTAAGCAATTTCTATATGTACACAGACTCATTCTAACCTTGTTGAGAGGTAGACAGTATTGTTCTGACATCTTATTTCTTTCCCTAAGCCCCATGCCAGCCATTATGTCCTAATAATTTACAACCTTTTTTTAAAAAAAAACACATAATAGTAAAACAGAAAGAAAGAAAAAAGAAAGAAAGCAAAGAAAAAATGTTTGAGAAAAAAACAAAACAAAAGGCCAAAGAAAAAAAAAATGGTGGGGGGAAAACTAGTGTCTAGTTAAATAGTAAGAAATACTAGGGGTGACATGATAGCAGTGTTCCAATATCTAAGGGGCTGCCACAAAGAAGAGGGAATCAAGCTAGTCTCCAAAACCACCTGAATGCAGAACAAAAGGTAAGGGATGGAAACTAATCAAGGAAAGAACCAACCTACAACTAAGTAGGAATTTCCTGACAAAACAATTAATCAGTAGACCATCTTGCTTCCAGAAGTTGTGAGTGCTCCAACACTGGAGATTGTGAAAAAGAGATTGGACAGCCATTTGTCTGAAATGGTATTGGATTTCCTGCTTGAGCAGGGGGTTGGACTAGAAGACCTCCAGAGTCACTTCTATTTCTGTTATTCTGTTAACTAGTGTGTAGATATATATATATATATATATATATATATATATATATATATATATATATATATATATATATATATATATATATATATATTCTGAGGTTTTCGCGGGTGTTTGTATGTAGGTCTTTGGTTATTCGGGTTTTCTCCCACGTAAAATTGGACCTTGCTTTGAAGAAGTGGCACAACCACTCAGTAAAATTATGATAGAAGGTGATACGATAGAAAGTAAAATATATATATATAATAAACGATTCCAATACTATTTTTAGTAGACTCAAAAATAGGAATTATTACTTTCATGTATTTAACTCATGCTTTAATTTAAAAAGTGCAAATTTATGCAAAATTATTCAGAAGCAAGCCCCACAGCATTAAACAGAGCTTTACCACCATTAAATAAGTTTAGGACTACAATTAATCTCAATGCTTTTTTTTTTTTTTTGCTTTTGGGGAGATTTCTTTTAAATGGAAAGAAGGATTGCCTTTAAGTTACTGATTACATTATTTTGTTTAATGTTTAATTAGTTCTGCAGAGAGTACATAGCTGGTACATGGAGGTTCTGATATCCTGACTGGGCAGAACTAGTGAATTGAAGATGGGAGAACTATGTGTTGAACTTCAGAAATGGCTGAAAGTCCACTACTTATTTTTGACTTTTGTTTTCTTGTATTCCATGGGTTACAATATTCCACTGTTGCTTTAACAAAGTCTCCTCCTCCTCCTTCTCCTCCTCCTCCTCCTCCTCCATCATCATCATCATCATCAAATAGGTCCCTGATGGGATCAGTAGAAATTAATGAAGATTTGGTTGATTTCCCAAATGCATTAAGACGTTATTGTTAGAGCCTTCCTTTGTTTTGACTTTTAGCTTTGTTTATACATGGAGAAAGTACTGAAACAATACAGGCATCATGTAGAATACACAATGACAATTGTGGGCTTCAGATAGAAAATTAAGCCACCACAACCTTTTATTCCACATTTTGTCAGCACCATTAACTGAACAATGCATTTCCTAGAAGAACAGTTCTCGGATGATAACAAAAACATTTTGCATTTGGTGTTCAGCTATATCTGGAGTATTCCTCTCACTCTGCCCCAATACACAACTAGTTGGGATAAAAGGAAGCATATGCAGTAACAATACTTACAACTAAGAAAATTAGTGTATGATTTATAAAAGGCAGAAAAGGGAACCAATTTGTGATTCCTATTTTATTTGCTATCGTGTGTGTTGTTTCCTGCTAGAAAACTCAGAACATGCACAGAACCTCATAATGTCCTTCTTTCAAAAATAACTTTCATAGTACACTGTGACTGGAACTGCTGCAATTAACAGAATAACAGAGTTGGAAGGGACCTTGGAGGTCATCTAGTCTAACCCCCTGCTCAGGCAGGAAACCCTATAGCATTTCAGACAAATGTTGTCCAATCTCTTCTTTAAAATCTCCAGTGTTGGCGCATTCACCACTTCTGGAGGCAGGTTGTTCCACTGGTTAATTGTGCTCACTGTCAGGAAGTTTCTCCTTAGTTCTAGGTTGCTTCTCTCCTTGGTTAGTTCCCACCCGTTGCTTCTTGTCCTGCCTTCAGGCGCTTTGGAAAATAGCTTGACTCCCTCTTCTTTGGGGCAGCCCCTGAGATATTGGAGCACTGCTATCATGTCCCCCCTCGTCCTTCTTTCCATTTAAACACCATTGATGCTAACCACATCCAAATTTGACCCCTCCAATTGTGCTCCACACTTATTTATTTGTTTGTTTATTAGTTTTCAACTTATTGCTCCACATTATAGGTTATCCTTGACCTACGACCACAATTGAGCCTAACATTTCTGTGAGAGAAATTTGTTGAGTGAGTTTTGCCCCATTTTATGTCTTTCCTTGCCACGTTTGTTAAATGAATCACCGGAGTTGTTAAATTAGTGACACCGTTGTGAAGTTAATCTGGTTTTCCCATGGACTTTGCTTGCCAGAAGGTCACAAAAGGTGATCACATGATCCCAGGTCATATGAATAAATATGAACCAGTTGTCAAGCAGCTGAATGTAAATCACGTGACATGGGGATGCTGCAATGGTCATAAGTCACTTTTTTCCATGCCCTTGTAACTTTGAAAGGTCGTGAAATGAACTGTTGTAAGTCGAGGACAACCTATATTAAGTTGGCGTGCATTTGTCCAAATTCTTGGAATTCTTCATTCTTGAAAGTTGGGGAGAAAGAGGGTTGGGGAAAAGGCAACCTCCATCTAGGGTTGGGTCTAAAGCCGAAGAGAGCCACTGGAATCTTTGCTGCTCTGCTGAAATGTATTATCCTCACTGTTAAATCCTTGAAATGAAGGTGAAGGAATAGGACACATTTCTTGTATAACAACTCTCTTTATTGTACTTCATTCAAAACTCCAACAACCACAGAGGCACGCAGGCCTCCTTTTATATGCCCAGATCCCCGGACAACAAGGTTACATAATAAGGCACTTTACGCGCCTTGTGCACATGCGCAAAGCCAGCGCCACTCAGTCTGGTCCCGGGCAGCTTTTGCAAAGCCCTGGACCCTTGCAATGTCCCGAGCCTGCATTTGCAGGCTCAGGACACAACACTCACATTTCACTTTTACATTGACACCGCTGCCTATGCATTTCAGCACACACAAATGTGCAAATCTGCTCTACTTTTTTGTGAAGCATTTCTCCTTCTGGGACGAGGTAGCGGGCCACCCAAATGCTTTCGCTCACTCGAGTGTTTGAAAGACTTTTCATTTTTGCCTGCTTTGTACCTATGAAGGGCTATAAAAGTGAGCTGCGGACTTTGGGGACCTTTTTATTTCCTGTAAGGAAAGAACACTTCTGAAAAATAAGCAAGCCTTCTGAGTTTTGCATGTATTACTCATTATTCATGGAAGAGTGGGGGCATCTCAATTTTTAAAAGTTACAGTCACAGCCAGAGGGATTTGCTAGTGTATGGCAGCTTGATTCAGTGTTGTTCTTTTTTTCTTCTTCTTCTTCTTCCTCTTCTTCTGATCAATCTACATCTAATGATGCTCTAAATGCTATAATGGATGTAGCACCCCTGTCTTGGTCTAAATTGGATTAGATGCCTCACTAATGCAATGCTGGCAAGTCAAATCAGCCCTTAAAGCCACCAAGATGAACCTGCAGGGAATATCGGATCACTAATGCCCACGTGTGAGTTGGAAGAGAAATCTTACTTTTTGATTTAATGAAACATTTCTATATTTCCCAATGGTGGCTTCATGTCGGAGCAGGAGGAGCTAATTAGCAGAATTACTCATTTTCTGGGGAGGCTTTGGGCCTTTCTTCTAATTTAGGACATACTAAACACCCCAATCCTCCCAGATCTAACAGTTCTTTTGCACAGTCTTTTTTTTTTAATACATATATATAATTCTAAGCTTCGTGGTAGCCCACACAAGGATTTAGTGTCTCTGTTGAGGGACACTGTCTAATAAAGGGATTGAATTGCATAAAAACTCATTGCTTTTAAAAAGCCTAGAAAATAATAAAAGGCATACATTCTTAATAGGACCTGTTAGAGTTGATTCATCTAGGCTTTTTTTTTTTTTTTTGCCTTATCCTGAAAAAGGCAACATTTCCCATCTTATAGGCAGAGCCAGCTTTAAGTCTCTTTTTGTCCTTGTCTTCATTTACCAACACTATTAGATTTTCATGAATAAATGCTAAAGAAAAGGAAGAAGCATAGGATGATAGGTAGAGGTTGGAGCCATATATACTCTGTCTGTCTGTCTGTCTGTCTGTCTATCTATCTATCTATCTATCTATCTATCTATCTATCTATCTATCTATCTATCTATCTATCTATCTATCTATCTGTTTTATGGCAAAAATGTTTAAAAGCCCATCACAATTACATCCTCAATTGCATCAGACTTGCGTTAGAAGCACCAAGGCACTTCTGGGTTGAAAGGATTAGTCAGTGACATCACCTTTGCCCTGGGGATGCCCAGTGGGGGCTCCTTCCATGTCCCTGGAGTGAAGGACAGGAGTTCACCCCATCTCATGACAGCACTTGAGTCTCAAATGCAGGGTTGCTAATCTCCAATCCAGCATCCTAACAGTCAATGAACAGTTGTGTTCTTGCTACTGGCAACTCAAACTGAACACCCAGGAAGCACCTGGTGGGGAAGATTCTTTTTTTATTGGAGATCTGGGGAGCCCTTAGCAACCAAAGATGATAATTCTGATCTATATGGGCAGATTCCCAACTTCTTAGAAATGTCAGCCATTTCTTTTCTTGTTGGATAATATGATGATGGACCCAGACAGATTCTTCTTCTAGAACAGTGGTTCTCAACCTTTTTAATGCCGCAACCCCCAACCGGTCATTAAGTCAAGGACTACTCAACCGGTCGTAAGTCGAGGACTACTCAACTGGTGCAGCACCGTTTGCAGAATGGGACTTTTGGCGGGCTCAGCAGGGCAGAGACAGCCTGGACAATTCCTATTGGCTTTTGAAAGCCAATAGAATTAGACTCTATTCAAGAGAGTCTATTCTATTGGCTTTCAAAAGCCAATAGAATAAAAGGGAGTAGCACAGCTAAGGAAAAGGGGGAAAAAAATGGCGGACTGCGTTGTTTGGCGACCCCCGTGAAATGGTCGTTTGACCCCAAATGGGGTCCCGACCCACAGGTTGAGAACCACTGTTCTAGAACAAAGGAAAATATATGCTGAAGGGGGGGGGGTGTTAGTCTCCTTCCACATTAGCCCAGGAGTTCTTGGTCTTTAACAATACAATTGCAAATACTTTTGTTATGGCCATTGACCAGGGACAATTTTAATAATCCTACTAGAACAATACATAGAGCAGGAAAGAGGAATATCCATTCTTTCTCTACTTATTTTCTGGTCCATTGACTTAGTGTAGCTAAAGCAAGTCATTTATTTGATCTAAAGATACCCAAGAGAAGCCAATACTACATCATACTTTCCTAGACAAGGGCAGAAAATGTGCAGGCTAGCTGTTCCATTAAAGCTATTGAGGTCCTTTAATATTGTAGACTCCCTGTTTTTCATTCTTGCATACAGTCAATTGGTTATTTTTATCAAGTAATCCAAAGTATCACCACCAAATCACACATACCATATACCTATCCCTGGCAGAACATAACAAGGGAAGTAGAATTTGTTCTTCCTTCTGCTTCTTACTGGACCTATCTGGAGAAGGCAACTGAAGAAGAAGCAGCTGCAAGGATACAGCTGCTAGGAGAAGAAAAATAAGCTGGAGGGTAAACAGTGAGATTCCAAAAGCTACAGTTCTGGGCATGTTTCTCATCTGCTAACTCTTTAAGAAAATATGAATAGAGCTATATTACGCTGATTATTATAGCATCCTATGGAAAATATACAGCTAAACCGACAGTGTCAAGAAGCCTCTGGTTGATTCTGGCTTAAACTTGTTTCTGGTTGGACCTGTTTAGGACTTAGATGATGGATCCCTAAGAAATTGAAGGGGTATTCAGGGTAGACTAGAGAGTAAAAAACAAAAAACAAGATGTTCTGCTTCTGGTTTTAAGTATACATTCACTTTCCTATGGACTTTAGTAGTTGACGGTCATGGAGATAATAACAGACAAGGAATGCCAACAAAACCAGAATCTCTAAAAGAGGTTTAACAACGTGGGTATATCTATGTAGTCACCAGATGTCAAGCTTCACTCAAGTATGGTTTACTTTCTTAAAGCTCATCTTCATGTTCAGTGACAAATAAAGTACTACTGGCTTGAATGACAAACTCTTATTTGTTCTAAAGAGACACTATATATAATTTTGAGCAGACATTTATTTATTTGATTATTGCCTGCAGAGCCTAATCATTCTAAATGAGATTGCACATTCTATTCATTATGAAGCTTCATTAAGACTGGCCTGTAACCCCTTCATAGCCACCAGAAACCTTGTACTTAATTTACTCAGTTATTTCATATTAAGTAGTACATTTCACCTAGGATGTTTTACAATGACAACAAAAAGAAATCCAGCCAGGAAATCCAAAACTAGCAGAAATACAAATATTATATTGCTGTTTGGCCCATGCTTTCCATCTTGAATTGAGATGTATCACCTAAGAAATGAGAACCGATTCTTTTTGTGAGATTCCATTGATTCATTCAACATAGGTGCATGAATTTGCAGGAAAATAAATCTACAGTGTTAAGGTCTGATGGGCCAACGATTCTGGGTGTTTTGCTTTGATTTGATTTTGTGTGCTTTTTGAGGGGTACGCATATCTTTGCAGCAAATATGGATAGTTGTCTGAATTGAATAGATTTTTTTGGGGAGGTAGTGCTTGCTCTCCATAGTTTTGATGATGGATTTCTACTAAAATATAATGCAAGAGCACACCTTTCACTTGACTGATTTTTTTTTTTAAAGTATAACAGTGCAGCTAAAATCAAACCACGGGCCTCTTTTAATCCATCTCTCAAATTTAAACTGACTAAACAATCTGTATTTAGGTGCTTGCTATTCTACACTGATTCCTGTCCCACTTTCACTATATAGATATTCAAGCATCAGCATCTTCACTGCAGAATGTCATATTTTGGGTCTGTTCTTTGAGTTCACACACAACTTCAGAGAGAACTGGTTCTTTCTCTTCTATATGGAGGGAAGCTCTGCTGTTCATTTCTCTTCCATTTCAGCATTGACAGGGTCCTCCTTCTTACCTCTCAGGTCCAACGGTAATCGTTGTTTTAGATCCCCGACTTTGACAAGTGTTGAATTTAAAGAGCTTTGTCATATCTATTTTGGAGTTTGCCTTACTGGATTTCTTAAGAACAGCATGTTCTTTGCCCGCAGGAATGAGAAACAGGGCTACCTTGAACTCACCAGAAACACTGAACTATTAAACAAGGATATAACAGAGCTATTTCTCATCTTCAGCAGAGACTCCACATGTATGCAGTGTTATATTTCTGTCAGCTCTTAAGATACATGGAGCCAAAGTCAGGAAAACACCTGGAGGAAGGGCTGTAGCCATCAAATAAAAGGAAGGGGGCTCGTAAGTTTTATTTATTTCAAGATTTATATAGCCACCCAAATCGCAAAGGTGGGACTTTGGGCAGTGTTTAACTGTGAAACAGATCACAAAGTTCCTATGGGGGAAAAAGTCAATAACAAGAAAACATAAAGTCAAGGCATAATAACATGCACTCCAAACAAGTTCATTTAAATCCTGGCCTGAAATGATCAAAAGAACATCTTGGAATACTGCATCCAGTTTTGGTCACCACGGTGTAAAAAAGATGCTGAGACTCTAGAAAGAGTACAGAGAAGAGCAACAAAGATGATTAGGGGACTGGAGGCTAAAACATATGAAGAACGGTTTCAGGAATTGGATATGTCTAGACTAGTGAAAAGAAGGATTAGGGGTGACATGATAGCAGTGTTCCAATATCTGAAGGTATGCCACAAAGAAGAGGGGATCAATCTATTTTCCAAAGCTCCAGAAGGCAGGACAAGAAGCAATGGATGGAAAGAGTTACAGAGAAGAGCAACAAAGATGATTAGGAGACTGGCGGCTAAAGCATATAAGGAACGGTTGCTGGAATTGGGTATGTCTAATTTAATGAAGAGAAGGACAAGGGGGGACATGATAGCAGTGCTCCAATATCTTAGGGGCTGCCACAAAGAAGAGAGAGTCAAGCTATTTTCCAAAGCACCGGAAGGCAGGACAAGAAGCAATGGTTGGAAACTAACCAAAGAGAGAAGCAACCTAGAACTAAGGAGAAACTTCCTGACAGTGAGAACAATTAACCAATGGAACAACCTGCCTTCAGAAGCAGTGAATGCTCCAACACTGGAAGTTTTTAAGAAGAGACTGGACAGCCATTTGTCCGAAATGGTATAGGGTTTCCTACCTGAGCAGGGGGTTGGACCAGATGACCTCCAAGGTCCCTTCCAACTTTATTATTATTATTATTATTATTATTATTATTATTATTATTATTATTATTGACATAGGAATAGGTCTATGCTGGAATCTGGCATGGAGTTGCAGGAGGAAGGAATAAAAAAACAAATCAGTGTTGAGTCCTTGGTATGCAGAGAGAGATCCAGAAGGGATCCTCTCTGCACACTCTGACAGTTATGCAGAGTGTGCTTTAGTCTGGCAAGATTCCTGTCATAGGCAGAGAGCAACAAAGAAAATACTTGGGCAATTCACTGTATTGTTCTGTATTGTTTCTCCATGCCTGACAGAGTCCAATCAAATGAAATGAAATAAGAAATCCTAGCTTTACTCAGCTATGAAAAAAGTTCTGGCCTTATAAAACAACCATGGTGGACTTCCTAGAATTTATAAATGAGGATGGGTGGAAGCAAGAACACAACCCGTCACCCTTCTTAATAAGTTTGATATACTGTATAAATAAATAAGAAGAGTCTCAGATCTTTGTTTTTCCTGAAGAAATAGCAGTATTGGCAGAGATGTCCAAGCAGGGGGCAGGCAAAAAAAAATAAATAAATCAAGATAGTGAGTAGAGTAACTCACATAGAAAGGGAGCAGGGTGTCCACCATGTGGTTGTAGTCACTATCTTGCTTTTTTTTTTTTTTGATGCTCCAGCTACTTATCTTATCTCATAAGATTAAAAATAGAGAACTTGGTGGGGGGCTTTGATTAATGTCTTGGAAGAGCAGCTTCCCAAAAAGCCATCAGGGCCAGGATAAGCAACTGCTGGAGCTAGGGCAAATTAATTTAAATGTATTTAATTAGAATGAGATTATTCCCCATTTATGTAATAATGTTCCCCTTGAATCACATTACCCATTACCAGAAGTCTATTCTGTAACAGCAGCATTTAATAAATTGAGAAGTACACAATAAATCAGAATATGATGGAAACCTTTCAAGGGATTTGGGGGGGGGAGGAGGAGGAGGAGGAGGAGGCCGCCTCTGGTAATAGAATAGAATAGAATAGAACAGAATAGAATAGAATAGAATAGAATAGAATAGAATAGAATAGAATAATAAAATTGGAAGGGCCCATGGAGATGTTCTAGGACAGTGATGGCAAAACTTTTAGAGACTGAGTGCCCAAACTGCAACCCAAAACCCACTTATGTATCATCAGATGCTGGGTGGGCGTGGCTCACTTGGTGGGTGTGGCCAATTGGGTAGCTGTGGACCACTGGGTGGGCATGGCTTCAGTGGTAACGGCAGACTAGGTGGGACTAAAAAGTTCAATCAATCAATTCCAATTTTGCGAGATCTTTTTTTTCCCCGCAGAAGTTGAAATTGATTGATTGATTGAACCTTTTTTTTTTTTTGCACATGGCGGCGGAGGCCTAAAGCGAAAAGGTTTTATAAAACCCAGCTGAAGGCCTAGGACTGGGGCGATGGCACGCGTGCCCATGGACAGGGCTCTGAGTGCCACCTGTGGCACGCGTGCCATAGGTTCACCACCACGGTTCTAGTACAACACCCTGCTTAGGCAGGTAACCCTATACCATTTCAGATAAATAGTTGTCCAATCTCTTCTTTAAAACTTCCAGTGTTGGAGCATTCACAATTTCTGGAGGCAGGTTGTTCCACCGATTAATTGTTCTAACTGATAGGAAATAAAGATACAGCATTAACTCAGAGGATTGTTTTGTAAGCTGGGGTTTCCCTCCAGAACCAAAAAGGTCATCATGTCTTTGCATGAAGCTTTGGATCTAGTTTTGCTGCTCTTGTTCCTTACGTTGTCAAGTTACAATGCAACCACAGACAGCCCTTAAATCAGCTGATACAGCTTCATAGATTCCACATCCTGGATACCATTCTGGTGTATGGTTTTCAACTCCTAGGACTTTCAGAAAGAGCCATGCTGGATGAAGAACTTTAAAAAGCTGAGTCCACATTTCTAGAGACCCCTAAAGGTTGGGATCTAGAACTTTTGTGCTTCCCATTTGAAAGCGGTGTTGCTTTTTAAAGCCAGAATTAAGTTTAGCTCAATTTGGCTCAAATCTTCATACTTATTGGCCAGGAACAGTTCCCAATGGTTCAATGGAATTCAGTCCATCAGGATGGCAAGCTGCACAGGAAATGACATCCCATGTTTACAAAGTGATAAATCAGAATCAAACATGTCCTGAAAGGTATAGAATTATTGTAATGCAGTAAAACAAAATAACACCAGGAAAAGGTTTTGCTTCCCAACATGCATTTTGTCCTCCATGACTTGCAGGAGAAATCATTTCATAAAAGTCACCTCTGATTTGTTTGATATACAATTATTGAAATTTTAATAAGGGCTGTGAGGAGATTCCCAAGCATCTCATCCAGTCTGGGAAGTTATAATAAGTTTATTGCTGCAAGGCCTGACAGCAACTCATAAAAATGAGTGACAATCAATATCGTGACATCTTGTCAGCTGTTCTGCATGCTAATAGATTATTCCACTTTCCTTCGTTATAAAGAGGCCGATTGCGTATCCAATATTCAATTCCAAAATGAAGATTACAGAACATTTGATTCAGAGCCAAAAAGTCACGTTTAACAGAGATACAAATAACATTCATATAAAGTTTCAATTAAAACCATTTCAGGAAGGTTCCAGGTGGGTCCTCGGCTTACAGCCACAATTGTAACAAAGGTTTGTGCTGCGAAGCATGGCGGCTGCTAAGTAAATTGTGCCCAATGTTTTTGGCATGGCTGTTATGCTAATCACTTCAGTTGTTAAGTGAATCATGCAGTCGTTAAGTGAGCCTGGCTTCCTCCTTTGACTTTGCTTGTTGGAATCCAGCTGGGATGGTTGCAAATGGCAATCATATGACCCTGGGGATGCTGCAACCACCCTATATACATGCTGGTTGTATGCACTTGATTTGTACCATTGTACCAACAAGCCCAATTGTCCATGCTAAGATTCAACTCCTTGAATCTTGCATGTTTAAATTCAGGAAGCTAATTAGTTCTAATCAGATTAAACAGTCAAGAATGAGGCATAGAGAAGAGTGTTGGGTGAATGAGCTTATTAGCTGCTGATGACCACTGGAGAAAAAAGTGACTTATGCTAAATTTATCTTGTGTGCAAGGAGGATACTTTACACTATTTTGAACCGCCTTGCCTTTAAATATGCCACATCCATTCTCAGTCTTGTTAATCTCTTCACTCATGCAAGATCACTTTTCACCACGTTAGAAGATTGCAATTACTTTTTATAATTAAAAAGACCAAATTAGTCTAACTAGTTTCAGCCGGTTGTCATCCAAGCAATATCCCTCCATTTATTTAAGCAGCAATTCAGAAGAGAACGGCTAAGAAAGTTAACGCCTTTTTTGAATTTTACACTATTTTGTTTGACATTTCAACTTTGGTTAAACCTGACCATATTGCAGGACAGCACTTTGATGCTTTAGGTGTGATAAAGTGAAACAAAGCAATTAAAACTGTTCCCATTAAAGCGATCTAGCTATTCCCCCAAGCACTGATGGTATTACCTAGTTTGGTAATGAAACATCTGCAAGAAAATGGATCCCATTCTATCAATGTCTGGTTATTTTACCTGGAAACTTATCTCAAGGCACCAAAAATTAAGTTCCTTGACCTCTGCTATATACAGGTAATCCTTGACTTATAACTACAACGAAGCCCAATTTTTCTGATACTAAGCAAGCTGTTAAGTGCGTTTTGCCCCATTTGACAACCTTTATGGCCACAGTTGTTAAGTGAATCACTGCGATCGTTAAGTTAGTAACATGATTGTCCCAAAGGTGCTTTTTCAAAAGGCAACTGGACTTTGTTTTTCCTTGAAGATGTTTTGCTTCTCATCCAAGAAGCTTCTTCAGTTCTGATGAACTGAAGAAAAAGCACTTTTGGGACAACATGACCTGGGTGACTGAGAACCTCCAAAGACAGTAACATGATTGTTAAGTGACTCCAGCTTCCCCATTGATTTTGCTTGTCAGAAGGTTGCAAAAGATGATCACATGATGCCAGGACACTGCGACCGTCATAAATGTGAGTCACTTGTCAAGCATCTGAAATGATCATGGGAACGCTGCAACAGTTTTAAGTCACTTTTTTCAGTGCCATTGTAACTTTGGCACTGGACCTGCATTCAGACTGTTTGCCAATCTTATTGTATTTTGGGGGGTAGGAAATCCTAGCTTTGCTAGTCTTGTTTATCTATTTTCTTTCATTGTTGATCAGCTATTTATTTATGTGGTTGTTATTGTAAGAGAGTGAGGCACTCCAAAATGCCATCTGCAACCTTCACTCTCCCTCTATAAAGTTTCAATTCTTCTCCTGGGAAACGTTATTCACTTTCCTTGATAGAAAGTGGTTGATCTTTTGCATAATTTCATGGGTGATATTCAGGCGGTGATGTCTCCAAATTCTCTTAAAATGAGCAGGTAGAATATAATCAAGCCACTATTGAAATGATGGTTCCCCCCCCCCTTCAAACACATTCTGAAAGGCTGCTTCCGAGATTAATGTTGTGCAAATGGAATGGTGGTTTTTCAGCTTTTTAAATAACATTTCTGTTAACTATTTTAGGCTCCGTTTGTACGAATATTCACTTAGGGGGAACCATGCATTCTTCTCGGAATGATTATAGATTACAGCAGAGATCTACAGCAAATGTTAAACCATGTCTGTCCAATATCAGCCTAACTATTCTGAAGGCTTTGAGAATACATCCCACAGATATGCAGTCCTTCCTGGTGCTTGATTCTTCTCCTTTGTCCTAGCCTCTCTGCAAGGCTCTTTGGGAGAAGCACTATAAATTAAACATTAGGAAGCTGTTATTAGCAGCAGTTGGTAGCCATCTCAATACTATAAATGGAGTTAAAGAGGCTAAATACAATTCCATCTACAAAATGCATTGAGCATTTTAGTATATTTACTGCTGCTTCAAGATCCCTGAAATAAATTCTGTTCCTGACCTATTTTGGCCTTGAAAAGCAGCCAGAGAAGACTTGATTCCTACCAAGAACCAAAAGGATAGAGCCTGGATCTGGATTTTACTGCATTTATTTTTTTATTTATATCCTCCCCCCCCTTTATTATTTTTATTAATAACTCAAGGAGCAAAAACAATAGTCCCCCTATTTTCCCCACAACAACAACCATGTGGGGTGAGTTGGACCGAGAGAGAGGGACTGGCCCAAAGTCATGCAGCTGGCTTACATGACTAAGACAGGACTAGAACTCACAATCTCCTGGTTTCTAGCCTGGTGACTTAACCACTAGACCAGGGGTAGTCAACCTTGACTCTTTTATGACTCGTGGACTTCAACTCCCAGAATTCCTGAGCCAACTAAGCTGGCTCAGGAATTCTGGGAAATGAAGTCCACGAGTCATAAAAGAGCCAAGGTTGACTACCCCTGCACTAGACCAAATTGTTTTATTTTACTAATGTAATAGTTGATGAAACTGATAATTGATGAAATTATCTAGGATCATTTGTTGAAATGGCATAAAGATCATTCTGTCGAGCTATGAAGATTGCTTGTGTTAGGACTGCCATGCTGCTTTTAGCTTGCCTACAGTTGCGAGGGGATGGTTTGGAATGCACAGGTGGATTCTAGCCGGATGGGAACCAAGGTCACCGGAGAGATGTGGTAGTGGACAGAGACATTCTTCTCATAATTGCATGAGGGTTAATTGGACAATGTGACCTGAACGGTCAGAGAGGGGAGGGAAAGTTTTACTCTTTTAATTATCTTTTCCCTACCTTATTGTCAGAGCTGGTTTTCAACTCTTTAGTGCCAGTATGCTGTACCCAATAAAGTTTTGCATTAGAGATCTAAATGACTCTGGTGTATTTACTTGGTTGGGATCCTTAGCCAGAACCCTGACACATTCCGTGATATTGTTTTTGCAATACGGGTAGTCCTTGAGTTATGACCATTTGTTCAGTGACTATTCGAATTTATGACAGTACTGAAAGAAAGGACTTATGACTGGTCCTCAACATTTGATAAGATTTTCTGATACAGTTTTGCGCAATGAAGGATGGGGAATTCTGGGAGTTGAAGTCCATGCATCTTAAAATTGCTGATGTTGAGAAACACTGATCCAGCCCCTCTAGTAAGCAAAGTCTGAGCTCTTTGTCTGAAAACAATAAAAAAAATCACTGTTTCAGCCCATATGAGTTTGAAATAATGTACTCAGAAAAAGTAAAACAAAAAATCTAACCTTTCTTGTCGGATGTAAGGATAACTGGAATAAAGGATGTCATGTGCTACCAATAGCTGAAAAATAACCAGGTGTATCAAAGTGGCTCATGGAAAGTTTTTTGTGGAATAATATTGCTACTGACAAGCAATGTTCAGATGTAATAGTTCCTCCTCCACGTATTTTAATATTATTGCTTAATTCTGAAATGACGTGCCACATTCTGCAGCCATGAAATGTGAAACCTTCAATCTAATGCAATCTTACATTCAAGTAAAATCTTTTTTTTTTCCAAGTGGGAAGCAGGCAACAGCAGGCATTTTATGATATAAAATTGTGACTGTTTATTGTTGCATTTGTCTGAAAAATAGACCCAATTATCTAATATATAAGGAGTGGATTTATTGGATATGCTTATGTCTTGCTGTTGGGAATATTGCTTTGCCAAGGATGGTTTTGGGCTAGTGTCATGCATTCATTTTTTTTTAATGGTTGCAGCACATTATTTCTCCTGAATTCTTTTTATTTTAACAGAGTGTGTTGTATAAACTCAAGTATATTGGTATTAAATATTGACTTTTCCCTTAGATGACCAGATCATTATCTGTAGGAATTATGGTATAATAAATACCCAACAGAGAGCAGATTTTTCTTAATGCTGTAAACTTTTTGCAGGAAACCAAGGTATATAATAGTCACCGTAACTTGCAGGCTTTGCCATTAAAAAAAAAAGAAAGAAAAGAAAATAGATTTGCTGTTATCAATTGCTTGGTAGGAAATACTGTTTCCCCTGTATTATTATTTTAAAAAAGACTTATCATCCAGTTGAAATCAGCTATAGATGTCAAACAGGGTCAACAGAAATGCCAAAACCTTTGGGTGCAATTATTATTATGCAGTTGTTTTGTTTCCCATTAGACAGCAATCATCAAGTTCATTCCTGAATATTGGGATATTTGCATAATAAATAGAGACAAATGTAGAAATAATTATTTAAAATGCCAGCAATCACAATACAATAAAAAAAACTCAAACCAGGACATCTATGTGACTGTTGTTCAGTATATTGCTGAGATGCTAATTGCTGATGGGCAATTTCCAGGACCTTCTTTTTCCTTTGAGGTGGTCTTCAAAGAAAAATTTGAAAGACATAAGGTCATCTTCCTGAATATCCTAAATACGTACAAATAGTCCTTGACTTGCAACAATTCTTTTAGTGAACATTCAAACTTACAGCAGCACTGAAAAAAGTGACTTATGACCATCTTCACGCTTATGACTGTTGCAGCATCTCCATCATCACCTGATTTACATTCAGATGTTTGACAACTAACTCACATTGATGATGGTTGCAGTGACCCAGAGTCATGTGATCCCCTTTTGCAACCTTCTGACACGCAAAGTCAATGGGGAAGCCAGAGTCGCTTAACAACCCGTGCTACTAACTTAACAACTGCAGTGATTCACTTAACAACTGTGGCAAGAAAGATCATAAAATGAGGCAAAACTCACTTAACAAATATTGTGCTTAGCAACAGAAATTTTGGGGTCAATTGTGGCCATAGGTTGAGGCCTGTCTGTATATAGGAGCAAAAGAGTCTGATTTATCCAAAGTTTCAGTTCTTGGATGGATTCATACATTGTGCTAGAGCAGGGGTAGGCAACCTTGGCTGTTTTATGAGTTGTGGACTTCAACTCCCAGAATTCCTGAGCCAGCCATGCTGAGGGGAAAGGGAGAGGTTTCCAAGCTGAGCCAGGCTGGCTCAGGAATTCTGGGAGTTGAAGTCCACGAGTCATAAAAGAGCCAAGGTTGCCTACCCCGGTGCTAGACCATTATGCTGCCTGCATGGTTCTAAGTGTGATAAATGAACACCACTCTTGTAGACTACAAACCATGATTTATGGATTACTGTCTTATACTAATCTAGCCAATTAAGGTTTTTTCCATAATCCATGTTTAAAATAAACCCTGGCTTGGCATATTGTGCGATTCAGCTGATGATGCTATCCTAAATATTGAATTGTTCTATAGAGTATTTTGTCAAAAGTATAGATTTATTTTGCTCATCTCCAAAATCCAATTTTAAAAAATGAGCTCCCTCTTCCTTATCATTTCCCCCCCCCCCTTCTACCAGTTAAAATCTTGCTTTGATCCCGTTTTATCCGAAAGAAAATACAGCGGCTGATGGTGTGAAGTTTTAATCTATATTTCTTCTCAAACTTGATTGCTTTTTGTTCTTCTTTACTTGCAAGGAGTTCCCACCTCTTTCCTTTCAACACTGTTATTAAGTGGAGAGTGCATCAGGTACTGAAAATAGCCTTGCCAGATGGAGTTTCTACTATTCCATTGCCTCGTGTTGAAAAAAGAGCTAATTGGCCTAGGGGTGATAGTACGGTTGAGTCTAAAATACTGTTACCAATTGATGAAGCTTCATGTATCTTACTTCTTTCTTTTGGAAAGACTTAATCGCTGTGCTTTGTTCAATTTCTAAATGTCCTTTATCTGTTCTTCTGTCTACCTAATAGTTCATATCAATTTACTCTGCTAGGTATGAAATGTGATTCTTTCATGTTTTGCAACACAAAATAGGGCCTATTTTAAGACTCTTCTCTATTTCCCCTCCTCCTGTGTCCATTTGTCTTACTTTGCTTGTTAAATATTTATTTTGCCATGTTTGACAGTCTTTGTGATGTGCCCTGGGGTATTGGGTTCCAATGTTACTTGCAAAAGAATAGGCAGTTGATTTTTGTTTTTGCCTTAAATCCGACATGACCAAATTGGCTTGAAGGGAAATAATAGGAAGAAAATTATGAGCTGTCCATATAGATATAAAAATGAGAACTATATTGGTTGGGAAAGATGCTTGATATCAACATGCCCTTCTGTAGAATAAAGTATCTTCTTTTGGGCAAGTGGTCAACAAGCTACATTGGGAAACCATGGTGATAACAATAATTGCGTTGAGAAACTCTGCCTCACAGAATCCTTCTTTCCGTATGCATGTGGAATATAAGGAAACATGTAGGAGAAGAGATGGAAGAACCTGGGGGCAGAGTTAAAAGGGGGATCAGCCTAGAATCCCTACATAGCCACAAACTGAGCTAAGTCCAAGCCGTTGACCCTTATCTAACTCCAAGCAGTCCTAACAATTAGTTGAGAAGATTCCTGTGCACAGGCTTTTAGCAATGAAGCAGTTGAATTGAACCTTCACATGGATTTGTCTCTCATGCTTGACAAAATGTGAGCCATGCTTACCTATCTCCTCACAGTGATAACTTTTAATTTTTCTTCATTCTAAACTGATATTCTCTTTGCTTCTTATTGTCCCACCAGGATGTCCCAGAGAATACAAAAATCAGGTAGAGGGAGAGGAGGAAGTGTTTGGGGCAATCTCTGATCTATCATGCAAATAACATTTAGCAGAGTTTCCTTGAGGGTATGGGCTGTTCTTTCATAGCAAGAAGGAAAGCATGATAGTATAATTAGGGATACTGTTGTGGATGTCCCATTCTAGGTCCCACCTCCACCTTGTTTATGCATTGGTCCCTTTTTATCTAGTGCTTTGTTAATTTTGATGTTTTAATTCTTAATACTGAATGTTTGGGATGCTGTCATCATTTTATATTGTGTTCTTATGCTGTTGTAAACTGCCCAGAGGTGCTTGGCAGTGACATATAAACCTAATAAAGAAACAATATTCTTTAAGAAAGATGTTCTTTCATTAATAAGGAAGAAAGAATTTTTTTAAAAAAATTATAATGTTTACTGAAAGTAAGAGAATAACTACAGTACACCGTCAGAAAGCCACATTAGAACTGAGATTTGTAGCATTTCTACAATGTTCATCACGACTTGAAGCCAATGAGATCAACATTTGATTCTTGTATTATATGTTTTTAAAGAGTTTTTCAATTCGGGTCTATCAAAATGCAAAAAAAAAAAAAAAATGCAGCTTCCAAATGATTCTCTTTCTAATTTTCAGAGTTCTATCACAGCGGGTTAATGATTGCAGCTATTTCCATTCTTCCTCTCCAGTAATAAAGTGCACAGTCATGAGTTTGTCTTGTAGAGATTTTAAATCAATCTCTCTACCTTGATGAATTTAGATTAACATAAATTGTAATGTCCTGAATAGTTGCATGTGAAATGACTATCGCTGTCAAACCGTCATTTGCATTTCAATGAAGGATTACTTTTTCCTTTTTCCTGAATGAGATGAGTTCACTCAAAGGATGTAAAACTGCAGCCCAAGGTTCAAAGAAAGAAAGTGGGGCCAAGACAGATTTTCCAAAAGATGTTTTGAGGTGCAACTTTCTGGAAGAAATGGCTTGAGACACATTGTTTCACCTTTCAAGAGATCTTTCACTTTTCTAACACGGTGATACGCTTTCCGTTTTAAAATGTCAGTGTGTTTTAAAATGTAGATTTAAATAACAGAGGTTTTTTTTTAATGACTCTCTTGGACCCAATCATTGTTAAAATTATTGCTCATTCTGTACAGCAGGGAGGCCAGGAGGAACCACGTGCCGGTTACTAATTCTTCCATCTACGGCATTTATTCAAGATTTACATGATATGTGCCAGAAGGTGCCATTCTTTTGCAATTGCACCAGAAACAAAAGGCAGAGTTTTCCAAAGTCTGCTTCTCTGCAAATTCCGTGAGATCCAGAGATTGGGTACTTCAAAATTCCATTGCAATGTAGCAACGGTGGAAAAAGCCACGTACTGTATCAGAAATTCATTAGAAATTAGATAAGCCTCAGTGTTTCAACCACTGAAAACACCTTAACATGCAAAGGTCTGTGTCTCCCTTAGCAGATTTTTTTTTTTTAAAAAAAAAAAACTGGGTAGTTGCTCTCAGAATTAGTCAGGGCCAATATGCAAAATAGTTAAGCGTTATTATTGCTATTTGTAATATATCCAGTGTAGCGGTAAAAATGTTGTCAAGATGACAGGGCTGCATCTTAGTAGAAAAGCACCTGGTTTTCATGCTGGGCATTTAAGTTTCGACTCCTGGGGTCTCTGGGTGAGATTTGACAATCTGTAATAAAGAGATCTGCAGTCTAATACCTGTATGTAACAAAAGAAGACAACAGGAAATGAGCTTGGGAAGATAATAGGCATTGAATGCAAGCGAAATGCTCTTTGTGTCTATCTCTGTACAAAGGATAGCTGTACAGGTTTTCCTCACAGATATAGCCTAGGAAAGATTCCATTCCCACTCCGTGCCCTCACGGAATCCAACCCACAAATGTTTTTTTTTCCCTTTCTCTACATCTGTCAGCCTCCCAGGTACACCATCCCTTTTTACCACCTGATAAATCAGGGGTGGATTCTTTCTAAGTTTCTTTCTCTGTCCCTTATTCAGCTGAGAGTTCCCCCCCCCCATCTGATCATTACACATCACGAGACATATCGTGACTTTTTCCCCATTGCTGGAATTGGGGTGGATGCAGTTTCGGCATGACGCATCCAGCCGATGGGCGGGCAGTTTGACACCCCTGCCCTAGGTGATATCTTTTCTCCCTGTTTTCCAAGGTCGCTCTCACATTCCTTTTCAATCTTTGACCAGTACTTCCATCTTTTATTTATTTATTTTTTGTTTGTTTGTTTTGGATATGGAGCAAGACTGGAAACCAATACCTTAATTTTCACCGGCAATACTGAACCACCGCAAGTAACGTTCTGCCTTCTCTTTCTTTCCATCCGGCTCTCAAACTAATTACATGAAAGAATTCAAAGTGTGCACCTGACGTTGATAACAAGCTCTATCTGAGGCTAGTTAGAAGGCCCTTCACATTTTGCTGCACTTCTCATCAAACAATTCTAAGAATGTAACTAGTTAATTATCTATTTGTAAGAAAAAAGGAGTCATGTAATTTTCAAGAGTGTTTTTCCTTCCCCCACTTCCCTTCTGTGGAGTGGTCATAAATAAGTATGATAGATGGCATTATGCAATGCCATCGCAAAGAATTGACAGTGTCAGCATTCAAAGTACGCACTTAATGCTTAGGACTATAATGGCAGTGTCACACTTGTCTCGGCATCTAAGAGACAGGAAGACTTAAATGCAAAGGGAAAGCTATTAGCGCCAAAAAGGGGATTTTTTTTTTTAAAAAAGAGTGTCATTGGATCTTATAGCTGAGACTATTTCTTTCTATAAAGCACTCTTCAGATACTGATGGAAAAGGAGATGTCTGTGCTTAAAAATCATTGGAGAACAATCAGATATGATAAACGATCACGAGGAGCTGCCATTTTGCTAAGCCAAATCACAAATTTACAATAAAGGAGCTAAAACAAATGAGCCTGCGGTAAGGGAATTGCCAAGATCCATGTTTCCCATTGCAAGCCTAGAATATAGTGTGACAAGAACTTAATGTGCTGATTTACATGCAGCTCTCATTCATGAAACTTAATCTCCCAGAGATGGAATGGAATCTATTCAGGTAGAATAGCTTTACCTATAATTATTCAAAGAACAAAGTCTTAGAAGAGGCACACACTCACATCAACACACACACACACACACACACACACAATAAAGTCAATTAATGCTTAATTGATTTCCATAAGTAGTGGGTTCTGATACTATTTCTACATAATTCTATATGTAAAACATGGAGAACCTTTTTAGATGGGACTTCAGCCTGCTGGAATCTCTACTTTCACTCCATTTTTTTTTTTAAAAAAATAAATCTTTTATTCCCACCAAGATCAAGTGTTTGCATAGCGTCTCCATGGAAGAAACATGTAAACCTTTTAGGGTTGGCCCTAAACACTTTCAAGACTCCCTATGAGATGCTCATTCATAGAAATACTCTTTGTAGAGTCCCATTTTTAGAGGTGAGGTGGGCTGAGGTTACAAATTTTTCTTTGAAGGCTCTAGTCTTCCAGAACTTTGGAAGTCCCTTTCACCTCCCTTCAGAAGTGAAAATGGCCTCATATGTTAAGTGGCTTCCTGATGGATTTGTGCCATCAAGTTGGTATATTGACTCTTAGTGACTACTTAGATTTTTTCCCTATGATGATCTGAGCCTCATCTGTTCCTTCAGCTCGTCCTTTCTAACTTCTCATTGCCTCTATAACAGACTAAGTCCATCTTGCTGGTGATCATCCTCTTCTTCCCATTCCTTCCACCTTTTCCAGCATAGATGCAGGAGAAGAAGTGGCAGAACCTGGAGGCAGAGTTAAAAGAGGGCTCAGCCTAGAATCTCTACATAGCCATATGCTGATTAAGTCCAATCTCCCTTGTGTGCTATTGATCCTTACCTAACTCCAAGTAAGAGCTAACTGTTAACTGAGAAGATTCTTGTCCATAGGCTGTTTAGCAACAAGTTATTTTAATGGGACTTTCATGTGTGGACCTAGTCTTTCACACCAGACAATAAAGTGAACTTCTAGATTTTATTTAAAATAGAATTATTCTACAAGGGTTTGGTAGCCAAGAAAAGTGTCACCTATGAAATGTTGCTATATTTCTGCTTCAATTTTTATATTGTTACTTTAAAGTAAATAGCTGGTGTATTTTGCTGCACTGTACTGTAACTGATAATAAGTACTAGGTTGCTGAGCCATGGCAGTATATAAATTTTACAACTAAAAATAAAGAAATAAAACATTAAACTTTAAATTCATCCTATACTCAGGATATATGAGGAAAAAAGGTGATACGCAAAAGAGAATTCCTCTTGCTGATCATTTACAAGCCTCCCTTAATAGAAGCATTCCAAGCAGCCTTAAAATATTACATTTCTTTCAGTGCACTACAATCTGCAGTAATTTTTCTTTTGCACTCTTTACTTATAGTTGGAGTATATTTACATATTCTATGTACATCCATGGAGGAGAACTTGGCACTAAAGATAACAAATAAATACTTGGAGAATAAATAATGAAATGGCCTGTAGTTTTAGATCTAAATGTTCCTGCCAGTGGAGAGATACAAAACATGGAGTTACTGAATACTGGATTGGACTGAAATGGGTCTAATGAGATAGGATTTTTTGGCTGGTTTTAATACTGGAGACTTAGAAGAGATATATAGATAGACCCAATGAAAGTTTTTTATGCATCAACCTGCCAACAAAAGTACATATAGTCCAGGCCATGGTTTTCCCAGTTGCAATGTATGACTGTGAAAGTTGGACCATAAGAAAGGCTGAGCTCAAAAGAATTGAAGCCTTTGAAATATGGTGCTGGAGAAGACTCCTGCGAGTCCCCTGGACTGCAAGGCGATCAAACCAGTCACTCCTAGAAGAGATCAACCCCGACTGCTCTTTAGAAGGCCAGATCCTGAAGTTGGAACTCAAATACTTTGGCCACCTAATGAGAAGGAGAGACTCACTGGAGAAGAGCCTGATGCTGGGAAAGATTGAGGGCAATAGAAGAAGGGGACGACAGAGATTGAGGTGGCTGGACGGAGTCACTGAAGCAGTAGGCGTGAGCTTAAAGGGACTCGAGAAGACCCATCGCGACCCCATGGACAACATTCCTCCAGGCCTTCCTGTCCTCTACCAGAAGATGATAGAGGACAGGAAGGCCTGGAGGAACGTTGTCCATGGGGTTGCGATGGGTCGGACACGGCTTCCCAACTAACAACAACAGTTCATGAAAGTGAATGTTTATTACAAACACCAGAATAAATTAAAAACACTCAAGGAATATCCAGTTAAAAATTCTAGAAATAAAATAATAAATAACAAAGTCAGGAGAAGTTAGAAATGGTAAATGTTTTCATCCTCTTCTTCTCTGACATACGTTATACCTTTCCTTAAGGTTGTTCTATTCACATTACCTGCTTTGATCATTCTTTACAGCTGAAGGATGGGACAACTATATTAACTGGAACAAGGAACAAAGTAGCGCAGCAGTTAGGGTGCAGTACTGCAGGCCACTTTAGCTGACTGTGTTCAGCAGGTCAGTGGTTCAAATCTCACCGACTCAAGGTTGACTCAGCCTTCCATCCTTCCGGGGTAGGTAAAATGAGGACCCAGATTGTTGGGGGCAATGTAAATATATATATATATATATATACATTGCTTACTGGTGTACACCGCTTAGAGAGTGCTTGCACTTAAAGCGGTATATAAGTCTCATAAATAAATAGATTAAAATCCACTTTCAGTTAAGATTCTATTGAGTTGCCTATTTCAAGCGATGCTTTATAAACATTCTGTATACAACTGCTGAAAATATATGTAGGTATTTTGATTGAGGCCTTTTCGTTTCGTTTCTTTTCTTTCTCTTCAAAAACAGAAAGAAAACACCTGTTCAGGAACCCAGCCTGAAGAACCATAGTCTTAATTAATGAATAGCATCAGAATTCTCATTTAAGACAAATCAAACGTACTTGAGAACCAAATTTCGAATGTAAATGATGCAATCAAATTTTGATTCATCCTGCCATGTCATGCAGAGAAGTACAATTCAATTCAAAACAAATACTTTGTCTAATTTGCATATTTGACATGTTTGACATATGCTGTGGCATAACATTTACTTACTGCACAAAGGCCACAAAATGCTATTTTGATGTTTCCAGGTTTATATTTTCATTACTTATGTTATTATATTTTTCTCCCAGTCCATTGTGACAAGCTACATGCACAAACACCTCCCACATACAGAAAGAGAGAGAGAGAGAGAGAGAGAGAGAAAATGTTGATGACAACATTTTTAAAAATGCAGCAAAGGGAAAACAACTAATAGTAGTTACATAGTCAGGGAAAATAAATCAATAATATTGTTGTGATTAAAATAAACTAAAAACAGACTAATTAATAAAAAGACAAAAATATTCATAAAATATCGATTAATCTAATTCTTAGGTTTATCATTAAGTCTAGACTCTAGAGCATAGATCAACCTATAATGTTATTTTTTTTCAAAACACAGAAACTTCACCTTCTTTTGTATTACAATAATGTATAATGCATTATACTTTGCAACCAGTAAAACTAAATTTTCTATATACTTTCCAATTTTGCATCCTTGTCATGACATAGTTTATATTTGTTAATGTTTATTTGTTGTGTATATGTAGGGGTGTGGGTCTATACATATGTTGTATATAGTATGTTTAGGTGTGTGTCATGTATGTGTTCACTTTGAGAGCGGGCAACTAAATTTCATTTTTGATGTGTGCCGTTGTGCCCACAGTAAAAAATGACAATAAAGGTTATTTTATCTATATACTGAACAATTCTACTATAGCCACTAATGAGATCGTTTACACTTTCATCTTTAATTTTAAGAATTGGCATTGCCAAAAATATGTTCAGGCTTATATCATGGTGATGTCTTGATTTGTTACTATTGTTCCCTTAGTTTCTTATTTTTTAAGTGTTCCAGATTTTAACCGTAGTCATCTTAGAGTCAGATCCTTTTTCTTTGATATCATGCACATTTTTACCATGGAGTAATCTTTTTTTCTGAGTAAAATCCATCTTTGAATTGTATTTCTTGCATTGTGATTGAATGTTTCTTATCTTCAGGAATCTTTCCTTACAAACTAGTCTTTTAACCCATGGTTGACTTTGTATACTTTTGACTGGAATCATTTGGCCCGAACAGTAATTGTGATTATGAGTCCTCTGGAAATACACCTTGGTTTATTTATGCTTTCCCCATTTTCCACCATTTAGCCTAAGGTTGGCTTTCCATGTCGCCGCTGACATTTGCAGGAATCTTGTAATATTCCCCCCCCCCCCGGGTTCCAAAAATGTCCAATCATTTTCAAACTCAAATGTGGGAAAGTGGGTCAAATATTTATGTATCGTCTTTTGCATCCATTAAAACCTTTGTTTTAATTTCTTTTGAGGTTTTTAAAGGTCATTTTGTCAATTAGGAGCCGGTCTTTTGTGCCCTATGCATTTTGGCAACTTTTGTTTTAGTGGAAAATGACATTTTGCTTCAAACAATCATATGTTAGATTTGCTATAATTCCAGGAAGCAATTGGAATGCAGCAAATGCAGCAAAGTTATAGGATGGTAGTTGTCATTAAGTCCATAAGTCATAAAAGAGCCAAGGTTGCCTACCCCTGCCTTAGGGAAAACAAATCATTTGAATCTCATACCAATTGTTGTATTTCAAGAGGTCATCTGGTATTTGTGACGAAAAACAGGCATTCCAAATTAGTGGTCCCATTTCTAACATGGTATATTGTCATTATGGGATCATTTATCAATGGACAGAAATATTGATCCAAAATCAATTGGCTTCTTTTTCTTCTTCTTTTCTACCCTAAAATGAATATTGGCTTTTGTGCACAAAAGCTATCAATAAATGCAATCGAAAGCAAATCATTTTCCATCTTTACTTTGCTACCAATGGATGAGCTTAGCTCTGAAAGTACAGCTTTCTCAGCAGGTTTGTGATGAACTATCAAGACCTTCACAGAAAATCATTCAAAGCAGTGTTATTGCAGGGATCAAAAGCTTCTTTTTTTTCAAAGTAGAACAGTGGCATTACTCACTTATTGGAAGGGATCCAGGTCAGTATCTTTCACTGAGGTAGCATTTCTAGGGCGTGAAAATGCTATCAGTCTTGCAAAGTGCAATAGACCTAAAGTTCAACATCTCTCTAACAAAATTATTTCATGGTGATGATCTTAATCAAATCTTTTATTTTGCCAACCATGAACAAACATAGAACAGAAGCAAGGTTCAATGGAGAACCATTCCAATGTTGCAAGAAATAATTGCAACCTTAACTGATGTCTGACATCTATAGATACTCTCTTGTGTCAGGAGTAAACAACCAGTAGTTAGCGTTTGAGCTAAATACTTTATTACATTCTGCCTATAATACAGGAATCTCCCCAGTCTGGCAGCCTATTCCCAGGAACAATTAGCTAAGGCTCCAAGGAACTTGGAGAAGGGGATCACCATAGCCCTATTGAGATTATGCAGTGACTCCAGGCTAGCTTCACACTTGATCCCTCCTCCCGTCAGGTTGGGTGGTTCTCTACAATTGTATGGCAATAAGGAATGTCCCACTGTTTTGTATAAGGTGCAACAACATAAGAATTTATTGTTAAACATGAAGTGAGGTTCATGGGAAATAATAGAGTAATTCTGAAGGGAGAATTCCATGAATGTTGTTAGCTAGAATAGCTAAATAGAAACTTTTAGCAGTTTTTGGATAAAAATCAGATAAACAGCCAGTAATATTTTATCTTACCTCCCTATGAAGTTCTCAGAGATGTTTAGATGGTGCTAAAATCTTGGACTACAGAATAGAATGGACTTATATACTACTTCATAGAGATTTACAGCCCTCTATTAGCAGTTTACAGAGTCAGCATGTTGCTCCCACAACAATCTGGGTCCTCATTTTACCTACCTCAAGAGAATGGAAGGCTGACAAGCTCAGTGTCTTTAGCCACTGAGCCATCATGCCCCTTCTCCATCTACTGTAGCAGCATGAATACACAAAGCCTTCCCCAACTGGCCCTCTTCATAGTGTTGTGATTACTACCATTGTTGAAGTTGAAGGCCGTAGAAGAAATCCATTTTAGGAACAGCATGGAAGGCTGGATGGGGAAAGCATGTATAGTCCATATCCCGTTTTTAAGAAGACCACTTACGCTTGATGGTGATAACTGCAAAACGGTGTAGAAGTAAAAAGCAGCAAGCAATCATTTCTCTTGATCAAAGTGGTTTGGCTAGCCCCAGATAATTGATGATCTTTTACAGCATTTGCCTGATGCATGTGCTATTACATCCATTCCATTTGCATTTTTTATAGGTGCAAGGAGAGACTCTCCTAATAAGCCATTTTTCTTCTTTTGTCTTTTTTCCCCCTCTGTAAACCTGTCAATGATTTAAATAATGACATCCTGAAAATTGGCTCTTCCAACCAATAGTTTTCTGATAAACACACACACACACACACACACATATGCACACATATGCACAGGCTCCAACATGAGACCTGCCTTTTTAGATAATTCAACCTGAAGGTTAAAAGGTCGAGGGTCTGTTATAACATCAAATCATTCACGTAGCCAAAGTGAAAGCCCCTTTGTGTGCTTAGTGGGGTCAAAGGGGGCAAATTTGGGGAATGGAATAGATGCACAACGGAGCTGCATTTGGGCAGATCATTCCTAAATGCTGCCAACCGCTCCATCAAATGCATTTTAAGTATAATATTTATTCTAAAGCTTCATCTGGCACAGTTTAGGCAATGGGAAAAGGCAAGCTAACCTTGCCTCTATTTAACATCTTTAACCATTTATGAGCAGGGGATTAATATTTTATTGAGTCATGCTTTAAAGGAGAGGAACCAAAGTCTCTGCCAGCTTAGAGGAAACAAATGTTCATTAGCTTCATGATTCAACATCTAAGACTCACAAAATATGGCAGGAGCAATAATAAACCTACATAATTTTGCCCAAGGCCTTGGCATGACAAAGAGAAAAGATGTTGAGGAAGCCTTATATTTGAATGCATAACATTCTTCATCAATTATTATTTTTTCATATTTCAGGCATCAAAGATATGCAACTATCTAGAACAGGGTTACCCAACCTGTGGACCGTGGCCCACTAGTGGGCCGTGAGGGGTTTGCAACTGGGCCACGGAAACGGCCGTTGAATGCATGCACACCCTCACTCCATTTAAGAGGGCTCCATTTAGGTGCCAGCTGCTCACATGGAACCATTCCCTCTCCCCCCGACACCAGTCCACAAAGCTAGAAACATTGGGGAACTCTGATCTAGAACATAATTGACACAAAGCATGAGATATTTTAACATTTTTGCATTGCCTTATTTGTAGCCCTCTCATTATCTAAGAAGCTCAGATTGAGAAGCTCTAACAGACTGAACCATTGATTCTGGGATCCAATATTTGCCAAATGTATCACCCAATTTGGTTATTTTCTTGCAGACATTTCATTACCAAACTAGGTAACATCATCAGTGTTAGTAGGGTTTAGTAGTGAAACATCTTCAAGAAAACAACCAGGCTCAGAGAGTACCAAGGATCCCACAGTTCAATCCCGAGCTACGAATGTTCTCTTCTATCAATGCTAAAGCTGCTTTTAAAGCAGATCCCTAGAGAAAAATTTCAATGCTTGCCCAATGATTTCACTGGGGTTAAAGTTAACCCCAAGTTAAATCCAGCGAGGAACAGAATCCTAAATTAGCAACCGGTGACTAATTAAATTAAATCCATTTTTCCTAATAGATAATTGTAATTTAGGCAAGTCGAGATCTTGAGGGATCCCTCTGCCAGGTAAAGTTATTAATAGCCTATCAACTTGCTCCATATAATGAACAAATACAAAGAGGATGGCCTTCTGAAATATAAACAAATCCTAGGGTTAAATTCACGTAATTGTGTTTATCTTACAAAGATTCAAAGGAATTCTAGACAAATCTGTTAGGTATTTCTTTCATTTAGGACAAAATAGGAGACAACTTTAAATTTACGAGTTGAGAAAGGTTTCCAGGAATTATTATACCCAGTTATTTTTTAAAGGAAAAAAATAATCAAAACACAACCCTAAAAATGATTACCGAGATCTAAAGAAATTCTAATTTGCTGCAGTTTACAGAGTCACCAGGCAGTCTACTAATTTCAGATATTAACAAAATGAGATTAGAAATTGAAGTTCCCAGTTTATCTCTAAAAAGTAATATCCATTTCAATATATCACAATTACTTCCTTTCCTTTCTTTTTATGAGCTCTTCACATTCCCAACATTTCCAATAATGAAGCAAGAAATTCTAAAGCCAGGGATGACTTGATATACACCATGATACAACTTTAAATGTCTGTGAAACATGTTGTACAAGGAGTTCATCCACAACTTTGCAGGGAATTTCATGGTCAGAGCTGAACCAGGACAACCAAATCAAATTTTTAAGCCCCAATAGGTCAAGCCGTTTGTGCAATGCCCATATTGCAGAGAGATTATTTTTATATATATTTTCACTATTCTTATTAATATATATATATATATATATATATATATATATATATATATATATATATATATATATATATATATATATATATATATACTAGAGACCAGACAAAAGCAGCCGATGCGATTGCACCTGTTCACAGTAAGAATAAAGAATGATTGAATTTACATTTTAATGAAATTGTCCTAATCTCATACATTCAAACCAGTAGAAACTGAAACTCAGTTTACCTTTGAAAGTCACATTTCCAATTTGTATGCAACTCTCTTGATTTAACCCATATATATATATATATATATATATATATATATATATATATATAATGCTGTAGAAATATATATATATATATATAATCATGGACCAATATTTATATTAGTGGAATATGCAACAGAAATACAGGAATGAATAAAAATAATGAATAGAAATGCACATTAGTATTTGGAAACGATGAGCAAAAACACAAACATGTACAGGTGGTCCTTGACTTACAACCACAACTGGTACCAGATTTTCTGTTGCTAAGCAAAGCAATTGTTAAGTAAGGCACACACGGTTTTATGACATTTTTGCCACAGTGGTTAAGTGATTCACTGCAGTTGTTAAATGAATCCATTTTCCCTCTTTGACTCTGCTTGTCAAAAGTGGCTGGTGATGATGATCAGATAACGCCAGGATGCTACAACTGTGGTAAATACATGTGGGTTGCCAGTTTTGATCACATGATTCTGAGGATGTTAAACCATCATAAATGCAAGGACGGATCATCAGTCACATTTTTTAATGGCGCTGTAACTTTGAGCGGTCACTAAATAGTTATAAGCCAAGGACTATTTGTAATAAATCTATCTATCAAATATATTTTAGGAGAAATCTGCTAAAACACACTGGAGAATTATCATGTAAATGGTTTTTTTTTAAAAAAAAAAAAAGTCAGGTTAATGCAAAACCACGTGAAACTAAAGGCTGGAAACATGAAGAATTGAGAACAACCAAAACGTACAGATTCATCTGCACTTAATATACAATAAACACAATAACTTTTTTTTTGAGATGAAGTTACACAAGAGAGCCAGCTATATCAAGTGGTGAGACTTGAAAATATAAGGGTGGTAAATTCATCTGTCAGTTCGCAATGGCTGTGATCTCAAACAGTGTTAAGACCAACATACGTTGGAAAATATTGATGAAGATTCAACAGCCACTGTGTTTTGTAGTGCAATGCCATTTCAAAAGAGTTTGGTGGAGACATTAGAAATTTCTAAGCAGGACTTCTGTCAAACTAGACCAGTGGTTCTCAACCTGTGGGTCGGGACCCCATTTGGGGTCGAACGACCATTTAATGGGGGTCGCCAAACAACGCAGTCCACCATTTTTTTCCCCTTTTCCTTAGCTTTTTTCCCCTTTTCCTTAGCTTTTTTCCTTTTCCTTTTATTCTATTGGCTTTTGAAAGCCAACAGAATAGACTCTCTTGAATAGAGTCTAATTCTATTGGCTTTCAAAAGCCAATAGGAATTGTCCAGGCTTTCTCTGCCCTGCTCAGCCTGCCAAAAATCCCATTCTGCAAATGGTGCTGCACCAGTTGAGTAGTCCTCGACTTACGACCAGTTGAGTAGTCCTCGACTTACGACCGGTGGGGGGGGCAGCATTAAAAAGGTTGAGAACCACTGAACTAGACAGAGGCCTTGAAGTTCCCTGGAGTGAAAAACCATAGAGCACTTGCCTTAGTAATTATTGCAATTTTGCCAAGCCTCATGAAATATATCTCCTCTCTGAAATTCTGCTACCATCTCAAGATGCTGCACAAGCACCTATGTGCTTCATGGCTGATTGGCTACATTTTCTGTACGTATAAAATGTATCATTAAAAAATAAAATAAAGACTTTTTCATGCCCAAGCCACCTCTTAGGTAGAGAAAGATTGTAAGACACATGAGACTGCCTAGTCTCATAACCAACTAATGTGATTTGGGGTGGGGGTAGGGTGTCAGCCTTTTGATATTTAAAAAAGCTTTGGGAACTGCCAGGGTTCCTGAATGCAACAGCAAGAATGTTGTTGTGTGCTTATTGACAAGACTCTGGACACTCTGGTTACTAGCACTGACCTTACATGCCTCAACAGACTGAGTTACAAGATCCCTTAATGGCCATTTTCACACCAGCCACCTGGGTATGGTTGGTATGAATAAGATAATACCAATATAATACCAATAATACCTGCTAGGAATAAAATGAAAGGCTTTGCACGAAGTGTGGAATTCTTGTCGGAGATGACCAGGCTGAGCCTGAAGGAAGGGTCAAACGTGTCATCAGTCATGAGTTCCTATGTGCCCATAAGAAATCTAAGTCCAGCCTGCCTGAATTTCCTGACAATCCCCTGGTTTGGTAGCCTCCTGTAGGTAGATACCATATCTGGTGGCTCTTCATCAACTATGTAACATCTTCCCAATTATTTGTTATATTTATTTACTTCCATGATCAGAACTATCTCTACTTAGGAAGCTATTCACTTCAACAACACTTTCACTTTATGTGACTTGTCATTTAAAGTTTCTGGTGGTATGTTTTCCCTTTTTAAAATATCTATCTTACTTCCATTTTTATTTTTTCCATGGAATAAGTTAAATTAAATATGCCTTGCTTCTTTGAGTCCAATCCTGGAAACCATTTGATGAATTTAAAAAAAGCTTTGAAACCATCATTTCTAGGATTTTGCCAGACTCATCCTGTTCCTGAGAATCTTAGAGTCCTAACATTAAGAAGAATATTGCAAAGTCTATATACTCGTGATGCTTTCCCATTGGAAAAGCTCTCGGTTTAAGTGGCTTATATTGATTTCCACAAGTTCTCTTACATCTGACAGTAAGAGAAGAAATATTTCCAATTCAGAGCATAGGGTGGTGTGTCTGTACACGTGTCTGCATACATCAACACACCAGACACCAAATCGTGTTTTATGGCTTTATTTAAATTACATGGATCAATGCCTGCTCATATTTGGTTTGGCTTTTCAATTACAGTCATCCACTAAACCAAGCTATAAGCCACTCTCCTATACAAAGATATTCTTAGCTTCTCCATATGATTACAGTAATGTTTTTCAGTTCATCTGCAAGGGAAAATTGAATTTGACTGGATTTTTATCTGCTATATCCATTACCAAATTGCTTACCTTTAATAGACAGGTAGTGGGACTATTCGTTAGTATCTTGGCCTTCATGAAAACACATGAAGAATCTCCCAGAATGCCTTTACACATTTGTGGCTTTTATAACTAACTTGCTATCAAGCCCGTTATTTCATCCAAAGAACCAGAAAATAGGTGGTATGTATCAGCCTTTACAGCTTTACATTTATTACAGGGTAGTGAATTTTAAAACAGAGTTTCATTGTTGCTTGTTCTTTTCAAAAGCACGATCATCCCCCAATACAAAAGAGCCTTTGCACTGCAATTTTATACTCTCTTTCTTATCTATTATGGCCTAAATTATATTTGTAACAATGTTACATAATAGAATATTAGGTGTTTTAGTTGGGCAGAAGCAACTATGGTACATTGTTTCATTACATGCCCAAATAGAGAACATTTGGAAGCACAATGAGCCTACTGTTTTATCACAACTTACTATCTTGGGCTACTAAGAGATGCGGTAATGAAGTCACTGATTAATTCTAGGTAGGCATGAAAGAACTTCAAGTATAGCCTAATAAAAATGGAGCATGCTCCGTTGTCCTAGAACAGTGATGGCGAACCTTTTAGAGCAGCGGTTCTCAACCTGTGGGTCGGGACCCCATTTGGGGTCGAACGACCATTTCACGGGGGTCGCCAAACGACCATTTCACGGGGGTCGCAGTCCGCCATTTTTTCCCCCCTTTTCCTTAGCTGTGCTACTCCCTTTTATTCTATTGGCTTTTGAAAGCCAATAGAATAGACTCTCTTGAATAGAGTCTAATTCTATTGGGTTTCAAAAGCCAATAGGAATTGTCCAGGCTGTCTCTGCCCTGCTGAGCCCGCCAAAAGCCCCATTCTGCAAACGGTGCTGCACCAGTTGAGTAGTCCTCGACTTACGACCGGTTGAGTAGTCCTCGACTTACGACCGGTTGGGGGTCGCAGCATTAAAAAGGTTGAGAACCAGTTTTAGAGACCAAGTGCCCCCAAAATGGCCCCGCCCCTGCTCCACCCCCTGCCCCGCCCCTGCCCTTCCCACCCATCCCCCGCCCCACCTGCGCACAGGACCACTCACCACCTCCAGGGCCTGCTCCAGATCGCCCAGGCAGCCCAGCAGTGCTATGGCGGTCACGCCCTCTGTCCGCGCCCTGCAGCATCAACTGTGCGTGATGGGGTGTGAGGATAGAGTCTTGTCTATGCAGCCTGGCTGCCATGTCCTTGGCTGCGCTGTTCCGGGTGGGCCACGCTCAGAGGCGACACTCCTTCAGGGGGGCTGCTGGAGAGGAGGGGGTCGCGGGGGAAGGCGAGGCTGGGGCAACGGCACGTGTGCCCACAGAGAGGGCTCCGAGTGCCGCCTCTGGCACCCATGCCATAGGTTCGCCATCACTGTCCTAGAATGCTGTTGTGTCTGTGTGTGTAGGGGGGGGGGCTAACCAGAAAAGGGAATTGAATGACCTGTTTGTGATAAATAGACTGCATTTTCCCCACCCCTACAGTTCCCCTTTTTTATTTTAGTTACATGAAGCTTTGCTTATTGGATTTTAGGACTGAACGGTTACCAGAAGCTGGTATTAATTATATGCAAAACAATTACTCTATTTCAAACACCATCCTACAAAACTTTATTAAGCATCACTGGTTTCATCCATAACAAAATTAAGAGTTCCTGTGAAACCTTTCTAGTCCCTTCTCAAAATAATTTTAGAATCCAATTGATCAGCTATCTTATTTGAGGAAAACCAAAATATCCTACTCAGAATTTAGCCTTATGAAAAATGCAGAAAACTCTTCATCTTGGTCCACAGGGTGTTGGGCAAATCTACCAAGGGGGGGGGGTTAGTTGACACTAAAGCAGATCCAGTTTATTTTCCTAAGCAGATCCAGAAAACAGATGCCAAGTTCTCAGAAGCTATTTCTGCAGGACCCAGGACAGCTCACAGAGCAGGTTTCTTTGTAAATCAGCACCGTAGTTGGTTTTTGTGAAGACTTATCTACCACTAAATCCAGTTCCTATTAACATGACTTGTTACATCAATCAGATTGGCTGGGCAGGAATAATTTACTAAATCCCAATTAAACATACTCAATGTTGGCTTAGCATACTATGTGAAGCCAACCATTTGTTTTCCCCAAGTTAAATGTTGCAAAAACTCAACAACTATGCCCTTTTACCCATAAAAACAACAATAGAGAGCCAGTTTGGTGCAGTGGTTAAGATGCTGGCCAAGAGAGCAGAAGACACTGAGTTCTAATCCTGCCCCCCTTACAAGGTTGTTGCTGGGGCAAGGGAAAGAACAGTAAGGAATATTAAGTAGGTTCACTGCCTTGAGTTGCTTATAAAGTAGTAGTAGTACTAATAGTAGCAGTAGTAAAGTTGGAAGTGACCTTGGAGGTCATCTAGTCCATCCTCCTGCTCAGGCAGGAAACCCTATCCCATTTCAGACAAATGGCCGTCCAGCCTCTTCTTAAAAACTTCCAGGGTTGGAGCATTCACAGCTTCTGGAGGCAGGTTGTTCCACTGATTAATTGTTCTTACTGTCAGGAAAGTAATAAAGATGAGATAAAAATCAAATAAACACACAAATAAATAAATAGCTCTGTTGCTCATGACAAGATTCCAAACCTCAATTAGGCAATACCTTTATTAGATTAACTTGTCACCCAAATGCTCCTATGGTTATTTAGAGTGGTGGGTTTTAAGCCTTCACTGAGAGCCTAAGCTTTTTGTGATGACATCACCTGCAGCTCTGGTGATTAAGACAGGCTTTTCCCTAAATAAAGAAAATGCAACTTCTTTATTTCCTTCCACCCTATTTCTTCTTGCAGCGTCAAAGAAAATCCTTTGGAATTCACTTTCCCCTTTCCACTTAACCTTTCATTACTCCCTTTGCTATAGCCTAGAAACTTTTTTTTCCCCTATCTAAGTTTCCTTCTTCCTCAAAACTTATTTAAGTCCAAACTTTTATCACCTGATGCTACTGAAGCCCTGTCTGGATTTTTGAGAGCAGCAATTACAACTCCCTGAAACCCAAATGCTTTGCGTTAAACGTTTTGTTTTTTCTGTGGTGGGGTTGGTGCATGTGTGAAAATTACTATCCTTTATCCGGTTTAACCCCCCTCCCACACACCCATACACCCACACACACACCCCCTTCCAGTTTAAGCTGAACAAAGAAGGAAATTGTCACGCAGAGGGGAAAAAAAATCATTTTTTAAAAAGGAAAAGATCTCAGCTTCGTGGGGAAAGAGTCAGCTTTGTATCCTCACCTTCCCCACAGCTATGGCGAACCACTTCTGTATTGATCACTAAAGAGCATTTACAGTGTCAGCTGGGGATCATAATAGGAGGGGGAGCAGGGAAGCTGTTCCGAGTCAGAAGGGCTAACTAAGATGGAGACCTAGTCAACGTTTGGAGCGTCCTGATTATGGACGATGTCCCTGAGTCTCAAATAAGCAAAAAGCGGAATGATTTGGATAGTATTACTGTGAGGGCAAAGGAGAGAACGAGGGAGGGAATAAAAGGGATAAAGGCACAGTCCTCCCTTGGGAGGAGAGACTGCAAAGATTTAAGAAAAAGCATCACCACTAAGGCGAAGGCATGGAAAACAAACAGGAGGAGAAGGAAAAGTCAGGAAACTGAAGAGGATTACAGAGCAGTTGAACAATTAACTACAAAAGCATATCCAGAGGACAAAGGCCTAGATCAGATTTTCCAACCTTGGCAACCTTAAGACAGGTGGACTTCAACTCCTAGAATTCCTCAGCCAGCTATGCTGGCTGGGGAATTCTGGGAGTTGAAGTCCAGATGTCATAGATTTTTAAAAGAAAGAAATTAAAGGTAAAGGAATTGGAAAGATAACTGGTCTCCAGAGCCAAGAACTGAGGACAGAAAAAGAATTGGAAGTAATTCCTAGTCCTTCCTGCCAACATGCCAACGGGGTGTGGGGGTGGTAGAGAGTTTGAGGGCAATTTCCAAACCTGGCTTATTTCAGGGACTTTAACTCTGGTTAAAGTGCCTTACTTTCTGGAGAAGGAAATTGGGGTTTTCATTCCCAACCCACAAAGCTTCGCACCATACGTTAACCCTGTGAAATATAGTTATACATGAGAAGCAAAACATCTTAAAAAGAAAAATCAAACTCCAGTTGCCTTCCAGATAAAAGCACCTTTGGGGACAGCCATGATCTGGATGAATGAGAACCCATCCTTGGTTTATCAAGATGGTAATTTTAGACTGAACAACATTGTCTCTGGGCTTTACTGACCCCAGTAGACCACTGAGACAGTTCAGTTATCCAGACCATGGCTCAACACAACGAGGGACCCCACCCACCACTCCCTCCCATGGTTTGTTGTTGTTGTTAATTGTGAAGTCGTGTCCATCGTGACTCCATGGACAACATTCCTCCAGGTCCTCCTGTTCTCTACCATCTTCTGGAGTCCATTGAAGCTCACGTCTCCTGCTTCAGGGACTCCATCCAGCCACCTCCTTCTCTGTCGTCCCCTTCTTCTCTTGCCCTCCATCTTTCCCAGCATTAGGCTCTTCTCCAGTGAGTCCTTCCTTCTCATTAGATGGCCAAAGGACTTGAGTTTCAATTTCAGGATCTGGCCTTCTAAAGGGCAGTCGGGGTTGATCTCCTCTAGGACCGACCGGTTGGATCGCCTTGCAGTCCAGGAGACTTGCAGGAGCCTTCTCCAGCACCAGAGTTCAAAGGCCTCCATTCTTTGGTGCTCAGCCTTTCTTATGCTCCAACTTTCACATCCATGATTTAGGTGCACTTAAGCCCTCTGTCATCCAAACACCCCCCCTCCTCAGTATCCTTCCCAAACCCCAACAGCCCCCAGATCCAGGCAGGAGGAACCCGGCCCCCTCCTCCTTGGACGACCCCAACCCGCCGGCCGTCGAGGGGGCCTTTACGTCCGCCTAACTCTCGCCACCGGGGCGGGGGGGGGGGAGAGGGAGGGAGCGGGGGGGGGGAAGAAAGATTGCGAGCGCCATCTCGGGAGAGCGCATGCGGAGAAAGGGGCGCCTGCCTCGCTTCTCCTCGCCAGAAGCAGCCAGGCAGCTTGCCGCAAATGGCTGGGGGAGGGCCGGGAAGGTGGGAGCGGCCGAAGTGAAGGCGCGAGGGGAGTTTGGCTGGCGGAGAGCCGCTTCGCGGCCGCCGGGAAGAGCAGCGGGGGGCCCAAAAGAAAAAGCGGGCGAAAACAGACCCAAACAGCGGCAGGAGGAGCCCAGCCAACCCGCGACCGACCGGGCCAACGGCGCCACGGGCCACGGCCGGTTCCTCCCCAGCGCCGTCGGGGCTGCGAGGCGGATGCCCGGCCGGTAAGCTTGCGTGCTGTGGGTGTGGCTGGCGAATGCGGGGCTCTGGAGAGGAGAGGCGGGGCAGACCCGGAGCTTTGCGGTACCCCCGGGTTTGTTTGTTTGTTTTTTGCGTACGTGGGGATGCTGCCTGTCTGGGTGGAGAGGACTTTGGGGGATTCCTTGCTCAAATAGCCGCCGCGGGAAGCTTTGGGGTGGAATGAAGGCAAAGGGGGTGGGTGGGTGGGAAAGAGGCGCTCGACCCTCGGAAGCCGCGTCGGCTCTCCTTGGGCATCCAGCTCGCCTTCCCCCACCTGGAGTTCAGCCTGGGCTGCCCTGGAAGGACGAGCGGGGAGGTGGAGGCGAGCCCCGGCTTGGGAACAAAAGCGTTGCCCTTGCGCCCGCTGCTTTGGCGAGGCGCCTGGGACTACAGGGCCCATCGCTCCCAGCGAACGCCCGGCTGGCTGAGCTTGCAATTCAGCGCGTTGGGGGGAGCGCACCGCTGGGGGTGGGGGGGTGGGAAGTCGAAGCGGCCCCCCTTCCCAGTTCCTGGCCCAGGGTTTGTCTCGCGAATTGGATGCACGTTGCTTCTTTCCTTCTCCTCTGCCACCCTCCCTCGCCTGGCTTCGCTCGCTTTTCTTCTGCCCTTCAGTCGTGATGAATGGTCTAGCCAGGGGAGGGTCGGGAGGAGCGGCGCGGCGAGATTTTGTGCCCTTCCAGACTTTGTCAAAGCCAGCCGTGATTTGCGCCTCTCGGGAGGCCGGGGTGTCTGCGTGCGGATCTGCGCACAGACCGTAGCCCCGGATAACCCCCAGGGGCGCACGCAGCCCAGCCGGTCCCTGCGCGTGAACTATTCCAACTTCAGCTGAGCTGGAAATGAACGGAGGGGAAATGGTTCTGATTTGTTACCCTGTGGGGCTGGTTTGGTGCGTTTTAAAACAACAACAACACGACAGCCGGCCCTGTGCAATTTCTCTGGCCTCTCCGCTTGCAAATAGCAACCTCTTCGTTTCTGCTCCGTTACTCTGAGTAGTAAACGCAGCTCCCGCGTTTGCTTGCTCCGTGCCATAAATCTTCTGCGCTTGGTGCTTCCTTCCTCGCCATTCACTGAAAGAGGTTTTCACTTTCCCATTATTGTCGCTGCTGGGGACTCGCTAGTTCTTGGTTGAGGGGATGAAGAATTATTCCAGCATCTTCTCCTCTTCCTCCCCCCCCTTTTCCTTTTGCCACTTCTTGGGGGGATCCCTTCCCACATTGTCTCTCCTTCCTGGTAGTCTAAAAGTGTGTGGGGGGGACCTTTCTTTCCTGGGGATCCCCCCCCCCCCCGGCCAGAGAGACAGAGAGAGAGAGATGGATGGATTCTTCATTCAGACAGACTCGATCACGTGTCCGTTCAAAAAGGGCGTGACTGATTGAAAACCCACGGACAAAATTCCCGTCCGGGTGACTTCATCTCTTCTCTACTTTGTCTACTACGTGCAGGATCAAAAGAATCTTTGGAGTTTTGTTTCGTTTGTCGTAATCGTGAAATGAAAGCTGTGGCAAGTGGAAATGCCAACCAGCGTTCAGTGATCCTGGCCGAGATTCTCGCTGGACTTTTCTATCTATTCATCCTGGCCAGATAATATATTTGCACACCAATCTATTAAAGAGTTTGGCAGTTTTGTATGGAACTGCTTATGTTCAGAGAATCTAGAGGGATGAAAGAACACGGTGGCGCCTCGTATCCCGAGAGAGAGACGTTTTATGTACATCTTTAACTGTCCAGTTGGATTTGGGAGAGTCAGATCCCTCCTGGGGGCATTTCCAGCAAATGATCTATTCGCTTTTTAAAAGAAAGAGATGAAAAGGGAACGAGGCAGAGAGAAAGCTTTCAAAATGAACCAAGGGGATAACATGAGAATTAGAAGACTCTTTGGCAAAACAATGTTTTATGCACTTTGGTTTATAATCCGTAGGAATTATTTGTCCCTTTTTCTCACTCACACGTACAGCTTGGCTGGGTTCACACAGCCTGTTAACCCCTGACTTGCTTGACAGGGGTTTGCTGAATAAAATAATTATTCAGTTTGTTCTACATGCTCGACAAAACCTGCAAAATAAAGCAGTTTGCAAAACTTACTTAACCTAATTAAGCGAATCATATTATCTAGGTTTATATGACATGCTGAACACTAGACTGGACAGGTTATCCATCCATTGCTTGAATATAGCCATTCTGTCTTGGCAAAAACACAACATAACTATGGCACCTTACTACAGTAGGAGAACACTGTCAACAAAATGTAGCTTGATTCAGTTGAAGGACCTGTGGCTCAGTTCATATATTAGGCTAACTTTAAGGGTTTGGGTGTGCTGTGGTCTGTAAGCCAGACTACTGTGGTTTGTGCTAACCAAATTGAATGTTTTTAAAGGCAGAGGGTGAACCTCCGTTCTGGGGCTCCCCATAGGCTTTAAGCAGGAATGCTAGTTAGAAAATCTGGACCTCTGAACAGTTGTGATCCAAATTCTTTCTCCTTTTACAGTATCCTTTTTATTGAAAAGCACAGACTTTGTATGCTTTGCTATTCATTTCTCTTTCTCCTTCTCCTCCTCTTGGCCGTCTGTCTGCTTCATGCATCCATCCTGTTGAAACGTTATACCAACATAGATCTTTTTCAAATGGATTTTGATTAGTGGCAAAAGTGGGACATAAATATCTTTCAGCGCATCCCTGACCAGCCTTTTGTGCTCCTCATGTAGTTCTTGTATCCCGGAGTAAATACAAAATAAATTGTGTCTTATCTTCACTCCTGTCTGCTGCTTCATTTTCAGACCAAATTTCAGTCCACAGAGCTGTTTCTAAAATGTTCTATGTCTTGTTTTTTTGGGTTATGCAGATGTGGGTTGGCTGCGATGGGAAAAAAAAAACAAAGGAATTTGGAAGGAACAGAAATGATACCTAATGCTTGTGATTAGATTTCCTTATAGTGTGTATTTCTTTTTTACTTATGTATTGCCAAGCCCTCTCAATGCTTCCCTTAAGGAAAAAGATTAATAATCGTGCAATATAAATTTACCTTGCTTCCGAGAGACCTGTTCAGAATAGCACGCTAAGGCTGCAGCTTTGAATACTTTTTCATAAGGCAGTAAAATGGAACTCAGCGAGACCTCCAGTATAATAGATCTTGTGGTTAGAATGGAACAGAGGCGTTTTCTTCCCCGTCCCTAATTCTAAAACACAGAGGGGTTTTTCCATCAACCAAATCTCTTGTATCTCACCTAAATAGAACGCTGTTTGGGGAAAAATTAGGGTGGACTATGTATGCTTGCTTTAGCTCCTGAAGGAAGGCAGAATATATAATCAGTTGGTTATGTGCCATCAAGTTGTTTATCAACTCTACAGTGAACTTGGCCGCATCCATCTTTCTCTTCATTCTAGGTTGCTACATAAAACGGAGGGAGGGGGGCTTGCCCAGGTGCTTCACTAGTCATAATAATCTTCTGTCCCATGGGAACCAAGGTCATCTACTGCTCCCGCGATCAGGGACTGGGTGTTGTATAAGAAAGCCCGCCAAATGAATATATTGGGGAACCTAGTGATGGCATAGTTTTGTGGGTAGGACATTATACTTTGTAATTGGGAAACTTTTAGTGGGAATTTCAGACTTGGTTTCACTTTTGATTGTGCTGATTCTTTGTAACTAATAAACATGTTCTTTGAGGAATTTCCAAGCCTCCAAGTTCTGCTTTATTTGTCTCTGTCCGTTGGAACCATGACATTGTTTGTTTTTTTTACTTCTAATGGCCACATAGGTTTCTTCCATGAATTTCTGCACTAACCTGGTCTTCAGTGCTTCCAATGGTGTCACCATCACCACTGTAACTGAGTCCATTCATCTGGACTCTCTTTTCTTCTCTTTCCTTTCATCTTTCCCAGCAGTAGAGCCTTCTCAGAGAGAGATATAACCAGAGGGGGATAATTTGAGCCTGGTCATTGGTGCTTTGAGTGAGAACTCTGGATTGAATTGTTCAAGGATCCATTAGTTTGTTTTCGTGATTGTCCATAGTATTCTCAAGAGTCTTCCTCAATACCAATTTTCAAGGCATCAATATTCTTCTTGCTTCTTCACAGTCCATCTGTGGCTTCCATAGAGTGTTGCAGGGAACATCACTCCATTCATGATTTTAATTTTTGTAGATTGATTTAGATGAATAAGATATTAATAATGCATAGATTGAAAAAACAGATTGTATTTTAATGTTAAATGGGCCAGTCTTACCTCCCTCACCTAGTATTCTCCAGAAGTGGTAGCTGCAGTACCAGAGGTCAAGTTGGCTGCAAATTCTGGGGATCAGATGGTCTACCCTGGAGGCCAAGGTTGGAGAAGACTAGAGAATGCTATGTTGTTGGATTGGATTCAACAATACTACGATTGTTAAAATCACGTATCATACTAAGGTACTTTTCAAAAATTAAATATGAACTGTTGAGCAAGCCATAGTAACTTGATTCACATAGAAAGTGAAAACTATGATTTGCAAACTTCAGTAGCTGAGGTCAGTATGATCAAAGTTAACCCCAAATTCATTCCAAATGAGTAGTGTAGCTGTTAGGTAGTTGGCCTGGAATTGATCGAAGAAGCTCCCTGACGGATTTTGGACACGTCATCACTCAAACTATTTTCATAAGATTGTTGTTGTGGGGGTTCATCTGGAAGATGGATTACAACACAACCATTTTGAGCTTCCAAAGTGAAGGGGACAATACTCATTTTGAAAAGGAATAATCCAAGTGTTAACAATCATGCTGTGTTTTCACACAAGGTAATCTGAAACCAGTCCCAACATGGCACATGGCTTAATGTCTATAATCTCAGCCTATTGTTTTGGAGTTTGTGGTTGTTGTGTCCAAGGGATGGAGTGGCTTGGATATCTCTCCATGCAATCCATTTGGAAAGTAATGCTGTTTTTGTATCTGGTTTAATGTGTTTCTGGAAAAGAGCTTCTGCCATTAATATGCAAATAGCTCTCGACTTCCATCCATTCATTTAGTGACCATTCAAATTTATAATGGTACTGAAAAAGCGAACTTATGACCATTTTTCACACTTACGACCATTGCAGTATCCCCATGGTCACGTGATCAACATTCAGACATTTGACCACTGACTCATATTTATGACGGTCATAGGTTCCCGGGGTCATGTGTTCACCTTTTGTGACCTTCTGACAAGCGAAATCAATGGGGAAGCCAGATTCACTTAGCAACCGTGTTACTAACTTAACCACTGGAGTGATTCACTTAACAACTACAGCAAGAAAGGTCATAAAATGGGGCAAAGCTCACTTAACAAAGGTCTCATGTAGCAATAGAAATTTTGGGCTCAATTGTGGTCAGAAGTCAAGGACTACCTGCACTGAATTTGTTCTTGGTTGTAGAAAAGAACCAGCCTTGTGGGGTTGGGTTTTTTTTTGTTTTTGTTTTGGTTATCTAGTAAGCGTGAAAGATTGGCAGGTACAAATTGCCAGTCTAACAAAGGATTTGGTCATGATACTGTTCTGACTTTATCAGAAGCTTCTAGTCTCCTGCATGTTATCATTTACAAAATGATACACATGAAAGGACGTTTGGTGGCAGAGATGCCGTTGTATCCTCCCAGGATTTGAAACCCACTGAGATCTGCGATTTATATGGCTAATTTTCATTTTTATTGAAATACAAGCAACTGGGTTTAAATAGTTTATTCAGTAGAAGCAAAAGCAATCCTTCCTTGCTTGCTGTCATTGAGATACATTAAAGGACAGTGCCTTGCTTTTCCCAGACTGACATCCTACAGATCTGTTGTATGATCCAGTAGCTAAGAAGGATGAGGAACTGGGGAAGGCTAATATATGACCTATTGTGCGGGTGGGGGACCAAAAAGAAATATAGAGTGCCACAAATTAAGTTATTTCTGTTATTGCTTTTTGACTGCTTCCAGGAGCTTAGGGTAGTGCATGTGACCTCCACTATCCACCAGTTTTTATCCTCATAATTATAATTGAGCCGTGGTGGTGCAGTGGTTAGAATGCAGAACTGCAGGCTGACTCTGCTCACTGCCAACAGTTCGATCCTGGCCGACACAAGGTTGACTCAGACTTCCATCCTTCCGAGGTTGGTAAAATGAGGACCCAGATATTGGGGGCAAGATGCTGACTCTGTAAACTGCTTAGAGAGGGGCTGTAAAGCACTATGAAGTGGTATATAAGTCTAAGTGCTATTGTTATTGCTATAATTATTCTTCAAGGCAGTTCTGGTTTATATGAGCTGGGTCTGTGATGATGATGATGTTATCCATTCTGTCATATTCGATTCTTGGCGATTCTATTAGCCAGGTGTGTCCCTGTCTTCCGATCTTGCACTACTTCATTGAATTTTTCTGGGCTTTGATGGTGTTGACTTTGATGGTAATTGGGTCTACACAAGTTACTAAATTAAAATGTGCTTGGCTAGTGTGCATCTAGATAGCTTAATGGGCATCTAGTTCAGGGTGTGAATTGTCCATTGTGGTTTCTGAATCACGGGTTGAGCCTTAGCATAAGGTATAAACTCAACCATTTTTTAATTTGCCCAATTATGGTTAAAGCAAACTATGGCTTTATATGATGTGTGATGCCCAGCCTGATCTAGATTCGGAATCATTTTTCGAATCTCAAAGCTGAATGGGCTCTTGCTCATGGTGTCCTCCTCATGTTTTGGACTACAACTCCCATAACATGGTATAAATGGGAATGATCTTTGAGACCAATGAGAATTAAACTGCAGAATGTCTCTTTCACCCCTTAAAACATTTGCCCAGAATGCAGCTCTGTAAGGCATGCATTGTCATCTGCATATTCATTTTTGTGAATAGGTTAATTGGTAAAATCTTGTGGTTTACACACAAGGCCTCTCTCTTACCTTTCGATAATTAAGGCTGCAATTCCTTGGAGAAAAAAGTACGTGAATTAAGTCCCCCTGAAAGTACATGTTTGTTTATACAAAACCATCAGCATATACTGTATATAAAGTCCTGGAAAAACTATTGTTTGTGTTCACCTTACAGTCTAAAATTCAACACGCGAGCAAGACAACGCGGTATTTCTTCCTTGTAGCATATATAAATTACCAATTATATAAACTGAATTACAACTAGGTATGGGAACTAGGGGTTACAAAGCAGAGACTTTGCCAGGAAGGAGGAGTTTTTAGGAAAAATGTCAGTGAATTAAGGAAGTTGCTACTTGACTGGTGTGCTGAGTGGCAAGTCCATTTAGATGGAACTGTAACGGAGAAAGAAAGAACTCTTTTGTAAAAGTGGGAAACTTTGGATGTACTGAGGATTTATAGATATGACATTTTGAACTAACTCCGATCCAATTTCTCAACAGTTTCTTTCTCTGGCGAAACAAGCTTTAGTTCTTTTATCTCACGTTGAGAAGACGTTTCCTCCCATATTGTCTTTGGGTAGAGGATTGAATATAATAATAATAACAATAATAATAATAATAATAATAATAATAACAACAATAACAACAACAACAATAGTAGTAGTAAAGTTGGGAGGTACCTTGGAGGTCATCTAGTCCAACCCCCTGCTCAGTCAGGAAACCCTATACCATTTAGGACAAATGGCTGTCCAGTTTCTTCTTAAAAACTTCCAGGGTTGGCGCATTCACCGCTTCTGGAGGCAGGTTGTTCCACTGGTTAATTGTTCTAACGGCCAGGAAGTTTCTCCTTAGTTCTAGGTTGCTTTCTCTCCTTGATTAGTTTCCACCCGTTGCTTCTTGTCCTGCCTTCAGGGACTTTGGAGAATAGCTTGACTCCCTCTTCTTTGTGGCAACCCCTGAGATATTGGAAGACTGCTATCATGTCCTCCCTCATCCTTCTCTACATTAAACTAGACATGCCCAATTCCAGCAACCGTTCCTCATATGTTTTAGCCTCCAGTCCCCTAATCCTCTTTGTTGCTCTTCTCTCTACTCTTTCTAGAGTCTCAGCATCTTTTTTATATCGTGGTGACCAAAACTGGATGCCATATTCCAAGTGTGGCCTTACCAAGGCCTTGTATATGTGTTACCGTGATACGTTGGTGGGTTAAAGATCTCGCCCTCCTTTTGCTTACTCCCTGGATGCCCCAAGCCATCGTCTGGAAAGTGTTTCCTCATTATATCTGTCTTTGGAAATGAATAAAATATTACTCATTGACGAAGAGACCTGAGATGCAATGCACTTTCCTGACAGTTGGAACAATTAATCAGGGGAACGGCTTGTCTCCAGACGTTGTGGGTGCTTAATCACTGGAGGATTTCAAGAAGAGATTGGACAATCACTTCTCTGAAATGGTCAAGCTAGGGTCTCCTGCTTGAGCAGGGGGTTGGACTAGATGGCCTGCCGGATCCCTTACAACAACAACAATAAAGTTGGAAGGGACCTTGGAGGTCATCGAGTCCAACCCCCTGCTCAGGCAGGAAACCCTACACCATTTTGGACAAATGGCTGTCCAATCTCTTCTTAAAAACCTCCAGTGTTGGAGCATTCACCACTTCTGGAGGCAGGTTGTTCCACTGGTTCATTGTTCTCACTGTCAGGAAGTTTCTCCTTAGTTCTAGGTTGCTTCTCTCCTTGGTTAGTTTCCATCTGTTGCTTCTTGTCCTGCCTTCAGGCGCTTTGGAGAATAGCTTGACTCCCTCTTCTTTGGGGCAGCCCCTGAGATATTGGAGCACTGCTATCATGTTCCCCCTCACCCTTCTCTTCGTTAAACTAGACCTACCCAATTCCAGCAACCGTTCCTTATATGTTTTAGCCTCCAGTCCCCTAATCTTGTTATTCTGCAATAAAAAAACAGGAGCTCCCCTCCACTTAATTCCTCCCAACCACGGAACGTGCAATCCTCCCATCCCTTGAACATTTCGCCGCAATTTGCTTTTCTTTGGGCAAAAAAAGCTCAAAGGCCATCGATTTTGATTAATGCAAATGGTTCCTAAAACTGCCAGAGAAAAATTGAGGCTGGCGGTCTTATGACTGGAAGCCCAACTGCTGAAGAGGGACGTATCTTTGCCTGACACACACACACACACACACACAAACCCAGCCTGGAAGGAGAGGTCCCCATTGTCAGTCATACAGGTGAACTTTGCTACCTGCATTCATTTTCAGGCAGTTCAGGTGTGGAAGCTTTCTGCTGAACAGAGCGATAATGTTGTGCTGTGCTGAACGAGAACTCTCATGCTGATTAAATCTAGTAAGAGCAGAGGCCATGGCGCATACAGAGGTAGGTTGGGATTAACTTGAATGAGAATGAGGGCTGTTTTGTTTGACCTTGCAAAATGGAGCGAGGGGCTAATTTTCAAGGCATAACAGAAAAAAAAAAAAGGCAAAGATACTCTCACACTCCGGGGTGCGTACCGAGATTTTGATAAGTGACAAAACGCTTTCAGAAAAGAAGCTATAGATTTCTGTTCATCTCAAACATTGCTTTTATTGATTTAATTTCATATTTAAGCACTTTAACCCTTCTTTTAGGATTTTTTTTTTTAAGTACCTTGTGGACATTGTGTGTGATCCATTAAGATAAATTGCATCGTGGTTTGTTCAATCTAATTTAGGCAGGTTGAACTGTGGGGTCCTGGGTACTTTCTGAGCTTGGTGGTTTTCTTGCATAGGAGTGGTTTATGATTTAGAGATCTACCTGTTTGAGGATATCAAAAAGTGAGTCCATAGACATTAAAAAAATTGCAATTATATCATGGATGTTGTACGTGTGTATGTGTGTGTGTGTAACCCTGACCCACATATTATTTGTCTCACTTGTACAGTGACATCATGATATGCGGAATGTTACCTGTGGGCAGCCAAACTTGATATGCTTTCCTTGGCTGAGGGATTCAACTTGTAATCCACATGTTTTTGGCTTGTGGTGCCATTTCACAGGAGGATGAGGTTGAGAGGAAGTAAATGTAGGTAGCTAATTTCTTACTGTTTGGTATAATCCAGTGGTTCTCAACCTGTGGGTCGGGACCCTGTCTGGGGTCGAACGACTATTTCACGGGGTCGCCAAACAACGCAGTCTGCCATTTTTTTCCTCCTTTTCCTTAGCTGTGCTCCTCCCTTTTATTCTATTGGCTTTTGAAAGCCAGTAGAATAAGACTCTCTTGAATAGAGTCTAATTCTATTGGCTTTCAAAAGCCAATAGGAATTGTCCAGGCTGTCTCTGCCCTGCTGAGCCTGCCAAAAGTCCCATTCTGCAAACAGTGCTGCACCAGTTGAGTAGTCCTCGACTTACGACCGGTTGAGTAGTCCTTGACTTACAACCGGTTGGGGGGCGCGGCATTAAAAAGGTTGAGAACCACTGGTATAATCTGTTTTGGTGAATCTGCAGCTAGATGGAAAGGCGAAGTAAGCCCAATTCACTTAATGCCTGTGGTTAAAATGATTGTAAAATTGGGTCTGGTTAAGTGATGCCCTGCTTAATGGCCACATTGCTTCTCAACCCAAATTCCTGTCCCAATTGTGGTCCTAAGACAGGGACTATCACTAATCATCTATGAAGACATCCTTCCTTTAGCAAGGAGAAAAGCTGATGCTTGGCTACGTTCTGCGCAAATAGGTGTGACAGCTTTCCCAGATTCAGCATAAATAAGATGACAGGCCCTATCAATCTAATACGAGGATATGAATTTTATGTTGTAAACATCTGTATGCTTGTGGATACCATGCATGGCACCTGCCAGCTCCTTTGCTGCACCTAATTTAAGTTCTAAAAACAAAACTGGAAAACTGATGGTCTTCCTTAGAGCAGTGTTCCTCAACCTCAGCCCCTTGGAGAAGTGTGGACTTCAATTCCCAGAAGTCCCCGGCCAATCATATCACTTTCTGTCCTTTTCTTTCTTTTTTTAACCGTTTCCTGTCTTAGTTTTTGTGACTTTTTATCTTGGCGGTCACCCTGAGGACGCTACTCTAGCTAGTTGCGTGTTTAGATCTAAGCAGCAGGAAGGCTCCAGGGAAATTAATCTGTCTTCCACCCACAAACTCATGAGAAGATGAACATCTGGAGGTAAATGGATGTGTGCAACCAGCTGAAAAGAATTCTGGTATCCCATCCAACTCCTGCCCGGTATGGGAATAAACATGGTTGTTTAAGAGGCAGTTTGCATCTGAGTCTCTCCACGTTTTCTGGTAAAGTGGATTTTGCAAGGAAAGCCTTGTTTATAGAGACTGGTCTCACACACCTCACTAAGCTGTAAATTGTTAACCGAGGTGACAGATCAGAATACAGAATAACAGAATTGGAAGGGAACTAGAGGTCATCTAGTCCAACCCCCTGCCCAAGCCATTCCGGACAAATGGTTGTCTAATCTCTTCTAAAACCTCCAGTGTTGAAGCACCCACAACTTCTAAAGGCAAGCCATCCCACTGATTAACTATTCTCACTGTCAGGAATTTCTTACCTCCAGATTAAAAAGAGCCCCTGTTTTATTTAGACACAGTGAGAATTGTATCTAAATAAGAAAAGGGAAAAAAACTCTGGAGTCAGATTTTCTCAGAAAATCTAAGTATGTTGGGAATACTGCTTTGTGAGAGAAATATTCAAAGTCTCTCTAATCCATGTGTTTGTGTGTGTGTGTTCCCAAAGTGGCACATTTGGAGAAGAGAATGAAAAATGTTTTGCCCAAGAGATTGGTTTTTTTTTCCTGCTACTGACCTGAAATAAAATGAGAAAATGGCTTGCAAATGCATACCTCCATCACTGAAAGGAAAACAGAAGGAAGAAAAAAAAAAATCCAGGGCATTTAAATCCCATAAACATTTTTATTTGTGAGAAAAACATTTTGCATTTTATGCTAGCAGTCCATTCGCTATATTCCCCCCCTTCCCTCAACACACACACACACACACACACACGGACACACACACACACACACGGACACACAGACACACAGCTTGCTCCCCTCATCTCTTTATACGGTAACTTGATTCCATGTGTGGCCAGATTGAGATTTTTAAAATGTTGTCTGTGCTTTAAAACTTGCAGAAATTGGTCTCCAATTAGACTTTTGGATTGGCATGTGACAGAAGAAGGAAGGTTGTTTTTTTTTTTAACTTGCTTTTTCGGAGAAGTGTTACATCACTTTGGATCTCCTTGCCTTGCTTTGAATTCTCTGCGACATGTCGTTCAACAGATGTGCCTTTACCGGGAGCTTTGCTTAACATGTTCTCACTGTTTTTATGCACTGGCAGACAGTTCATCTCTGGAAGGCTGTGACTGTCAGATGAATGTTCTCGGTTGCCTTGCCGGATGTGCAAAATACTTTCAAAACACCCTAATTGCCTGATCTGGAGAAGCCAAAATCTGTCCTCCACACTTAAAATAAAATAAAAAAAAATTGAAGACATGAAAATGTTAGTGGCTGTATCGTCTCTAAAAAACAGAACCATCAACTTGAGAAAAACCTATTTAGTTGACCACACTCAGTTCATTCACAAGTTGGCAGTGTTCGGATAGACAGCAGCCCTTCTGGAATTTGCTTTTTGAGGGATCTACATTTTTTTTTTCACTCAGCCATTTGCATTTAAGGGCTTCCTTCTTCCCTTTACTGTTTAAACGGTATTTTCTCTCTCTCTTGCTTTCTTTGGCTCTGTTTGTATTGGACGTTCTAATGTTGGATTTGAAACTGGGTCACGTTCTGCAATAATGGGAAGTACAAGTATATTTCACCTTTGGGTGAAAAACAAGAGAAGTGATCTCTGGACCTCGTGCCTGTTTTTACCTTGTAGTGAAAAACCTACCTGAAATAGGTGGGAAAGGGCTGGTGGAAACTGTTCTTCTCTCCTTCCCATTTTAAAAGGAATCTAAGAAGTTGTCATCTCGGTTGGTGTAAACATAGAGCCATGGTGGCACAATGGCTAGAATGCAGTATTGCAGGCTAACACTGCCCACTGCCAGCAGTTTGATCCTGACCGGCTCAAGGTTGACTCCACCTTCAAATCATTCTGAGGTCGGTAAAATGAGGACCCAGATTGTTGGGTTCAGTATGATGACTCTGTAAATCACTTAGAGAGGGCTTCAAAGCACTGTAAAGCGGTATATAAGTGCTGTTGCTAGATGTAGACAACTAGCCAAGAACCCATCTACTTTGCAAAGTCTCAAACAGAAGGTTTTTTTTCTTTTTCCCATCACTTATTATCTGATTTCCTTGATATTTGTTTGTTTGTTTGTTTCCCACCTTTATCAGTTTTACAAATAACTGATATCCAACATACTGTGTATGTCAGAGGTTGAACCTGTTGGCATTTTTGGCACACGTACTGTAAATAACACTATTCTTCTCTTCTTGCATGGAATATTGTTTTTAGCTTTGTATGTCAACCTCTCCAATTTAAATGCATGAATGCAAATGATATTTCCAGATAACCACGTCCCTTGTGAGGATCTTTTTTCTTCCCGGCAAGCAAGATGGGGGGGGGTATCTCTATTACTTACTTTCAAAATACGTTGCAAATAATATCATAAATTTTGCAATACCCCAAAGCCACTGCTAATTTTAAACACGGGCTGTGTTTATTTCTTTCTGTGTGTTTTAATATATTCTGTTACCATTCTCAGATACTTATGACTTTGGAGGATTGCCAGATTTCTGTATAACTTGTGCTGTATGTTCAAGTTTGGAAGAAAACACCATTTGGCCCTCATCAGATGGTGGTTTGTTTGATGGGGGGTGGGGGTGGAAGGAGACAAATGCAGAAGAAAATTTCAGAATTTCTACAAGACGTTAATGTCAAAATAACTTCCCCCACCTCAACCAGAAGGTGGTTTCTTTCTCCTGGTTTCTTACCAGGAGGTGTCACTACAGTTCAGTAGGAGCTCCAGAGACAGAATAGCTAGTAAGCTCATGTATGACTCTCTCATACACTTTTTTTCTCTCCCACAGGTGGTCAGTATATGCTACCTCCTAAGGGCATTTCACAACAATGGCAGTTACCTGGAGGTCATTTAATGAGTTTAGGCCAGGGATGGGAAATTTCCAGATGATGATGGTGGTGGTTTACATGTCCCTCATCCTTGGCTGTGCTAGCACTGACTGATAGGAGTTGATGCTGAATTGGATTCCCCATCTGAGAATAGCTACGGTCATATATTGTGCTACATTTTCTTAATTGATCCATAATTAATTAGGCACGTACCTTGTGTTAAGTCTGTGTCAGGCGCGAAAGATCAGGTCCACACACAAAGGTCTAATTAAACTGATTTATGCCTATGCCCGGGAATATTCTCAAGTCATGGTTAGCACCTCATTGGGATTAGATCAGTGGTTCTCAACCTTTTTAATGCCGCGACCCCCAACTGGTCGTAAGTCGAGGACTACTCAACCAGTCATAAGTCGAGGACTGCTCAACTGGTGCAGCACCGTTTGCAGACTGGGACTTCTGGCAGGCTCAGCAGGACAGAGACAGCCTGGACAATTCCTATTGGCTTTTAAAAACCAATAGAATTAGACTCTATTTAAGAGAGTCTATTCTATTGGCTTTCAAAAGCCAATAGAATAAAAGGGAGTAGCACAGTTTAGGAAAAGGGGGAAAAAATGGCGGACTGTGTTGTTTGGTGACCCCCGTGAAATGGTCGTTCAACCCCAAATGGGGTCCCGACCCACAGGTTGAGAACCACTGGATTAGATAATGGTCAATGGAATTCAAGAGGGGTTGAACTTAGTTTACTTATGGCTATGTATGGATTCTAGGCCAATACCTCTTTTAACTCTGCCCCCATTCTGTTTAGTGGGCTTAAGAGCTGTATGACTCTGGTGTGATTGTATGTGTGTGTCGGTGTATTCTCTATCTAAATAGAAGCATCTTTTACCCTTTGATTTCAGGAAAATGAAACCTTCACTAAAACCTGCCCAATGTATGAACTCAACCCAAGGAAAATGGGGCTTGCACACTTTAGTTTTTAGGGAGCCTAACATTCCTATGAATTGTCTACTTAAATCTGCAAGGACTCCACATTTAAATGAGAAATACTTTTCTACTAATGTATTTTTCTTCCTTTTCTCCGATTTTGGACATTTTGCCTTCCTAGAATTTACAACCAGGCTGATGGAAGGAAGATTTTTTTTCCATTTCAATCACGGTGACAGCAAAACTACTACTAATTTTTGCCTAATTTCCCTGCTGTCAAGGATGGGACTCGTAAAATATGAAAGGCAGTTTCTTTGCCAAAAATCAGCAAAAAATAACATACAAAAGGCAGGATTTTTGTATAGCTTTATAAACTCTAGTAGACATTTGTTTTTAATGAAATGACAAATATCTAATAAAAGTAGGGTGAAACCTAGAATGATTTTACTTTATATTTTTGCTTTTGATTTATAAGATAGGATAAGGGTCTATTTTGATACTGCTTTTGTTTCATTTATTTGAAATATCCAGTATCCTGGATATTAGAATGATTGAATCTAAATATTCAATAAATGATTACATTTGTTTCCTTTTTTTAAAAAAAAAATCAGCATTGATATTGCATCTAAAATACACTGGGAATTTTTTATATAATTTCAACAAATCCTATTTCAGTTAAGTCAATATTGTATAGAAATTCATTTCACAAGGTAGGATCATCAGGGGTTATAATTATTATAGAACTAATTTTATGGATAGAAACTTCGTACCTTTGTGTACCTTTGAGCCCCAAAATCATAAAATATATTATAACTGCAAAGATTTCTTGTAACACCTTTATACTTACGGATAGGTTGCACAGAATATCAGAACAATAGCTTGTGTTTCAGGATATGTAAATAAGGGTGATGTGCTGGTTAAGGTGTACTCTAAGCCGCAGAAATGCATTGAATAATTTTTGGAGTTAGACACTCAACCTTCCTCATAGGAACATTCTTGTGTGTAGGAGGAAGTGTTATGTATATCACCTTAAACTCCAGGAAAAATGATGGGATATAAAACCGATATCAACAAGGGAGTCGGCTATGGAATTCATTATTGCTGGATTCAGCACTAATGTTGTTGAATAGTATTCTTTGTCCAATATTTATTTATTTGTGGAATTTACATCTATCAGGTTTAATGATGGTTAGCAATGTAGATGATTGGAGTTTATGTTAGACTCTGAAGCAGCCTTGTGAAATAAGACATGAATCCTGGGTTCACCAATGAGGCCTGAAGAACAAGCCAGGATGGGAACCAGCATAGAATAGTCAGAAATCACAACCAAAGATTAAATGAAAGATGAGGGAAAATGCAACTATATTCTATGGAGAATCACCACAGAACTGTGAGGTATTAATGCACACAGATACACTCTGAAGTTCATCTGTGTCAAATCAATCTCTCTTTTAAAAAAAAAAAGTCTGAGTTTCCTTCAAATAATAGAAGAGTGAGTCAGACAAACCTATCAGGTTATGAGACATTACTTAATACAGCTTGTTTCTTTCCTGAGCCTAACATATTTTAATGAGACTCTGTTGCAATTGCTTCAGTAGGATCAATTCTCACAACCAATGACCCTGAGAACATATGGAGTTATTAGCAAAATTTCTGGTGAAGACAGAGTGAAGTTGCTGTTTATATAAAATGCTGCCTCCGTTTCTTAGCTTACTCGATTCATACCCTGCATTTCAAGAAATGGTCCATAATTCTTCCTCCTCTCTAGTGCCAGTCCAACACCCCAACCACTCTCGTTCTCCAATATTCTGTGCCTTCTGAGCAATATGAAGGAAAGGAGCCTCATAGTAACAGAATAACAGAATTGGAAGGGAGCTTTCAGGTCTTCTAGAACAGGGCTTTTCAGCCTTTTCACCCATTGTGCCACTTTTAGGATATGGCAACATCTGAGTACCACCAGTCGCCTAGCAAGGTGTCAAAAACTTGATCAAAAAAAAAAAAAAGGAAAAAAGTGATAAAGTACAGGTAGTCTTCGACTTACAACACTTTGTTTAATGACTGTTCGAAGTTACAATGGCACTGAAAAAAGTGACCCCCAAGCCACAGCCGAGCAAGACACCTGCCTGCCCACCTGGCCGCACTCTTCCTCCTGTCCGAGGTTTTCATTGTTGTGAGCATTTCTGTTGAGGATTGGCAGCGAGGGTGGAGCGGGGGGGAGGGTGTTTGGTTTTTATTCCCCCCTGTCTGCTGGGTGGTTGCAGCAGGTTTTGGTCACTTCACATGACCCTGAGACACGGTGACCGTCATAAATATGAATCAGTTGCCAAGCATCTGAATGTAAATCACAAGACCCTGGAGATGCTGCAACATTCCAGCTGATCGGCCCTTCTTCTGGGCTCAGCAGAAGCACCAGGATCAGCGCCGAGCTCCAGCTGGAGCCTGGCACTGATCCTGGCGCTTCCGCTGAACCCTGACAGCCCTGCAGCTCCAGCCATCTCTCACTCAGGCTTGTGCGGTGCTGCCACCGGTTCAGCTCATTCCCCTCCCTCGCTACCACTTCTAGGATGGTCGCTTACCACCTGCCAGGTGCCAATGTACCACAGGTGGTACCCGTACCACTGGTTGAAAAGCCCTGTTCTAGTCCAACCCCCTATCCAAACAGGAGACCCTATGTAAATTCTGACGAATGGCTGTCCAATCTCTTCTTAAAAAGTTCCAGTGATGGAGCACCCACAACTTCTGAAGCCAAGCCATTCCACTGATTAATTGTTCTAACTGTCAATCTATGGATCCTTCCATATGCCAATGTTATGCCAATGTTATCCCCTTCTCTTGACATATTCAAGCAAAGCCCTGATGGACATCTTTCTGAGATTGCTTGGAGCAGAAGGTTGAATTCCCAGAACAAAATGCCTTCTACCAACTCTGATTTTATGGAGGGCCACCATTTAAAATCCAAACATAAATTCACTGTAGGGATGAATCAGATTCAAGTGAAAGTCATATATCCCTTGTAACGCTCTTCCAGATTCCATCAGGGATTGTATGTTAGTGTTTAGTGTTCCAGGATGATGATGATTGATCATGGTTACAATGGTGCATGTTGGCAAGGCATTGTTGTATCCCAAGAACTCTTCCCATCTTCTCTTACTTGATATTTAGATCATAGAATACCAACTTAGTGATTCCTTACGATTCTGTGTGTTGACACATTAAGCAGCAGTTTTTGCTTTTGAACAATATATTCTGTTTCCTTTTTTTAAAAAACAAAAACAAAAAACAGAATATATTACACAGGAAATCTTAAAGGAAGAATTGGTGTGGGTGAGCGATGCCCGTTAATATAAATCTGTCTGCTTTGCTTGGTGTGGGCTAGCTGTATGGGAAAATATTCAGGACAGCTTTTTAAATGCTTTCTTTTTTAGACCAAGGTAGATGCTGTTTGTCTGGCTATGTGCACACAGGAGGCAGAGGCTATCTGACTGACAGCCTCACCAATCTGGCATTTTTATAGCAGTTATTTCTGACCTTGGTTTCCTTATGGATCGCCAAGTGCCAGATTATTATTATTATATTCTTTCCGTGCCAGTGAAACATTGGAAGGACATTAAACAGGTCTAGGACTTTGTCCTTCAGCCGGATTAACACTAACAAATTGAACAGGTAGGCATTATTATTATTATTGTAATTTCAGATGTTTCCCTACATGGTTTTAAGATTTGTTTCTGTTCCATCTTTACCTTTTTTTAAAAAAAAAAACATTATTTAGTGGTGGTAGAGCTACCAATATTTTAAAATTTCATTCCTTCGCTGGGGAAGAAAGCTCTTTAAATTTCCAGACAATAAATCACTTGCCTTCTCCCCACCTTGCCTACCGATTATTTAGTTTACTTTTGGATAAAAAGTACAGTAATCCCCCCTAAGAGGATTATATTGCTGAAGTTAATTCTCTTTCTGCATTGTGTCCGAGGCGGATCCGCAGCTTCGAAGAGTGGCTTTTGAAAGCTGTTTAGGTGCTGCCAAATGTATGTAGGTTTTGTACACGTTAAATAAGGGCTGTCTTGGATGTAATAGCTAACCACTGGTGCACAACATCTGGCTATTATTGTATTATTTCACTTGGTGTACATCTTTAAATAGCGAGGCACAATATATAGTCTCTTTCAGGTGGATTAAGAGCTGCTGGGGGCATATTACTGTTAATGTGAGCTGGAAGGAAGATTATTTTCCCTTAGAGCAGTGGTTCTCAACCTTTTTAATGCCGCGACCCCCCCAACCGGTCGTAAGTTGAGGACTATTCAAGAGAGTCTATTCTCTTGGCTTTCAAAAGCCAAGAGAATAAAAGCTAAGGAAAAGGGGAAAAGAAAATGGCGGACTGCATTGTTTGGCGACCCCCGTGAAATGGTCGTTTGACCCCAAATAGGGTCCCGACCCACAGGTTGAGAACCACTGCCTTAGAGACATCGCCTGGTGTGCCGTAGTGTTGTTAAGAGATATAATTGGGTTTTTTTTCCCATAAAAACCTCAAGCAGCCATTTCTTCTGTATTGACATAGGTTTGGACAAAAATGTGGCAATTAAGAGTCAATTGTAAAAGTAGCTGCTCTCCGTTTTGCTACAAGCATGAAAGATGAACCAGGTTTTAGTGGCAGCAGGAATGGAGAACAGATTTGCAAAGGTCCCTAGGCCCACTTTCCAAAAATTGAGATTGTTTTCAGTTGTCAACATGATAAAAAAAGATGACAGGTTGATTTGAAAGCTTTTGCTGTTACTTCCCCTTTTATATAGCCCAAACTGTTTCTCTCTGTGTTGGTCTTTCTCATTGTAGTAGTAGTAGTAGTAGTAGTAGTAGTAGTAGTAGTAGTAGTAGTAGTAATACCCCCAAGGAATGCACATTTTTGATTGTGGAAGAATAAATACATTTTTAGAAAAACAGCAAGATGCGTTACTTTTAATTTCAGAGGATTAGGGTGGGTAAATTGTACTCAGAGACTTCACAAACTGTCTTTTATCAGCCTGGATCATTTTGATGTAACCCACCTTCTTCTGCTCAATGGTTTAGCAAGAAATGCTTTCCTGTTGTATCATTCTATTAGGAACCCTATCATAGATGTAGTTGAAGCTAATCGTGGGTGGAGTGAGAGGTCAGAGTAGGCAGACACTTCTACTCTTTCAAAAATTCTTTCTGGACCTATTTCTTTGGCTGGAAAGATATTATGTATAGGATTGGGACTTTATCCATTAGCAGGTGTGATGGAATAGAACAGTGATGGCGAACCTTTTAGAGACTGAGTGCCCAAACTGCAACCCAAAACCCACTTAGGCATCGTCAGGTGCTGGGTGGGTGTGGCCCATTGGGTGGGTGTGGCTGCGGTGGTAACGGCATACTGGGTGGGACTAAAAAGTTCAATCAATCAATTCCAACTTTGCAAGATCTTTTTTTTTCCCATGAGGTTGAAATTGACTGATTGATTGAACCTTTTTTTTTTTTTTTTGCATACGGCAGCGGAGGCCTAAAGCGAAGAGGTTTTATAAAACCCAGCTGAAGGCCTAGAAAGAGGCAACTCAGCACCTGATATCATGTGTGAGAGAATGAGGATGAAGACGGCTCCTCCCTAACAATTCCCAGAGTATATCATAGATATAGATAAGAGGGTCTTCAGTCTGGCAAGATTCTGTTTATAAGTGTGATACAATGAAGAACTCACCTGGAAAAAAAATGCCACATGTCATTCTTTACCTTGGGCCATGGTGACTAAGGTATTCTGGGAGCTGAAGTGTACACATGGTGACTGATGAATTCTGGGAGCTGAAGTCCACACATGGTGGCTGATGAATTCTGGAAGTTGAAGTCCACACATGGTGTGATGGAATGCAGTGAGGAGGTGGAGGGAGAAGGTGCATTCCAGAGGAGTAAGGGATAACTCACTTCAGATAGTTTGTGTGAGAGAAAGAGGGTGAAGAAAGGTCCTTCCTATTAGTTCCCAGAGGATGCCATAGATGAGATAGGAGAGTCTTTACTCTGGCAAGATTTTTTCTATAGGTGTGAAACAATAAAGAACTCAACTTGGGAGAATCACCATGTGTCCTTCTTAGTTTTGGACCTGACCTCAGGGTTGTGTTCTAAAAAGTGAAAAGAACGGGATCGAATCTAGCATGCGGAGATGTTTTCAGAAATTCTTGTGTTGCCAGCTAATTTAGAATTTATAGGACGGATATTGAAGCAGGAAGGACGCTAAAAGAGGAGTTGGGACTGAAGTAAACAAGATTATGTTTTCTTAAAATTGAATTAATCCTCATTAATTAAAGCATGAGTGGTCCTTCTCTAATTTGCCCTGGCAAGAGGGGTGGTCTGTGGAATTCGATTCACAGCAGAATTGCTTTTGTTGGGAAGGTTTGCAGTCCGTCAACCTCTTGCTCCCCCTCTACTCTGAAGTTACTCAGTTCAGACACCAGTGAAGGAAGGCTAGATATTAATAAGGATTAAATGTCTGGCAGGCACTGGCTCTGGCTGCAGCAACAGAGGGAAACAATTATCTGATTGGGGTTAGAGCTGGAAGTTTGTTATCTCACAGTTTCTAGGAGTAAAATGGAAGATCCAGCTTGGCTCTCTTCTAGGTGTTAATTGAAAAATGAAGGTCAGTCACAGGACAAGGAGAGGCTAGCAAAGCAAGATTGACTTGGAAAATAGGTCTGATCAAGCTAGAGGCTGCAGAGGAAAAAAAAATCCATTAAAATATCTGAAATGCATCCCTTGTGTGTATGTGTGTGTGTGTTTGTGTGTGTGTGTGTGTGTGTGTGTATTGAGAGCCAGTGTGTTCACAGAAAAAGTAACAAAGATTATATCTTATCTTTATTATCTATGAAAGAAACAAGAAGTTGCAGAATTTATTTATTTCCTGCCTTTATTGTTTTTATAAATAACTCAAGCAACACTCCTTCCTCCTCCCATTTTCCCCACCACAACAATCCTGTGAGGTGAGTTAGGCTGAGGAAAAGGGACTGGCCCACTCAACTGTCTTTCATGCATAAGGCGGGACTAGAACTCACTCTCTTGGTTTCTAGCCTTATCATGTGACCTGTGGTAAAACATATGCAACCTGCTCTAAATTTCCCAAGGTATACATTCACGTATACATCTAGAGCAGTGATGGTGTTGTAGAAATCAAAGACTTGAATCAGCTCTTTGAGGAAAGGGAAGTTTATTGCATGCAGGTTCAGAGAGCCATCCTGGCTTAAACAGTCTGAACCCAGATTGTACTTTGATGACCACTTTTATAACCCTTTCTGGCGGGGGTTATTTTCGGGTCACATTACATTCTATAGGTCCTTATTCTAACATAGAAAAACTACTAGACAGATCTATAATCGATAGCTCCTCGTTTACATTGGAATGTTTTTAGCAATCAGCAATATATCAAGTGTTAAGCAATTGAGATATACCATGTGACAGGCAGTTAGTAATATATCATGTGCAGAGCTGGGAACAGGATGTCTGGCCATCCTAAATTTAAGAGTTGTCTTGTAAGCAAAACAAACCCACATTTTTGTTGGGCCATCTGCTTTTTATACACATCCTTTGTCGGACCAGTATTTTTCCAGGTACCACTTTATTCCCCCCTGATGAGACTTATCTCATCTATGCAGATAAGTTTCATTCCATAACACTTGGGTCTGATGTATGTATGTTGTTATACTCTTGTCTCTGTAATTCCCACATGTGAAGAACCACCCTTTAGGTAACCATATGTTTGCATACCCAAAAGACACTGTTTGGAAAGATGTGCAATTTAGCTTTTCTTGGCTCACTTTCAGGCAATGAGGTGAAGGTATATTCTGCTCACACCCTGTGACATGTGCACATTGTAAGTCTTCTGGAATGGCAACGTTAGGAGTATGTGACTGAATTCCTTAGCTGCTGTGACTGGAACACACACTGGTATTAAACATGTGGACAGCAAATTTTCCATGTCATATGCTTCAGAAAGGCAAAAATCAGTTGTGTTGGCTAGTTTAGCCAATTGGACCCACAAATTATATTGCATCCTTGACTCCAATGGATGGGGCATATCCTTATTCTGATGGGACCTTCTACTTTGTTTTCTCTCTGGGCACTTCCTCGGGGGTCTTTGGATAGTTACTCCAAATTCCACCGGGATAACATGTACGATGCAAGTCCCCTTCCATCCCGTCTTCAACTGCGAGACTAGGGTGACCCGCTCCCATCCCCAGAATAAGGGAGGCCCACACTCCAGAGTAACAGGAGGAGGAGGCTTCTTATATGGGGCCTTTACACATATGCCTTTCCTAAGAATATACCCAACATACTGACAGGCTTCGGGATTGACAGGTGGTCTTGTAATACAGGCTTCTTTAACTATTCTGTCAAATGCTTGGGGAAATTGACAAGGATGAGGCCAGCTACCATTCCAGCATTCTGGGGAAAATCCAATAGGGGTTGACCTTTACAAGTGCCCGTGCCTATAGCATAAGATTGGATAAGGCGTGGAGCTTCTTCTGGCTTGCTCCATTGGCCTAAATTAGAAAGACAAACATTATTACATGCAACAACAGTACTATATAAAAGCAGAAGGAAGCCTTTCATCCTTTCTTCTCCCGTGCGTAGAAAGCCAGCTTCCGGGTGTGGCTTAGCAGGGGGTTGAATTTCAGCCAGGCAGCCGTAGATATATGTGCAGGATACACTTGTACTAATACAATATCTGGTATACAAACAATAAAATATTCATTAAACATACTAAACACGTTTAAGAGTGAGTTTGGTGGGAACCTTGGGGTCCCTGTTCACTGTCCACAGAGGTTCTGCAGCTGCTTTAACTCTGGTCCAGTGAATCCAAGATTTAGATTCTGCAATCTTTATTGCTAAAGGAGAGGCCATTATTACTTCATAAGGTCCTTTTCATCTCCCCTCCAGTTGTTCATGTTTCCAATGTTTCACCCACACCCTATCCCCTGGTTTAAAGGGATGACATCTTGTTATTAGTTTAGAAGGTGTTTGTTCAACAACCTAGTCCCTAAGTTTTTCCACTTGCTTATTCAGTTCCCCCCATACTCCCCCCTGATGGCCCCTTTACAATGCATAACTGAAACCTTTGCTGGCTTTTGTACTGCATCGAGAAGATGCTTTATCAAGTGTCCATGTAACCCATGTTTGCCAGCCGAATCCCTGAATCCCCTCTCCTTATACACAGCACCATGAGCATGCAGAGTTAGAAAAGCATATTTACTATCTGTCCAGACATTTAAAGTTTCCCCTTCAGCTCTTTCCAATGCTCTAATTAATGCCCACAATTCTGCCACTTGAGCACTGCAGTTTGCTCCTAGCGGACTACTTTCCACCACTTCCTCATCATTCACAATCATATCCAGAAACCCTCCTCCCCTCCTTCATGTAACTCGAACTGTCTGTATACCAATTCAGGGCAGCAAGCAGTTGTGTTCTGAATCCCTGGCTTCAGCTCTTTCCAATGCTCTAATTAATGCCCACAATTCTGCCACTTGATTTCTGCAGTTTGCTCCTAGTTCATCACTACGCCACCACTTCCTCATCATTCACAATCGCATATCCAGAAACCCTCCTCCCCTCCTTCATGTAACTCGAACTGTCTGTATACCAATTCAGGGCAGCAAGCAGTTGTGTTCTGAATCCACTTCTGTGGGCAATAGGGTGGCAGGGTTTAGCCGGTTAGACACCACTAATTTCACTTGAGGATTTTCAATCATCATCGCCTGATACTTAAAAAGCCTTTGACTGCTGATCCACAAATACCCTTTATTATCCAAGATAGAATGAACGGCATGAGGGGTGTGGACACTTATGGGACATGAGAAGGTCAATTTATTACAGTCCTATAAAAGGACTGCTATAGCAGCAAGAACCTTCAGGCAGTGTGGCCAGCCTTGGGCAACCCCATCTAATTGCTTAGATAAGTAAGCCACCGGGCGTTGCCACTGTCCTAATTGTTGAGTTAACACCCCCAAGGCAACATTCTTTCCCTAAAGGCATTCTTTTGTTCTCCCTCCCATTCAAAAGCAAACAACGGCTGGCTAGCCTTGTGAATAGGAATCGTGAAAAAAGCATCTTTCAAATCCACAACTGAAAACCACTTTGCTATGAACAAGTGTATACCAAGGCTTCCTGATTAAAATTGTCCACCCTTGATAAGAAATGCTAACCACCAAGATGTCCCCAAATGTCAATTTTAGATAAAAATGCCACTGGCTGCCTTCCCCCCCCCCCTATGCACACACTTCTGGGCCAAAACCTCCTCCAACCTTTGTCCTTGTTTATAAATAAATTACCTAGCAAGGAACCAACAAAGGAGAGCTCACCAAACCCTGTTTGCATTTATTAACACAAGCTCTTTTTCTAACAGTTTTGCATACAAATCTTTACTCAAAACAGCATAGCATAGCTATTTATAATCCCAAAATTTTTCTCAACTTCATTCTAACTTCACACAAAAAATAAACAAGTTTAATAAGATATTCTGAGTTACTGAAAGTTTTTTTTTTCTAAACTCTAGTATTGCTTTTAATATAAAATTAGTCAAATTCCAATTTAATCAAATTCCATTCAGATGGAAACAGATTTCCATTAAATTTCCATTAAATAGGGAGAACATTTTACAAATCTAAGCAAACTTTCTTGGTTGATATTAAACAATTTAAACTCAAAAATTTCCCCAAAAAAGTTGTCCAACAATTACTGACTCCTCTTTTGAATAGAAAAAAATTGCAAAAGTGGGCATTAAATTTTCACAACCACCCAACCTTTCTCAAACCTGAATTCTAAGCAGGGAAAAAGTTAAAAAGATCAACCCCCCCCCCTTTTCTCCTCTCTCTCTATCTCTCTCTATCTCTCTCAAAACAACACAGCCAGAAAAAAAAAAGCAGGGGGGGAAAGGGGGTTGTGTCTGCAGATAGAATTTGAAAAGGCATTAACACACTAACATTTGCCAAAGGGAGAGAGCAGAATAGGCAAGAAAATGGTATAGGATTTCCTGCCTGAGCAGGTAACTTTGGGCTGTTCTTAAGAGGGAGAAAAAAAAATAAATAAATAAACAAACACATCTTTCTTCACTTTGTTTGTTGGCCAGACAAACAGAGTGAGGTTATATATTTTTTTGTATCTTCTTTTCTCTTGAGGTTAGTAACAGTCATATTTACTTCACACACAAAGACTCTGCTTTCAAATCCACAACTGATCTTCCTGCTCCAGTATCCACCAAAAACGTTGTCTGTTTGCCCCCTATATCTAAAGTAACCAATGGCTCAGGGGGGGCTTTCTCCAAGCCAGGTCCCCGTCAATCCGACCAGTTAGTTCCTGCCAATCCAATTCCTTCAATCTCCCTATTTCTATTTTCATCTGTCACATTCCTCAAACCATCTCCTACATTCCTCAGACCATCTCTTACCATCCCTGGACCCCCTCTCTGCCCTCTACCCATGAAGGGGGAGTGCATGGGGGGCCCACTGCCAACACCTCCACATCCTCTGCCTTCTCTTCCTCTCCAACCTCTACCTCGCATCTGCCTTCTTGGACATTCTCTTGGACATTCTCTTTGCCAATGACCTCCCTCCTTGCAATTCCACAGCCAACAACTCAGTTTTCTTATGCATTCTAGCATCTCTTTCCTGTTTTTCCACCTTATCCCTATTAACAAACACTTTCCTAGCCACCTCCAACAATTCTGTAGTGTTCTTTCCTAATGCTCCTCATCTCTTTCCTGTTTTTCCACCTTATCCCTATTAACAAACACTTTCCTAGCCACCTCCAACAATTCTGTAGTGTTCTTTCCTAATGCTCCTTCTAACCTCTCCACTTCTTTCTTATATCTTCATAACTCTGTGCTATGAACCTCTCATTCAACATTCGCACATTGTCTGCACTCCTTGGATCAACCTGTGTATAAAGCTCATAAGCCTCAATCAGCCTTTGCAAAAAAAAACTTTCCGGACTTTCATCTGCCTCCTGCATCACAAAAGACGGCTTTAACACATTCACTGAAGGCTTTCCAGCCTTGCAAAGAGCCTCTACTACTAAATTCTGATATTCCTTTAACAAAGTCATGTGTGCTGGATTTTGTGTATTCCATTCAGGGTCCTTTTCTGGTGCCCTGGCTTCCATCTCTGGCTGTATATCCCGCACAGCCGGCAACCTATCCTTCAAACACTGCCTAACAGCAGCCTTCCACTTCTCCCTTTCCTCGGGAGTCAACAAAATATTCAACAATTGCTCCTCTTTACTTACTTCTCCCCTCACATTTACAGAGAGACCTTCCAAATCCCCTTCCTCCTTGGGGGCTGACAGCCTCCCCCTTTCTGTTTTCGTCTCACAGCTGGCTGCCTTTCTTCCGACACAGCAGGGGCAATCAGCCCTTCCTCCGGCAGAGCGGCTGCTGGCTCTGCCACAGCCGGCACTGGGGGAGGGAGGGGGAGAAAGGTGGAACGTAGGGAGGAGGTCTGAGAATCAACTCCTCTACCTCCATCCTTATCTCCTTCTTAGCATCTGACACCTTAGTTTCTGAAATCTTCACATCTTTCACTCTTTTAGTTTGTACTTGAAGCTTTTTTTCCTTTGGGTCTAGCCACACACAAACGAACCATTTCAGCCTGACATTGCAATAACTCATCAGCTCGTCCTGCTACTGCATCCCCCCACTGATCTATATACTGAAATTGGTTAGGATAGTTTTCTTAAAAGTCCCCTCTGGGGGCCACCCCACATCCATACTATGCCCCCCCATCCTAACACACTGCCAATGACCTACAGCGCCGGCGGTCACTAGTAGGGAATGCACTGGCTTAACCACCCACACAACCTAACACGGACTTCATTAGGATCGCCGTCCCGAGTCCAGGGGAGTGATCAGGCCCCCTCTTCTATCTTCAAGTGAGATAGGTACCATTACTTTAAACACATACTCGCCTGCCTTGTAGTTACACCCATCCTGGCCAGGAGTTGGTTCAGACTTCCTTTCCTTTCCCAAAGGGTTCTTGGACTGGCCTTCAGTACTGTCGGCTCTGCTGAGAAGCCACAGCTGTCTCCTGGAGGAAACACACCCCCATGGCGCCTGGAGAATTGTTCAGAGATGGCTTACCAGCAGGTCCGAAGGGTCCAGCCGTCCTCAGCGAAATATCGCCTCACTCAAGCTTTTCCCAGCCAATGCACCAGAAAATGTTGTAGAAATCAAAGACTTGAATCAGCTCTTTGAGGAAAGGGAAGTTTATTGCATGCAGGTTCAGAGAGCCATCCTGGCTTAAACAGTCTGAACCCAGATTGTACTTTGATGACCACTTTTATAACCCTTTCTGGCGGGGGTTATTTTCGGGTCACATTACATTCTATAGGTCCTTATTCTAACATAGAAAAACTACTAGACAGATCTATAATCGATAGCTCCTCGTTTACATTGGAATGTTTTTAGCAATCAGCAATATATCAAGTGTTAAGCAATTGAGATATACCATGTGACAGGCAGTTAGTAATATATCATGTGCAGAGCTGGGAACAGGATGTCTGGCCATCCTAAATTTAAGAGTTGTCTTGTAAGCAAAACAAACCCACATTTTTGTTGGGCCATCTGCTTTTTATACACATCCTTTGTCGGACCAGTATTTTTCCAGGTACCACTTTAATGGAAAACCTTTTAAACACTGAGTGCCCAAAAACTTCCCTGTCCCCGCTCCTGCCCACCTCCCCATCCCGCTCTGCCAGCCCGCAGGACCACCTACCTACCACCTCCACGGCCCGTCGCAGATCACCCAGGTGGCTCTGTAGTGCCATGGCAGCCATGCCCTCCACCTGCGCCCCACAGCATCATCTGCGCGTGACGGGGCGCAAAGGTGGAGTCTTGTCCCCACTGCTCGGCTGCCATGTCCTTGGCTGGGCTGCTGCGCACAGGCCACGCCGTGGGGTGACTCTCCTCCAGGGGTCTGCTGGTGAGGAGGGGGCCGTGGAGGGAGGCAGGGTGGGGCGACGGCACGCATGCCCATAGAGAGGGCGCAGAGTGCCACCTCTGGCACACGTGCCAAAGGTTCGCCACCACTGATCTAAAGGAAGCACAAGCAGAAAGCAGAAACACACACACACACACACACACACACACACACACACACACTAAAGCACATTACTTATGCAGAAGAAAATTATGGGTGCCTCTTATGGCCGGTAAAGGGGTTGGCAGACTTCCAGAAACTCTGCTTTATGAAACAAAAGTGGGAAGAACATTGAAGAAGTGCGCTCACTCTTAAACACTGAGGCAGCGAAACAGATGTGCTGATACAGATCCCATAATGGTGTTTGAAAAGGTGCAAAATTCTCTTTCCTCGAATCCGTACCTTGCTCCCGGGCATCGTCACACATTTGTCGAAGATGAAAGGAACTGGCCTTTCCAGATGGCTCTTCTGTTTTAGATGGATTTGTAAGACGGCTATTGATAGATCTGACTGTAGCAAAGTGAAAAGAACCCGCTTTGAAGCTGACCATGCTTTCAAGGACTCCCCCTTGACTGGATCCATGAATCTGTTATGAGGGCTTTCTGCTTCTTTGATCATCCTTCTCTGTTTTGTGAGAGTGTCCATGCCTGGGTACTAGTATTTATTTATGAGACTTATATACCGCTTTAAGTGCAAGCACTCTCTAAGCGGTGTACACCAGTAAGCAATGTATATATATATACATTTACATTGCCCCCAACAATCTGGGTCCTCATTTTACCTACCCCGGAAGGATGGAAGGCTGAGTCAACCTTGAGCCGGTGAGATTTGAACCGCTGACCTGCTGAACACAGTCAGCTAAAGTGGCCTGCAGTACTGCACTCTAACTGCTGCGCCACCTCGGCTCTTTTAGTAATGGTGGTTGTTGTTCTCCTCTCAACCAAAAATAAATAAATACATAACCCAATGAAGCTGAACATAAGAATGGCTGTTGGTGCTCTCTGAGCTGGATTGTTTTCTTGCAGACATTTCATTACCTATACAGGGTAACATCATCAGTGCTAGTAAGGTTTGGTAATACGTCTGAACCACGTTCAGAGAGTACCAAGGGCCCCACAGTTCAACCCTGAGCTACAAATATTCTCCTTTATTGATAAGAATGGACAGAAGGTCTTGCCCATGCAAGTCAAAGAGTGGGTGCCAATCTATCCAATTATATATGGCAGTGATGGCGAACCTTTTAGACCAGTGGTTCTCAACCTTTTTAATGCCGCGACCCCCAACCGGTCGTAAGTCTTGGACTACTCAACCGGTCGTAAGTCTTGGACTACTCAACCGGTCGTAAGTCAAGGACTACTCAACTGGTGCAGCACTGTTTGCAGACTGGGGCTTTTGGCGGGCTCAGCAGGGCAGAGACAGCCTGGACAATTCCTATTGGCTTTTGAAAGCCAATAGAATTAGACTCTATTCAAGAGAGTCTATTCTATGGCTTTCAAAAGCCAATAGAATAAAAGGGAGTAGCACAGCTAAGGAAAAGGGGGGAAAATGGCGACGTGTGGTTGTTTTTGGCGACCCCCGTGAAATGGTCCGTTCGACCCCAATGGGGTCCCGACCCCAGGTTGAGAACCACTGTTTTAGACACTGAGTGCACAAAACCACCCTGCCTTCCCCACCCCCTGCCCTGCCCACCCCCCCCTGCCCACCCACAGGGCCACCTGCCGTCTCCACAGCCCGCCGCAGCAAATTACCATGGCGGCCACACCCTCCACCCGCTCCCCGCAGCATCATCTGTGCGTGATGGGGCGTGAGGGCGGAGTCTTGTCCCTGCTGCCCAGGTGCCATGTCTTTGGCTGCGCTGCTCTGGGTGGGCCGCACCCGGGGGCGACTCCTCTGGGGAAGCTGCTGGTGATGAAGGGGCTGCAGGGGGAGGCGGGCTGGTGCAACAGTGTGCATGCCCACAGAGAGTGCTCTGAGTGCTGCCTCTGGCACATGTGCCATAGGTTAGCCCCCAGTGATATATGGTTTTGTCACTTTGTTTTTCCTGGAATTCTTTACATCTGTGCATACAGGAAAATGACAATAAAGACTATCTTAATCTCAGTCCAAAGAACATCTTGAATTAGTCTTGAAACCAAGCCGGCAGCCAATGCAGCTCCCAGAGCTGAGGTGTAACATGTGCCATTTCAGGGGCACATTTGAACACCACATCATCACATCATTCTGCATCACCTGAAGCTTGCAGATATTCAAGGGCAGCCCAATGTAGAGTGCTTTACAGTAGTCTACCTGGGAGTTGACCGAGACATGAATGACTCTGCGCAGATCCTCCTGATTCGGGAGCCCAAAATGTGATATGAATGATTTTTTTTTTTTTTTTAAAAAGTGACCTTAAAATAATACAAACTGTCCAGGTAGAAAGACCCAAGTGGAGAGAGTCTTTTGTTTGATCAGTGCAAAGCTTTCTCAGATTTAACAAAATCAAAACAGATTTTCTGTTCAGATTTGACTTATTTGAATAGGGAAATGTGTTGGATGTTAATTAACCTAGCTGAGAAGATTCAGCTGCAGACTAATTATAGCATAAGATAATATCGTTCATTTTGTTCTCACTTGTATAACATCACAAAATGTCACCAGTTGCTTTATATACACATATAATTTTGACTTTGGTGCACAAGGGGTGTCTAACATTTGTTGCTTCAGTTTTAAAATATTGATTGAAACTGGTTTGTCATCTGCAAAATGGAAATAATTTGCGTCCCAGATAGGCAGTAAAAATGGAAGGAATTAACTTTTCTTAGTTTCAGACAGTCGCAAGTTCAAGGCAAGGAAATAGAACGTCTTCTGTGAAAAGTCTGTCCTACTTCAATGCTATTTTTCTTTTCTTTTTTTCACAGAAATTCAAAATAATGATCTTAAGTTATGTATTATATGATATTATTGTCCAAGGTCCCTTCCAACATCATCATCATCATCATCATCATCATCATCATCATCATCATCATCATTACAATCACATGATACACTTACATAGAGTGATTCGCTGAACAACCATGACCAAAAATGTAATAAAATTGTGTGCAGTTTTGCTTAGCACTGAAAATCCTGCTCCTGGTTGTAGTTATAATAATAATAACAAAGTTGGAAGGGACCTTGGAGGTCATCGAGTCCAACCCCCTACTCAGGCAGGAAACCCTACACCATTTTGGACAAATGGCTGTCCAGTCTCTTCTTAAAAACCTCCAGTGTTGGAGCATTCACTGCTTCTGGAGGCAGGTTGTTCCACTGGTTAATTGTTCTAACCGTCAGGAAGTTTCTCCTTAGTTCTAGGTTGCTTCTCTCCTTGATGAGTTTCCATCCATTGCTTCTTGTCCTGCCTTCAGGGGGTTTGGAGAATAGCTTGACTCCCTCTTCTTTGGGGCAGTCCCTGAGATACTGGAAGGCTGCTATCATGTCCCCCCTCGTCTTTCTCTTCGTTATAAGAGGACTATCTCTATTTGATTTTAAAGCAGTGACAGGAAGCTTGGGTTTAGACTGAAGAAGAAGGCTAGAGGAAGAGGTCCTTGGATCTACTGTTTTCCAATTCGTTGAGATTTCAGAGCTCCTTAACTCTGGCCAGCATGATTAGGGGAGAGGAATCTGGCTTCCACAATGACTTTGTTTTTCAGAAGGTTGCAAAAGGAGACCACATGACCTCGGGACACTGCAACCGTCCTAACTACATGCCCTCCAAAATTTGATCACGTGACCACAAGGATGTGTAAAACTGTTATAAGTCTCCTTTTTTCAGTGCCATTGCCACTTCCGTCACTCAACGACTGGTTATAAGTTGAGGACTATCTGTATTTCTTTTAAAACCCAAGTATCGTGTATTGCTTACTTTGATGAAATGGTTTTGCTTGTTTTGTGTTTGTGCAACTGATTTCATTAAGATACAGGCTTGTTTTGCCCCAGATATTTGCAATGTGCTGCCAGTCTCAAGTTTTCTGATGGAGTAGATAGATATTAGATACTGGGGGGGGGGGGAGAACCAGAGAAGGATTGAAGCCCTAAAATATTATCAAAACATTTATCAAGCACTTTACATATTAGTGCAAAATAATTCAGGTATTCCCCCCCTTCTAATCACAGCTGCTTTCAGAAACCTTTTTGATAATGGAAGATAATTCTGCCGTAGCATTGTGTGGGAGAAAATAGTTATTTTAGTGAGCTTTGATTGCGCATCCATATTAATTCCCCACACTTTGCTCTTAGTCAAACTGTTATCAAAATGAAATGAACACAACTTTTATGATATGGCTTAAAAGGCTTTATAGAAGACTAATATCGTTGTCACTTTGCCAAAGGAAAAAACAGATGGAGCTTCATGATGATTTTATGTCTAAATAGGATATATATATATATCTATATATATATATATATATATATATATATATATATATATATATATATATATATATTATAGAGAGAGAGAGAGAGAGATACTGGGTTGACAGAATGAAGTGTGTGAGATAGGGAGTAGAAATAACCCATGAGAATTCTGTTAGACAATGTGGCAGCGATGCCCCTGTTTACATCTTGTTGAAGCCACCAACCTGATCCAGGCAATTAAATGTGAAAAACAAAATTATGATAGCCGTGTGCAATTAAGGGTAATGAAGAAGAACCCAAATCACACCCAAATACAAAACAAAACCCCGTCAACTGCAATCTTTTAACATTACATGCTATTTATTCCCTTTGGTTGTTCCTTTAATGTTTTATTAAAAAATATTTTTGGACATGGATCCAGTGCATAATAGAGGACCACATAGTAAGTTGAGAAAATTGTCAGCTAAATACTAGGCAGAACAAGAAGCAACGGATGGAAAGTAATCAAGGAGAGAAGCAATCTAGAATTAAAGAGATTTTTTTTATGACAGTGAGAGCAATTAACCAATGGAACAATTTGCCTTCAGAAGTTGTGGATGCTCCAACACTGGAAATCTTTAAGAATAGATTGGACAACCATTTGTCTGAAATGGTTGAGCAGGGTTTGAACTGGAAGATGTCCAAGGTCTCTTCCAACTCTGCTATTCTACTAAGAAAGGTATTCATCCAGTGGATCAGAAGGGGTCTTAATTATGTACAGCACCTGAATAAAGTTTTTAAATAACAGTGCTAGGAAATAAACATTTCTCTCGAGATATGTGCCCTAAAGCAGTTTTTTCCCAATCTGGGATTAGGACTTTAATTCTTGGCATTTCTGGCCAGTTTGATTTGGGGATAGGCTAGGAAAGTGGAAATTCTTAATTAAGGAATAATATTTTAAAAACCATTACCGTATTGCGTGACACCCTTTCAAATATGTCTTTATATCACTACTCATATCCTTGCCTATTAAATATTTCACAATGTTAGAAAAGAAATGCCACCGTTTTAATTCTTTGAATTTGGTATTTCTCAGATCCAAACTATTCACTATTTTGTTCATGAAGAGTACAGATTGGCCACTCTCAATATAAAGAATGTAAGTCCTTTTGAGGTTGGATCCCCCTGGAAAATTGCCTAGAGTCTTGTTTATCCATGTAAGACCAGCAAGCAACTCTTATCGGGGATCAAACTGTGGAACCGATAATAGAGAGTATGTGTAGCTCAGAGTTGAACTGTGGAGTTCTTGGTGCACTCTGAGCTTGGTTGTTTTCTTGCAGATATTTCTTACAGACATTTCACTACCAAACTAAGTAATAGCATCAGCAATGATGCTCAGAGCAAACCAAGGATCCCACACATCAAACCGGTTTTCAGGAGGAAATTGATGAAGTTTGAGGGCTGCTCAACTGTCCCTTTGAAGGAAGGATGAATAACAGGAGCTGGTCCATGGTCCTCAAGCATGTTAGATACAAAAGATCAAGAAGGTGAGGATAATTGGAAGTCAATGAAATAGTTCTTCTGATTCAGTAGTTCAGTGTCATCCTGGTTATCATATTACCACACAGACGTTTGCAAAAGAATTCATTGAAAAACTAGTGTGGAAGGCAGAATTTGTGAGCTTCTAGGGGTTGCCAAGAAATCTGTTGGTGTCAATCATTTATTCAGCCACATGTGACCCTAGCTTGTCCAGGAGAAGGAAAGTCTGAAGTTGTCTTACGTAGAATGGCTGAAAGCTTGGAGAAGTTTGCTCTGGAAAATGAGCCAGTTTTAAAAAGACTTGATAGCATTCTTGCAGAACTTGTTTTGATGTTCCTCTGGAAAGCAGGATTTGAAATGACAGCATGGAAATTGCAAGGAAGCAGTTAATGACTAAACATTTGGATGAAAACTCATCAAGTGTAAGTAATTGGACAAGCTGATGGATATTGTGCAGAGCCACTGTGCGGTTTGGTTTAACAAAATAAATGAACTCAACTATTGTGGCTTATAAACGTTGGCTTATGATTTTGTATACTGCGTGAACTCAAGATAATTGTGGCTGATTCAATGATCCATGATTGAAAGCCAATGGCTAGACTATGTAGCTAGCTTCAGTTTGTGTCTACACAGTAAATTGCTTCAGTCCAGTGCTAATGTGATATCATAATCTTGGTTTTGGGTCGTTATTTTCTTCATTCTTCCATTTTATCCAAGCAGACACGAAACATCTTATTCTTCATTGGAGAAATAAGGACTGTTTTTCTAAATGCTCCATCAAGGATTCAGTATGGCTTTCTGCATTCTTTTTTTTAAATTATTATTAAAAATTGCTTCGGGTTCTTTTAAATGAGAATTCTTGAAAACTTGACTAATAACCAGCAGTTTAATTTCAAGATATTTCAAACCCCTTATTCAGAGCAACTTCACTTCATTCTGAAGCTGTGATCGGCAGTTTTTCCCATGAATAATAGAGTGGACCTGAATGAATTCACATTGTCTTTTGCCTCAGGGAGAAAGAGGCTGGTGACTCCTAAGTATGATCCTTTGTCTGTTGACATTACTTCTAAACATCAACTCCTTGGGCTGTGGCGATATAGGTGTTAAATAAATGATAACCGGCATTTCTCGCTGAGGTCTTGAGAGCTCTTTAGAGCCACCGTGGGTGGATGCTTTCCAGGAGCTGAGAGGTTAAAGATCCATGAATTATTTATGCCTTGTGTGTGATTGTGTGTGTGTCTGCATTCATCCTTCTCCAGCCCCAGTTGCAACAGGGTGAATGAAATGGAGGGTGGCTGGCACGTTCATTAACTCAGAAGCATCAAAAATACTTCTCTGATTGATGGATGATTATTCTGGGTCTCTAAATCAGCTTTATTACAAGTTACTGACTGAATGTCAAGTATGGAGATGCCACTCACAGACTTGTCTGCAGCTTAGCTCTTAGAATTTGGACGGATGAGGAATGGGGTTGATTGGAGAACTGCTTGAAAACAGGGAGACCGTTTCAGGGATATAATAAGACCCAATGAAGTCCCAGTGACCTGGCCTTGGATCAAGGATCAAAGATAGAGCTCTGCCTCTGATTTGAGGATCTGTGCCCCTCCAGATGTTTCTGCATGCCAAAATCCAGCATCCCTGCCATACAGAAGAGACTCTGGAGTTGAAATTCAGCAAAATTTGGAGAGGCACTGATGTGCGCCTCTCTTGTTCCAGAAGACTCTAGTTTCAATTCATTGAAAAGGTTCCTCCTCCTCCTCCTCCTCCTCCTCCTCCTCCTCCTCCTCCTCTGAAGGTCATTCCCACATATTGGACTTGCTGGATATTTTTTGAGTAGAATGACCATCATCACCATCATTGGTTTCTTTCACGCAAAGGGCATAGAGCTGCAAGCTGCTTCCAATGAATCCTATCTGCTGCAGCACCTTTGGCATCTTCCCATTTGACATCCTCTGTCCGTAAAATCATCTTTAAACATCTGACACCAAGTTTTGCATGGCTTGGGTAGAGTATCACTCTCATTTTTCTGATCAGAAATGTTCTGTGTACCAAGTTTCAAAGCACACTTGGCCTTAGTACCTAGCAAACCCACTGTGGTTTGCAAACTATGCTTTATGGCAGAGGTCCCCAACCTTTTGGACATCAGGGACCAGTTCCATGGAGAGAGATGTTTCCGCAGACCAGAGGGTATGTGGTTTTGTGTGCTGTCTGCATCCCGCAGATGGGGCTTTGCTTGTTTGTGCGGTTGCTGGCATGTCACGGACCGGTACTAGTCCACGAACTGGAGGTTGAGGACCCCTGCTTTATGGTGTTTACCATGTTGTGTGATGGCTTAGTCAATAAACCCATAGCTAAACAAATCATGAAGTGCCCTGTAGCATGGGTGATGGGTAAGCTCACCTAAACCAGATGTGTAGTTCCATGAAACTTCCGATGATTAAGCCGAGATACAGTCACCTAAAGAAGTTCATAGGTCAAAACGGGAGATGACCTTAAGTCACTCTGAGCTCCCAGACAGAAAAACAGAACAGAAATTTGGTGCAAAAGAAACATTTAGACACAGCAGCTGCACTGAATTACTTTTGCGTTTAAAAAACGGTTTATTTCTTCGATGGAAATCCTGACGAACAATATATAATCAAGTACATCTGACTCCGAAAAGAAAAAAAAAGTGGGGTGGAGAAAGCAAAAACCTCTTGCTTGAAATGTAATAAGATCACCTTCCTGATCAATGTTGTCAGTAAAACACCCTTCTTCCTCTTGATGATACCCAGAACAGGAAACTAGTCCAGCTGTTCGATTGCTCTGTTTAGCGTGACCTGGAAATTTTGGTTGAAACAATGACAGCCATACTTGGCGCTCTCCTGCAATGGGCGCTTGGCGTGTGTCTCGTTATTTCAAGTTAATCAGAGAGATCATTTGAAACAGGGAGGAGGAGACGGGGTGACCTTTCCATAACATCGGCTTTGTCAAGTGAATTACACACACAGAAGCAGCAGACGGAACCCAGTGACAATTCTTCGGTGCGTTCAAAGATGGCTGTAATTATTTTTCCCCTCTGCGTTGCTCAGTGTCACATTTTAAGATCTTTTCTCCTTTTTTTGGGCTTGTAATGTAGAAATCAAGATTAATCTGCCTATTCAGCTATGTCAGGAAAAAAATCAGATTATACTAGGGACTTCTTCCAAAGGTGAATATCTGCTGCGATTGCAAACAAAAAAGGGTGTTTTGATATTTTTGTATGTTAGAGAGATTTCCTGTCTCTGCTCCAGAAGCTGATTTGCAAACTATGCTTTATGGCAGAGATCCCCAACCTTTTGGGCACCAGGGACTGGTTCCGTGGACAGATGTTTTTCCACGGACCAGAGGGTGTGGGGTTTTGTGTGCTGCCTGCATCCCACACACCAGAGGGTGTGGGGTTTTGTGTGCTGCCTGCTTCGCTTGTTTGTGCAGATCAGTTGCTGGCTGGCATGCCGCAGCCAGTACCGCTCCATGGACCACGGATTGGGGACCCCTGATCTAGAACATAAAACATGGAATCACAGGGCTGGAAGGGACCTCAGAGGTCTTGTCCAGCTCCTTGCTCAAGGCAGGAGACCTTATACCATTCTGATCAAATGGTTGTCCAGTCTGTTTTTGAAAACCCCCAGAGATGGAGCAGAACCCACAACTCCAGGAGGCAAGCTACTCCAGTCCAGTTTCTCTGAGTCTGGGCAACTTCAAGATGGGTGGACTCTAACTCCCAGAATCTATGCACTTTTCATTCTAGGTCAGTGGTTCTCAACCTTTCTAATGCCGCGACCCCATAATACAGTTCCCCATGTTGTGGTGACCCCCAATCACTTATACATCACCGGGTGCCAGGGGCGTGGCCAAAGAAAAGGGAAAAATGGCGGACTGCATTGTTTGGCGACCCCCGTGAAATGGTCGTTCGACCCCAAATGGGGTCCCGACCCACAGGTTGAGAACCACTGTTTTAGGTCTACCTACTGCCTGCTCGACCTTCATCCATCTCTTACCCCCCAATCCTTCCTCATAATTCTCCCCACCAGAATGTGTCCATTGGCAGAAAGAGGGAAAATCCCTTTTCTGTTGTAGGGCATTTGAGGTTGTGAATCTTAGTACAGCTATCTCCATTGTTCAATAGCCCTGCAGCCAATTATGCAAATGAACATCAATGATTTTTACCAACCCTGTCAAAATAAATAAGTAGAGGCTGTTAATTAAAAAAAAAGGGATTTATGATTTTAATGGGACAAATAGCTTCAGGACAGTATGCCACATTTCAATACATTTGTTGTTTAAGAAAGAAGTAATATATTGTGGTGGCTGTATTTCAACATGTCTCCCCAACTTTATGTGGCAAAGACGCTGCCTGTTGTGAAGTAAATGAGAAGATTGTGCTTTAAATATTCTTGCAATGGATGCCATTTTGAAAAGTATTCGAAGTTTTCTTCTCATTTCTTATGACAACTTTCTAACCGTTCCCAAATCCTGCACCATCACGGTTGGGCAGTTGGGACCAGAATTTTGATTCTTACACTAAGCAGTTATTGAATGAGTCACGGTCAATTCTATGACCTTTTTAGCCTTTCTTAATGTTTAACCAATATTCTCTTCTTCTGTAATTTTGAACCCCAGTAGAAGACAAATGGAAAGAACCACGCAGTTGTTTGTCAGCTGCTTTTCTTCTTGAAGGAGGCTGACATTTTCCATCGCAAAATATTCCTGTCTTCACTTAGTTCATTCCAAAGTGGAACCACTTTTGACAAATCCTTCCAGTTTGTCTGATCTCCAGTTCCTGGGTTACTTTATTATGATGCATTCTAGTTTGCCAGGATCTTAAACTGCAGTGGCCACCTTTGGATATGGTACATTAGTATGACAAAAGCAGAATAGCATCCTTCTGTCTCGTGAGCAGAACCAGAGACCTCTTGTAACTCCAGCTTAGAATTGCATTGGCCTGCTTACCCCGATATAAGTAAATATTCCATGTTGGGAATCACCATTTTTAAATTCCACTTGTTCAGGAAGAAAAAAATATAAGATCTTCATGCTGGGTTTGTGACATCTAGGGCATCTGTCTCACTTCTCTGAAAACAGAGTTGATGTGTCAGTGGGATGTAATGGTTGAAGCCTTACCTAAGGGTCCGTAAATCTCCATGCAGCCAGAGATAATTGAATGTCTCCACATCTTAACCTACATCTCAGCCAATTCTTGAGAATAAAACCTAGAGGAGAGCTACATAAAATGCCTTGTAGGAAAAGCAGCTGAGGTGGATGGCTGGATGGAAAGATTGACTTGTAGGCTTTGATATGATACCCATCTATCAAAGCCATTCTTTCAATCCGTTTGCAGTGTTTATCTTCAGATTAGCATTACCCATCTCAAAACAATTAACGTAAGAATGTTATGATTAATGCAATTAAAATAGAAAATAACAAAATGATGCAAAACACTAAAATGATAAAGCTACATCAGTAAATAATATTAGGGTAGTTGATAAAAAAAATCACAAATAGTCCTTAACATAACCACAGTTCGTTTAATAACCGTTCAAAGTTAACAGAGGCACTAAAAAAGTAACTTAAGACCATTTTTCATACTTATGACTGTTGCAGCATCTCTGTGGTCGCATGATCAAAATTTGGATACTTGGCAAGTGGCTCATATTTATGACCGTTGCAGTGTCCCGGGATCACGTGATCCACTTTGTGACTTTGTGTCAAGCAAAGACAATGGGAAAGCCAAATTCATCCAACAGCCGTGTTACTCACTTAACAACTGCTTCAAGAAGGGTCATTAAAATGCAGCAAAACCCACTTAATAAATATCACTTAACAACTGTGGGAAGAAAAGTTGTAAAATATGGCAAAACTCACTTAACTACTATCTGGCTTATCAAAAGAAATTTTAGGCCTGAGGGGGCTGGAACCCAAAAAGATTTGGAGAGTCATGGTGTCAATATCCTTTGGTAAATCATCAATTCCTTTACCCAATGAGAAAGTAAGAAAATATATTGAACCTTGTTTAATATTCCTTGGAGTGGATTAGTAGCAAGGAATGATTTAGGTGAAATATTTTGGAGTTGGCTTATATAATGCCTTCCACCTTTCCTATCTGATCAGATTTTCTAGCTATACCAGCTACAACACATTGCTACTTTTTCCAAAGCAGCAATCATCCTTAATTACACTTCACCGCTTAAAATCATTTTTTTTTCTGAAGATGATTTGCAAGTATGGATTAGAAGAAAACTGTGTACGATAATACATTTTGCTTGTTTGGCCTAAAGGAGTTTGTGTAGATTATTTTTCTCCCAGCTTAATTGGAACTCTTATGATTGAAGAGATGTTTGGATGTATTTCTGTATAACTTTATCCCTCCTTTGTTTTCTTCTGTTTGGTAATACATTAAAGACCGTACTGGTTTCTCTATCTTCTTTCTCATCCGGGGCCCCTCTTTTCTCATGCCAGTTTTTTGTGTGAGGACAAACAGATCTTTATGTGATGGTCATACTTGGATGTTACTGTTGGAAGGTGTAAAATTTATGCTTTCTCTGGGAAGCGAAATGCTTAAGAACGTGAAAACAGCTCTTAATAGAGAAACATTAGAGATAGTTTGGAATGCTGTCCCCAAACAAGCCAGAATACCATATTGGAAGGAATCACAATAACCTTTTCAGGACACATTGCAACTGCTGAAATTAGTGGAGGGGAATTCCCATCATCTCAGGAATTGTGAACTTGTTTATCTGATATGGTGGATTTGTTCCATGAGAATGATGTGATAATAAAATAGTCTTTAATGTACTGTAAACCTTTTGGTGAGTGTTTTTGGTTTACTAGGGGAAAAATGACTTTCTTTCCCAGTTTGTGCCAGGTGCAAAGGATTAGGACCACACGTTAAGCTCCAGATATGCTGATCTATTGCTCATTCCTATACACAAAAATCTAATTAACTAATAGTCAGGACTAAATTGGTGCTAGATAAGAGTTAAAGGAATTCAGGAGAGGTGGGATTTAGACCATTTGCAGAAATGTAAGGACTCCAGGCTGATTCTTCTCTTGACTCCGCCCCCTGTCTCTGTCTGTCCTCCTACATCTTGCTGCTTTTGAGTACTGTATTTGTTTCTCTTTCCTTTGCCAAGGTTAATGTTGTTTTGAAGCTTTATCTCAGGAGATGGTGGCAATGCATATGGGCTTTGAAGCTAAACAGGATCAATCTTGGTTAGTACTTGGAAGAGAGATGTTTTATAAATTATCAGCAAGACAACTGGACTGAACTACTACTGTTCGCGGAGGTGGCTTACAACAACATAGTGTATTCTAGCACTGGCTACACTCCATTCCAAGTGGCAACAGGACAAAGCTTCAACCCAATTCCATAGAACACTAAGAAATACCAGAGTTATAGGATAGAGTGGGAAATGAAGAAAGCATTAGGAAGGGAGGCAGTGGCATACCACTTCTTCATTTTTGCCAAGTAGTTGTATGGATACATTCACGAAGTTTCCAATAACTGATTTAACCCCAATGGGTCTTGACTCTTTGTTCTTCTTTCATTGTGAAAACTCCAGTTATATTTTTTTTCAATGGGTCCTACTCCTCTTCAAAATTTCACTTGTGGGTTGCTTGCTTTGTGTCCGACTCCTGAACTCTAAACCTAGTTCAAACAAAGGCACCCAAAATCGTCCTTCTCTTGACTTGCTTTTTGTTTTTAATTAGCCCTGGGAAATTGCATAATCCCTAACCTGTTGGTACAAGCACTCTTGCAGAACCCTCCCATGTCTTAGGAGCAAGAGAACAGCATAATCCCCAATCTTGGCTGAGAAAGCTCCCAGAAGCTCTCTGGAGCTTAAGCAAGATTTCTTTATGCACTTTTCTCTAAGCCTTTCTGTGTAGCCTGTATGACAGGTAAGGATCCTCCCCTTGAGTGTCTCTATCAAGACTGCACAGCTTCAGCCCCAAGCTTAGAAGTGGCACCAGCAGCTATGTGCTTTGTAGTTCCCTTGTGTCTTTTTTTTTTTAATCACCCACTAGTGCACTCCTACTTTAGTTCCATCTGAGCATCAAGAATCTGGAGCAAACCAATAATAAAACAACAGCAACATAGTCCTCATTTCACATGAGATTGTGTACTGGGGGTGACATCCAACACAGCTGGAAGGTGCCAGACTGAGGGAAACTTCATTCTTGCAACTCAGTGATGCAAGATTGTTGTTTGACTTGTGTCTGTGTGTGCTCCAAAGCTTATGTAGCCATGGGACAGTGTTGAATTGAGTCAAAGAATGGGTTGTTTTGAAAATAAAAGAAGTTCTGTATATTAAATCCAATATTGCCTAACCCTCTCCATTTTTTTAATACTGACCCATCGGTCATCATTGTTGCTGAGCATTACACAATGTTTTTCGTGTTCAGAAGAGAATTTCAGAGAACAAGGAGCTAGTGAATGTTTGCAGATGACATGAAATTTAGGAATGTCCTGTGAAAGGCAGCAAAAGAACTTCAAAAGGCAATCCACCCAGAGATGGATGACATTCAGCATTAGCTAATGCAGTTTGGATGGGAGAGAGTATTTTCCAACTCATAGTGGTGCTGGTGTCTCAATTATCTATACTTATTCGGTTCAAATGCCTGATTATATTTTTAGGCAACTCATCCTAACTGCCTGTAACATGTCATCATTGTCAGAGCAATGAAATGTAATGATGGATGAAAGCTGAAGTCTCTAAAGATGTCAAAAATAGAGTGAAGCTTAATGAATAGACCATATGCTCAAGAAAGCAAGCAAAGAACAACAGCTTCCAATTGAAAAGGGAGAAATTTATATGCTCAACCTTAGTTCATGGTGATGTGGTCCTCATCGTTCTATGTGTCTTTACTTCAGATGAAGTCTTGAGTTGTTCAACCATGATTTATTAAATAAATCATGATGTACTGAATTGGCCAAATGCACCAATTGGTGGGAGCATAATATTAGATCCAGGGCTCATTTCCATCAGCTCAAAGGGCAGCTGTGGTCCAGAGTTTTAAAACAACAGTTCTCCCCTATGCCAAAGAGCAACACACTAAAACAAATCCAGAAAAACTGTGTGGCGGGATAGTTAAATGTATTTATTAAAAGGAATGGAAATCAAAGGTTTGGGGGTATGGATCCTATCTCTAAACCAGAGAATCTGTGATCTCAACATTTTGCTAGGTCTAAACAGGCCCAATTAGCAGGTCCGGTGACCACAATTTATCAAAATTATACTTTAACATCATCTGGAATGCAGTTGTTTCCTCACTGCTACTTTATATATATGAAAACATCTCATCTTTAATGGATATCCAGCCATTGATACCACTTAATGTCTTTTAGCTTGTTTTATTGTAAGATTCCTAGAGTCACATAACCATGTGATGGGCAGCTATATAAATTGTGTAAATAAGTAAATAAACCCAGGATTGTAGTCTTCAGTACACTGGTAGCAGTACACTAACACTATCTGTCCAGAACAAGGAAGTATCAAAAGAAACTAGGATTCCTTTCAAGGAGATGAAATATTTATCTGTGTCATGACAACATTCATAAATACAGTGAAGAAAGTTTCCCCCCTTTGTTTAAGATAGGAGTTCTCAACCTTGGCAGCTTTAAGACTTGTGGACTTCAACTCCCAGAATTCCTCAGCCAGCTTTGCTTTGCTGGCTGAGGAATTTTGGGAATTGAAGTCCACAAGTCTTAAAGTTGCCAAGGTTGAGAACCCCTGGTTTAAGAAATCATGTCGGCTACAGAGCTGTAGCTACAGGGAATTAGGCAGCTGCTCCTCACACAGGATATATAGAATAAAATATCTTCAGGCTAGACTGGGTATTTCTGCCTGCTTTGTTCCTCAGAGAAAGCTAGTCTTGGTTGAGATGAACAGATGGATTATCTTCTACAATGCCAAAGTTTTCCTTCCCACCTGTTTTATTTAGGGATGCACACTGCATAAAATTCACGATAGTGTTATAGCAGGGGTCTTCAAACATGGCCCTTTTATGACTTGTGGACTTCAACTCCCAGCATTCCTCAGCCAGGCACGCTTGAGTTGAATTCCACAAGTCATAAAAGGGCCAAGTTTGAAGACCCCTGTGCTATAGTAGTATCCTTTACCATATAGTTTAATGGAAACCTCAATGTTCCCTGATGTTTAGACTGCAGAAAATGCTGTTGTAGTGAGGCACTGTGTTCCTTTGTGTTTTGAAGAAATGCTTCCATTTGAGTTAGTGCACTCAAACATGAAGGAAAAAACAATATTGGGAATGGTGGTCTGTAGTATGTAAATTAATCGTTCTGAAATGGCCCCCAGTTAGAAGAAAATAACCAGGGTATTCTATATTGCATTTCTTTCTGATTTCATCAAATTGTGAGGGCGCCGGCTTTAATGTCATGCATTCAACAAAGTTGATTCCACTCCGTGAAAATATGCAGTAGGGATAGTCATGTGAGACTTTCCAGATGTTCTACCTCAAATCAAATCTATCTTCATAGCTGATTTTTAAGGAAGGGAAGATGGATCAGCTGGCAGGCAATCCTTGGTTGATGTTACTCAAGGTTACCATCTCTGGAAATATACATCTTGGAAGGACAGAGGCATAAAGAATAAAATAATTTGGGAGGCTTGTATTTTGTCCAGGCCCATTTAAGGCCAATTGTTTGTATAAGAGAAAGGCAGTCTCTCGTAACATATTTATGACTTTTTACAAATGTGCAACATACTCCCATTTGGAACACTATGTCCTGTTTGGTGAAAAAAGGAGAGTGTAGAAAATGTCAGCCAACCTAATTGGGATGAAACGATTTTCCTAAGAAGAAAGCTTTACAACTTTGAGGCTTTATGAATGAATGGACAAAAGGCAACCCCGTTCCCCATAGTATCTTACTAGAGTCGTGAGTCACCTAGAGAAGATGTAGGACACACAAAAAGAAAACATTTCTTCACACCAGGTCTGATTCAGTTGTATAATTCAGTCTCAGAAGGTGTCATGATGACCAACTGCTTGGATAATTTAAAATAGAATTAAACAGCTTCATGGCAGGGAAGGCAAGGTGATTGACTGGTATGATGGCTTGTTGCTGCTTCTAGGATTAGACTAGTTTAACCCTTAATTATCCATGGTTTTGGAACAATGGTGGAAGAAAGTATTTTCTTTGGCCATTGTGGACAGAATGCGACATTAGCTAGACCTTTGGTAAGGTCCATCCTCAAGGCTTACATCTTCTTATGATGTGATTGCGTAATGCTTTATTAGTGAACAGAGTGCAGTCAGGCAAGGCTGGTAAGAAATTATCCAAAGGGAAACAAAAATTTACCCATAAATAAAACAACTGCAGCCTTGTCAATAAGACAGGGAAGAAGAGGAATAAATAACTCTCAATAACATGCTGCTAGCCTAATGAAAATAGCATATAAGATAAATTTCACATATTGGAGATGAGTTCTCCATTAGCCAAAAGAAGAAAGCATTACAGGAGTTTCATACCGTGATGTAGATTCCAAATTATATCAGCCTAACATCTGTATTTTATTACTTTAAGTAGAGAGGATCCCTACCTCGTTGTGCTATTAGCATTAGCTGTGATCAACCAATTAATTAATGGAAGGAAGTTTGTCGTCTTCTAATCTTTGAGTCAGTTTGGGATTTCTGACATGCTTCCTGTTGATGTACAGGACCTTTGTCGTTATCAGTTAATTGAAACTGTTCAGCTATCCTAAGCAGCATCTCATCCGTTTTAGCAATTAATTGCACCTCCCAGTAAAAAAACTATTCCAGATCCTAGAAAATGTGGTTTTCTATTGCAAAATGACTCTGTTTTCAAAGCTGAAACACAGATTATTTTAATCACATTGGCCGGTGGCACATAAGAGTGACTTCTAAAGATGCAAGATGAATCACTTCAAAGAAAATGGACTTTAGCTAAATTCTAAATCACTTTTTCATTTTTTATTTAATGTGAAGATATCATGCAAAAGTGCAAGAAGTGAAATATCTAGGAACTGTGCCAAGGAATAATTAGGGGCATGGAATGCAGAGCTATCAAAATGGATCAGTTACATCCGTAGTTCTCAACATGGGGGCCATGGTGTCATCACAGCTTTTCAAGCAAAGGGTTGAAAAAATGTTATGATTTAAATCTTGAGTTAAGTCTTCGGGGTCCGTGGCCATGGTCTTTGACCACAAAAGATATTTACAGGGGGTCTGGGGTGAAGAAAAGATTGAGAACCACTGAGTTACAAAACTGAGGCCTCACCACACCTGTAAAAAGGCAGCTGAGAAACTGCTGCAAGTAGTTCTTGACTTACAATCACGTTGCTTTAGAGGAGACTAGACTCACACCATCAGCACAAGCGAGGAACAATTTGCAAATATCCCCAGAAGCTTTGATCTTTGCAACACACAACTTTCAAATGGACCAGCCTTGCTAGGCTTCAGAAACATTTGTGTTTTGATGTCTGCCCAAAGCCCTCTGCCTTTCTTTTAGAACGTTTAATACCAAAATGTTTACAGGGAATTCCATCTGACTATTAAAGAAAGCTACATTATTAATGCAGTATATTATTTTATCCCTAGGTGAGAAGGGGACAGTTGCCAGAAATGAAAGTCTTTGAAAATACGAACCCTGCAAGAGTTCAGTTCATGTATTCAAGGTTTGTCTCTTTATCCTGGGCCATTTCCCCCCCCCCCCAAAGGAAACGTGCCGTTGCAACTCATTAACACAACTCTCTTTGTATGACTTATATTTATCATAGTCACTGGGAGTTTACTCAATCTCCTCTATATTGTTAATTCAGCATTTCTGGGAGAAATATCTTGTTGTCAATCAATTGACATAAAAATATTGCTTCTCGAAATGCTGATTAAGCAACAACATGGGGCTCAAACAACTTGGAAAGTAATTTTGTAGCTATTGAGTGCGTTGCTTCCCTAGGCATTTTGTACTGTTCTGAGAAGCATAAAGAAACCCTTTCACAGCTTTGATTATTTTACTAAATGCTTTCTAAAACATTAATCCTAGGAGTTAAGGGCTGTTTCTAGCATAGGTAGTCCTCGCTTAACAACCACAATTAGGGCTGGCAACTCATTGCTAAGCAATATGGTTGTCAAGCAAGACATTTTGTGGCCACGACTTGCAATTTTACTGTCAGCTTTTCCGAAGCCATCTGTGAAGTATGTAAATGGTGATCATGTGACCCTGGGACACTGCAGTGGTCTACACATCTGCTGGTTGCAAAGTGCCTGAATCTCAGTCACATGATGGGGCTGTGGGGACATCACAAAAATTGTAAGTGTCAACTTTGTTGTTGTTGTTAGTTGCGAAGTCGTGTCCGACCCATCGCGACCCCATGGACAACGTTCCTCCAGGTCTTCCTGTCCTCTACCATCTTCTGGAGTCCATTGAAGCTCACACCTCCTGCTTCAGTGACTCTATCCAGCCATCTCATTCTCTGTCGTCCCATTCTTCTATTACCTTCAATCTTTCCCAGCATTAGGCCCTTCTCCAGTGAGTCCTTCCTTCTCATTAGGTGGCCAAAGTATTTGAGTTTCAACTTCAGGATCTGGCCTTCTAAAGAGCAGTCGGGGTTGATCTCTTCTAGGACTGACCGGTTTGAACGCCTTGCAGTCCAAGGGACTCGCAGGAGTCTTCTCCAGCACCTTAGTTCAAAGGCCTCAATTCTTTGGCGCTCAGCCTTTCTTATGGTCCAACTTTCACAGCCATACATTGCAACTGGGAAAACCATGCCTGGACTATACGCACTTTTGTTGGCTTTTGTCAACTAAGCAGGGCTAAACAGGGCAATCATTGAGGATGCAAGCAAGTTGAGCCTGTGGACTTCAACTCCCAGAATTCCCCAGCCTGCATAAAGAATTCTAGCAAATTCTGGCTGGCTGGAGAATTCTGGGAGTTGAAGTCGACAGGGCTTAGAGTTGCCAAGATTGGACACCTCTGATCTCCATCTTCAAATTGGCTTCATTATGCCCCTTGAGGCCATAGCAAGTTCTCCTTAGTAGGAGCCTTTAAGCCGCAGATATTTGTGGGAAATCTGAAGTGAAAAACGATGCTGGCACTTCCTTGAGTTGTAATTTGGGGTTACAAAGTACTCCCCTTCTGACAGGCAAGTGTCAGATGAGTCAGGATTTGGGAGCACACAAATGACAGATGATAAAAGTCCCAATCGGGTGAAAGAATGTCTAAATGAGTCATGGGTTGCTCGTGACTAATATATCGTATAGCCTATTCTTCCTTAATTTTTTTTAAAAGGGAGAAAAATAAGATGAATGTATGGATTGTGAGCTGTTCCTTGTAACTGATATATTAAACCTCTGCATAGAGAACTATCTCTGAATATCAAATATTGGTGAAGTAGAAGAGGTTTTTATGATGATTCCTGGTTGACCATCTTCCAGAATTGTCTGACTGACTGGAAGCATCAAGTTAAAAGGAGACATTCATTCTTGATTTAACACAGTGGAAAATAGATCAAATTAACCACAGGGATGGCTTTCCTATGAGGAAGGTAGATAAAATAGCTTCTTGAAGAGGTCATGAGAATATTCTTCAGGTTCCTTATTCTCTGGAGTGCTTGAAAAGATGAGCTTGAGAATCTTCAATGTTACCCAGAGGAAATGTTGGCAAATTTAGTTCTGTTGAAAAGAAACTGTAAAACCTCAATTGGGACAAAGTCAGGTTGGATAGGCTGTTGCTCAGTATTATCCAGGGAAAAGCCAGTTTGGTCTAGAACAGGGGTAGGCAACCTTGGCTCTTTTATGACTGGTGGACTTCAACTCTCAGAATTCCTGAGCCAGCATGGCTCAGCTTGGAAACCTCTCCCTTTCCCCTCAGCATGGCTGGCTCAGGGATTCTGGAAGTCCACCAGTCATAAAAGAGCCAAGGTTGCCTACCCCTGATCTAGTTGTTAAGGCAGCAGCCTAGAAAGCAGGAGACCATGAGTTCTAGTCAGCTGGATGACTTTGAACCAATCACTGGGGGACAGTGTGTTCTAGTCCTGCCTTAGGCATGAAAGCCAACTGGGACCTTGGACCAATCATTCCCAATCTCATAGGGTTGTTGTGGAGAAAACAAGAGGAGGAAGAAATATTAGATATGGTCATCACCTTGACTTATTTGTAAAAATGATAAAGGCAGGAACTAACTAACTAACTAACTAACTAACTAACTAACTAACTAACTAACTAACTAACTAACTAACAACTAACTAAATAGAATATGCAGCTTTGCCTAAAATGGCATGTGCTGAATTACAGGGACAAATGAAGATATTGGTACAATTAGTAATTTATATAAGGATGCTTGTAATGGGGAAACACATTTTCTCATAATGGGGAAAACAGTGATCTAATCTGTATGCTTGCTGCTCCATCTGTTATCCAGAGTGATTGGCATATATAATTTTTTTTTTAAAAAAAGCTGATAGGCAGCTTCAAGTCTCTGATTATTTATCTTCAATTTTTTCACCTTTCACCTTCAAGGCGAGAAAGCCTTCAAACACAAAACTATCCAATGAACTGTCCCAAACAATCAGTTCCTCTTTGTTTGGGACATAAGAATTACATCCTGTTTCTCTTCCCCATCAAAGCCTCTAATCTATAGATCCCTTGCCTGCTGTACTGTAACATTCTGGAGATCTTTAGATCTTTAATTTCCAGTAGAGGGTGTAGTTGTGCATGAATCCAAGTTGGTTAAAGGCATTTTAGGACTCCAGAAGCACTAAACTGTAGATGTTCCTAAAAAGAAAGAATATTGATAGTTTTATATATATATTAGATCTGTTGAAATTGTTCCTTATAAACATAGGAGAAGGCTGTTTTGAAAGACTTCTCTGTGATGTTTGTTAACTTGACATTATTTATAGATTAATGTATCTTCTTTAATTTGATTTTTTTAAAGCATCATTAAGCAGCTAGGACTTCTGATTATGGTCACACAAGACAAGAGACCCAGCTGTCCTTTCTCCCAGTCAATAGCACATATCCTACGGTGCCTACATCTGAATTTTTTTGAAGGGAGGGAGTAAGTCCTTCCAGATCTGTATAGAAGACTTTCTTCAATACGGTAGTAGCCTGATTGAGGTCCCACTATCTGCAAATAAACTATCGCCTCCATCTTTTTCAGCAACTTTTTAACCTCCCTATATGGACTGCAGAAGGAAGTTTAAAAAAAACCCAAAACCTTTAGAACAGTGTTTCTCAATCTTGGAAACTTTTAAGATGTGTGAACTTCAACTCCCAAAATTCCCAAGCTAGCAAATTTCTTTTTAAGTGATTGAATATTGAGATTTGACTTCGTCTTGGTCTGTAACTCTCATTATTCCATCTGGGTAGCTGAGGAAGATGGTCATCAATTTATTTATTCAATCTTTATCTCATCTTTTGTTATTGTTATAAATAATTCAAACTGCCCAATGTACTTTCCCCCTCCTATTTTCTCAACAACAACAACAACCCTGTGAGTTGAGTTGGGTTGGTCTGAGAGAGAGTGACTGGCCCAAAGTCACACAGCTGGCCTTCACGCCTAAGGCAAGACTAGAATTCACCATCTCCTGATGATTGTCCAAAAGATGTCCAGCTGGTTTTCATGCCCAAGGCAGAACTAAAACTCAGTCTCTAGACCAGCATCTTAAACACTACACCAGATTTGCTCTGTACAAGAAACTAAGCTTGGCAGATGGATTCTCTTGCTTTAAGCAACTACCCAGGTAGCTAGGAAGCTTAGCGCTTCCTTCTGATTAATCTGTTGTTGGTTAATTGAGCAGGAATATGCTGGGAAATTAGAATGTTTGTTGGTGCATTGTTTCACTTGAGCATTGAGCATCCCAGAGGGTGCAGCTGTCCATCCTATTTTACAAAAACTCTCCATAAGTAATTTCCTGCGTCTGAAGAGAAACTCTTTCACAAAGAAGCCATTAGAGTGAGCTGAATTATTCTTAATGTACTTACAGCTCTTCTCTTGGGAGGAAGTGAGAGAAGCCACGGATCTCTGCGTGGATCTCCAGATGTCTTTTTCAATGCTGAGTAGTTGCCAAGGGTAGGAGAAGAATTGGATTGGAGCATGGCAGCATTTAGGATGTGCAATGGTATGTAAGAATGACCTTGGGAGGGGAGGGAAGAGCTGTTGCCTAAGGAAGGAGCAGATAAGAGGCACAGAAGCCCACAGCTGTGTAATAGGCAGAGAAAGAAAATCAGAAAGGGTGTTCCCTAACTCAATCAGGCTATAAAAAGAGATGAGGGGAGATTTGTACTTTCAGACTTGCAAGATTATTTTAATATAGCCATACAGTAAGATAAAAATAGCTCATCTGATGTGTTTTCTGTCTTGACTTCCTGGGAAAACTCATCTTTTTTTCTAGTGCCCCTCACGTATAAAGTTGCCGATAGCCTCAGAGGAAGAAAAAGAAAAGATAAGTCATAAAAACTTACTAGCCAAAAGAAACATCTGGTCAAAATTTTTATCTTAGTTGCTGACGTGTGAAGCCACTTAATCCACATGGTTTTAAAACACACACACACACAAAGTAGGGTGTCACTGTTTCTTAAACTGATTGTGGAGTTAACCCGCTTTTGAAGTTGACATCATATACCTAACCAACAAATTAAGATTGGCTTAAAGAAGCTTTTTTGCATTATACAAATGCAGATGATGGATATGTAAGTGAGCTGTATAGGCATTTTGCTTGAATACAGCCAGAATATCCCATGTGGTGGCAAAGATATGGTGGACGTCTTAATGTACAATCCCAATTCTTTCTTCCCCAACCAAATATGAATTCTATGATTCTGTGCCAAAGATTAAATACAACTCGATTGTGCTCAGCAAAAGAATGTCTGGTTTGTGGACGCCAATGGAATTTAATTATTAGAATAGTTGTTCTGCCTACCTTCTTCCTCATGGACGTTTTTGACCCTTTTTTTATTGCACAAATTATGCTTTTATGCTGTCCTCTGTTCCTAAATGTTTAGCTGCTCCGTTTCTCTGATTTTGCAGCACAAATGAATGCATAAACAATACAGGAACAGAAAGGAACTGGTTTTAAGAAAATATCCTGTGTTTTTCACTTGCAGTGTTGGAAATTTTAAAAGAAAGCCAACTCAGCAACCAACATCAATTAAGGATTTTTGTCATAGCCAGCTATGCCCACCAAAGTTCATTACAGAGAATGTTACAATTGACTCACGCTCCTTTCATACAGAGAGATGGACTCGTTTAAAACATGCATTTGGATAGTCCATGTCTCTCTTGTTTCTAATCAAGAATTTATAGAGAGGTCTTCTTTTTTATTAGTAATCTGTTTACCAATAGCTTTGCAGGTCTCCTCCACACCCTTCCCATGAAGACGCCTATGTAGGAGATGCTGGCAAGCTGCCACTTTTTTCTCTCCCTGAAGTCTACTGCTTAGCAGAGACCCTTCTGAAGTAAGCCAAAGTTAGTAGGGCAAGTTATTTTTTTTCTTTTCATCCTTCCCCAAACCTCAAAAACACATTCACAGAGGGGAACTCAGTACTTTGCTAAGAAAATCTCTCCAGAGAAGGGACATGATAAACTCCTTGGCATTAGCCTGAATTCAAATGTCAATTCTGAAATGTCAAACCTGCCTTGAGAACATGAGACTCAGGATTGCTCAAGGTTGCTGTTCTGTACTTTGTATTTTTGGTGGAAGTAAGCTTTGAAGTCTTCCATAAATGCAGCTAAATTGATGTTCTCATAATGATGGTGCACATCCTTGCACACTGAACTGATAAATTGTTAAGGCTGTGTGGAAACCAATTTTCACGTTCAGCTACTTCTCTGTGAGTATAAGTGGTTCCATGTTATTCATAATTGTGCTAGGACTGTATTTCTCTAGCTGTAAATGATTTTTAACTGTTGCCATCTATTTCCTATGTTCCTTTAAAATATAATGTCCAAAATATAATTAGACTGTATTTTTCATCCCTCTTAACTTGGGAGTAATCCAAGATCCTGCTTTATCACAAGTTTGATCATCTGGAGTTCACTCAATGTAGCTAAATGCCAGGCTGTAAGTTAGACAGACAAAGAGAACTTTATTTCCTTTAATACAAATGCATTCGATGAAAAGAACAACGCAGAACTATCCACTATCAACAAGAAGTATGAGCTACCATTTGTGGGCAAAGCTTACTCATAGTGTAGCAAAATTTTGCTACTTTTAGAGAAATAAATGTGTCATGTTCATTTAAAAGTTGTGCCTCAGAAATTTAAATAAAAGAGGCCCAATCAACTTCTGGGAAACATAGGTTGTGGTTTCTGTGGTGCTCATATCACAGAGGCAATATTGGTTTTCATATAGGGCAGAGACAGAGGGCAGAGTCAAGAGAGGAATCAGCCTGGAGTCCTTACATCCCCACAAATCAAGTCCAACCCCTCTTGAATTCTGTTAACTCTTACCTAGTGCCAATTTAATGCTCACTGTTAGTTGACTAGATTATTGGGTATAGACAGGAGCAATAAATCATCTTAACTGGAACTAAATGTGTAGATGTCAACGCTGCTAACATCGGATGCTTTTGCTTTGACAACCATTTTCTTATGTTTTACTCTTAGAGTTAGAGTTAGATGATGCTGGGGGGAGGACTGTGCGTGAGAGTTTAGCTAGACATAATAATACTGAACCTAGTGTGTGAACCAAGGTTATTGAAATAAGAGATGATAAGAATTGGCAGGCTGGAGAACTGACGGGAAAGCCTGCATTTCAAACTAATTGGAGAATGTGATGTATGACTGTTTATTGGAGGAGGGCATTGTGCTTTGATACTATGTGCTCCGGGGAAGGGGATCCAGTTTTTGGCTTGGACTGTGTTAGTGCCGATGCTATGCTTCTCAAAGATTCTTTAAGGTAAACAATGCCTCAAAGTTCTTTGAAGAGTTTCATCTGTCAGAACCATGACAATGATTCTTTGCGCCTGACAATTTCACTTCCAGGATAACTGTTGGGAGCATATTCTACTGAGTTATAGCAACATCTTTTAGCTATTTAGTAATGGGGGTGGGAACCTTAAAACTGATGCTCTGGAAAGTGATCTACACATGGGGTGCATTTCATTATCTTAACAAATAAAGGAAAACTGATAGAACCTATGAATTGTGGATTTTAACTGCACTCACCCCATGGGAAGAGAGTATTTTAAATTGTTTATATTCAACAGCTTAATCTTAAGCATAATTTGCTATTTATCAGTTTGCTTTTATTCCGTGGCCTTTTATTGTCGCTTATAACGGCTTCAGGATTTTCCAATTCTCCACTTACAATTTAACTGTTACTGTAGAATATTTCTGTGAAAGGAACGCAGCCTGAAAAAGGACAATGGGAGGTGAGAGGTTTTGGTGGGTCAGAGAATTATTGGTAATGCATATTATTAAAATTGCACATTTCTTCCCAGAATTGAGCAGAAAAGCTTTTGGAATCTCTCTCGTGTGGAATTGCACATCTTTTGAAACAGTACAGCTCTCACTCACCAGAAAATTGCCGTATCACCGTTATCACAAGGCATTAAGGAAAAATGCCTCTAATTGTATTATTAAAAGGTGTGCTTATTGGTACAATAAATTGTAATGGCTTTTACAGATTCTCCCTCCAGGATTCGGCTGAGGCTTCTTGATAGCCAAGCATTGAAAAGAATGTCGACTCACAGAGAAAGCCTGAATAGCACACAAGATGTGCAGAATGCTACTGGCAGTCTAGAATGTAATGACATTAACAAAATAGTAATTTGGGAGAAATTGGAAGTGGTGAGCAAGTAGCTTAGGGGCATTTTGGGCTGTTTCAAGCTGTGTTGCTGAGGACAAGAACAGCCTAAAGGATTGGATTGCTGCAGATAGATCCGATCTTGAACACAGATAACGTTTTGGTGTAGAAAATTAATCCAGCAATGCCTGGAGGATGAAAAGACAAGTATGACCCATGTTTCTAAGATAGTTTTGAACGTCCTGTACAAATTAAACTGGTATTTTTATCATGGGGAAAAAAGATACAAAGGCTTGATTGAGTAGGATGTGGTTTGAACCAGTTCATGCTGAGATGTCTTCTGATGGGTCAGAAGAGAGAGCTTCCACTGACATCAGTAGAGAGAACAGTGCTTATAATACAGTGACAGTTGGATGCGGTGGATGATAGATTAATAACAGATATCACATCTCCCCTGCTTATCCCACTCCCACCATCGCCATCTTTTAGCTAGGGGCTGTGTGTTATATTTTGTATTTTTGTAGTATTTTATTTATGTATGTAGTTTTTATCTTTTTAATATTGTAAATATTAAATGTGTTTGCACCAGAGACAAATGCCTTATGCATCTAATCACACTTGGCCAATAAAGAATTGTATTTTCTATTCTATTCTATTCTATTCTATTCTATTCTATTCTATTCTATTCTATTCTATTCTATTCTATGCTCCATTCCATATTCTATTCTATTCTATTCTATTCTATTCTATTCTATTCTATTCTATTCTATTCTATTCTATTCTATTCTATTCTATTCTCCATTCCATATTCTATTCTATTCTATTCTATTCTATTCTATTCTATTCTATTCTATTCTATTCTACTCTACTCTACTCTACTCTACTCTACTCTACTCTACTCTACTCTACTCTACTCTACGTTCTCCCTTCTCCGTTCTCCGTTCTAACTCTAACTCTAACTAACTCTAATTCTAATTCTAATTCTATTCCATTCCATTAATTCTAATTCTAATCCCATTCTCATATTCTGCTTTTAAAATTGTAAGCCACCCAGACTTACCCTGTCATAAGATGGGCAGCCAATAAATTTAATAAATAAACAGTTGGGCAAAACTATTTTCTTGTTGCTTGTAGAACCAGGTACAACTCATTTAATAACTGCCTTGCTTAGCAACAGAAATTCTGTTCCCAGTTCTGCTCATAAGGTGAGGGCTACCTGTTGTTTTCTTTCTAAGCATGTGTCATGATGATGTGTTTAGTTTTGGAGGAAGAACTCTATGATAACCTCCTGACTAGCCTGTTTTTAGTTTTGAAGACTACAGTGGAAACAAAATACTTTTGTGCCAAAGAGGCAAAACATAAATACCATATTTTTCTGTCTATAAGACGCACCCTTCTATAAGACGCTCTGGCAGGCGAGTTTCTCCACGCCGATAAGCTGAGCCGGCAAATCCAGAGGTTTGGCCGGCCAACGATCTTGCCCCCTCCCCCCTCCCATTAGTAGCAAGTCCACAGGGGTTTGACACCTGCACCAGGCAGCATGGCAACCCACGTAGGCATGCCCTGGGCTGCAGAAGTTACCATGTATAAGATGCACCTGACTTTTGAACAGGCTGTTTGCAGGAAAAAAATAGCGTCTTATACATGGAAAAATACGGTAGGTAAATGAAGACTTGGCATGAATAATACGCTCAAGGAAATTACATGAACCTCAACTGTGTGCATCCATAATCATAAGATCAAGCAACATACATCAAAAATGCCAAAAAATTGCCCTGCAGTTGCCTTCTTAATGTGCATCTACTGCTTATTTCCCTTGCTACAATTTTCTAATGGGCTTTGTTCCTGGACTTTATTTCTGGGGAAGATAAATTTCTCCTTTCCCCGAAGAAGTTTGTAGAGTATTAGCATGTAAATAGCCCCCTTGGGGAAGCGAACACATAGACTGGTCCTGCGCGCATCAGAATTGGTCCGCTTTGATGTGAGCTTGGCGTCACACTGCACTCTGAAGCCATGCGGTCAAATCTTCTCTGACCTCAGCAGGCTGGAAGTATGATCTAGCTGTCTCCAGGGCCAGATCCATCTGCTACAGTCAAGGTGGGGGAAGCGAAGGTTCTACTATGCCTGTCTTTGGCTGGGTGGTATTAGTGCCTTTTTTTTATTGCGGTTGCTGTTGAGACTAATTTCTTGCCTGTTCAACTCCTTCTCCTGCTGCTAAGTTAAGTTTTTATGGAGGCGATTATAGACTACCCCGGTTCCCTCTTTCCTCTAGAAATTAATGACTTCTTTAAACCTGTCATCCAGAGAAACTAGGCTGTATTGCTGTGTGCAACTAGAGGTTACAGAAACGATTGATGTACGTGCTTGTTGTTTTGGATTAGCCAGAGCCTTCAGTGACTGTATTAGAGGCTAACTTGAATCGTTGCCAAATTTCTTCTCTATGGAAGTATTTATTTCTTTATTTTAAGTGGGTTTAGTCAGTGGCTTCACCACAACAGCTTTCAAAAATCAGGAACGTGTCCTAAAATACTCAACTGAGAAGGAGAAGAGATTTGGGTTATGAGTTCTAAAGTTGGTCTAACAACTAGCTAGAACAAAACAGTTTAAGGCATGGACCAGCCTTGTCCTAAAGTCAGAGTTTGGGTCAAATTTAGCAAAATAGCTGAATTTGTTGGTATGAGCAGCATACTGGGACTTGTTAATAAAGTAGAAAAGGTTAAGGCAGGGGTAGGCCACCTTGGCTCTTTTATAACTTGTGGACTTCAACTCCCAGAATTCCTGAGCCAGCATGGCCTAGCTTGGAAAGTCTCCCTTTCCCCTCAGCATGGCTGGCTCAGGAATTCTGGGAGTTGGAAGTCCACGAGTCATAAAAGAGCCAAGGTTGCTTACCCCTGGGTTAAGGTAAAGGTTTCCCTGTCCAGTTGTGTCTGACTCTAGGGGGCAGCGCTCATCTCTGCTTCTTAGCTGAGGGAGCCAGCATTGTCCAAAGATGCTTCTGTGGTCATCTGGCCAGTATGACCATATGCCAAGGCACAAAGAACATCATTACCTTCCCAACAAAGTGGCACCTATTTATCTACTTCTGTTTACATGCTTCCAAATGGCTAGGTAGGCAGGAGCTGGGTCAAGGAACGGGAGCTCATGCCATCACGTGGCCCTCGGGTCTCAAATCTAGGCTGACAAACTCAGCTTCTTTAACTGCTGAGCCATTATGCCCTTTTATAAGGTAGAGGTGTTGACTTAAGAAACTGTCTGTTGACAAAGGACGGAATGTTATACGAGCAAAGTGCTGTTAGCCATGCAACTCTGGCCTGCTTAGAAGAATTCACACCAAAGAGACAGAAGCTGTGCTGATTGCGATGACTGTACACCCCAGCTTCAAATTATATATAGGTATAGAACAGTTAAGTCTTTACTGAGTTGGCCAGGTGGAAAATCTGGTCTTCCTCTTGGCTGCACTGTGCAAAATCATTCACCCAGAAATTCAAAGGCTAAGGCAGGAAAAATTGCTGGCACAGGAAAGGATCTTGATTTGTTTGGATTACAGGTTTCCAGGTTATCCCACAATGATAGCCTTCCAGAAGCTTTGATGGAAGCACAGAAGCACTTGTGGGGTCGGGCAGGACAGCTTGGAAAGTTGTGAGATTGTTGTTGTTTAGCCCCTGGTTTCCAGGAGTTGCCCTTCCCCGTAAACCTCTAAAACATGTTAGTTGGCAGCTTACAGCCTTTGTGTCACAGATGCTCTAAATTGTGTGCCAGAGAGCGCAGAGGTTTCCATGACATACAGCTGGTGCATTTGAAATGCTGCTTCTCATCTCCTAACTACTGATGCTGCCAAAATTATATTTGCTGGCTGGAAAATTAGGATTTCAGAGGCCCGGGATTTAATTTGTGCGTGAAAAGATCTTCCATCTTCCTGTCTTCTCCATGCCTGCCTCATGCTCTTCAGCGTGCCTCTGTTCACCTTGCCTGCTGCTTTGGCAACAGTGATAAGGAGGTGAGCAGTGTTTCTTCCCCACTGCTTCCAGCCCAGAAGGGAATGTAGATCTAGCAATATTTCAGTGTCCCAGGAGTCAGGGAGGAAGATACAACGAGAGAGACTTCCACCACTTCATTGGCAGTGCAGCTACAATGGGTGGGTGGAGGGTGCCTCCATTTTGATCATAAATATCCTGCCAGAAATCCATGCTATAATTCCTTGTGAACTCCTGGCAGCTTACAACAATAAAGCAATATTTAAACCAAGCCATCAATAAAACCAAGGCAGTAATGAAACGTCTAGTTTAATGAAAACTAAACTGTGTCTAGTTTAATGAAAAAAAAAAAGGACTAGGGGGTGACATGATAGCATGATAGCAGTTCCAATGTGACATGATAGCATGATAGCAGTTCCAATATTTAAGGGTTCATTACAAAGAAGAGGGGATCAACCTATTCTCCAAAGCGCCTGAAGGCAGGACAAGAAGCAATAGATGGAAACTAATCAAGGAGAGAAGCAATCTGGAATTAAGGAGAAACTTCCCGACAGTTAGAACAATTAATCAGTGGAATGACTTGCCTTCAGAAGTTGTGGGATGCTCCATCACTGGAGATTTTTAAGAGGAGTCTGAAATGGTATAGGGTTTCCTGCTTGAGCAAGGGGTTGGATTAGAAGACCTCCAAGGTCCCTTCCAACTGTTATTCTGTTAGATGTCAAGTGTAATTTAGGTGACCCACACTCAACATCCTCCAGTTGCTTTTTGAAAAAATTATGTTATCAAGCTCCCCCAAAGCATTGATGACGCCAATGATGGTGAAATAATCTGACTTCCGTGTTAAGGGGTGGCTTTTCATAGCATAGGGGTGCATCAGAAAAACCTCAGGTTAAGCTGGGAGGGAGCTTGGTGATATGGTAGTGAAATAATAATGATGATGATGATGATGATGATGATGATGATGATGATGATGATGATGTTGGAAGGGGCCTTGGAGGTCATCGAGTCCAACCCCCTGCTCAGGCAGGAAACCCTATACCATTTCAGACAAATGGCTGTCCAATCTTTTCTTTAAAAACTTCTAGTGTTGGAGCATTCACCACTTCTGGAGGCAGGTTGTTCCACTGGTTAATTGTTCTAACTGTCAGGAAGTTTCTCCTTAGTTCTAGGTTGCTTCTCTCCTTGATTAGATGAGATGTTGAGTCTTGATCCTGATCCAGATGACACCACAGAGGTTGTGCAACTTGAATTGGCTCTGGAAGCAATTGATGTATTTTCTTTTGGTGGGAAGGATAATTTCCTAAGCCTGATGGTGGAATCTTCCCACTCGCATAGACAAAAATATTCCTAGCCAGGATTAGGAGATAGGCATTGTTCTGTGAACCTTTGTTGAGTTTATGTCCTCTTCATTTAAATTACCCCTTATTTTCTTTTACAGAGTTATTCTGGGCCAGGGTTACAGTAGCACTGGCATTCAGTAAGTATGGCTGAGGCCAAATTGTAGCTACCAGCCATGAGTTTTGAAGGATGCTAGGTGGGGTGCTGGTGGACATATAATGCTAAGTGGGATTATCTAAAAGGGAAATATTTGGGGATTAGAATTCACATAGTAGAACTTCATCTACCATCAAATAGAAGCATTTTTAAATCTTTGATCTCATGGGCCCTGGTGGACTCTAGTCCATGAAAACAACATTTTCATAATTCTGTATTAATTCAGATCCTCATCTGAGTACGTTCACACTGAGTCCAAAACAGTATTCATTCATTCCAAAGAGCTATAAGAGAGAAGAGATTCTCTGTTTGAGAGAGCCCCATATTTGACAAAAATGCAAATAATTTTGAGGAATAAATCCAAAAAGAAGGGGAAAAACTTCATAGTACTTTACTGGAACTCAACATGGTCTCTGAATTATGAGGAGACAAGACAAATGTTTGAAAAAGACACAGGGTAATATTTTTCAGTGCAACATTTTTTTTTAAAAAAATTCCTCTCTTTTTATTATCGGAATAATAATCAATGACTAATGTTTCCCTAATGTCCCTCCTGCAATAGATAGGTCTGACCACACCATTTCTCAGCTACCCAAATATAACCAATATTCACTAGTGAGTTGAGCATTCTTTTAATACTTCCTTTATGAACGGAATGAATAGAATTACCATCCCAGTAAAGAAATGAGAAACAATCAAGGTTTTCTCTTGAGCTTGCCGGGAGCAGAAACAAAGGGACAAACTAATAATTCAGTTATTTACCAAACAATAGCAAAAAAAGAACCTTTTTTTAAAAAAATAATAATAACTGTCTCAGTGGCAGCTATTGAAAGGGTGCCCACGTAAACAGGGCTGGGTATGTTAGCATTGAGAACAAGGAGGGTTCACAGTAACGCCATTGTGGAATCGCTATGACAGCAATGCCAAAAATGCCTTCTCACTTAGGTGTCCACCACAAGTGTTCTGAAACCTAGCAGGCTGAAATTTGTAATTTAAAGTCGCTGCTTAATGGGGCTCTGTTTTTATGGTAATTTTGAAGGATAATGCAACCAGTTGAACCTGCAACCAAAAGGTTGCAAAGATTGAAGTATTCTTTTGTTCAAGATTTCAGCTTTGCCTTCTTTTTGCCCTTTACCCAACCAGCATTCCATGCCTTCTGAGCATTTCATTCCCCATTAAACTTTACTGGGATTCCAGCTCCCTTTTGTTTGTGTATGTACGTATGTAAGTCCTACCACATGTTTATGCATGCAGGGCATTATTTTGGCTTCCTAAAGATCAGTGCCAGCGTAGTGCCCAAGACGGACTGCCTCTGCCAGATGTCTGAAGTCAGAAGAAGCCAATGGTAATTAGTAAATGGCAAAAGCCTAGGAAATGGACTGAAGGAAAAGCAGATCCCACATAAATCAGGATTTCAGATGAAGTACAGAGCCAGATTTCAAGAGTCGAGATAACCCGAGTGTCAGGAACAAGAATTTATGATGGTTGAATTCTAGCAATGTGATGGGAGTCCTTGAGTTGTATTTATAACCTGTGTTTCTCCATCTCTGCTTTGTTCCAAATTGTTTTATTGGAGCTGTTTTAATAAGTCTGGTTCTTCTTTTTTTTTCACCCCTTTCCCTTCTTGGAAAATGGAGAGCCAAGGTTTATCTTTTGCTGGTCAATTCATCTTCATTTTTTTTTTTTTTTTTTGATTTTGGTGTTCTCTCAGAAAATGACTATCGTTGAGGAAGTTGGCAAGGTCAAAGTCTGGTGGACTTTGCGAACATAATTGGTTTAATAGCAACTGGTTTCCAAACAGGCAAATGAGTAAGATTGTTCTCTAGACCCTCAGCCCCCCCAGGGTTCTCTCTCCCATATTCCTAGGCAGATGGGAGCCATTTTCAAATAAAGCACAAAATGCCTTCTTAATTTAAGGCTTTTATCAGAGGGAGAAAATGTACACCAGCAATTACAAATTGGCAAATTGACTTTTGCAGTTGTTCCATAACCTATCCAAGTAGGTTATTCATTAGCTATCATTTGGCTTGTTTCCTTGGGATTCAGGCCACATTTTTGATAAACTGGCCTCTGTGTTCAATTTTTAAAAGCTGTAGTCTTCCTGGAGCATTTCCAGGGCTCTTGACTAAAAATTAAGCTTTTGCTGGAGCCTTCCTTTTGAAATATTCTCAAAGTTGGAGATCTTTGATGTTTCTTAACCCAAGTTTGCTTTATCCAGAAATGGCTTGGCAGTGTGATCTTTGTGGCTTTTGTTGTATGTTGTTCTGCATCATCTGCCCTGTATATTTGGAGAAAGAGGAACATAATAGATTGAGCATCAGAAAACATGTGGATTCTTGGATTAATTTGGAAAAGGAAGGGTTGTGGAAGTAAGAGAAATTGGCTATGTCTGTGATAGAAAACCTTCTAAATGATCCTCAATCCTTTAAAATATAACTTAGGAGTATTAGAAGTACTAATACTCCTATTTATATACATTACATTATATAACATTGTTACATTACATTACATTACATTACATTATAAATTGTATTAAGTAATTGAGTGATTCTGGTAGAGTTCAATCAATCGAAATTTACTTAGGGTCCAAGACCAAACACACAGAGTTTTTTTAAAAAAATGAATGGTTTATTACATATAAATATATGTATAAGTATACATAGATGCCCAGAGTTGTCTTTGGCACATAAATATACTAAATGAAATAAATATTACATGGTCCACAACATTTGCAGATATTCAGTTCTGTTTATCAAGGGGGGGGGCATGTGTATGAGTTATTTGTTTCACCACTACATTCTTTTAGCATTTTGAACTTTCTAATGCAAAAAAACAAAATGCTTTTCTTGGCTGTTTGCTTTCAAGAAAAGAGAAAGACTACTTGGGGGTCCTCCAAGCCAAACACAGGTGATTCTATAAAGTGCCAAGTGCTATTCCGAACACAAAATGTGATTTAAGTGAAAATTATTTTTAAATAAGCAACATGATTCAATATAATTTTTTGAAACACATTTTCCAATTAAGTCACATTGAAAATTGGGAAACATCTTTGGAGCCACACCCATGAATTTTGATGGACATATGCAACTGTGGCTTATGTTATATGTGCCTGTACTTAGGAGGAATGTTGTTAAAAAATTTATGAAAGAATAGTCCAACTCCCTTTTGTTATGTAAATAACTGAATAGGAAAGTGAAGTAAAATGTTTTTGGTAATATGGGTATATAACGCACAACACAATTCGGTTTTACATTTGGTCAAATGCTTTCATTTCCAAATTCCTTTTCTTCGTATGCAGACTAAGTCATCATGAAGGGTGGTCAAAAAAAGAATGACAGCCATGACAGGGCAAAGACCCACCCCTTTTTTACATATATCAGATGAGCATCATAAAAAAGGGTAGGGTTTTAATTGATTGGTTGCTGCCACATCTTGCTTTTTTTTTGACCCCTCCCTCTCAACTTGGACCTCCGCTATGCAAATAGTTTTGTAAAAAAAAAAAAAAAACTTTGCAAACTCTCCCACAGAGTGAAATGCTGGAGAGATTTCTTTTTTAAGCATGAAAATATCAAGCCATCAAAGGATAGTGTTGGTACTAGCTGTTGGATCTTGTATAGTTGCCTTCCTAAAACAAAAGCCAATAGTTTTGCAAGGAATGGCTCTCAGCCATCTTGTTTCCAAGAAATTTTTCTATGGCTTTCCAAAGAAGTTTAAAATCCACATTGTGTTTCTGCTTGCTGGCAGGAGACATACAGAAAAGAGAGAAAAGATAAAGTGGATTTGCTTAACAGCTTAAGCTGTCTAAAATGTGCTTCTCCAAGTGCCCATCCTCAGGGGAAAAAAATAATTTAAAGAACAAGATTCTTACCCTTCTTCGGAGTCAGTTTATCATCAGATGTTTGTGTAGCTCCCTTAAAGCGATTTAGTAATTATTGGAAGCCATGACAGAACGTTTTAGGAATCTGATTAAGGATGGCAAAGGTTTCTGTCTTCTCACATGTTGCCCTAAATCATAGTCTGATTTAGTCTGCCAACTCTTTTGCATTGTGCTTGTCCTGTGTGACCACTGGTGATGAAGTATCTCACAAATAATCCTCTTTCTTTATCTTGCTCGTTCACTGTTCATATCCAATCTACATTTTTTTTTTAAAAAAAAACCTGCCAATATTCAGCTATTGAAGAATATATGCAGAGACTGGATTCACTATCACACAGAGTTTGATTAATGGTGGTTTATTGAATAAACTTTAATTAACTTGGTTAATTAAGGGTTCTCAAACTGAGTTGTCATTCCATGGAGGGTTGTGAGGAAGTCTGAGAGGGAAGCATACATTCTCCTGATGTGTCTGGACATGGCTGGATTTTTCTGTTTTGTTTTGTTTTGAGAAGCTGGCATTGGACCACAATATGGAAATGATCCAAGCAGTAGAACTGTGTTTGATTGTTGTCAGACACAAAAGATCAGGACCATGTATAAAGTTGTGATTAAGAAGATGTATTGTTCAAACTTATACACAAGAATCTACTCAACTAAAGTTCAATACTAAATTGGTGCCAGAGTAGGGTCAATGGAAATCAGGAAGGGTGGCACTTAGTCTCTTTGTGGGAATTTAATAACTCTAGGCTGATGATTTGCTTAACTCCACCTTCCAGCTCTGCCTACTCTTCTCCTACACTCTCCTACACTTCTCCTACACTTGCACTGACATCAACAACTTCTGTACCCAGCTTCAGACAACTATTGCATGATACCAGGGAGATGTGGCTGTGTTAAGAGAACATTTGCTTAGCTTCATCCTCTGCCTCCTTCAAGATCAGCTCTTCCGGGGAGCATCACACTGGTTCTTATTCCTGGATTTATGTGCCCTCACCAAGGAACCAATCGCACACCTGCTTTGCCTAGACACATCAATATCTGGATTGTTGAAGCAGAGCAGAGACTTTGAACACGTAGTTATTTGGAAGTGGGGGAGAGGGAGAGGAATAGCATAAATTCACTAATTGTTTTAGAGGGTCCCAGCACCACAAAGTTTGAGAATCCCTATGCTAACTCATAAATCATAGCTGATAAATCTCAGTGTCTTGGTTCTCATGACCCTGTTTGCCAAAACCTATTTGGTTTTTTGCTTTATGTGCTATATACACCAGAGCCATTCAAGGTACACATATAGCAGTAAGCCATCAGCTATGGTTTACAAGCCGTAATGGCTGAATTCACACAGCTTGACAAGTTGAGCCCACAGCAATTACATTATGGCTCAGCATAAAAGTATAGGCACAATAATAACTGCTCAAGCGATGCTATGTTCATTTAGTCCGGGAGCCTACGAGAGAAAGTGCCCCTGCTACAAACAAGATTGCACTGAGTTGGGGAAACACTATTTCCCTTACAACTTTTTCAAAATATCATCTCAGAAATTGACTTCATCGTAGGAAGAAGGCAGTAAATGCGTGGGATTGGCATTAGCCTGATTTACTACTAGCGACTGGATCTGGAGCTATAAGGAAGGCACAGCCTGTAGCTCTCCTAAGCCTTCAAAGTGCAACTGATAGAACTCTTCTTCCAAATGTTGTATCCTTTGAGAAGTTTTAATGTAAGAGTTATTGAATACATGGGATTTATTTATTTATTTATTCACTCATGTCAAAAGGACCGAGGCACTTCTCGGTTGAAAGGATTAGCCAGTGACATCACTGTTGCCTGGGAGATGCCCAGTTGGGGTCTCCTTTCATGTTCTTGGCAGGAGCTGGAGCAAAGAATGGGAACTCAGCTCTACCCCATGACGGCACTCGAGTCTAGACCAGGGCTTTTCAACCAGTGGTACGGGTACCACCTGTGGTACATTGGCACCTGGCAGGTAGTATGCGACCATCCTAGAAAAGGGGTAGCAGGGGAGGGGAATGAGCTGAACCGTGGCAGCACCACACAAGCCTGAGCGAGAGACGCTGGAGCAGCAGGGCTGTCAGGGCTCAGCGGAAGCGCCAGGATCAGTGCCAGGCTCCAGTTGGAGCTCAGCGCTGATCCTGGTGCTTCTGCTGAGCCCAGGAGAAGCACCGATCAGCTGGAATGTTGCAGCCTCTCCAGGGTCTTGTGATTTACATTCAGATGCTTGGCAACTGGTTCATATTTATGATGGTCACAGTGTCCCAGGGTCATGTGAAGTGACCAAAACCTGCTGCAACCACCCAGCAGACGGGGGGAATAAAAATCACACACACCCCACCCCACCACCACTGCCAATCCTCAGCAGAAATGCTCACAACAATGAAAACCTCGGACAGGAGGAAGAGCGCCGCTGAGCGGGCAGGCAGGTGTCTTGCTTGGCTGTGGTTTGGGGGGCACTTTTTTCAGTGCCATTGTAACTTCAAACAGTCAATAAGCGAACTGTTGTAAATCGAGGACTACCTGTACTTTATCCCTTTTTTTCTTGTTTTTGACACCTTGCTAGGCGACTGGTGGCACTCGGATGTTGCCATATCCTAAAAGTGGTACAATGGGTGAAAAAGCTGAAAAGCCCTGGTCTAGAACACAGGCTTACTAACCTCCATCCCACAGTCCTAAGCACATGAGCTACTATGCTCCTTTAATAATAATCTTAACTATCTTTCATTAAACATTAATTTGATTTAGACTGAAATTTGACGCTCATTCTACGTGCTTGCCTTATTGTCACCAACCTGAAGTACGCGCTCCTGGCAAACCACTCAAAGGTGAAGTGTGGTCCTTGGCGAGAAAACATTTACATCCCCTCCCTCTTACACACGTATCAGCTCCAACTTCGACATAGCTCCTGTTAGCTTTTCTGTCCCAGGGGAAGCAAGAGGCACTGGAGACTGCATGGACATTTTTTTGTCCACCTTCCGAAATTTTTCAGATGTTTCTTCTCAACTTGTGCAAAGCTCTGGAATGCTTTGGATGTGTTCAAGGAGTTGCACTCATTTCAATCCTTCGGATGGGGTTCTACTCTGTACTTGTACATTCCTGATGTAGACCCTGGTCTTGTGCAGGGTTTTTTCCAGTAGAAGCAGGCGAATAGATATTAATATTAAGGTAAAAAGGTAACGGTTTCCTGTTTCCAGCTGTGTCTGACTCTGGTGGGTAATGCTCATCTCCATGTCTTAGCTGAGGGAGCCAGCATGTAGCATGATTTCCCACCAAAGTGGTACTACTACTACTACTACTACTACTACTACTACTACTACTACTACTACTACTACTACTACTACTTCTTCTTCTTCTTCTTCTTCTTCTTCTTCTTCTTCTTCTTATTATTATTATTATTATTATTATTATTATAACAAACAACAATAACAATAACAATAATATTGGCAGGGGCCTTGGAGGTCATCTAATCCAACCCCCTGCTCAGGCAGGAAAACCTATACCATTTCGGACAAATGGCTGTCCAGTCTCTTCTTAAAAACTTCCAGTGTTGGAGCATTCACCGCTTCTGGAGGCAGGTTGTTCCACTGGTTAATTGTTCTAACTGTCAGGAAGTTTCTCCTTCGTTCTAGGTTGCTTCTCTCCTTGATGAGTTTCCATCCTTTGCTTCTTGTCCTGCCTTCAGGTGCTTTGGGGCAGCCTCTGAGATACTGGAACACTGCTATCATGTCTCCCCTTGTCCTTCTCTTCGTTAAACTAGACATACCCAATCCAGCAACCGTTCCTTATATGCTTTAGCCTCCAGTCCCCTAATCATCTTTGTTGCTCTTCTCTGCGCTCTTTCTAGAGTCTCAACATCTTTTTTACATCGTGGTGACCAAAACTGGATGCAGAATTCCAAGTGTGGCCTTACCAAGGCCTTGTAAAGTGGTATTAATGCTTCACGTGATCTTGATTCTATCTCTCTGTTATCTACTTGCATTTGCCTGCTTTCAGATTGCTAGGTGGGCAGGTTTCATTCTACCAGTTCAATCTATCCATTCAATCTACCAGTTATTAAAACAAGTGATGACGCCACATGCGTTTCCAAACGGTGGTTCCCACAGTGCCCTAATTTGAAAAGTTCCTTGAAGTTCAGACCTGCTGAGATTTCATCTGTCCCCGTTCTTAGTCCTCATCAGAGAGAAGCTGGTTCAGAAAAACATTTTCTGGTCCTGCTCTACTCCTCCCAAAATGTTAAATAAGCCATTAATATACCCTGACAGTGTATATGTGCGGCTTTGTGTTTTTCTCCAATGTGCAGTTTTAAGAGTTATCCAAGTGGCCCTATCATTTTTCTAAATTATAATTTTTTTCTTTAGTTCCTTTTTGAGAGCTTGCGTCATCTGTGTTCGTTTTATTCTGTGTTTTAAATTTATTTAATAAAGCAATCTGAATGTTTGTTGAATTTATGGATGCAATCTGGAGTATATTAAGCAAAATAGGCATGGAGTTGCCTTATGTAACGAGATGTAGTAGCTGTTTGACATGACATGGGGCAGAAATGATGGCAAAAAGCTGTTGGTGGCCTCCTTGTGACAGTTAATGCTAAACAGCAGCATTGTTTTCCTGTGAGCGCCTATCTCTGCCAACTTTGTTTGCAGTTTTGAGAAATCTGTCCATGAAAGAGTTTTCTATAAAAACAACAACACAAACATGTGAGAAATACAGGATTTGTGGCTTTAAAAATGAAAATGAGTGAGAGAGGGAGCCTTCAAAATAAGAATGAGTGAGAATATTTTCTTCCAACTAGGCAAGTATTATCATAGGACCCATTTGTTAATCAGGAAACTGAAACCCTCCAGTATGTCCTACCAGGTCACGCACAAAGAATCAGGAACACAGGTTAAGCTCCAATTAAGCTAATTTATTGTTCATGCATATACACAAGAATCCAATCAACTAATTATCAGCATTAAAATGGCACTAGATAAGAGTCAATAGTATTCAAGAGGGGTTGAATTTAGACCATTTGTGGTAATATAAGGATTCCAGGCTGATTCCTCTCTTGACTCCACCCCCCCCCCAGCTCTGCCTCTCTTTTTCTACATACCTCCCTCCTTGACTAACATTTGTATAACAATGCATTTGGGGAGGGGATTGGAGTTACCTTAGAACAAAGAGTAGTAAAGAACTTAAGAAATCCCCTATTATATCATGCCAAAGGTTTTTGTATGTTAGTGGCCATACTAACTACCTGTAGTACAAACTGGGAGAAACGTGAGTTCTGATCTTGTCTTAGGCACAAAGCCAACTGAGTGACTTTAGGCCAGTCCCTTTTTCTCAGCCCTAGGAAGAAGACAATGGCAAGCCATTTAAAAAAAAAAACCTTGCCCAGGAAACGTCTTGGTTTTAATCCATGCAGTTGCAGAAAACTGACTTGAAGGCTCAAATCCTCCGATCTCAAGTTTACCTTTAAAAAAAAAATGATATCACATATTCACAGAGTCAAATTTAGTTGTAGTTATTTCACGCTTAACCTCTCTTTATTTAAAAGAAAGCATTTCATATAATGGCTTTGGGTTGGGAGCTGCCCAGAGTTGATGAAAAGATGGACACTTATAAATATATATTTATATGTATTTATTTAACTTATTACGTAAACAAAATAAAAGTATTGTGCTATTGTCCCTCAAGAATGCTAATGGAGGCATGCACGCGTTCACCCATTTGGGACCATAACCATCTTGCAGTTTTTAAAAATCGTTCTGCAATAAATTAAATAAAAACTAATTTTTGTTTCTCTGCCTTGCTCTTTTGTTCCTTGTTGTTCCCATCTCGGTGGTGTTTCTGAGTTTGCTTTCTTGTTGGGAGTGTCAGAGAAGGCTGGTTCTGATGTCTGTGGTAGGTTTTCCATCATTCTGAAGACTTCTTGGCTGCCCACAAATCTTAATAGGAACAGCCCTCTCTCTGGAGTTCATTCATAGGAACTTCTCTTGGGACTGAATGGAAGCCAAAGATCCTGCAGACTCTAGAGATCTGATTATAAAAGAAAGATGGGAAAGGTTTTTTTTTTTCCCCAGACTGTGCAAAAACGCCACATACAGCCCATGGGCGTCTTATCAAATTTTCTTCTGTTTTGAAAGAAAGCTCAAGATCAAATTCTCTTTCATCCAATTGAATGAAAGTAGGTAAAAACAAACAGGAAAAAGAAAGTCAGAAAAAGTTTTGCACGGCACTTATTTTTCTGTCCTGGATTTTGCGACTAGATTTAGTTTGCACCTTTGGCATTAACAGCACTGTCTTATCTTTTGGGCACAGGCAATCTCATCTAATCTGATCTGAATGTTTACTGTTCAGGCTTACCGATCCTCCAATTTTTTTTTAAAAAAAGCAACAACTTGTTTTTGTTAGCAGCATGTATTTGTTCTTTGCCTGGAGCCCTCCTCATCTTGGTCCCGACGATATCCATCATTCAAAGACAGGTATTACCTGAGATTTATGATGTGGTCTTGTTTAAAAAGAAGAATTATAGAACGTTTGCCAGCCCAGTAGGAATATTTCACACCTTAACACTAAACTAAAACGACAGAAGAGCATATGGAAAAAGTTATAGGCAGGAAATTCTCTTTTCTTTTTCTCTCCAGCACCTTTTAAAGTAGGAAGCAATGAAATGATCTACCCGATTCCTGGTTGAGTGAAAAGGAAGCTAACTTATGTCAGTAGCACTTCTACAGATCTAGCTATCTTAGTTACCATTAGCTAAAGATGACATGATAGAAGTATTCCATATTTGAGGGGCTGCCACAAAAAAGAGGGGGTCAATTTAGCTAAGAATGAACCAACATTAGTAGTTAAGATATAAGGAGTCCCTGGTGCTCTCTCAACTGGGTCGTTTTCTTGCAGACGTTTCATTACCCAACTAGGTAACGTCATCAGTGCTGGAAGGGAGTGGGGATTACTCTTTGTTTATAACAGTAGTGCCTTTCCTCCCACTTTGCCAACAATGACACCTCTTTAACACTGGAGTTCATTCACTCCAGAATTGTCTGCTGGTACAGTATATCTCACATGCTGCCCAAATGTCCATGGTGAAACTGGGATGGGGAACATCATCCAGGACATTTTGGAATTAAAAGATTTCACTAATATAACACTTTTTCTCGTGATACGGGCGCACGAGGCAAACTCAAAGCACACAATCCTTTCCTGCGCCCTGCCATCTTCTAGAATTCGCCATGAACGTCAGGTGCCTCTTTTTCCCTAACGATAGGACTGGCCTTGCGTATGGGGAAATACTGTAAGCCTTGATTCATCTGCATTTGTTGCTGGGGAGCTGGTCATGTTAAGATTCAGATAATTCCCTTACATCCTCCAAACTCTCTCGGGTAGATCATAACTGTGCCATTCAGTGTTGTCTGGAGGGTGTATTTTAACACAGTGTGGCTTAAGTAGCTGGTAGCACTTTCGGTATTAACCTGGGCCGTCCACTTTGGTGAAAGCAATCTGTCAAAATTATTTGCACAGCAGAAAAGATGGGAAACAACAGCAGTTGGCTTGGAAGTCCTTGTCTACCCAGCAGTTATAAGAATGGATGTTTTCGGCTGGCGCTCGGCTAGTTCCTAACCAATTTCTCACTCTGTCTTTGGGTTGTGCAAAATGACTATTTTTAGAAGACACACATGTTAATCGGCAAAAACCCAATTCGTTGTTTCACTCCAGTGGGGTGATTATACAGTTGCAGGGGCAGTTTGTCAAGCAACAGTAGACAAATTGGCCTAGACGCGATGGGAATAAGCAAAAGCGATCAGCTTCAGATTTTTCTCTTGTCACTCGCTGCCTTTTTTGATTTGCTCGTTCTGTTTTGAAGATGGCTGCATGTTTGGGGTAATCGGGGCAGGGATTACAATTGTTAATTGGAAGTTTTTAAGAAGAGACTGGACAGCCATTTGTCTAAAATGGTATAGGGTTTCCTGCTTGAGTAGGGGTTTGGACTAGATGACCTCAAAGGTCCCTTCCAACTCTGTTATTCTATTCGATTTGATTCTTATTTGATTCTTATTCCATTCCATATTTTCTATTCTATTCTATTCTATTCTATTCTATTCTATTCTATTCTATTCTATTCTATTCTATTCTATTCTATTCTATTCTATTCTATTCTATTCTTATGGTTGGTTGCACCATCAGCCAGATATTTAGACTAGATTTGGCATTTTTATCCACCTATTGAATCTTTCCCAAAAACCCTGGGATAGGCAGTTGTTAAAAGATGTAAGCTGTTCCAAAGAAAACTACCTGTTCTAATGGAAAATGTGGGAAAAAATAAAATCTGTTGTTATTTTCGGCAAATGCTTCCAAGTAAATAGTGGAAGATGTATTATTTATTTATTTTATTTATATCCCGCTTTTATTATTTTGATAAGTAATTCAAGGCAGCAAATATACCTAATACTCCTTCCTCCTCCTATTCTCCCCACAACAACAACCCTGTGAGGTGAGTTGGGCTGAGAGAGAGGGACTGGCCCAAAGTCACCCAGCGAACTTTCATGCCTAAGGCAAGACTAGAACTCCCAGTCTCCTGGTGAATGGCCCAGAGTTACCCAGCTAGCTTTCATGCCTAAGGTGGCACTAGAACTCACAGTCTCCTGGTGAATGGCCCAAAGTCACCTAGCCGGCTTTCATGCATAAAGATGGGACTAGAACTCACAGTCTCCTGGTGAATGGCCCAAAGTCACCCAGGCAGCTTTCATGCCTAAGGCAAGACTAGAACTCCCAGTCTCCTAGTGAATGGCCCCATATCACCCAGGCAGCTTTCATGCATAAAGGCAGGACTAGAACTCCCAGTCTCCTGGTGAATGGCCCAGAGTCACCCAGCTAGCTTTCATGCCTAAGGTGGCACTAGAACTCACAGTCTCCTGGTGAATGGCCCAAAGTCACCCAGCCAGCTTTCATGTGTAAAGCAGAACTAGAATTCACAGTCTCCGGTTTTCTAGCTTGGTGCCTTAATCATCCTGATTGATGCAGACCTTGGGATATGAAATCAGTAGCGTTTGCCTTTTGAAAAGATTCTGAGGAAGGGACAGTGACAGGAGAGTAAAGTTTGCCTTCCAAGTGCTAAGAGAGGTGAAATTTGCAAAATGATGATTTGGTTGATTATACCACAAAGCCTATCCTGTGTTATGGGTCAATAAATAGCTGGCAGCTTGCAATAATATTTAGTTTACACTGAGAGGCGGGAAAGAGATCTGATTGTTCTTTTTGCTTGCCTTCACTTCTTTTCTCCTTTTTCCTACGTAGTTCTTTGTTTGTTTTTACACAGACCTTGAACACACTGAGCTGCTTTGCATTTAAGCAGCAATTGGAGGTAATGAAAAGCGTGCTTGCAAACAAAGGGTGCTCCCTGGCACCGTCTTTTGTATTGGCAAGCCTTTGCATCTCTGCCTTAGTGGCACCTCTGGCTAGGTTCTCCACTGTTTTATCTTCTTGCAGGCAGCTGGCTTGCAGGGCGAAAAGACCACTGCAGAAAGCTCAGCCAGACGTGAGAAGGACAACACTTGGGGGGATGAGAAAGAGCCAAGGAGCTCCTTGTATCAAAGCACAATTCATTCATTTATTATGTGTTTATTAAACAGGTTTATATAGCCTCCCAGTTGACTCCAGGCAGCTTCCACAATTTTTTTTTTAAAAATCCACCATATAGTAAAACCTACCTCACCCTCCATAGTAGTAGCTATAAATCAAATCATTCACTCAGTGGATGAAACATCTTCCAGAAAACCAGCAAGCTCATTTCAACCCTCAGCTACAAATACTCTTCTTTTTTTTCTTCTTTTTTTTAAAAAAAGTTTTTTATTTATAATACAGTTAAAACAAAGATGGACATAACGTAACATTCCAGTATAAAAGTTAGAGTGCAGTACTGCAGGCCACTTTAGTTGACTGTGTTCAGCAGGTCAGCGGTTCAAATCTCACCGGCTCAAGGTTGACTCAGCCTTCCATCCTTCCGGGGTAGGTAAAATGAGGACCCAGATTGTTGGTGGCAATGTAAATATATATATACATTGCTTACTGGTGTACACCGCTTAGAGAGTGCTTGCACTTAAAGCGGTATATAAGTCTCATAAATAAATAAATAAATAAATAAAATAAATAAATATTCCTAACAATTTGTTCCTCATCATACATAAAATTCTTAACCTCTCTATATACATATTTTTCTATACAATACTGTTTTTAATTTGTTTCTCCATATACTAACATACAATTTTATATATCTCTATCTTAACACTAACTTAAAACCCGAACAGTTTTCCTTGATTCACACCAACAATAGAATTTGTCCCAGATTTCAAAGTAATCTGACTCCGCCTTGTCCTTCATTTCCATTGTGAGCCTATCCACATCAGCACACGATAAGATTTTGTATAAAATCTGTTCTTCTGTTGGAATTTCTTTATTCCTACAGTTTTGTGCATACGCCAAACTAGCAGCTGTGAGAATAAGCTACAAATACTCTTCTTAATTGGCACCGTGAATCTACTGCTGATAGGTCCCTGAGTTCATGGGGACCTAAACCTAACCATAGGTTAGGGTGGGCTCCAAAACTCAACACTTTCCTATGCATATTGATGCGCTATGAATCCATTGGTGATGTCCATTTTTTTCTCCAAGTTCATGGGGACCTAACCCTAAGTGGGTTTGTCCCCCAATGGGATTTTTCCATGTATTTTACCAGCACCCTGCTATCCATTGGCGATGTCCATTTTGCTGTCTGAGTTCATGGGGACCTAACCCTAACCCTAAGAGGGTTTTTCCCCCAACGGGATTTTTCCATGTATTTTACCAGGAAACATAGCTAGGGCGGGCTCCAAAACTCAGCAGCCTTCTAAATATACTGATGTGCTATGAATCCATTGGTGATGTCCATTTTGCTATCTGAGGGGACCTAACTCTAATCCAGCAGTTCTCAACTGTGGGTCGCGACCCCATTTGGGGTCGAACGACCATTTCACGGGGATCGTCAAACAACGCAGTGCGCCATTTTTTTCCTCCTTTTCCTTAGCTGTGCTACTCCTTTTTATTCTATTGGCTTTTGAAAGCCAATAGAATAGACTCTCTTGAATAGAGTCTAATTCTATTGGCTTTCAAAAGCCCATAGGAATTGTCCAGGCTGTCTCTGCCCTGCTGAGCCCGCCAAAAGTCCCATTCTGCAAACGGTGCTGCACCAGTTGTCTGCAGTGAAGGCGAGCTGTCTGGAAGTTTCCACCCCTCCCTGCTGAGCAACTACTAAAAATGTAAATAAAAGAGGGCCAGGGGTGGGAGGTGGGAGGCCGGCGGGCGCAGGGAGGGTTGTTGGCGCGTGTGGGGCCCGGCGGGTGCCTTACCTCCCTTGGGCTGGGCCAGCTAGTGGCCCAGCCTGTGGTCGGCCTGCTCCGTCTCTGCCGCTTGCCAGCTATGCCTCGGTTGGTGCAGGGGACGGCACCATGCATACGCGGCACTCCCGGGCAGGGAAAGTCCTCGACTTACAACTGGTTGGGTAGTCCTCGACTTAACGACCGGTTGAGTAGTCCTCAACTTACGACCAGTTGGGTAGTCCTCGACGTATGACCGGTTGGGGGTCGTGGCATTAAAAAGGTTGAGAACCACTGCTCTAACCCTAAGAGCCGAGATGGCACAGCAGTTAGAGTGCAGTACTGCAGGCCACTTTAGCTGACTGTGTTCAGCAGGTCAGCGGTTCAAATCTCACCGGCTCATGGTTGACTCAGCCTTCCATCCTTCCGGGGTAGGTAAAAAGAGGACCCAGATTGTTGGGGGCAATGTAAATATATATATATATATATACATGGCTTACTGATGTACACCGCTTAGAGCGTGCTTGTACTTAAAGCAGTATATAAGTCTCATAAATAAATAAATAAATAAATAAATAAATAAATAAATGGCTTTCTCCCCCAATGGGATTTTATCAGGAAACACAGATAGAGCGGGCTCAATGGGATTTTCCCATGTAGTTTACCAGAAACGTGGATAAGGCAGTGTCAAAAAGTCAGAGCCTTCCAAAACATATCCATTCTCCTTTATTGGCATTGCCTTTCTCCTTGCTTCTTCTTGCCCAACATGAAATGGGGGTTGAAATGTGTCCTGCTTTTGCAAAGTTTTCCCCAAAGATCTTGGTGATTGTTCCTTCTTCATTGATGAAGGAATTTTGGCTATGTAAGCAATAACTCTTAGAGCAGTGGTTCTCAATCTTTCTAATGCCGCGACCCCATAATACAGTTCCCCATGTTGTGGTGACCCCCAACCACTTATATATCCCCGGGTGCCAGGGGTGTGGCCAAAGAAAAGGGGGAAAAATGGCAGACAGTCTTGTTTGGCGACCCCCATGAAATGGTCATTCGACCCCAAATGGGGTCCCAACCCACAGGTTGAGAACCACTGTCTTAGAGAACTGGGATCTGTTTTAATACATGATTCCGATATGAACCAAGTATGAAACGGTTTTGGTCATGATCCTCACAATATTAATTGTACTGAAAATGACCAAAAGAACCGTGCTTTAATGCCGTGTCTATTTTATTAGTTAGTGTATCCATGTAACTTCCATTGCAGTGTTCTGCCTAAGGGAGACGTATCATCTTGGAAAGCTTTTTCTTTTTATAAAGCAGATTAATGAATCCAGGCTGAAAAGCCATTTTATATCTAGCATGTGCTAATTCTGATTTAATTTACCTCTCAGCCAGAATATAAATTATTTTCTGGGAATAATTTAGATTCTTTTACTTAATAAGTGGTGCCTCTTTTTTGGAACCTAGACGCCAAGGACTGAACATTAAAAAACATGAATCCTTATTTCTAGCAATCTTGAAGTTCTGGGGTAAAAACAGACATTTCCACTAATGCAGAAAACATTGTGGATTTGGGGGGGGGAGGTGGCTTGGGGGTAGAACACTCCCTTTACAGGGATCCCTTGTTTGTTTTTCAAATTTAGTTGTAAATGTTAGGAAATGCCATTAACCGTGGATCTTGTAGCAATCTTGTGCTAATGTAATCCAGAAGCATAAACCATGGGAAAAGTATAAGCAGTAAACAAAATTTGAGATGAATTTGTAAAAACTTTTCCAAAGCAAGCCTAATATGAAGCAGCCCTTTGGTTGGTCGTCTTCTTCATGATCTAAGTTAGATTCTCTCTAGGCTTTGCTATCTAAAATTCTTTTAATCCAGAGTATCATGAAGTGGACGACACAGTCATTTGGGGACATAATTGTAGTTTTCTAGACCCATCCTGGACACTTTCAAAAAATAGCAACCGTGGAAGCATAGTCTATTCATAAAAGGCTGAGTTGTGCAGTTGTACCCAGGAGCAGAACATACGAATTAACTCCTAATTTACTGCAAGTCTACTTGATTCAATCTAGATACTGACCAATTTTGAGTGTCAGCTAAGGTGTAAGCCAGTCATTCAATAGCTGTTGCAGTTACACAAATGCAATATTAATGGAACTATATACACAGAGCTTTTTGCCCTGCTGCCTGTTCCATAATATATTACTATTATTTATTAAATTTATATGCTGCCCCTGTCACTCTCAAATGACTCTAGGGAGTCCAATTACCAATTGCAAAAGCAGAAGTACAAAACAGTAGAACATTAAATATTCAAATAATCAGGGATTAAATAAGTTAAAAATAAAAAATTAAAAGTGTTTTTAATTACATAAATCTAATAAATAAGTAAATAAATCTCAAAATAAAATGGGGCGAGGGTAGGAATGTCTTCCTAGTCCACTAACCATAACCAGCATGGCATGTCCTCATTGGGGCCCCAAGCCATCGTACCTAATTTGAAACTTGTTTAATTCATGACTGAAATAATATCACAATGATTTAAAAAGCTGGTGGGCTGGCAATAACTTTCTAAGCAGAAGAAAATTAAGAGAGAGCTTCCCTGTTGCTCTTTGACCTTGATTTAGCATGAAGAAGAGATTTTATTTTCAAAATGTGTCCAGACTCTATAGCAGACATGTCAAACACAAGGCCCGGGGGCTGGATGCAGCGCGCGAAGTGGTTTCATGTGGCCCGCGAAGCCATCCTGGAAACAGTGAGGGAATGGCCCTAGCTGCCTTGGCCCTGGCCCTGGCCAGGGCCAATGTACAATTTTTTTTTTTTTTTTTTTTTTTTTTTTTTTATTAAAAGTTTTATAAATTTTACAGAAAAAACAAAAACAATACAAAACAAAGAACAACATATACAAAAAAGAAAAATTAAACAATACATATATAAAAAAAAACCCCATCCCAAACCCCTCCCCAAAACCCTCCCTTCCCCCCTCTGAGCTTCCCAGAGCAGAATATAGGCTTAAAAAAATAAAGATAAGAATTAAAATAAAAACTTTATATTTATATATATAAAAAAGATGTCTATAATATATATGAAAATAAAAATTATGAAAAAGCTATATGATATTTTTGTATACCCAATCTAAATTGTATAAATTTTATCCATTTATCCCAAATAGCAAGAAACTTCTCTTGCGTTTGTTGCTTTAAGAAAGCCGAAATCTTTGCCATTTCCGCAAAATAAGCTACTTTAAAAAACCATTCCTGCAATGTAGGCAAAGATTCCTTCTTCCAATATTGTCCAACTAACAGCCTCGCGGCTGTGATCAAATTTAACATCAATACAACCTCCTTTGTATCACAATCTGTAACAATACCTAACAAAAATAATTGCGGAGTAAATTTTACCCTCCTTCTAAAAATTCTCTGGATATTCCACCATATTTTGATCCAAAATGCTTTTATCTCTCTGCATGACCACCAAATATGATAATAAGAAGCCTCCTTATAACCACATCTCCAGCATTTGGGTTGTACGTCAGGGTACATATAAGACATTTTTTGTGGATCAAGGTGCCATCTATAAAACATTTTATAAAAATTCTCCCTTAAATTTTGTGCTTGAGTAAATTTGACATTTCTCACCCAAATAGTTTCCCAGGTGTCCAATAAGACTGGCTCACCAAAGTTCTGCGCCCATCTAATCATACAATCTTTAATTAGTTCCGTTTCTGAGTCCAATTCAACTAAAACCCCATAAATTCTCTTAATGTGGGTTTGTCTTTGATCCTTCAGTTGCTTAATAAGATTTTCATCTTCTCTAAGAAAACCCACCTTACAATCCATCTTCCATCTATCTAGTAGTTGCCTATATTGGAACCAAGAATAAGTAAAATTTTCTTGTGCTAATTCTTCCCGTGATTTTAATTGCCAGTTTTGTCCATCCCATTTAAGTAACTGTCTATAAGACACCATATCCATTTTAACCCCTCTTTTTATTCCTTCTATCGCATGCCAAGGTATAGCCCATAATGGTACTTTAAAATCACTTTTATAATATTTTCTCCAAATCCTAAGTAAAGAAATTCTTAAAATATGAGATTTAAAAGCCCAGTCTATTTTTTTATTAAATATTAAATAGGCATGCCACCCATAAAGTAAATCCCATCCCTCTAAATAAAGTATCTCAGAGTTTGTCAAATTTACCCAATCACTAATTAATGTTAAAGCCACCGCATCATAATATAATTTCAAATTTGGTACCTTGAGTCCACCCCTCTCACGAAAATCTTGCATAATTTTGAACTTAACCCTTGGTTTTTTCCCTGCCCAAATAAATTTATTGAGACCCTTCTGCCATTCATTTAAATTAATCTCATTTTTCAAAATTGGTAACATTTGAAACAAAAAAAGAAACTTAGGTAGAATATTCATTTTTATCACTGCAATTCTTCCCATAAGGGATAATTGCAGCTTTTCCCAGCGAGGGTAGGAATGTCTTCCTAGTCCACTAACCATAACCAGCATGGCATGTCCTCATTGGGGCCCCAAGCCATCGTACCTAATTTGAAACTTGTTTAATTCATGACTGAAATAATATCACAATGATTTAAAAAGCTGGTGGGCTGGCAATAACTTTCTAAGCAGAAGAAAATTAAGAGAGAGCTTCCCTGTTGCTCTTTGACCTTGATTTAGCATGAAGAAGAGATTTTATTTTCAAAATGTGTCCAGACTCTATAGCAGACATGTCAAACACAAGGCCCGGGGGCTGGATGCAGCGCGCGAAGTGGTTTCATGTGGCCCGCGAAGCCATCCTGGAAACAGTGAGGGAATGGCCCTAGCTGCCTTGGCCCTGGCCCTGGCCAGGGCCAATGTACAATTTTGTGGTGGCCATCTATGCTGAAACACATTCAGCCTTAGCTCCACAAGGCTGTCTAAAACAGTGAAGAACCAGCACCTGCCGCGTCGTCCCCGCCCCCTGGATGCATGCTGGGGAGGTGTCACCCTTTGTGAGGAATGAAGAAATAGACCATGCCTTGGCGCTTGCCCCAGTCCCACCCCCTTCTGCCAGAGACCCTCAGATCTGTCCCACTCCTGCCCAGGCCCCCAGAGGCACCCTTGACGCAAACAATGTAGAGTTGGCCATGCCCACCCAGTAGGCCATACCCACTCCATCTATGCCCATCCAATAGGCCGCACCCCCCCTCCGAGGGCAACCACAATGCTGATATGTCCCTCAATGAAATTGAGTTTGACACCCCTGCTCTATAGAGTAAAATTGCACAGCTCATTTGTATTGGCAACTCACTTGTCATTAAATCAAGGAAAAACAAACGAAGAATCTTCCTTCAGTCAGGCGTCTCTCCCCACCTTTTCCCATCATGTAGATCAGTTTCACAAGGCCTTAATAATTCATTCAGAGTATCAATTTAAAATTAGAATCTCCGAGATTTCATGATTCATACCCAGCTTCACTTTATTAAGCACTGATTTAAATAACCTAGCATAATAATGGTAATATGTACTGCGATATTAAGACATTTATAAGAATACCCTGGGAAATTGATGAGATATTATTCTAACAGGTGTGCCTTTAAGCAGTAAGTGAAAGTCTATTTGAGTTGAGATTCTTGGAGATCCCTCCAATCATGCTCTAACTAAGCCAGTTGTATTGTTAATATCTCGATGGGACTTCTTTAAGCTACTCAAGGTGGTTGGCCTCTAAAGATCATTTGATCAATGCAGGGCATGTAACTCTGGTCTTGAGAATCCTGCTTGCTGACTTCTTCAGACTCAAAGAGCTCCTTTGGACCATCCATGCTTTGAACCAAAACTGATTCTTCCAAGAGAAGAGAATATTTGTAGCTCAAGGTTAAACTGTGGGGTCCTTGGTGTGCTCTGAGCTGGTTTGTTTTCTTGCAGATATTTCGTTACCAAACTAGGTAACATCATCAGGGTACTGTTTGGTAATGAAATGCCTGCAAGAAAACGAACAAGTTCAGAGAGCATCAAGGAGCCCACAAACTTGATTCTCTTCTTGAGCTCTTCAGAAGAAGCTTGTTCTGAAGGCTTGTATCATTGGAAACTGCCTCATGGTGTTGCTGTAACAGTAGAAGAACAACGATCTCCAGGATAACTATAAAAACAACTGTTTATTAGCTAAGCTTTCGTCGATCCCCTGCCAACGTCATCAGAGTAAAAACCAGGGATTTGAAAGTCTGCATATAAAGCTGGCTGTTTTTGTACTCTGCTCATCGAGTGTGTCACCGGTCTACCCGCCCCAGTTGGTCGTATTCTCTCTAGCCACATCACAATCGCCTGCGTCTTTTTGAATTCAGCACTTCCTCTCCTCCCATCATTGCCTCCCCTTCCTGCTCCGCTCATGTCTGGTTATTTACAGTTGTTGTCAAATCGCCCTCTAGTTTATCTCGTCCTGTGACTCTCGTCCGGTACTGCATATTTGCATGTATGTATGTATGTGTACATATATTATGTGAGCAATGCAGTATACAAGATAAAATATTAAATTGCGATAAAACCATTATAAAATCACCATAACTTGGAGCCATAGAATCTCAATGGGATAGATGTTATAATTCAATATCTAAGGAAGCTAACCATCTAATTGCTTCTGGTGTGGTTGCGGTGAGATCATCCTAGGGGCCTTGATATTTCCTGAGGAGACATTCTCTAACTCAGTGTGTTATTGTTTGTTCCTGAGCACCACAGTCGCATTGCGAATGGCTCTCTTCCATTCCCCACTTAAAAGAGCTTTCCTTTAATTCTGGCATGGCTTGTCCCGATTCTATCCAGGTTGCTCCCTATTTTGGGGGGCAGCTGCATTCCTGGGAGTGGTTTCATTGGATCTGTGTCATCGGTTTGGTCGTGGTTATTAAAAGTTGCCCATCTTAATTGCCATTCTTCATCTAGAGCGTAAGACTGTTGCCAGTGATTCCAAATTGGTTTCCTAGATTTAAGCCCGGTGAGAGGTAGAGAGTCTATAATACTTTAAGTATTGGACGATCTCTAGGAGTCGATGTTGTGTTTATCTTATTCCACTCTTGGAACTGTCTGCTCTTGTTGCCTGAGATCAGGAGAGGTTCATGTTAGAAAGAAGCCACGAGAGAGAAAGGATTATACCGAAACTTCCCCAAGCCTTAAAATTAGTAGACGGAGATGCTTGTTAGGAACGCTCTGAGTTATAGTCAGCCATTGCTTTTTTGTAATATTCAAAGAGGACATTTTTCATGGCTGGAAAAAACTTCCAGCGAGTCCCAGACTGAATGGGGTGGGGAATGAAACATAATTAGAACACTGGCAGCATATAAACCACATCCCAGCTTTGCTCATTTATTTGCTTCCAAATAACAATCTGTTAGGAAAGCTATTTTCATTTTTAAATGTGTTTTCCCTGCCTTCTGTGTCAGATAATTTGTTCTTTTGCCTCTTGCTTTCCCTTTGTGTATTTTAGGAACACTTTTAAGACTGATTATATTACCGGACAGATCACATGGACTCTCCTGCACCATTAAGGTGATCAGTCAGGTTTAAGTGACAGCATAATTACATTCATACAACCGGATGGTAATATATTCCCCGCTCAGAACTCATGACTCAGTGTCCAGGATCCTATGCAATCATTTAGTAAGCTGTCCTGCGTATTTTTTCAAAGCTTTTTTTTTTTTGGAAGCCCGATGTTATTTTTTTTTTATAGGTCATTAATAATGTAATTTTGCATTGCAAACAAGCCTTGAAATAATGAATTCCACAGTTATGCATTTGTTATAAGCAGCTGTAATTTCGGCAGATGGCTTTACACCTTACAAAGGCTAACTGACAGAGTTGGGTTATGGAATTCTTTTCAACCCCTTTTACTAGCAGTGGCCAACACCTGTTGTTAAACAGGTGTGTCTCCTGAATCTTTGGAACCCCCTCAGAGATGTACCGGTACGATGATGGCTGGTTTGACAGAGGATGTCCGGGGGTTGTGATAGGGTCGGGAAATGAGGACAGGGGATGTAACAAGATGAGAATAATGGGGAATATCTGGGGGAGAAGATGCTTCCCCATCTTACATCTTGAGGGTTCAGTCCCACGTTAAATTGCTTCCATTGTCTTTTGTGGTCATTGCCAGTCAACTGAGTCAACACTCTATTGCAGCGGTTCTCAACCTGTGGGTCGGGACCCCATTTGGGGTCGAACGACCATTTCACGGGGGTCGCCAAACAACGCAGTCCGCCATTTTTCCCCCCTTTTCCTTAGCTGTGCTACTCCCTTTTATTCTATTGGCTTTTGAAAGCCAATAGAATAGACTCTCTTGAATAGAGTCTAATTCTATTGGCTTTCAAAAGCCAATAGGAATTGTCCAGGCTGTCTCTGCCCTGCTGAGCCCGCCAAAAGTCCCATTCTGCAAACGGTGCTGCACCAGTTGAGTAGTCCTCAACTTACGACCGGTTGAGTAGTCCTCGACTTATGACCGGTTGGGGGTCGCAGCATTAAAAAGGTTGAGAACCACTGCTCTATTGGATTTATAAATAGAAGATGCTCATTCCAAGTACTCCTTGATGTGCATCAGTTCGTTTAGTGACCATTCAATGTTACAATGGCACTTATGACCGTTTTTCATATTTATGACAGTTGCGGCATCCCCAAGGTCACGGGATCAAAATTCAGACACTTGGCAATTGACTCATATTTATGACGGTTGCCAGGTCCCGGGGTCCCCTTTTATGACCTTCATACAAGCAAAGACAATGTTAGTAACCCTGTTACTAACTTAACTGCTGCAGTGATTCACCTAAGAGCCGTGGCAAAACTCACTTCACAACTGACTCGCTTGGGTAACAGAAATTTTGGCCTCAACTGTAATCATAAGTCGAGGACCACCTGAATCTTCCAGGCCTGCTGAGTCTCAACAGCCTTTGGGTGAACAGGAGCCAAAGTTTGCTAGAAAGAAGACTTTTGGGGTTGGTGTGGATCGCTAAGTCGAAATCCAGGGCTGTTTATCACAGTGATGGCGAAACTTTTAGAGATCGAGTGCCCAAAAACCACCACCACCACCCCGATCCCCGCTCCACCCTGCCCACTGGGCCACGGCCTGCCACAGATCACCCAGGCAGCCCAGCAGTGCCATGGTGGCCACGCCCTCTGCCCATGCCCCGCAGCATCATCCGCGCAATGAGGCGCAAGGGCAGAGTCTTGTCCCCGCTGCCCGGCTACCATGTCCTTGGCTGCGCTGCTTCACGTGGGCAACTCTCCGGGAGGGCTGCTGGTGAGGAGGGGGTCGTGGGAGGAGGCAGGGCTGGGGAGATGGTGCATGTGCCCACAGAGAGAGCTCCAAGTGCCGCCTCTGGCACCCGTGCCATAGGTTCGCCACCACTGCTCTATCATACATTTTGCTGCAGACTGAGGATGGGCTTTGTTTGCTTCTGTGTAAGTCTATATGGACATGAGTTTAATTTACATATTCCTCACCCAGAAACTAATATTTATTCTGTTTTGCAAGCAACTGCCAAGTCCAACATAAGAAAAAAAGCTTGGAAAGCTGTTGGTTTTTTTTAAATGTTTATTTTTAAAAGCTTTAAAAGCTTTAAAATCTTCCTTTAGTCAGGCGTCTCTCCCACCTTTTCCCATCATGTGGATCAGTTTCACAAGGCCTTAATAATTCATTCAGAGTATCAATTTAAAATTAGAATCTCTGAGATTTCATGATTCATACCCAGCTTCACTTTATTAAGCACTGATTTAAATAACCTAGCCTAATAATGGCAATATGTACTGTAGTATTAAGACATTTATAAGAATACCCTGGCAAATTGATGAGATATTATTCTAACAGGTGTGCCTTTAAGCAGTAAGTGAAGGTCTATTTGAGTTGAGATGGAATTCTTGGGGATCCCATTAAAATCAAACAGCTCCCTCCAATTGTGCTTAACTAAGCCAGTTGTATTGTTAATATCTTGATGGGACTTCTTTAAGCTACTCAAAGTGGTTGGCCTCTAAATGCTGCTGAGTCTCAACAGCATTTGGTGAACAGGAGCCAAAGTTTGCTAGAAAGACTTTTGGCATTGGTGTGGATCACTGAGTTGAAATCCAGGGCTGTTTCTCTATCATACATTTTGCTGCAGGCTGAAGATGGCCTTTGTTTGCTTCTGTGTAAGTATATATATGGACATGAGTTTAATTTATATATTCCTCACCCAGAAACTAGTATTTATTCTGTTCTGCAAGCAACTGCCAAGGCCAACATAAGAAAACAGCTGGGAAGCTGTTGGTTTGTTTTTTTTTAAATGTTTATTTTTAAAAGCCGGGGAAGCTGAATACTGCCTTGATACAAAAACCTGATGATGCCGTCCTGAACACGCAAGTGACCAAGACTTCTACATGTAGAGAGATGATTGGGCTGCTTGTTTTGCCGCTTGGGATGATAAATAGCAGGACCGTTTTTTGCCAACTTTGGTTAATGGGCCTGCATTTTAAGCAACATCAGCAATTGAGTTAGCATTTGAGAGCCAAGTTAGACAATAAACTAAATCCGGGCATGAATTTGATTGTTTCTCAGTTTTCCTTTTACCATCCTTTTGTAAAAAATAATAATAATAATAATAACTTTCTCTGGCATGCAGGACTAACGGCTTTGTTAGATCATCCTTCTCAAGTTAGTTGTACAAAGGTGGTTTTGATTACATGTACTGTCAGCTAGTATTGCCAGAGAGAAGTAAGAAAAAGTTACAAAGCTTTTAAAACACTAACGTGTATTTCATTTCTTTGCAACTGCATGTTTTTGGGGGGTTTTTTTTGTGTGTGTGGTTGGGAAGGAAGTGGGGCACAAAAAAAGTAGAGCAGCAATGCTCTTTTCTCTTTTCCATAAGTCCTGCACTCAGCCAGAGATCATCTGCGTAGGCTTTGCACTACAAAAGGAATCCCCCTAGGATAAGAACAGGCAATCTGTGTGCTTCCAGATGTTGATGAACTACAGTTCCCAGCATCCTTACTTTTGGCTGGATTCCAGGGAGCTGCCAGGGAGCTGACCTGACCTTGTAATCTTTGGAGGAGAACAGGCTCGCCACAAAAAGATGTAGTTCCTGCTCCACAAAATGCTTTCTTTCCATCTGTCTATGGAGATTCTCAGTCATCCAGGTCATAGTTATCCCAAAGATGCTTTTTCAGCAGGCAACTGGACTTTCTTGCCTTTCTTTGAAGACGTTTTGCTTCTCCAGCACTGGAAATGGAGAATCCACCAATGGGTTTAGACTGCCCAATCAGATCAAGTCAGCCAAAGTTGCCATGCCCATCCTGGACCATAGCGATCCCAGTCTTGACTTGATCTTGCCCAGGACAGATGGTGGATTCTCCATCTCCGTGCTGAGAAAAGGCGTTCTGATAAGACAATGCCCCTTCTCATCCAAGAAGCTGAAGACACACACACACACACACACACACACACACACACACACACACTTAGATATAGTATATAAATAAAATAAACAAGGCAGCAGCTGACAGTCTAGCAAAATAGGCTCTGTTTGATGCAACTGCCAAGTACATCTATGCCGAAAGATAATGAGAGACTGTGTTTAAAGATTTGTTATCAGTTCTAGCTCAGAGCAAGCCAACTGATAGACTTTCGCTCTGCTCTGATTTGGATTCTAATGAGAGAGAAAAAAAAAAACATGTGATTAAAATCAGCAAAGCTGTGATATGTTTGGAAGGCCACACAGGCAGAGCAGCCATGGCAATCTTACCCTGATTAAATTGTTGGCAAGCCCACGAGTAAGTGTTTTAAAATATCCTCTCCTTCACGTTAGGTGGGTCTGAGGCTCAAACAAAAATAAAAACGGTAAGAGATCTTAATGTGAAATGAAGGAGTGGGGAAAGTTTGGGCGGGTGGGGGGGGCAGTGATACAGCAACCACTGAAGGTGCAGGAAAGGATGTCATATGTACCTCTTCTCCTAGTTTCATCCCCACCCCCATTCTCCAGATCTTCACCGAGTTAAATACAGAGAACCTAAAGGAAGTTAGGTGGAATATTTTTTGAGCAGATTTAGAACTGAAATGTATGAGATGATCTTCTCCTCCTCCTCCTCCTTCTCCTCCTCCTCCTCTTCCCTTGTATCATCTTCTTCTTACTACTTCCCATTCTTCCCCATCCATCCATCCATCCATCCATCCATCCATCCTTTAAGTAAATCGGGGCGGTTTAGTTGTTCTTCCCATGCCTTTTATCCTCACCAATAACCCATATTGGTCCTAAGTCAGCCCATTCAAGTCATGATTTGACTGAAGAGTTGAATCATTGGGCAACCAAGCCTGTCTACCTACTTTCTTCTTCTGAATTCTGAATTTCCTCTTCTAAAATCTGAATGGGGTTGGTTTCTCCTTCAGATGAATCGGAGACCATGCCACAGAATAATCCTATGGGGCATGGCAGTTCCAGCTATGGGCACTTCAACTCCCAGAATTCTCAGCAATGGCTATGCTGGCTAGGGAAGTCTGGGACATGAAGACTGCATGTCTTGAAATTGCCCAGCTGGAAAAACACTGGGCTTAAGACTTCCTGTTAAGTTTTACATTTTCTCACGGGTCAGTTATTAGGTACTGTATGTCAACGGACAACTGGACCAGAACCAAACAGGACCCTGACTTTGTCCAGCAATTTCCTCCCTGCCTAAGCCTATCCTGTTTCAGGTTTCTATACATGACTTGTGGAAGCATCTATTTTAAGGGAGTGAAAACCACATTTGCTATTTCATTAAAAATCCTAGAGCCCTGTGCTTGAAAGAAATGATCCACAACCTACGGAGAGTCAGGAATGGGAAACCAGTCATCGTATATTAATGATGCATCATGAAGCCATTATTACTGTAGGAGATTACCAAATATATTTTAATGCAAAAACCCGCGTGGAATGTCTATCTTTTTTTCATTTCCATGTGAAAAAAAGAAAAAGCCAAGAGACAAACTCGCTTTGAAATACACAGAACATTAGGCAGACTCTTCGGGGTTCAGTAGGCAGTATCAGAACCATCTTCATTATTGATCTTCATCCCAGATATTCTTGGCAACTTCTTCTCATGGAGTAAGGCTAATAACGAAGCATAGCTCAGGGGCATAGCTCAAACTTTGCAAACAAAAAGCTGTCATGTTTTGAACTACCTTGTCAGGATTCGCACCTCACATGGCATCTGCCAGGACTGTCTGGCAGACAGTATGGGACATAGTATCCTCCCTCAGTGTGACTACGGGGATCCCTCATTAAACTGTAGATAAGATCATGACCAGCTTGAAGCTGAGGGCATATACTAGTATCTGATTTGTTTCCCCATTAATGATGCTGTGCTTCAAACGATTAGATGGCCTAGGTCTTGGTATCTGAATATAGATCTTTTTTATATTCATGCGTCACTGTGTTTTTAATCTAGGTGAAGTATTGGGTTGTTCGTCCATTGAGTTCGATGAGGACCTTGACATCTTGTGGGTTATAGGCCATCAACGATGTGTCCGTAGGTGGCTGATAAGACCGATGTTAGCACGGAACGTTCTGCCACATACTGAACAAAGAAATGTAGATACTGTTACTTCAGCATTTACAGCTCTGGCTTTGCGGAGTGCACGCTTCTCTTGTGTCCTTCTGTGTTCATATGTCTGGCAACAATAGGTGAGGTATTAATATACATTGCAAGTCCGTGTATGATATACCAGATGCTAAATAAATCAGTTTTAATTAAGTCCCATTATTTAACATCTGGCATCTCCTGATAGATGGAAAAGCTTCTATCTAAAACCTTAGAGAAGTTCTGAAGTCCATAATGACATTTCTAAGCTAGATGGGCCTTGAATTGTTCTGAAAGGAGGCAGATTTTTATGGCCTTGTCCATTTCCCTCCCTTGAGGATTTTCTTCTTTTATCCTCTAGATCAGGGGTCTCCAAATCCCCAAATCTTCTAGATGGGTGGTCTTCAACTCCCAGAATTCCTCAACCAACCTTAGGAACCTTAAGACTTGTGGACTTCAGCTCTGTTTGGGAGTTGAAAGCCACAACTCTTAAAGTTCTCAAGGTTGGAGACTTCAGGTCTAGATATTTTATTGAGTACTCTCAGTAGATTTATTTGTATCTTTTCTGGATCCAGAGAATTCACCATCGTTATTCTGTTGAGTTTCTTTCTTCCCCACTCATCAAAGGTCTTGGCATTTATGTGTCTTGATCTAGTGGATATTCTGTTTACATCATGATCATGGAATAACATAATAGGATTTTACCAACAGAAAATACACTCTTGTCATGAGGAACATATTCAGAGTTTCTGTCCATCTGCATAGGAAAGTATTAGTTTTTAAATCGGATATTAACATCTCAATGATATTTTAATGTCAATTTAGCTTCCAATAACATCATGCCTAGTTAAGGCAGTCAAACTTTCTTATGAAGGGGAAACTGCCAGCTCCCCACTCCTGGCCACATTAAAGGTTTAGAAATTATAACAGGAGAGGTCAGTCTGCAATAAATTGAAGAGAATCAACTGACGGGTTAATATTTTTCCTTGATTTTGTTATACATGGCTAATGCATTAGCACAAGTGTTGTTCGGTACAGCATGCAGACTGGCACGGATCATAAATCAAAGGCTGCATACATTTATGTAATTAAATGAACAAACATAAAATATTCATTCTGGTCACTCTCCCAGAGGTCAAGGGGTTAAGGAGGAAACAATGACAAAGGGTAAAAAACATAATGTTAATACTGAGCTCTGCAGCACTTCTAAATAAGAGTCTTCCAGCTAAGTGCCTATCAAAGCAGATAAAAGAAAAAATGGTGTCTGTTTCCATTTGCTTTCAGAAAATAGAGGACTCTGTCGTTTCACAACCTAGAATTTGGTGCGTGGCGGTGGGGTGGGGTTTTGTACAAGTCTTCCTTCCTGCCCAGGTCTATTATTTATACATGGCTAATTCAGAAGAACAAAGGGATACGATAATGGGTCTGGAGGCTAAACCCTAGGATGAGGAAACACAAGGTCCAGGGGTTGGATGCGGCGCGCGACGTGGTTTCATGTGGCCCGCGAAGCCATCATGGAAACAGTGAGGGAACGGCCCCCGCTGCCTTGGCCCTGGCCCAGGCCGGCCGGGAGCCAATGTACAATTTTGTGGTGGCCATCTATGCCGAAACGCATTCAGTCTTAGCTCCACAAGGCTGTCTGGAAACAGCAAGGGACTGGCCCTTGCCACGTCAGCTCCGCCCCCTGGGTGCATGCTGGGGAGGTATCATCCTTTGTGGCCAGCAAAAGTAGGCAAGTAGGTCAGCAAAAGGCCCTCGCCTACTTCACATATCCGGCTTGATGGGCTTTGGGGAAGGGGTTTTAGCAGGCTCTTCCAATGGACTATGCTTTGGCGCTTGCCCTGGTCCCACCCCCTTCTGCCAGACACCCCCAGATCTGTCCCACTCCTGCCCAGGCCCCACAGGCACCCTTGACGTGAACGATGTAGAGCTGACCACACCCACCCAGTAGGCCACACCCACTCCAGCCACACCCACCCAGTCGGCCACACCCACCCTGGCCACACCTACCCAGCCCCCCAGAGGGCAACCGCAATGCAGATGCGGCCCTCAATGAAATTGACACCCCTGGTCTAGTCTAATGAAGAGAAGGACTAGGGGTGACATGAGAGCAGTCTTCCAACACTTGAAGGGCTGTCAGAGAGAAGAGGGGGCTCCACCTATTCTCCAAAGCACCAGAAGGCAGGACGAGAAGTAATGGGTGGAAGATCATTAAAGAGAGAACCAGCTTAGAATTAGGGAGAAATTTCCTCACAGTAAGAGCAATTAATTAGTTGAATACTTTGCCTCCAGAAGTTGTGGGTGCTGCCATTTATATAGAACAGTAGAGGATCTTCTGTCATGGGAAGGAGACCTCTGAGGTCTTTCCCAACCGTATTATTCAATGTTCTATACTCTAAGGCAGTGATGGCAAACCTTTGAGAGACCGAGTGCCCAAACTGAACCCAAAACCCACTTATGCATCGTCGAGTGCCGGGTGGGTGTGGCCCATTGGCTGGGTGTGGCCCATTGAGTGGGTGTGGCTGCAGTGGTAACGGCAGACTGGGTGGGACTAAAAAATTCAATCAATCAATTTCAACTTTGCAAGATCTTTTTTTTTCCCGCAAGAAGTTGAAATTGACTGATTGAACCTTTGTTTGTTTGTTTTTGCACATGGTGGCGGAGGCCTAAAGCAAAAAGGTTTTATAAAACCCAGCTGAAGGCCTAGGACTGGGGCGATGGCGCACATGCCCACAGAGAGGGCTCTGAGTGCCACCTCTGGCACCCGTGCCATAGGTTCGCCACCACTTCTCTAAGGAATCACTCAAGGAAGAAACAGTAAGGACTATACCACACTGTATGGCTATGAAATAAATGAAATGATTCCATTTGTTCCACGTTAGTTCATAACATTGTGCTTGAATCAGCTGATTTAAGCTGGCACTATCCAGTTGGTTTATAACGGTAAGTTTCAGAGTTTCCAACATTCAAATTGGGACTTAGTTGTATTTCTGCCTAATATCTGCCATGTCCCGGTGAATTTCGGAGGCACCTCATTTGTTTCAGGGCAGGGAAATAGTAGTGAAATAATCAGGTTGAAATAATTGAAAGTGGTAAATTTTGATTTACTAATATAATTAGGAAGAATCTGGTTTTTTTAAAAAATAAAACCCACTGGTTATTTAACTGATTGATTAGATTTTTTTTTTTTAAATCTGTTGCAGTTGTGTCTTTTGGCAGTTTACAAGGACGTAAAGATCCATAATGGAGTGGTACAAAGATAATTAAAATAGTTAAACTAATATTTAAAACTATTAGCATGGAAACAATTCTAGTATGGTAAGAGCTCCATTTTAACCTGCTTTTGAAAGACCAACAGGGACCCAGTGATGGGATTCAGCCAATTCGCAACAGTTCGGCAGAACCGATAGCTAATTTTTTGTCGCCCAGGCCCAGAAGTGGCATCCACACAGAGAACTGGCTGTTCACATATTTGAATCCCACCACTGCAGGGATCCGTGTCACTATGCCTGGGAAAGGATGTAAATCTTAGCTTGATGCCAAAACAACAAGAGTGTGGGAGAGACCAAAAAGGACATTTCTCAAAAAGAGGAAAGATCCTCTCTCTTGTTTGCCAGATGTTGAGAGCTCCTGAGAATTAAGTGGGAGATGCTCCAGGCAGGGCATTTGCCACAGATGTGAACTTCAGCCCCCAGAATTCCCCAGCCATCTTGTCTATGGCTGATAATGATGGGAAGTGAAATTAATACACTAGTTCAGGAAGATGGGTTTAAAATGAACTTCTGGCTCCAAGTCCTTCAAGATTGAAAGATTGATCAGAATAGTCAGGTTGGGTCTGAAAATGGACTGGCAGCCATCCCAATTCATTTAGAACAGTGGTGGCGAACCTATGGCACGCGTGCCAGAGGTGGTACTCGGAGCCCTCTCTGTGGGCACACATGCCGTTGCCCCAGCCTCGCCTCCATCCATGACCCCTTCCTGACCAGCAGCCCCCTGGAGGAGAGTCGCCCCCGAGCGTGGCCCACGCAAAGCAGCACAGCCAAGAACATGGCAGCCAGGCAGTGTAGACAAGACTCTGCCCTCACATCCCATCCCGCACAGTTGATGCTGCGGGACGGGGGCAAAAGGCGTGGCCGCCATGGCGCTGCTGAGCTGCCTGGGCAATCTGTGGTGGGCCCTGGAGGCAGTGAGTGGCCCTGCAGGCAGGTGGGGTGGGAGATGGGTTGGGGGCGGATCAGGGGCGGGGCAGAGGGTGAAGCAGGGGCGGGGCCAATTTTTGGGCACTCGGTCTCTAAAAGGTTCACCATCACTGATTTAGAACGTAGAATAATAAGTTGGAAGTCTTCTAGTCCAACTCCCTGCTCAAGCAGGAGACATTCTGGACAAATGGCCACCCAGTCTCTTTTTTGGACATTCTCAACAGGGGAAGACTGAACTCATCTCTACCCTAGAAAGGCAGGAATTGATTCAAAAGACTCAAATACCCACTGGAACCAACAAGAACATTCTTAAGTCATATGAGCATGAAAATTTAACTATCAAACATTCCCCTTGCACCATTTCCTCTTTTGGTATAAATTTTTAATAATGGGCCAGCCTTCGGGGAGATCCACAATTCTCTGCCACGTTCTTTAATCCTTATTCATTGGAAGCTGATTGTTGTCTTAACTAGTTTTGATGTAGAGTTACATCTTTCCTTACCTGCTCAGGTGACTTCCTGAGCAAATATTTAAAATGCTTTAGACTACAGTGTATTTTACCATATTAAAGGTGATGCATTATTAAACGTACTCATGTCTTCCCTATCTTCCCACATACTATCTGAATTGCAGAATTCCCCTCCTGTGTGCAGCTTTCATCTAGTCTTGTCATGTCAGATTTTGAGAATGGAGCAATAATGTGGTTTTCATGTTTTTGTAAAGGTAACTATATCAGCATACTGAGAGTTGCAGACGAGATTCTTTTCAAGATGCTAAGTTGCTATTTAAAATCAGAAGGGTCCCCACAGGTTGGAATGGTGTAAGAGTTCTGCTGAGACCTTTAAAAAACTTTGAACAGCTTTCTCTTCCTGATCATTCCCCTTACTTCTTTAAACCCCAACTTATTTTGAAGAAAAGTTCCTCCCCTTGTCGTTGGAGAGCAACTGTCACAATTGGGAGGAGGAATCAAACAGGGAATTAGCATGGACTCGTTACGTAAGCCCAAGAGGGCAAGGTCTGACTCCCTTTGAATGCCTTTGAATGCCTAATCTGTTTTTTCTCAGCCAAATCTGCCAGTTTGGGAAGATTCCTATGAAAATGGCATAAAACAATAAAGTAGCAAATTTGAACTCTATATGTGTGAGTCTTGTTAATGCCTGACATATATGAAGCTATCTCTAGCAGTGTAGACAATTGCCCAGGTAACTCAGACTTTTTCAGTTTGGGAGATCTACAGAAGTTTTAGATCAATCCCTGTTTCTAATCCTGAAGCATAGTCAGGGTCCCTAGATCTGGATCATCAACTTGGCTTTTCCTACATTGGGAAACGGGTTTGATTTGAGGCTTTGATAAGATCTACCTGCCTTACCTGCTAGGTGTTGAATGGGGTTGGGGGACAAGGTAAAAAAGTGGGGGGGGGGTTGGGGAATGAAGAAGCTGTATCACCAACATTTCACAACATTGCAGTGGGAAACCCAATTCAGGACTGTGTAGTAGAGACGTAGAGATGTTGTTACTAAGGATGAATAAAGCCAATTCAGATTAGAAACAATTCTCCTTTTTTTTTTTTTTTAGTGCTTCTCTCCCTGCAAATCAGTTACATTTCATTTTGGAATAGCCTTGACAAATTTCACAAAAAGATCATTTTGTGAGTGATTTTCATGCCCATTTTTGGTTCAACTGTAGCCACTTCCTCTCAGTATTATACTGTACGTACATATAAATATGCGTAGAGAGAGATGATTTTGGAAGCATTATATTAAATTATACATTTAACCACAGATTGAACTAGAGGAAAACGACACAATCCATTTTTTTTAAATACTTTTTTTTTTTAAATTTTGGAGAAAGTTTGTGTTTCATGCTGCCTTTCCTAGTTTCCTGGTTCCTTTGATGAACTTCGTTGGTAGAGGGCTATTTCCTGAATTAGTAAGTTAGTTATGGATTTTATTATAAAATAGCTGCATTTATGACAATGTTTTGCATAATTTGTTTTTTTAAAAAAAATACTGTTGTTATTTTTTTTTTACTTTGGAAGAAAGTTTGGGGGCTCTTTCTGCGTTTTTAACTGGTGTAACTGGTTTCCTAGTTCCTTTGACGAACTTTGTTGATAGTGGGCTGTATCCTGAATTAGTAAATTACTTATGTATTTTATTATAAAACAGCTGCATTTATAACAGTGTTTTGCATAAAGGCTCCTCATTCCTGACAATAACTTATTCTCCCTTTGAAATACAGCTCCTTCTGCCAGTTTCCCCAATGGAGGTTCTCTTCTCAACCCCCCCCCCTCTCCATTTACTATCTGTTGCTAATTTTTATTCTGAAGTCCACAGTCTATTGCAGTGGTGGCAAACCTATGGCACGGGTGCCAGAGGCGGCACTCAGAGCCCTCTCTGTGGGCACGCGTGCCATTGCCCCAGTCCTAGGCCTTCAGCTGGGTTTTATAAAAGGAAGGAAGGAAGAATGAGAAAGGAGGGAGGGAGGAAGAAAAGGGGAAAGGAAGGAAGGAAGGAAGGAAGGAAGGAAGGAAGGAAGGAAGGAAGGAAGGAAGGAAGGAAGGAAGGAAGGAAGGAAGGAAGGAAGGAAGGAAGACCCCCAAGTATTATAAGTATGCTTAGTAGGCAAGGAACCCAGGAGGATTGTCTGTGTATTCTTTACAAAAGCTTTCTTTTCTTTCGTATTGAAGTGCTATCCAGTCCATCAAGAGAAACGCAGAAGTCATAGGGAGACTGACTCTAATCCACATTTTGCAACAGTTCTCTAAACAAAAGGTTCTCATTGAGCAACCAGTGATGAAAAAGTACTTTGATGGCCAATCCCAATCCTGGCATTGATGGCCTTTGATGGTCTGTACAGCAAAGGAAAGCTGAAGTACAATTGTAAGCACAGTCACGGTTTCACGCAGTAACCATCTCACCTAGTGACCAAGGGGCTAGTCCAAGTTGTGATCGCTAAATGAGGACTGTCTGTTCAAAGTTCAAAGTTGCAACGGCACTGAAAAAAAGTGGCTTACAACTGATCCTCGCATTTATGACCATTGCAGCATTCCCTACAGTCATGTGTTCAAAATTCAGGCACTTGGCAATGGGCATGTATATCTGGTGGTTTGCAGTATGCCTGGATCCTGTGATCACTTGGGACGTTCCCAACTGGCTTCCGAAAAAGCATCATCAAAGGAGGAAGCTGAATTCGTTTAATAAATGCGTGATTTGTTAGCTCAGTCATGGATTTGGAAGAAAAACTACACTTTCCACTTATGACAGATTTTAGTCTAATTATTAAGGCCCTTCTATAACCACATCCCAGCTCTGATTTTCATCTGAGCCTCAGGGAATGATGAGGATTCCTGCCACGAATTATACAATTAAATATCAGCTTTCTGCAGCTTCCAGCATTTTCAATCAAGCAACGTATTTTTTTTTTTACTTCAAATTACCCATGCACTCTTTTGCAGCTTGATAACACCATGCCACGATGCAATTGTGAAGATTTGATCTATAATTGCATCAAGATTTTCTTTTTCTGAGAAGTTTTACCAGGCTGCAGAAATCAACAATACGCTAAAATAATTCTGATGAAACATATGTTTTTTTTTTTGTTTAAAAAAAAAAACAAACTCAATTTTGGAGGCATAGAGTGGGATATTGGTAAATGCAAGGCATATACAGTATGTACTAGCAAAACTTTAAATATTCTATATGGGTTCCAAATATGGTGTTGATGTAGGACATTCTTGAAAAAGAATATCTCTGCATAGCATAGATCAGAGGCCCCCAACCTTTTGGGCACCAGGGACCGATTCCGTGGAGAGAGGTTTTTCCATGGACCGGAGAGCGCGTGGTTTTGTGTGCTGCCTGCATCCCGCGGATGGGGTTTTGCTTGTTTGTGCAGACTGGTTGCTGGCATGCTGCAGCCCGTTACTGGTCCATGGACCGGGGGTTGGGTACCTCTGGCATAGAGTATGTTTTCTTCAGAGCAGTGGGTCACAGCCCCCCTGGGCCCACGCTAAGCATGGCCATTGAATGATACGCCGCAGATCCCTTTCCAGAAAGGAGACAAGGTCAAGATAAAGTAGTAAGACCTGGACAAAAACCAAATTTTGTTCCATGTAATTTAGATTAACTTTTAATTAAAAAGCAATTACATTAATTAAGTGCAGTTAATCTAATCATTCCCACGTATTTAATCACTTTCCCCTTCTGCCGTATTAAAAATTAAAAATTCAGCTGTAGTTTGTTTGGGGTTTTTTTTTTTGACAGGTTCTGGGGCTCCACCCAAAGCTTTTGGGGTAGAGAGATCGTGAGTCCAAATCTAGCTGATGAGCCTGTGTTTTAAAGGGTGTTATTGGATGATTATGATTTGAACTTTTCTAAACTGCGCCGAGTAATTTTTTAGCTTAAGAAAAAGCTTCCAATGGAAGAAATTACTCTCCTTTCCCAGAACCAGGCAACCTCTTTAGAAATGTTAATTAAATAACTGGTATTTTATATATACGCTTCATTAATGTTAGATTAATATGTAATCTTATATACTTTATATATGTGTATGTGTGTGCACGTGCGCACGTGCTTCATTAATCTTAGATTGGTCATCGGAACCCTTAACTCCCTGTATTGACCTTTAAAAAAATTTTTTTAATGCTCTTTATTTAAACTAACCATGCCGTGTTCTGTTATTCCTGCTTAGTTGGATGGTTGAAACTGCATTCATGAAAATTCAATGCTTCTATTCAGTCAGTGCTGTGGGCAATCCATAGTTAAGATGTGGAAAGGCTGGATTGTCCATTCCCAATTTAACAGTTTTCATCCTTAAGCTTGTCATGGTGATTTATCTACAGGTGGTCCTCGACTTACAATCCATTCATTTAGTGACTGTTTGCAATAAAAACAGCACTGGCAAAAAGTGACTTTATGACCTTTTTTTTCACACTCACAATTGTCACAGCATCCCCGTGGTCACGTGATCAAAATTTGGCAACTGACTCACATTTAAGGAACTGTTGCTGGAATCGGGTATGCCTACTTTAATGAAGAGAAGGACTAGGGGTGACATGATAGCAGTCTTCCAGTATCTCAGGGGCTGCCCCAAAGAAGAGGGAGTCAGGCTATTCTCCAAAGTGCCTGAAGGCAGGACAAGAAGCAATGGATGGAAACTAATCAAGGAGAGAAGCAACCTAGAACTAAGGAGAAACTTCTTGACAGTTAGAACAATTAACCAGTGGAACAACCTGCCTCCAGAAACAGTGAATGCTCCAACACTGGAAATTTTTAAGAAGAGACTGGACAGCCATTTGTTTGAAATGGTGTAGGGTTTCCTTCCTGAGCAGGGGGTTGGACTCGATGACCTCCAAGGTCCCTTCCATCATCATGATCATCATCATCATTATTATCATGATGATGATGATGATGATGATGACAGTTGCAGTGTCCCAGGATGATGTCATCTCCTTTTGCCACTTTCTGACAAGCAAAGTCCAGGAGGACGCCAGATTCACTTAACGACCATGTGACTTGTTTAACAACTGCAGCGATCCACTTAACAACTGTGGCAAGAAAGGTCATAAAATGGGGCCAAACTCCCTTAAGAACTGCCTTGCTTAGCAATGGGCTCAGCTGCTTATCGTAAGTTGAGGACTGCCTGTGTTATTGTTCGTACGGCTATTTCGTAAGTTGAGCTGTTAAAATATCACACGCACCCAAACGCACACATTAAGTCTTTTTCTTTCTCTCTTTCGCCTTTTGTTGACAGGCTGCCCGATTTGAGCCGAAGACAACTTGTTTGAGACCTCCCCAGCCGACTCCTGAATCCATGGTAAGGGCTGCAAACATTTGCCGTATTAAATATTCTCAGGTTGTTTGGAGGAACCAACAAACTCCCTTCCTGCCAATCATCAGGCTGTTTAGACAAGGAGAAAGCAAAAACATTTCTTCTCGGTAGAAAGACGTCTGTGTCTGTCAATCCTTAATATCTCCCAAAGATGTCAAAGCAGAAATGTAATCATTCAGATATCAACAAGCGGGAATCTCCCGGGGAGGGATCAGGTGCTTCACGGGGGATCTGCGAGGATTAAGAAGAGCTGGCGGCTGGTCTTTCAACAGGCAATCTAACTTCAGTAATTACGGATGGATGAACATTTCCATCCGAGGGCTCAGAAAATTCCTCCTGGATAAATGACTTCACTTGCCCGTCCATTCACACTTCACTCCGTCCTTTATGTGGTTTTGGAATTCATGCCTTAATTTATTTTCTCGCGACCAGAAAGGACTTCAATGAGGCCATGATGGATGTCGGCATTAAATTGGATACCCCCCCTTTTTTAATTAAGTTCATCTAAATTTAATTTTGCAATTTCACTTCGGTAAACCTACCTGACTCTGGCTTTTGAATTTGCTTTTTTTTTTCCCCCTACCAGTGCTCACACATAATTGTAGCTGTGAAAGATTTACAACTGTAGAAAGCATTTCTGGACTATACGGGTTGCAGTCAGCATATGCTTCGTGGATGACTAGTAACTTGAGCAGTTAGTATCCATTCGCATTCCTGGAGCTGGTTCTTTTTTCAAAACAAAAACAAAACCAACTCGTATTAATTATTAATTTTTCTTATTAATGTTTTTACAGTGAGGAAAGACTCGGCGTTAGCCTAAATACTGTCTTCAATAATAAATTATTGCATTAAACCTAAAACCTGCAACGGTTTGAGGGTGAAGGTTCGTTCTCTGAGCTTGTGGGTTGGTTTCCGAACGTTTCGTTACCAGGCTAGGTAACATCTTCAGCGGAGTTTAAGGGGATGTCTTTGTTCTTCAGTAATTTCTAAGTAATTTCAGTAATTTCTAAGTTCTTCAGTAATATTTATTTATTTATTTATTTATTTATTTATTTATTTATTTATTTATTTATTTATTTATGAGACTTATATACCGCTTTAAGTGCAAGCACTCTCTAAGCGGTGTACACCAGTAAGCAATGTATATATATATTTACATTGCCCCCAACAATCTGGGTCCTCATTTTACCTACCCCGGAAGGATGGAAGGCTGAGTCAACCTTGAGCCGGTGAGATTTGAACCGCTGACCTGCTGAACACAGTCAGCTAAAGTGGCCTGCAGTACTGCACCCTAACTGCTGCGCCACCTCGGCTCTTATATAAAGTTATATAAAGTTCTATGGCCAAAATTTCCATTGTTAAGCAGGCTGGTTGCTAAGGGAGCTATGGCTGATTTTACAACGTTCTGTGCCACAGTTAAGCAAAACAGTGTGGTTGTTAAGTGAATCACATAGTCACTAAGCAAATCTGGCTTCCCCCATTGATTTTGTTTGTCGGAAGCTGTCTGGGAAGACTGGGAGCAGCAATCACATGACCCTGGGATGCTGCAGCTATCCTAAATCTATGTTGGTTGCTGAGAATTTGGCTCATGTGACCACGGAGATGCCCCACTTTCTACTCCAAAACAAAATGGAAGGTTAATTCATAAGGTAGCCCTCTGACCTGGAAATCCTTCAGCTAAATTGGATTTGAAAGAATCTGTACAAATAAGAGTTTCTTTTTTTTCCTCCAACTTTCTTTTAAAAGGGCCGGTCTCTAAGAAAGCTCTTGTAATGAAACATTGGGTAAACACGTTGTGCTTTCCCAGACCTCCATATATTAAATTAACTGCAAAGCTGAGCAAGTTTACTTTTCTTTAAAAAGTTTCTAAAAAGGAATACTTAAGGAGCTCATTTACTCTACTGTAAGGGAGGGGAAAGGAAGAGTAAGGGCCAGGTTCCCAGCAGGGTGAAACGTATCTGAGCTTGAAAACACTTGTGTAGGAGTCTGAACGAGATCAAGGAAAGGAAAAATACTTGGAAAATGCAAAATGACAATGTTATGTTATTCTTCAGTTTGCATTTTGAGACAATAGCCACGTGAATGCTTATGCATGCATGCATGCATGCGTGCACACACACACACACACACACACACACAGAGAGAGAGAGAGAGAGAGAGAGAGACAGACAGACAGACAGACAGACAGACAGACAGACAGACAGACATTGGGAACCATTATGTTAAACCTCCAAAGTTTTAAGAATCCCTAATGGGCGTCTGCCAGTGCAGTTGATCCCTGCTGGGCATGGGGGAATGTTAACCATGTTAATATAAAGGGGGTTATTTAGGAGATCCAGTGAGCTGTGAATTATTGCCTCAGTTGTCACAAAAAGAGGGGAAAATGAGTTGCAAAGAAGAGTGGACGTGCATTGGGTTCTGAAAAGCTTTGGGAGATTTTCTTTGGTGATAGGAGAGAAAACTCATATGTACTTTTCAGTGAACAGAAATATTTGTTTTGTCAGATTGCAGAGCTGCCATCCCACCTCAATTGCTTTGTAAAATCCATTATGGAAACAAAAGAAGTCTATTTTTACGCCATCTGCGATGCAGAGAGGGGAAGAAAATGGGCCGAAAAGCCTGCTTTTTATCTGACGAGTTTCTAATATTTGCCCACTTGCTAAAGTTAACATCAGAAATGCTAATCCTGCTCTGATGCCAACATTTGGGGCTGGGCCCTAGAGATTCTTTTTAAAAGAGGATGGTGAAAAAAATCAAAGGACTTTGTTACCATAAAATACTAGCTAGATGGATAGATGCATAGATAGATAGATGCATAGATAGATAGATAGATAGATAGATAGATAGATAGATAGATAGATAGATAGATAGATAGATATGGATAGAGATGGATGGATGGATATAGATGGAGAGAGGTACAAGATGGATGGCTAAATGGATAGATAGACAGATATGTATGGAGAAGAGAGAGAGAGGGACAGATGGATGGATATGGATGGAGAGAGAGACGGATGGATGGATATAGATGGAGAGATAGAGGGACAGATGGGTGGCTAAACGGATAGATAAACATACAGATATGGAGAGAGGGGGGATGGATGGATAGATATGGATGGAGAGAGAGAGGGACAGATGGATAGAAGGATATAAATGGAGAGATAGAGGGGCAGATGGATGGCTAAATGGATAGACAGACAGATATGGATGGAGAGAGAGAGGGCAGATGGATGGTTAGATATGGATGGAGACAGAGGGGGACGGATGGACAGATGGATGGACACATCTGCGAGAAAACAACCAATCTCAGAGAACACCAAGGAACCCACAGGAAGGTTGTTTTCTTTGATAACATTCCTTCCCGTTATATAACAACAAGAAGCAGGTTCATGACTATCTACCGGTCACTCAATATCAGCCCAGCCTACCCCACAGAATTCACATAGTGAGGAATAGAAATGGAGAAGAGAGAATTGTGTATCCTATAAAGCCTTCCAAAAAGAAAGGTAGGCTATAACTTTAACAAAAAAGAGCAAGTAGTATTGACTTCCTGTGAAGTATAAAGTTATATTCGCATGATAGTTGTACTATATTAACATTCCTCTTTTCTTTGGGGACTTAGGCAGGAATAGGTAGTTGCCTACGTGGGTGGAATTCCTGCGTGGTGAATCTAGAATCCTTGCACTTCCACAAGGATCCAAGTTCAGCCCCTCTGGATTTCCGTTGACTCTTATTTAGCGCCCATTTCGTACTGACCATTAGTTGACCAGATTTTTGTGGATAGGCTTCAATAAATTGTTTATGCTGCAGTCTACACAAATGGTCCTGATTCTTTAGGCCTGAGACATATTTTAGCCATTATGAACTGTAATTATGATTTGTGGCTTAGCATGTTGTATGTATGAGTCTACCTAATGCAATTTATTCAGTAAGCCGAGATTAAGTAAACTGTGGCTTAGCAGGATGTGTGAGCTAAGTCATTACCCAAGCTGCTTCCTTAGTAAGTCTTAATTTCTATTACTCCCTGCTATGTACTCAGGTTAAGCCTATTGACAGGCAAAGAGCTGACATATACATAATAAATTAAATGACATAAGCCACTGAGCCATGCCTTTTAAAAAATGCACCCATTTCCATGCTTCGCTATTAAAAGACATTAATAAAAAAGCTTAATGGGTTTAGCAACCTAAGGATCAGTATCTATCAACATTTAAATATCCTCCTATTCTGTTAATGCAAGCGATGCATTAATGCAAAATTGAACACAGAATATTTGTACAGAGAACGACTGTGGGAAATTTTGCTTCAGGTGAAAATCCAGTATATTTTAATACATTTTCAGGATTTCAGCAGAATTAAAACAGTGATCCAAATGATGTGACTGCTTAATGACAAGAATTAAAAAAAAAAAGTTTTATCAATGAGAAGGCTAAGAGAACTTTTAGCATTACAGTATGTAAATACAATTAATTAAATGAATGAATGTGATTCAGGATGGAAAATAATTCGTAAATCAGGATTTAGGCTGGGAAGTGGTCCAATTAATATGTAGAGATTTAATGTTGGGAAGCAGCCGTCAATCCTTTATTCAATTTTAACCCAACTTGCAACATGTTAATAATAATAATAATAATAATAATAATAATAATAATAATAATAATAACAACAACAACAACAACAACAACAACAACAACAAACCAACTAATGTACAGCACAGCTGCAGTTATAACAGAATATCTGGGATGCAAAATCAACAAAAAAGAAAAACAAACAAACAGTGCACCAGAAAAATGGAAGGTTAGACTAGAAAATAAGATCAGCAAGTTAAGATCACATGCAAGCAAGCTAGAACAGATGAAAGAAAAGAAGCTGAAGAACAAGAAGACCAAAGAATACCTAATCAAGAAATACCACTTAGAAACAAGGAAGATCAAGGAAGCACTGAAAATAATAAAGCAACAAATAACAGCTATAGCCAGGAAAATCAGTAGATATGAAGCTCGAATTGCAAACTATAGGCAGAACCTCCAATTTCAATCCAATCAGAAACATTTCTACCAATCCATCAATGGAGAAACTGCAAGGAATCAGTCAGTACCTGACAAGGAAGAACCCAAAGAAATACAACAAGGATGCGGCTTGGTTAAAAGAGGTGGATGCAAATAAAACAGAAGTTGAAATGAAAGAACTAGTAATAACAACAAAAATGGTAGAAAAAAGAGCAAAGAAAATCAAAAATTGGTCAGCACCAGGTGAAGATGAACTGCATGGGTTTTGGTTGAAACATCTAACTGTTATACACCCACTCATTGCCAAGCAGTTCAACAATATACTACAAGGAGGAGAAATTGAAAAGTGGCTAACAACTGGGAAAACCTACCTAATAATGAAAAATCCAGCAAAAGGGGCAACACCAGGTAACTACAGGCCAATTACCTGCTTACCAACAACTTTCAAATTACTAACTGGTGTAGTAGCTGATGCAGTACAACAGCATCTAGTTGAAAACAATCTCTTTCCACCTGAGCAGAAAGGAAACCGCCCCAATAGCAGAGGAACAAAAGATCAACTCCTAATAGACAAAATGATCTTGGAAAACTGCAAGAGAAGGAAGACCAACCTGAATGTGGCATGGATTGACTACAAAAAGGCATTTGACTCTCTGCCACATGATTGGATAATAAAGTGCCTAGAAATAACAGGAGTCAGTAGAAACATCAGAAAATTTGTGCAAAGATCGATGGCACAATGGAAGACACAGTTGCAGATCAATGGTGAGAGCTGGGAGAGGTTAATATCAAGAGAGGAATATTTCAAGGAGATTCATTATCACCATTACTATTTGTTATTGCACTGTTTCCTCTGTCAACAATACTGAATAACTCAGGACATGGCTATCAAACATCAAAAACATCTGCCAGACTATCCCACCTCCTTTACATGGATGATCTGAAGCTGTATGGAAAAACATCATCTGAAATAGAATCGCTGCTCAAAAACTGTCCGTATATATAGCCAAGATATTGTAATGGAGTTTGGCTTGGACAAATGTGCCACACTTACTATCAAACAAGGAAAAATAGTGAAAACTGAAGGAATCAAGATGCCCCACGAAAATAACATTAAGAGTCTGGATGAGGAAGAGTACTACAAATACTTGGGTATCCTTCAAGCTGACAACATCAAGCACACTGAAGTCAAGAAAAAGATTAGAGGTGAATACATCAAGAGAGTGAAGAAGATCTTAAATCCAAACTCAATGGAGGAAATACCATAAAGGCAATCAACACCTGGGCAATCCCAGTCATTAGGTACACAGCTGGAATAGTGGACTGGACTCAAGCAGAACTAAAAGCAATGGATAGGCAGACCAGAAAAATAATGACAATGAATCATGCCCTTCATCCACGCAGTGACATTGATAGACTTTATCTACCAAGGCAAATAGGTGGGCGTGGAATGCTACAAGTACATCAGATGGTTGAAGAAGAAAAAATGGCTTTGGAAGAATATCTGAAGAACAATGATGAAGATGCACTGAAATTAGTATATCAGGAAGGCTTACTAACTACTGGAGAGACCAAACTGGCCTACAAGAAAGACCAAATGAAGAACAGAATAGAGGCATGGGAAGACAAAGCACTACATGGCCAATACATGAAAAAAATAGCTGGGAAAGCAGATAATAATAAAACCTGGCAATGGCTAAGAGCAGGAAAATTGAAGAAAGAGATCGAGGGACTAATTCTGGCTGCACAAGACCAAGCCTTAAGGACAAATACATACAAAGTCAAAATTGAGAAGACAGCAACAGACAGTAAGTGCCACCTATGCAAAGAAGCTGAAGAAACAGTGGACCACTTGGTAAGCTGTTGCAAGAAGATTGCACAAACTGATTACAAGCAGCGGCATGACAAAGTAGCAACAATGGTGCATTGGAAGATCTGCAAAAAATATCATTTGCCTGTAAGCAAAAACTGGTGGGATCATAAAATAGAGAAAGTCATAGAAAATGATAAAATTAAACTGCTCTGGGACTTCAGAATTCAAACAGACAAGCACCTGCAACATAACACCCCAGACTTAACAATTGTCGATAAGAAAGACAAAAAAGTCTGGATAGTGGACGTGGCAGTGCCTGGAGATAGCAGAATAGAAGAGAAAGAACTGGAGAAGATAACAAAATACAAAGACCTACAAATAGAAATAGAAAGACTGTGGCAAAAGCAAGCAAGGGTAGTACCAATAGTCATAGGCTCCTTGGGTGCAATCCCGAAACAACTGGAGCACCACTTGAACACAATTGGCATTGACAAATTCGCTATTAGTCAATTGCAAAAGGCGGCCTTATTAGGAACTGCTTCCATCCTGCGACAATATCTGTAATACCATCAAACATCCATATCTGCCTATCCCAGGTCCTGGGTAAGGACTCGATAGGTAGACAAAATGCCAAATCCAGTCTGAACATCTGGCTGACTGTGCGATGATCGATAATAATAATAATAGTAGTAGTAATAATAATAAAATTGGAAGGGACCTTGGAGGTCATCAAGTCCAGCCCCCTGCACCGGCAGGAAACCCTATACCATTTCAGACAAATGTCCGTCCAGTCTCTTCTTAAAAACTTCCAGTGTTGGCACATTCACCGCTTCTGGAGGCAGGTGGTTCCACTGGTTAATTGTTCTAATGGTCAGGAAGTTTCTCCTTAGTTCTAGGTTGCTTCTCTCCTTGATTAGTTTCCATCCGTTGCTTCTTGTCCTGCCTTCAGGCGCTTTGGAGAATAGCTTGACTCAATGGAGGTTTTTAAGAAGAGATTGAACAACTACTTATCTGAAATGATATAGGGCCGTGGTGGCGAACCTATGGCACGCGTGCCACAGGTGGCACGCAGAGCCCTCTCTATGGGACGCACACCATTGCTCCAGTCCTAGACCTTCAGTTGGTTTTTATAAAACTTTTTCGCTTTAGGCCTCTGCTGTCATGTGCAAAAAAAAAAAAGGTCCAATCAATCAATTTCAACTTCTTGGGGGGGGGGGAAAGATCTCGTAAAGTTGGAATTGATTGATTGAACTTTTCAGTCCCACCCAGTCTGCCGTTACCACCGCAGCCACACCCACCCAATGGGCCACACCCACCCGACAATGCATAAGTGGGTTTTGGGTTGCAGTTTGGGCACTCGGTCTCTAAAAGGTTCGCCATCACTGGAATAGGGTCTCCTGCATGAACAGGGGTTGGACTAGAAGACCTCCAAGGTCCTTCCAAGTGTTATTCTTTTATAAACAGAGATCAAAAGTTCTGGTGAAGGAAACAGAATAAGAAACGGAGTTAGCCCTCCTCCCTAGCCTGCTTGCACCCAAGAAAATATTTATGATGCCATCAAGAAGATTTTCCTTTATTTTCCCCTTTCTCTCCAGACAAAACTCTGGAAAAAATGCCCTTATTTTGTTCATCTCGACATTCAAAACGGTAGTCCTTGTCTGGTGTTTAAATTTTTCTCATGCTGAAAGGTTGTTGACAGTTTAGGAGGAATGAAGTGAAAGGCAAGGATTAAAAAAAATAAAAATCTCTTTCATGCTGCCTAGAGAAATGAGGAAGGGTTTGAATTTAGCTTTTGCTTACGTTCAGGCAAAATTGGGTTTACTTGCTAATGGAAATCTATTTTTCCCTCATTAATTCTGTATGGATGATTAGAGTAAGGTCAGGCAAAAGGGTAAAAGTTGCTTGATCCCTGTCTGAAACGAAGTCTTAAAACATACAGGAAGAGCTGGGCCATAAAATAACTTCATTTACTGGACTCGGGATACCAAAATATAATAATAATTCACAAAAGGGAAAATGCTTCCTGTACTGTTCAAAAAAAGGTTTAAAATTCAGTATTCTAAGATACAAAAAGTGTTGCCTAATTTCTAAGCAAAGCAGTAAGAACTCTGGTAAATCTTCCTTCCTTCCTTCCTTCCTTCCTCCCTCCCTCCCTCACCAAAATATGACTTGACTTCTCTTCTCTTTTCTTCTCCTCTCCTCTCCTCTCCTCTCCTCTCCTCTCCTCTCCTCTTCTCTTCTCTTCTCTTCTCTTCTTTTCTCTCCTCTCCTCTCCTGCCAGAGATGACAAACCAAAGCCAAGGTCATTGCATTGCCATGTAACCAAACTAAGAGAGCACATGGTATCACTAAAGGCAGATGAAAACAATAGAAACAGTAGTTTAAATAGATAAGCAAATGTTTTTGTAAGAAGAAGCCAGTAAAATTGTTAAGTAGACAGATTATCTTTTGGCAGTGTTCAGATAAACAGCAAGACAGATCCCTAGATCTTAAGCAACATTAAACCCTGAGGTGGGCTGGCTTTAACTTAGCATATTGTGCAAACTGGGGCAGTTATGGTTTATTCAGCAAACCAGTAAAGTGTAGACAGAGTCCATGTTAGTATAATATGTGGAGTTGAATGTGAAATTCAATTTTTTAGAATAATCACCCCAGGAATGCAGTAGTGTTCCAACCCACATTAAATGGAATTGCACTTAAGAGGCCATAAATATAACCGAAGTGACTGCAACATCCATTTGAGTCAATAACCTGATTGGCCCAAGGTTACAGAAAAGTGTGCAAACATTTGATTTCCCAAAGCTTTTTATCAAGCCAGTACATTTTTTTAAAATCTGTCAACAAAGTAAAACCATCCAAGTCTAACAGGCACATGGAATGAATGACCTTTGGCCAGGAAAGCTTCTTTTTTCCAAAGTTCCCAGATCTGTTGTGTTTTGTCATCCTCACCACCAACAAACTTGCCAAAGGCAGCTTATTCAGTCATTTTATCTGCCCTCCAACCACCCCCACCTCCCAATCCACAGCCTCATGCAGAGCTGGGAGCTTCTAAAATGAACTTAATCACTGGAGTTGGAACTGAGCAAACACCTGCAGGTTTACTTCATGCAAAATCTACCACTGTGCAGGCTTCAACCAATTCTATCATTATGGCCCCGTTTCCAAGGTATTACCGTTTAAGCATAAAATTTGGCTCGCCGTACCTTCTTCTTTATTCATATATGAGCCTTGCACCACAGTCTTGGGATGGGGGGGGCAGGAGGGATAATTCAAATGGTTCGAGTTTTGCATTTTGCCAGCAGCTGTCTTGGGGGCTTCCTTCAGACGAAACCTTTTGAAGTTGGCTTTCAGCAATTAGATGTGACTGTTCGGGATGTTTTATGGGAGAAAGCAGAAGTTTCTAAGCCGCCATTGTGTGTTTTTACCCCATTTCTCCCTCCCCCAACCCCCTCCACAGTAAGTATTATTTATCATGTCTAATGACAGATTGATTTAAATTAGCTCTGGCTGAGGAAGCAGACTTTCCCTTGACAAGGAATAATTCAAGACGCATGGGGGGAAATGGTGTCGTTTACTCATTTGCCCTCCTCATTTTGTTCCACAAAATGCATGATTAAGATAAAGTAGATGATTGGAAAATGTACAGTTAAGAGGCATTTTCAAGTCTAAACACAAAGCTGAGGTCTGGGCACAAGAAGCAACAAGATTCTGCAGACTTGAATCCCACCGAAGGGAGGGAGGGATCTGTCTCGAATACTACAGACTACAAGAGCTTCATATGATCAGGTGCTCTTAGGGCAGGCCAGTGGCGTCCTTTATGGGGACTTTGGTGGTCTCTGAGCTTTGTGGTTTTCTTGCAGACTTTTCTGGACCCAGCTAGGTAACATCATCAGTGCTAGAAGGGAGTGGAGGAAGAGGAGGAGGAGGATTGTGGGGTCCTTGATGCTCTCTGGGCTATTTTCTTGCAGACATTTCATGGCCCAACTAGGTAACATCATCAGTGCTACAAGGGAGTGGGGTTTGTGGAGTGGAGGAGGAGGACTGTGGGGTCCTTGGTGCTCTCTGAGCTTCCTTTTTTTTTCTTGCAGACGTTTCATGACCCAACTAGGTAACATCATCAGTGCTAAAAGGGAGTCCCCCCCAGCTTAACCCTGAGCTAAAAATATTCTCTTCTCTTTGCGTTCTTTATCTCTGGCACAGGCAGGAAATAGTCCTAGTGGGAGACTCCAGTGCCACTTTGGTCCAAATTAATAGCCAGAGAAGACTAGGGATGGCTGGATCATCTCTATAATTTTACTAAAACCCAATTAGTGCGCGTATTTACCTCTGTCGAATGTTGAAAAATATGTAGTTCTTTCCAGCTATATTCCAGTGGGGCATGCTGATTGTGACACCTACAAATACAGATCATTTAGAAAAGTGGCACATTAGTTGGCCACTGTATCTGTGACCATATGTTTCCTGATCAGTTTTTAAAGCACTTGGGAGCTAGCCCAGGAAAGTTGGCCCTGAGTGACCTAAAATCCTCAGATGCAGATGGATGAAGATTTTGTTCAGGTTGTTGGAGGTAAGAGGTAGCAACAATAACAAAAAAAGCCCCACCAAATGGCTCCATAAAGTAAAATGTTCGTGGAAAAAGCCTGAACTTTTAAAGCCAAAACTGAGAATTGGAAAATGTACAACTAGCAGTTTTACAGATCCTAAACGGTACTGAGATAGTATCGTTCCATACTGGGTAACTTCCAGCATTAAGGAATTGCACAATGGCAATAAAATCAGGTTGCAGCAAGAATGAAAGACAGTCCACATTTTTATTAGACTAGACTGTCTAGAAAAACAAAGGTCTAGGGGGTGACATAAATAGCAGTATTCCAATATTTGAGGGGGCTGCCACATAGAAGAGGGGGTCAACCTTGTCTCCAAAGACCTGAAGGTAGGACAAGTAGCGACGGGTGGAAACTAATCAAGGAGAAAAGCAACCTAGAACTAAGGAGAAATTTCCTGACAGTGAGAACAATCAACCGGTGGAATGGCTTGCCTTCCAAAGCTGTGGGTGCTCCAACACTGGAGGCTTTTAAGAAGAGACTGGACAGCCATTTGTCTGAAATGGTACAGGGTCTCCTGCTTGAACTTGGACTAGAAGATCTGAAAGGTCCCTACCAACTCTAGCTAACAAAATGAAATTCAATGGTGAAAAAAGTAAGGTTCTATATTTAGGCAAGAAAAAACAAATGCACAGGTATAGTATAGGGGGTACCTTGCTCAATAGTAGTAACTATGAGAGGGACCTCGGAGTCCTAGTGGACAATCATTTAAATGGGAGCCAGCCGTGTGCTGCAGCTGCCAAAAAAGGCCAACACAGTGCTAGGCTGCATTAACAGAGGGCTAGAATCAAGATCACCTGAAGTGTTAATACCACTTTACAATGCCTTGGTAAGGCCACACTTGGAATACGGCATCCAGTTTTGGTCACCACGATGTAAAAAATATGCTGAGACTCTAGAAAGAGTACAGAGAAGAGCAACAAAGATGATTAGGGGACTGGAGGCCAAAACATATAAGGAACGGTTGCTGGAATTGGGTAGGTCTAGTTTAATGAAGAGAAGGATGAGGGATGACAGGATAGCAGTCTTCCAATATCTCAGGGGCTGCCATAAAGAAGAGGGAATTAAGCTATTTTCCAAAGCGCCTGAAAGCAGGACAAGAAGCAATGGATGGAAACTGATCAAGGAGAGAAGCAACCTGGAACTAAGGAGAAACTTCCTGACAGTTAGAACAATTAACCAGTGGAACAACCTGCCTCCAGAAGCGGTAAATGCTCCAACACTGGAAGTTTTTAAGAAGAGACTGAACAGCCATTTGTCTGAAATGGTATAGGGTTTCCTGCCTGAGCAGGGGGTTGGACTAGATGACCTCCAAGGTCCCTTCCAACTTTATTATTATTATTATTATTATTATTATTATTAACTCTGATATGCTATGTTCACATCATACAGTCCTTGCCTTCACAACTACTGTTTACCAGTGCTCATAAACAGATACCCGCAGCCTCTGAGCCCCAAACAAAGAGCATCTTTTGTATGATGTTTCTAGAAGGCTTTGATGCTTTATTCCACTTCCATCTCCTATACAGTCACTTTGAGAAGCAGCTGGAATATTTCGAACATCTGGGATGAATGTAGAAGCTGCCAAAGAAATGAAGAATCATAAACCTTCCCTTGATTAAAGCCAGTCCTCTTATACAGACATTTCAAAAACAGCACAAATGAACATTGGCTTGAAATGTGTTACTCCAAACAGGCCTTGCAGATAGTTTTCTCCTTCGCTTTCTGACACCTAACATATTTTCACAGTTCCAAATGAATTTTTGGAGAAAAAAAAGAGAGATGCCTAAAAAAAAGGGTGATAGGAGATACAGTTTAACTTTGAGACTTATTTTTCTGAACTAATAATCCTGGTCTGTGTAGCACCTTAAAAAGTGGAATGGAGAAAAAGAATATTAATTTATAAATTAAGGACATTAAATAATTTGACTCATTGATTATTCTTCATGGGAAATGAATACCACTGCTTATTTATTTATCTCTTTGGAAAATGTATTTATTTTTTGTTTGATTTATGTAGCCGTCCATCTCAACTGCATGACTCTGGCCAAAATTTTAAAAACTACAAAAAAGTAATGCTCAACACACAGAAACATAAAACTAATACAAATTAGCTCACAAAATCTACAACTAAGGTCCAAAAACAGTCGTCCATTTTAGAGAAGTAACTCTGGAAGGCTAACAACATGTAAACATGTTAATTGATTTTTTTTAGAAAAATCAGGCCTTTTAACCGCTTACGCGCTGCCAAAGAATGTTGAGTAGAATTGACATTGGATATGCACTACAGTGAAACCTTACACACACAAAAACATGTTCCTAGCTGGAGAACTGAGTATGAACCTTAGTTCTGATTATCCTCAGGGGAAAAATAATCTTCTGTAATTGATTGGGATATGATTAGGTCCCCGAAGAGTTTCTAAATGGGAATAAACAGAGGGAAAAGTTGGGGCCATTACATTAAAAAAAAAGTTAAAATTGGATGTTTTTCTTATTGCACTTGCTAAATAAGTTTATACCTCACCACCTTCCCTTGTTTTTATCACCTACCACTTAATTGGGAAGCTTCCAATTAGTGTCTATGGAGATTCTCCATAACCGTTGTTCCAAAGGCAAGTGGTCTTCCTTTGTTTATTCTTGGAAGACATTTTGTTTCTCAAGATGTCAAGAAAACGTGTCGCTTCGTGGATGAGAAGCGAATAGCAGAGAATGGTCCTCCCGCTCGCCTGACCGCCTGGCCGGTAAAGAGACCGCTGCCGTCCCACCCCTTTGGGGTCTGCCATTCTTACATCCACTGGTCTGCAGCGGCAGAACTGTAGTAATGGTGAAGTGCGGTCAGGGTAGGTGCACCAGGGTTGGGCAAAGGGTGTTTGATACCTCCTTTTATTATTATTATTAGTATTAGTTTTCTTATTTATTTATTTATTTAAGGTATCCAATTTAGTTATTTACCTGTATTCTGTTTAATTCTATTTTATTTTATTTTGTGAACCAGAGAATCGAGTAACAAACGAGGGGGGGAGAATAGAGTGTGGGAGGGTAAGGCTGCAGTTGAAGGGATCGCTATTAAAAGGGGGAAAAAAATTAACCATCCAGGGGAGAGAACGGCAGACACGGAAAGAGAGGAAGGAGATGTTCGTTCCTTCAGAAAAAAACCAAGGCATCACCTGATTGAGGGTCTACCGTGGCCCCGCTGGGTCTCGGCGTTCTCCTCAGCCAGATGGAGTGGCTGCCGGGATGATTCTGAGTCTCTGAAGCGAAACGTCTTCAAGAAAGAAAAAAAAATCCAATTTGTGCCATGCACAATTTTCAGAATAGCACAATTGCTTAACCAAATCTTGAGGCTAATCATTAAGTTCAGAAGAATAGCGTTAGAAGTTACCTACAGCCTAACTTGTGAGGAGCTTGGGAGATGCACTTAGGCAGTGGTTGCTAGTAGTTGTTTTAATATGAACAATATTGCTTTTAGCCTAACTCCTCCAGCTTGCAGAATGTGTACGTTGGCAGTAGATCTGGGTGTTTTAAGAATAAATAAATGTCTTAATTGTCCTTTTAAAACATTGAGCAATTACATTGGGCATCGGTACAACTGGCAGATACTCAAGATCAAGAAAAAATGCAAAAACATAACACAGCATAATGTTTCACTTGGCTGTTATCACTAAAATATTCCTCAAATGATAGGTTGGCTAATTTTGTTTTCAAAATATAAAGCGACGATTGCAAAAATAAAAATAAAATTAGACTGTAGGGTGACCCTGAAAAATTGTAGGCTTGCTTTAATAAATAGCCACATACGAGTATGCATATATTTCGGCTAAATATGGTTTTAATTCAGTACATGTAAAATGCATACATTTGTTTTCAGGTTCAACAATCGATAACTATCTTCAGTAAGTTCCAGCTGGAACTGAAATTGATTTCTTTTCATCTAGTTTTGCCAAAACTTAAAAAAAACACACAAGTTAAATAAGAAATAAACAGAGCTCTTGCATCTGTATTTTTCCAGGAGAGAAACACTTTAAGGTATTAGGTTCAATTCATGGGACTTGATTCAGCCTGAAAAAATGTTTCTTTGCTGCAACTTAATTGTTGCACCGTGTCAAACTGAGGCTGGTGCTAACAGATCTTCCATGTGGTTGTTTGGTTTTGAGAAAAGGTGTGGACTTTATCCCCTTGATAAATGTTTCTTTTAAAAAGATTGTTAATTGGAAAAGGTATTACCAGATTCTTGATTCTTCTTGAATAATGCTTAATGGAATAATAACTTAGGCCAGTGATGGCGAACCTTTTAGAGACTGAGTGCCCAAACTGCAACCCAAAACTCATTTATGCATCGTCAGGTGCCGGGTAGCGTGGCCCATTGGGAGGGTGTGGCCCATTGGGTGGGTGTGGCCCATTGGGTGGGCATGGCCAATTGGGTGGGCATGGCTGCAGTGGTAATGGTAGACTGGGTGGGAGTAAAAAGTTCAATCAATCAATTCCAACTTTGCAAGAACTTTTTTTTCCCGCGAGAAGTTGAAATTGACTGATTGAATCTTTTTTTTTTTTTGCACATGGCGGCGGAGGCCTAAAGCAAAAAGGTTTTATAAAACCCAGCTGAAGGCCTAGGATTGGGGTGATGGCACGTGTGCCCACAGAGAGGGCTCTGAGTGCCGCCTCTGGCACCCGTGCCATAGGTTTGCCACCACTGACTCAGGCTCACTCAGAGTTAGTTGATTTAGTTTGCAAAATAATTGATTTGGGCATACCTGAAGCTAGTTTAGTTTGGTTTGGTTTGGTTTGGTTTAGTTTAGTTTAGTTTAGTTTATGTTAGTCTGATGACCATATGAAATAAAATAAGGTAAAATAACGCAGGACATTGGGATATAAAAATGTTCAGTCAGGTAAGATCATCCCCTTGACAGTTGGCCCCAATCTGATCTGTTTTTATAGATATACCAAGAATATGGTGGAAGCAGATTTGATTTTATCCCCATTAAAAACACAAGGGAAGGAGAAGCAATGTTTGCCTAATTAAAAAAAAAAAGACTATCAGAAGGAAGAAAGATTCTATTTGCACGTTCCTAAGGGAATTCCAAAACTTGGAAGGACAAAGGGGATGGAATGAATTGAGAGAGAAGAAAATGAGATATGTTAAAATTAATTCAGCCTGTGCTCTCAGAAATATATGACATTCTTTGAATAATACATTAATAGAATTCTAAATGTAACTCTGAAAGATGGAATGCCATTGTGTGTATATAACTATGTATGTCTACGTGCTTATGTATATAAGCAGTGGCTTCTCCACACCAAGTCACTGAGAAGGCCAATATTGATTGTTCTCCCTTGTGAGAGTTGAATTTGGAAACTTTTCAGCTTAAAGCAATAATTAATGTTTCTTTAACTATAAAGACCTCCATATGTTTGTATTACCAGACAGAGACTGGTTCTGATATGAACATATCATATGAACATATGAAGAACAGTTGCAGGAACTGAGCATGTCTAGTCTAATGAAGAGAAGGACGAGGGGTGACATGATAGCCGTGTTCCAATATCTCAGGGGTTGCCCCAAAGAAGAGGGAGTCAAGCTATTTTCCAAAGCACCTGAAGGCAGGACAAGAAGCAACGGGTGGAAACTAATCAAGGAGAGAAGCAACCTAGAACTAAGGAGAAACTTCCTGACAGTTAGAACAATTAACCAGTGGAACAGCTTGCCTTCAGAAGTTGTGGGTGCTCCAACACTGGAGATTTTTAAGAAGAGATTGGACACCTATTTGCCTGAAATGATATAGAGCAGTGGTCCTCAACCTGTGGTCTGTGGACTCCTAGGGGCCGTGATGTTGTCACAGGGGGTCTGCGAAGGCTTGAAGAAATGATATGATTTAAATCTCGAGTTACGTCTTGGGGATCCATGGCCACAAAAGGTATTTAAAGGGGGTCTATAGTGAAGAAAATGTTGAAAACCACTGGTATAGGACCTCCTGCTTGAGCAGGGGATTGGACTAGAACAGGAGTCTTCAAACTTGGCCCTTTTATGACTTGTGGACCTCAACTCCCAGAATTCCTCAGTCAGCTTGCCTGGCTGAGGAATTCTGGGAGTTGAAGTCCACAAGTCATAAAAGGGTCACGTTTGAAGATCCCTGGACTGGAAGCTCTCCAAGGTCCCTCCCAACCCTGTTATCCTGATTGTATTTGTTGGCTGTGTGGTCTTTTGGAGAGAGTAAGAGGTTTAATTCAGGGTGATTTCTTATAAAAATGACCTTCAGGTGTTGAAAATTTTTCAGACAGGCTAGGTAGCCCAGCTGGGTTTATGTGTATGTGCTTCTTTATACACAGAAGTACCATTATCTTGCTAGAGCAGCGGTTCTCAACCTGTGGGTCGGGACCCCATTTGGGGTCGAACAACCATTTCACGGGGGTCGCCAAACAACGCAGTCCACCATTTTTTTCCCCTTTTCCTTAGCTGTGCTACTCCCTTTTATTCTATTGGCTTTTGAAAGCCAATAGAATAGACTCTCTTGAATAGAGTCTAATTCTATTGGCTTTCAAAAGCCAATAGGAATTGTCCAGGCTGTCTCTGCCCTGCTGAGCCCGCCAAAAGTCCCATTCTGCAAACAGTGCTGCATCAGTTGAGTAGTCCTCAACTTACGACCGGTTGAGTAGTCGTTGACTTACGACCGGTTGGAGGTCGCGGCATTAAAAAGGTTGAGAACCACTGTGCTAGAGGAAGAAGCTGATTGAGGAAGATTCACTTAGTAAGAAGTATTACAGCGAGCACTAAAGACAGAAGAAGGAAAAGAAGGAAAAAAACAAGTGTCTGGGAAAAATCATAGGGAGAAGCAATTAATTATACCAGGGAAAATGTTTAGTTCATGCAAAATGTAAAACCTTGTCCCAAATAAAGAAAACCATCTGGGCAACTGTAGATATTCTACAGTTTTTCTTTTGAAGCTTGTATGCAGATACATTCCAGATAGCAAAGTTTTCCATGCACTAATAATAAAAAATGCTCATTTTTTTAAAAAAAAACTTAGATGAAAGTGCCATCCAAAATCTCACATAATCAAAATGGAGATTATAAATCATGCACAGGGGAGGCTCCTTGCAGCTGTACTGAGTCATGTTCATCCTTAGTGTATGCAGTATGTATTTAACTATAGAACTGGACTAATCTTTAAACCCCTGGGAAGCCGGTTGTTTATGCACGTATAGTATGTGTGTAGATATATAATGCATAATTAAATAATCCTTTCTCAACCCCATGGGAGGTTTGGGTCTTCCTCAATCTCGAGACCTCTACCAGAAGCTTGGGAGTTTGAAGGTTGTGTGTTGTAACATAGCTATGTCTGCAATGGCACTCTTCTGGACGGAGCGCTCCACTGTTGTTCCTGAGATCTGATGGAGCCACTCCCCCTAGCCTAGGTGTCACAGCGTCAAGTGCTTCTACCACCACTGGGAACACTTTGGCCTTTGCTCTTCATATCCTCTCTGGTACTTCCTTCAGACCATGGTGCTTCTCCAGCTTCTCATTCTCCTTCTTCCTCATGTTGCTATCATGTGGCACCCCTACATCCATGAGCACCCCTGTCTTCCGGTCACAATGATGTCTCTTTCATTGATGAGTACCTGTCCGTCTATCTGGATCTGAAAGTCCCACAGGATTGTAGCCCTCTTATTCTTCATGGTTTTATCTGGGATCTCCCAATCTGGCCTTGGGAGGGTCTAGTCCAGTGCAATCTGTCTGTCTGTCTGTCTATCTATCTATCTATCTATCTATCTATCTATCTATCTATCTATCTATCTATCTATCTATCTATCTACTCTCTCTATTTATCTATCTATCTACTCTTTGTCTGTCTGTCTGTCTGTCTATCTATCTATCATCTATCTACCACAATTTTTAGATTTTGTCCACATTTTGTATTCTTTCTGCTATTCAGTAAAGGAGAATATTCGTAACTCAGGGTTGAAATGAAGGATCCTTGGTGCTCTCTGAGCTTGGTTGTTTTCTTGTAGACATTTCATTACCCAAACTAGATAACATCATCAGTGTTAGAAGAGGACTGTGGGGTCCTTGGTGTTCTCTGAGCTTGGTTGTTTTCTTGCAGACGTTTCATGTCCCAAACTAGATAACATCATCAGTGTTAGAAGAGGACTGTGGGGTCCTTGGTGTTCTCTGAGCTTGGTTGTTTTCTTGCAGACGTTTCATGTACCAAACAAGATAACATCATCAGTGTTAGAAGAGGACTGTGGGGTCCTTGGTGTTCTCTGAGCTTGGTTGTTTTCTTGCAGACGTTTCATGTCCCAAACTAGGTAGCATCATCCATGTTTTTTGGCATTCCTTCTTTCTCCACTATTTCCTGAAACTGTTTCTTGAGACCTTGGACATAGATGGAAGACACACTGGTCGAGTAGTCAGAGCTTCAAATCCTTGCCTGACTATAGAATCCATAGAGTAACCTGGCATGGGAGGCACACATGCATCATGGAATTCCTTGGAGGAAAGAGAGGAAGAAAAGATAATAAAGAAATGCAAACAATAATTAGAATTTATATTGCCTTCTGAAAGCGTATAGAGCAGCCTCTGCAACAGACACATCTGCCAATGCGATCGGCTTTATTATCTCCATATTTTCAATTCAGAAACGGAAGCTAAGAGAATCTCAGTTCTAACTGAGGAATTATAGCTTCTGGGCTATTTTTTTTGATATGCATATCAGCACAGACTACAGGAGTCAGCAGTTACAAGGTCTTGAGCCTAATCTGGTTCTTTTGGTTCCTTAAGGGGCATTTGAAGGGGCAAAGGTCATTTTTTATGGAAACGGTTTTATTTATTTATTTGATTTCTATACCTCCTCATCTCAACACGTGACTCTGGGCAGCATATATTATTTATTGTTCTAAAGATATACTAGTTTTGAGCAAATTAGATCCAAAAGGCAATCGAGGAGGCAAATGGCTAAAGAATATAACAATGCTGGGACTCAGTAGAACTCAGGAAAGCCAGTTATTTAAAACCTTCCCTTTCCAGGAATTAAATGCTCAGTGTGAAGGTATTTCACTGAGAAAGTGTACCTTGTTAGAAAAATTAATTCATTCTGCGTTTTTAAGCAAACTCACCTAATTCACAACGCCTGGAGAGCTCTTTGTATTAAAACAGTTAATCTCAGATTCCAAATTTCTCTGAATGTTGCGCTGCAGTTCTCAGTTCAGAAACTACAGCCCAAAGTGCATATGTATGAAAAGGAGAAACGCACACAAAAGATGCATTTTAGAGAAAGTTACATAGAAAATGTGTATGTTAGAGAAAGATTTGCATCCTATGCAAAATTGTACATTATAGGAAAGCAAATGTTTTGAATGTTGTGTTTTAAGTTAAATACCTTGAGTTTTTTTTTTTTTTACAAATTTTATTTATAATACAATTAAAAACAAACAAACATTGGATTTGACGTGACATTCCAGTATATACATTCTTATCAGATTATTCCACTTTTTACAATCAATTCTTCATCTCTACATATACATCTAAGTTTTATATACAATACTTGTTCTAAAATAACATATATTTCTATCTTAATATTCATCTTTAATCCCGACTGTCCTCTTCAAATTCTTCCAACGGTAAAATTTATCCCAGGTTTCATAATAAACTGATCCACATTTATCTTTTGATATCATTGTGAGTCTGTCCATTTCCGCACATATTAATATTTTATGTATTAACTCTTCCTCTGTGGGAATTTCCTTGCTCTTCCATTTTTGCGCTAAAGCAGCAAGCCTAGCTGCAGTCAGGATGTGTAGCAGCAGGTAGATTGTTCCCTTGTCGAAATACCTTGAGTTTTCATGGGGTAGATTTGGAATTTAGTCAAGGCAAAGCTAAAATTGCATCATGTGAGTGCAAAGCATCAGCCCAGGTGGTGTGGTTGTTCCTGTAGAGTTTGTTCCTTTATGTAGTATACAAACTCCAGCAACTGGTAATCATTCCACAAATTATAGCTAAGCAACCTTCACTGGCATGTCTTTTGAATACAGCTTTTCTTAATAAATATGCTCTTGCGTAGGTTTTTCCTAATATACATACTTGATGGTACAAAGCTCTCTGGAAAACACAACACACCCACACCCCTATTCAAGAATAAATGCATGGTTGTTATCAATTAAGAACAAAAGGTGCTTCTGATCTGAATCCATTGCATTTCCATGGGTTTTGTAAAGGGGCTCTAAATGCCCCGTTCTACCCATTTCATTAGAGAATAAATCTGTGTGGTTTCTACAACATGCTTCCTAATGTTGGAACGGATTCAGCTCAGCTGAAAATCATTGCAGACCACAAAAAAAAAAACCTCTCTGCCTTGACTCTTTCCGATTTGGCGGCCAAATAGCTCTAATAAATAAGTAAAATAAACTGTAAATTGCTTGCCTTGGTTCACGACAAATAATCAATACAATTAGATTTCACAATCTGGAGAAAGGTTAAGTAGCGTGGAATTTCTGCTTTGCCTTTTGTCAAATTTGCCAAGTTAAAGAGTCCACGTTGCTGTAAAACATGATTATTTCCTCTCTTTTTCTTATCTGTGGGGTTTATAGTGGTTGACAGTGCAAATCAGCTGCGTGTCTCTAAGCATTATAGACTGCTTTTCCCATCTGAATGTCATTACAAGTGGTAAAGTGGTTTTTGACTTGTCTTGTGTAATGTATGTCTTCACTGTGTGACTGCAAAGAGCAGAAGAGGCTTATTGTTAGGGGTATGCTTTGAATTTCAAAACCCAGAACCCCGAAATATTTACTCGATAAAATTATGACAGAGTAGCGAGGCACCCCTTCAGCTTGGTAAGGGAAAGGGAATGAGCTAATGATTGTTAAATAATCAAAGTTAACGAGATTGTTAAATTAATCGATACATGTTTTACAGACACACTTTGCATTTGACATCAAACAAAAAGAGTCTCTGGAGACATCCAAGAGAAGGATCAGGTATGTTGAAAACGAATTAAACCACCTGGGAATGACCAGGCATTTCCCACAATATGCCCCTGTAGGATTTCTAACTTCTCTACTAAGATTTCAGTCACGGAAGCATGAAGCTAAGTAATCCTCACTTAATGACCGGTCAGGGTTACAACAGATCCCCAAAAGCTTTACAAGGCAGTTCCAAAGTTCCAATGGCTACACAAACAAACAAGAGAGAAACACAAGAGAGTTACATGACCTTGTTTCAGATGCCAGCAACCTTTATGGCTAATTGTAGTGTTCCATTGGTCACATGACTGTGTTTTATACGTTTTTTTTGTTTTTTTTTTTGCCATTTTCCAGCCATTTTGGGACAATCTCCAACTAAAAACATCCACAGGAATACATGGGTTCACTTCACAATCACGGTGTTCTCTTACGGAGCAATGGAAATAAAGTTGTAAAATCAAATTCAGCCATGTGGGTGCCTCGACTTAAGAGTGTCACGACTTACAGTCGTGGCCAAAACTGTGGAAACCTTTTGGGAAAAGTGTACAGTAGAAATGCCACCTTTGGTTAAGTTTCCACCCATTTTTCTTCTAATTTCTTTATAACTGTAGCCTTGTTCACTTAACAATACTATTTTACATCGCTTTCTGGGCAACCAGTCAATTCTTTGCACCATTACTTTAATTTTATTACGTTTTACAAGTTCACTAAATGAAAGAACACAAAAAAAAAACCCAACCAACTTGATAGCGATCACATAGCACACTGACAAATGTCCTCTACTCAGCTTCAATATGTGACATCAATAACTGAATCCTACTGTGATCTGATTGGCTCATTGCCAAAACAAGATAGCTCATTGCCAAAACAACATGATTGGCTCTCTAAACACTCATGCTCATTGGCTACAATCAGATGGAAAGCTACCGGATATCAACCGAAGCAAGTTGTGCTTCCTTTTTCTGGTTATTTGGCTATAACTTTTCATAGAATACAGTACAGATAATTGAACAAGCTTTGTTGCATTACATTCTTGATTAAATTATCTTTCCATTGATATATAATTTTATGGTACTACTCCCCCCCCCAAAAAGTGGTGTTATTAGCCATCAAACCTCAAAAGTACACTTTTCCCAAAAGGTTTCCACAATTTTGGCCACTACTGTACTATGGAAATTGTGGGCTCCTTCACAGTCATAGATAAAGCACTACCTGTACTAGTTTGGCAGAAACTTACGTCATTTTATATTCTTTAAGGTAGGTGTGCAAATTCATGACGCCAAATTCAAAACTGTCCCTAGACATCCTGGCAATCTCATGCTCAAAATGAATAGCCCAATGTGCATAAGATTGCCCTCATTGGGATCTTGTGAAAACACAGCATCTCCTCTTGGTCCGACTTATTAAAATACTTTTAATGATACATCAATAAAATCAACTCCGAGAAAAACCAGCCTTCCCAATTTAAAATTGCAATTGTATGCTTTATCTTTCCATATGTTCCTAAAACTTACCATCAGATACTTGCCACAAAAATAAAAAAAAGTTAAAAAAATAATCGAGTTGGCGAGAGGAGAAACATTCTTTGCTTTGATAATAAGCCAGCCACTTATCTGCATTTTCTTTCCTAAAAATTACAGCCCTCTTCATTCGATATCAAAAAGCTACCGAGCTAAGTTGCCTCGTGTTTGTCTCTCGTTTATCCCACGAAACCGGCTTAATTGCTTTGAGTTGCGTTAATCAAGGAACCTAGGTAAATTCAAGAAGTTCTGCTAATTGGCCGCTCATTCCAGCTTCTTAAAGGAAAATGAGGAAACTCTCAAGTTACTAATGTTTGTTGCAGGGGCCAGGGATGTCTGCCATCAGTTGATACGCATCACAAACCCTCCAGACTGTCAAACAGCCATGATTGGAACTAGCCTGAAATGGAATTGATTTGAGCTTTAGTTGGTCTGGTATGTGCTTTGTCCAATCAACTAAACTCTATTTCAATTTGATAGAAGGGCTAAATTGAACCAGAGGTAGCAGCCGGTACCGTTTATCTGACGCCGCTTCATGCGAGTATCGAGTCAAGTCTGTTTCGCTAAAGTGGTTATTAGTTGATTTGTACTCCTCCCACCCTATTTTCCATTCGGGGTTCTTACTTTAAAGGGTTATAACTGAGAGTGAATTAGCAATAGATAGAAGCTTGTCAAACAAAGGGAGATCCAATCTGGAAGTAAGGAGAAATTTTCTACAATGAGAACAATTAGTCAATGGAAGAGCTTGCCTCCTGGAGTTGTAGATGCTCCATCACAGGAGGTTTTCAAGAAAAATTGGACAGCCGTTTGGAGTACCCACAAGCCAAAATTTTGGTTTACCTCTAGTAATTTGGTATTTGGACTGTTTTGAAATGCTTTTCAGAAACTCAGAATTCACTCTCCTGCTCTATGAAAACTAGCAAGCTTCTGAGAAGCAAGTAGCATTGTTTCTGGAAATTCCAAATTGAGGGTTAGACAAAATGCAGGGGGTTTTGCCATGACTCATTTAGGAGAAATCAAAAGATAAAGAAGAAAAATAATATATAAAAAACATACAAATCTATCCACTTAAACATGTTTACAGTAGGAGTTATTTTAAAGAACAAGTAAACCAAACAAACCTTATTATTATAACTTGTTTCCTGGACAGTTTGAGAATAAACCAGTTTTGTGGTGCACAATAAAAAAATATGCTTGTAAAAGCAGATTTTGACATTTGAGTTAACATATCCAGTAATCTGATTTTAACTGTCAGGATACACGTCTAGCTTGGTTTTAGGCTGTGAGATGAACTGAATATTGTTCTTATTTTTTGCTGTCCATTTTTAGTCAAAAGGACAAGATGGTGCTAATTTAGCTTTTTTTTATTAAAAGTTTTACAAATTTAATACAATATAAACCCCTCCCCCCCTCCCCCACTTCCCAGAGCTAATTACAGGGTAACAAATAAACAAACATAATCTAACTAACATTAACCAACTATACTATCAATCAAAACCATTTAACTCCTTTTCAAAGCAAATGTTAACAAATTGTAAACTCAAATAATAATATAATTAAAACTATTAATAATTATCTAAAATCTACTCATAAGCAAGATAATACTTTTCAGTTTCATATCTCTTTTGAATATAATCAATCCATGTTCTCCAAACCATAATATATTTTTCTTGTGAATGATCCTTTAAATAGGCGGAGATTTTCGCCATTTCTGCTAAAAGTGCTAATTTGGCTTTGACATTACAATTGGCCAGGAAATCCAGTCATTGTATAATTTATTACTCCTTGTGCATGTATGGAGAAAAGCAGAATAGACTGCTTGGTTAGTTGATTAGTTAGTTAGTTTGCTCTCACCTTATATTGCTCTAAACCCCCAAACCATGATTCACAAACCACAATGGTTGACTTCATACAACAAGCTAAGTCATAAACAAACTGTCCAGTTTAGCAAAACATGGCATGTACCTATTCTTCAGAAAGCTTCCTACAAGCAACTAAGCCATAATGTAGCTTCTTTGATTGAGGGCAAGGTGTTGTTGGACCCAAAGATTTATTATAAACAAGCAATGACCGTGTATTATTTGTACCTAAGCATAGTGCCATTTAAAGGTTTAATTATTTTAGTGGAGGGGAGATGAATAACAAATGTGGAAATGAGGGTTGTAGTTAGGTTTAACCAGTGCTTGTGTGCTAGAAGATTGTGGAGACTTCAGGATCTCAGCATTATTAAATCTTTGTTTGGTTGTTGTGCCCTTTCTCTGCTTTTTGTGTGTGTGTGTTTGTATGTGTGAGAGAGAGAGAGGGAGAAGAAGGGGAAAATGATGTCTTCATATTTCTTATTAAGAAATCTAAAAGACATCTAAAAAATCTTTGGAAGCTTGTTCTGACCTTTGAGTTGGTTTAATGAAGATATTCTCCTAACAATGATTTTGCCATTTTTCTCTAAGCAGCAGTTAACAACATCCTGTTAAACCAACTTATGCAACCAGCATCCAGATGTTTATGGAGGTGGCCACTATCAAGTGTCATGTGAGGACCACTCTTTTGGATCAGCTGTGAGTTAAATAATTCACTCTCATTTCTGGCAACTCTGCCCCATTCGTGTTATTTTCACATATAAGAAAAATTGTCTTCATATCCCTCATGTAAAGCGATTGTCAGATTTTTTTTTATTTGTTCAAGGAGATCAGCAGTTGATTTTACTCTTCCAGAAGCTTGTCAAAATTGATGTATCATTGACAAGAATGGATGCATAATCTAACATTTTGTTGGCGCTATAGTAGAAAAAAATATTAATTCTTTGGATACTTGTACGTGGTGGGGCAGTGATTAGAATGCAGTACTGCAGGCTAACTCACTGCTCTCTGCCAGCAGTTTGATCCTGACCAGTTCAAGGTTGCCTCAGCCTTCCATCCTTCCGAGGTTGGTAAAATGAGGACCCAGATTGTTGGGGGCAAATATGCTGACTATGTAAACCACTTAGAGAGGGCTGTAAAGCACTGTGAAGCAGTATATAAGTCTATTGCTATTGTACGTGTTGCTGTGCCTTTGTTAATTTTTATAAATAACTCAAAGTAGTGACTATACCTAATACTCCTCCCTTCTCCTACTCTGAGTTGGGCTGAAAGAGGAGGACTGCTCCAAAATTACACAAGACTGGAATTCACAGTCTCCTACTTATTGGCCCAAAGTCACCCAGTCAGCTTTCATGCCTAAAGTGGGACTAGAACTCACTATCTTTTGATGATTGACCCAGTCACCCAGCTGGGTTTTATGTCTAAGGCGGGACTAGAATTCACTATCTCCTAGTTTCTGGCCTGGTGCCTTAACAGCTAGCTGATACTGGCTCTCAAACTAGTAGCTTGAGCAGAGGCTGTCCAGATATTTCCTGAGCTACAGATTGCCCATTCTGGTCTTAAACAAACAAACAAGAAGAGACTGGAACATCATTACACGAGACTAGGACCCAAATCTGAGGTGTGACATATAATTGAATGTGTTTGCCTTATCATAATGAAATTCTTCTGGCCGCACAACATTTCATAAAGGTGTCCAGAAAACACCTGTGTCTCCTCACAGCACGTGCCACTTTCTGCAAGATGGCTCTGTATATCTTCTTAACCTCCATTTTGTCTGTCATTGTGTTATTAAACCTTAGACAGATTAAATGCAGATAAGTTTTCTGACAGATTTATCAGAGGGAACCAGAAATGAAAACAAATTGCTTCCCCAACCTTGTTCAAAAAAAGAAATGATTAGAGTTGCTATGTAATACTCATATTATTTTTGTTTTAGCGCTGGCAAATCAGTTAATTTTAGAGACTAATAGAGAGGTGAGGGCTTTTGGAATTGTGTTGAGGGATGGAGACCAATCCAGACCACATTGAATTAACACACTAAGCCTAACACTTGTTTCGTTGGGAAGTAGAGGAATTTTAATTCAATTTTTTGCAGAAGGCTTATGGAGTTTTTCGTTGCCTGACCTTGCTCCTGTTCTATACACTAAAGCACCCTCTTACTTAAAGTATTATACCTGGAGTCATATAATCAAATATCAAGCTCATAAAGTTTCTTTAGAATGAGAAAACAAAGCAACACGAACAAAAGATTTACCTGATGCCATGGAGACACTGTATGGAAATGAAAAAATTTTATTTGTTGTTAAAAAAAAGAATTGGTTATCATTCATTTATATGTCAAGAGGTCTTAGGATCAATTCTCAGCGTCTCCAAGGAGAACTAAAAGTCAAGAACAATGCAATTGCATTTTCCAAAAAGACTGTGTAAAGCAAACCTCAACATTAAAACATATATCTAATGGTAACTTTATGTTATTCCAGCTGCAGGTTTTAACCTTTAAAAAATAACAGTCAAGGGAAAAAATAAAGACAAATATCTTGTTATTTACTAAAGCTTTCCAAGCAGCCATTGAAAACTACCTTGTTTTGTACTTGAGTCAAAGGCAAGGTATCCTTGGAGCTTCTTTGAGATGGTAGAACCATTTCCCATTAGACCCGTATCTTCCTTATTAGGCAGGGAAAGTCCATTAAATTCCCAGAACTGCACTAATTAGTAGAGACCTACTTTTCCAAAAGTACCTTGCAAGTTGGATTGACCATTAAAGGTAGAGGTTTCCCCTGTCCAGTCATGTCCAACTCTAGGGAGTAGTGCTCATAATCTGTTTCCTAGTTGAGGGTTCCAGTACAATCCAAAGACATTTCCGTGGTCATGTGGCCAGCATAGCTATATGCCAAAGGCTCATGGAACACTGTTGCCTTCCCACCAAAGTGGTATCTATGTATCTATTCGCATTTGCATGCTTTCAAACTTCTAGTTGACAGGAGTTGGAGCAAGGAACAGGCGCTCATCCCATCACGTGGCACTTGGGTCTTCATCCTGGACCATCAGCTTTCTAGCTGTGATGACCCAGAGGCAATGCAGTCAGCTGGCAATTCAAACCGCCCTTTAATTGCTTCAAATTTTCCCCAAATGCTCCCATGTTTCTGGCAAGCCTCCAAACAAAGAAACACACACACACACACCTTTGGCTGCAAGTAGTTTCACGTACAGTCTGTTTAGGAGAGGAATTTACTCAAGGCCACAGAGATAAGAAGGAATGACACATACATCATAAACCTAAGGAGTCTGTGTGAATACACGCTTGTCTGAGCAGTTTCAGAAGGGAAGCCAAAATAGAGTCCAAGTTCTTTAAACATCCAAGCAACGTTGTCAGTCAGTCCAATGGTTAGAGTTTCCAGGTTTCCAAGCAGAAGTCAGAACAAGAGATCAGCAACAACACACATAAAACTCCCAAGGAATCAGCATTTGTTCCCGACAATGCCTCTCCCCACAGCGTCTCCTTAAATCTTATTCTCCAGGTGTGCCTTGTGGAGAGAAGTGGGATGCTCTCCTCCCAAGTAGTTGAGCCTGCCTGCGTTGTTCCCTCCTTCTCTCCACTCTCCGTGCTCTAGGATCAGGAGGGGATGGCCCTTGCTCATCACCTGAACTCTGCCTCTCCTCTCCACTCCTGAAGGGCCCTGGCCTCCTTGGCCTGCTCTTCCCCACATTCCTTGAAGCCACAGACACCTCTCCCTCGATCTCCATAAGGTCCCGTTCCAGCTCATTTTCCTCCGCAGGTTCAGGCTCCGACGGAGGCATGACACTAGCTGACAAGCTCAGTTTCTTGAATGCGGAACCATCCTGAAATGTTGTAAGATGCAATAGAGTTGGAGGATCCCCAAGGTATGGAAGGCTGGGCTAAAACTAGTTTAGAGTAGATGGGTTGGAATAATAGCTCTATGGTGAAGTTCTCATGATGTACGAGCCGTTCCCATTTGGCTCATAAAAGTGCTTGCAGTACCAGCTGCCCCTAATATTAAATCAGGGTTGGAGACCTTTTTATAGTTGTCCAGTTGGAAGCTGCTTATGTTGCCCAGAGGCACAATAGCTATTATTGATAGAATCAGAGTTAGAAGAGGCCTCTTAGAATCTGATCCAATCCCTTGTAAAAAAAAAAAAAACAACAACTGCATTTCTGGTTGTGGCAAACATCCATTTCCAGTTACGACCAATAAGAATTTCAAATCATGTAGTGTAAATGCTTGAAATTGTAGTCAAATTAGCTGAGGATAAAGACTCATGGAAACATAGACTTCAGCTACCTATGAAACGCTCCACTATGGGGAGGAATAGTGGCTACTGGGGAAAGACTTATCTTCTGGTACACCAACCCCAATACTTCCCATGAGAAAGGAGTCTTACCAGGCCCTTCTTAGATGACAGGACTGGTCAGGTAGATTTAACTCTGGCATGGCAGTGCCTGGAAGATTCCTGTCCTGTGTCCCAGAGAGTTTTGAAAGTAATAACTGACCCCATGGTTGGGTTGCTGACCCAGAAAAGATCCATCCTTGCACACCTCCCCATCTGATCTCTTTCAGTGGGGAGAAGTGTTTGCGGGGTAGTTTTTGTCCAGAGTAGCCCAAATCCAAATATTTACTCTGCCTTCCAGAAAGGTTTTCTAACACCTGGCATTTATCTTCCCAACTGGGGATGCAAGTAATCGAACTTCTAACATTCTGCTCACCATACATGGCTCCCCTGTTCTTTTCCCCCAATGCTACACACTTCCCTTATTTCTTGGTCTGCCAACCAGGTCAGACATGATCAATAGACACATGATTATAACTTTTTTTAAAAAAAAAACCCACAGAACAACTCTAAAAATACAAGAATGTGACCATAATGAATAAAACAAAAAGTAGAAGCCATTAAAAAAAGAACACATCAATGCTTCTGAAAGCACACGAAAAAGAGAGACCAACAGAAAGAATTAATAATGCAGTGAACACTACAATGGTTTTTAAAAGACCCTAATAAAACAGTAAATAGCAGTTTAGCCATTACTGACCTTGGTAAGTGAAACTGTGTTATGACGCCTAAGGCTTCCATCCTAAACTCAATGAAATTGGCTTTTCAATGCAGTTATGTAGAAGTGCTTTTATAGATGAAGCTATTGTTGGTGTTCCTCTCCCCCCCCCAGGTCTAGAGAGCTTATTCTCTTAATATTTTAATTCATCCATTATTTATTTGTACAAATTATATACCTCCTGCTCTAGGTTTATACATCATTCATGGCACACAGAAACCTTACCGCCAATCATATGGTGCAGTAACATTATTCCCAGTGACAATAAAAACAAAACTGGGAGAGTCAAAAGTGGCAGGAACAGCTTGATAATTGACTTCTGAACCGAAGGCAAATAAGAGACGCACTTGAGTGACATGGAGCAAAGAAAAATGTGATGTAGAACATGGTACCGAAGCAGTAGTGAAATGTTAGAGTAATTCGGGCGATGAAGAAGAGCAAACAGAGCTGGAGGCGGAATTAAGTCTGTCATTAGCTTAGAATCATTATGTTCCCACAAAGGATCCAAGTCCAACTCCTCCAGCATTCCATCGGCTCTTATCAGATGTCAATTTAGTGTTGAGATTCTTGTGCATAGGCTTCAATAAATTTTCTATGCTGCAACCTAACCAGGGATCTTGATTCTTTGTGCCTGTTGGATACTTAAAAAATCCACTGTTTCAAGTAGCATCAAGTTTTTTTTTGAGTCAGAGGAAAAACTGAATGAATGAAAAATGGTAAATCAATAGCAGGATTGCACTATTGCTCCAAGATGGCCCCTAACACCTTTGGATGACTAAATTAAAAAACCAACAAACCATAAACTGCATTTTCTTTGGCTAACAACACTCTCACTGAAATAGTGTTAGTAATAGTCAGATCACTCCCTATTAGATAACCTTTAGATCTTTGGACCTGGAACTCTTCAACTTATCATCCAGTATGCCTATAGCAGAATTTGGGAGTTGCAGTCCCAACATGTTTGAAATGTATTAGGTTGAAAGATAAGTCAATATTATTATTTCCCCATTACACAGTTGGAGAAAATATGTTTAAGAGAGAATGGGCTTGTCTGCCAGACAACTTATGAACAAGGCAAGATAAAAAGCACGGACTTCACAATTTGCATTACAGCAATTAAATGTAATTCAGTATAGTGTAATAATGTTGTGTTAGATGAATGAGTGGATAATTTGATGCCTTTTCATTGCACATCCCCTCCCATGTTCCGGCTAAGACAGATGGTAGTGTGTAAGCACTCTTTTTTTTCTCAACTTGCACAGAGAAAGCATTGCAGCTTTCAATGTGTTCCTGTTTAGTAATCAGGTAAACTTAAGATGTGTGTTTCAGTGTTCTTCCCTTTTATTTTATCTCTGATCAGTAGTGTGGTCTGTGACCACTGCCCAACTCCTTAACAGGGACAATAAGCAATAAGATACTGTGTTTGCAAATAAAACTTACCTGGGATTGGGGAACACATTAATAATAATAAAGTTGGAAGGGACCTTGGAGGTCATCTAGTCCAACTCCCTGCTTAGGCAGGAAACAAATGGCTGTCCAGTCTTTTCTTAAAAACTTCCAGTGTTGGAGCATTCACCGCTTCTGGAGGCAGGTTGTTCCACTGGTTAATTGTTCTAACTGTCAGGAAGTTTCTCCTTAGTTCCACATTGCTTCTGTCTTTGATTAGTTTCCATCCCTTGCTTCTTCTTCTGCCTTCAGGCACTTTGGAGAATAGCTTGACTCCCTCTTCTTTGGGGCAGCCCCTGAGATACTGGAACACTGCTATCATGTCACCCCTCGTCCTTTTCATCATTAGACTAGACATACCCAATTCCAGCAACCATTCCTTATATGTTTTAGCCTCCAGTCCCCTAATCATCTTTATTGCTCTTCTCTGTATTCTTTCTAGAGTCTCAACAGCTTTTTTACATCGTGGTGACTAAAACTGGATGCAGTATTCCAAGTGAGGCCTTACCAAGGCATCCCCCAAAAGAAGCAATAAGAATAGGAAAATACAGAGTTATATTTATTCATTACCAGTATGAATTTTATGGCAATAGCTTTGGAGAAATCATGCAAAAAACATTCAGACTTGAGAATATTCCAGGGAAAAGGGAGACTCCCACATATAGAAATGTAGCACTACACTTGTAATATACTGTTATTATGTCTTGTTGTAAAATCTGATTTTTCATTGATTATGCCAGGTGGAAAGAACCAGGCCATATGTTAAGTGGCTGTTAAGAAGATTTATTGCTTAAGCATATACACAAGAAACTAATCAATAAAGGTTAAATACTAAATTGTCACCAGGTAAGGGTTAATGAAGTACAAGAGGGGTTGGATGTTGACCCTTTGTGAAAACACAATGACTCTAGGCTGATGACTTGCTTAATTCTGCCCCCCAGCTCTTCCTGTTCTTCTCCTACATCTGAGAGTGATCCAGATTGATCTGGTGGAGAATGGATCATGAATTTCAGAATTATGAAATGGTTTCTGCAGTTTTCATCTGGCAATGTAAATCACAACCAGCTGTTTAAGAGGGAGAGAGTGGGAGGAAGGAGATTATGGATCTTTTTTAAAAAAATAAAATAAAAATGATCCTTTGACTTCAGAAAGGGTTTGAACAGGTATATCCTATATTGTTGAAAGCAGATTTCAGCCTAGCACAGCCTGAAGATGCCACGTAGGCAAGTCATAGCATCCAACAGTTGGAATCAGAAGGATCACCTTAGGCAAGCAGAAAAGTGTCATTGAAAGGAGCTCCTTAGGGTTTGGGGGAAATCCAGAAAGAAACAATAAAACAAGCAGCTCCACATCTAGTAAACATGCAGTTTGCTGCAGTTGTAAATGCGGTTAATTGGAAGAACAATTGCCATTATGTCACCATCTCAGTGAAGGGAGAGGTTGGTATGAACTGTGAATCTGAACTAAAGAATCTGAAATTAACTGAAAACAAAAATTGGAAATGAGGGAAATAAGATGAATTTCCCCCAGCTGATACATTCTCTTAGCCTCTAGATTGGTTTAAAGAACAAATGGTTGCTACTGGAAAACATTATTATTATTATTATCGATCATCACACAGTCAGCCAGATGTTCAGACTGGATTTGGCATTTTGTCTACCTATCGAGTCCTTACCCAGGACCTGGGATAGGCAGATGTGGATGTTTGATGGTATTACAGATATCGTCGCAGGATGGAAGCAGTTCCTAATAAGGCCGCCTTTTGCAATGGACTAATAGCGAATTTGTCAATGCCAATTGTGTTCAAGTGGTGCTCCAGTTGTTTTGGGATTGCACCCAAGGAGCCTATGACTATTGGTACTACCCTTGCTTGCTTTTGCTTATTATTATTATTATTATTATTATTATTATTATTATTATTATTAACAACAATAACAATAAAGTTGGAAGGGACCTTGGAGGTTATCTAGTCCAATCCCCTACTCAGGCAGGAGACCCTATACCATTTCAGACAAATGGTTGTCCAGTTTCTTCTTAAAATTTTCCAGTGTTGGAGCATTCACCAATTCTGGAGGCAGGTTGTTCCACTGGTTACTTGTTCTAACTGTCAGGAAATTCCTCCTTAGTTCCAGGTTGCTTCTCTCCTTGGTTAGTTTCCATCCGTTGCTTCTTGTCCTGCCTTCAGGTGCTTTGGAGAATAGCTTGACTCCCTCTTCTTTGTGGCAGTTCCTGAATTGATTCATTAATACTGATAAGCTGTCATGCCCATCACTCAGCTTGCCTGCCTTAAGAATTATGATTCCATTTTTCAAAATACGCCTCTTGGAGCAACCAATATTTTTAAAGAGGTCCAAAGGGATGTGAAGAAGCACATTCCTGTATTTCTATCATGAATGCTACCTCAGCTAATTAAAAGGATCACAATTAGGTTCCTTGATTGTTAGATAGTTAATGCCCCCTTTAAATAAATGACATTAATTACCTGGGATATAGATCAGCTACTTCAGAAAAAAAGCTTAACATATTATAATTAATTTCAAGATTGATGGTTGATTAAGTGACCCAATAAAAAGAAAAAGTGAAAATAATCTCTCTTGTTTTGGGATATACATTGTGAGCATATTGAACCCTTTGCTTGCTCATTCATGGTCTATTCGTTCCTTCATTAAATGTGTATCCTTCCTTTTATTCAGGAGCTCAAGGCTGTGAATATAGTGCTATTATTTTTCCTAACAACAACCTGTGAAGTGGATTGGGCTAAAAGAGAGGGACTGACCCCAAATCATCCATTAAGAGCTTCTGTGCTTGATGGTAGACTAGAATTTAACAGAATAACAGAGTTGGAAGGGACCTTGGAGGTCTTCTAGTCCAGCCCCCTGCTCAAGCAGGAGACCCTATACCATTCCAGACAAGTGGCTGTCCAGTCTCTTTTTAAAACCCCCCACTGATGGAGCATCCACAACTTCTGGAGGGAAGTTGTTCCACTGGTTAATTGTCCTCGCTTTTAGGAAGTTTCTCCTTAATTCCAGGTTGCTTATCTCCTTGATTACTTTCCATCCATTGTTTCTTGTCCTGCCTTCAGGTGCTTTGGAAATAGGTTGTCCTCCTCTTCTTTGTGTCATCCCATCAAATATTGGAACACTGCTATCATGTCATCCCTAGTCCTTCTTTTCATTAAACTTGACATACCCAGGTCCTGCAACTGTTCTAATCATCTTTGTTGCTTTTCTCTGCATTCTTTCCACAGTCTCAACATCTTTTTTATATTATGGTGTCCACGCTTGCAGTCTTCCAAGTGTGGTCATAGACAGTAGATATTCATAGGCCAGGACCTTCAAGACTGGACTCGCTGGCTGTTGAGCTCAGAGGATGGGGGGACCAAAGCCCTCCAGGAAGTTTCCATCGATGAAGATGTGCTAAAATCTGGATCTTCCGACTCATAATTCCACCAACTTCACAACGCTACACAACATAAAAGTTCAATGGTGTGCCATCCACATCGTGATTCCAAGGTCATGTTGCTTGACTATACATTAGGATCATTATTATTGTCTATTATTCCCTTGGGGTGGGGATGAATGTTTACAGAAGATTATCTCCTTCACCCCCCTCAAATCGCAAAATTTGTGGAGTTCTCAAAAGAGGACCAGGGGCAGGCTAAAAGATGTGGATGCATCTGGGGGGAAATCAGTCTGGATTGTAGAAGATGTTGAAGATTCACTAGGACACAACCCTTTAGAACTCTTCAACAACAACACAAAAAAGCATGGGGGGGGGATGTGGAGAGGGAGGGAGGACAGGCCAACACGGAGCAATTATTATTTAATAGCTCACCAGCTGCTGCACCTAGCAGGCAGTGCAATTTTGTGTCTTGCTAACTGCTAAATGAATTCCCCTGAGGAGGAGGGGGGAGTGACACAGATTCTCTATTAAAGAATAATTGTAGCCTATTGGCCACTTGCATCTCCTCTGTGCTACTCCACAGAGTACACAAAGTATAGTGAGGACCAAAATGGGCTTGAGATGGAAAAAATAATGGATGCAGCGTAGGCTGACATCCTTAGGTTCTGTTTTTTATAGCCAAAGAACATCTTTTCCTTTTTCTGCACATTTTGGTTTGGAGGTAGATGCCTTGTGATTTGACCTCTAGTAGTATAGATCTGTTGGTCCTTAGTTCCCATTGCTTGTAAGCGGCTGGGGGTAATCAGGGAGCCAATTCAACAAATCTAGTAGACAGAATAATAGAGAAGATTGGTGACCGTGGGGATTCTCAGTCAATCAGATCATGGGTGCCCCCAAAGCGCTTTTTCAAAAGGCAACTGGACGTTGGTTTTCTTTGAAGACATTTCGCTTCTCATCCCAGAAGCTTCTTCAGTTTCGAAGAACTGAAGAAGTTCCTCAGATGAGAAGCAAAACATCTTTAAGGAAAAACAACGTCCAGTTGCCTTTTGAAGAAGCACCTTTGGGACAGAGAAGATTGGTGCTAAATTGTCAGGGATCAAGTCCAAAAGGAAAAGAGATCAATTGTCATGATTTACTAGAGGGAGGGAGGGGGGAGGGAGGGAGGGAGGAGAGAAACAGGGAGAGAGGGAGGGAGATGAAATGGAGGGAGGGAGGAAGGAAGGAGAATCAGGGAGGGAGGGAAGTGATATGGGGAAGGGAGGGAAGGAGGGAGGGAGGGAGGAAGGAAGGAGAAACGGAGGGAGGGAGATGAAATGGGGGAGGGAGGAAGGAAGGAAGGAAGGAAGGAAGGAAGGAAGGAAGGAAGGAAGGAAGGAAGGAAGGAAGGAAGGAAGGAAGGAAGAAAGAAAGAAAGAAGAATCAGGGAGGGAGGGAAATGAAATGGGGAAATGAGGGAAGGGAGGGAAGGAGGGAGGAAGGAAGGAAGGAAGGAAGGAAGGAAGGAAGAAAGGAAGGAAGGAAGACTCCTAGACTCACCACAGAACCTCTAGCCAGCTTGGTTTGAATTTTTGCATCTTTTTTTAAAACATATAATAATAAAATTTGAAAAAGTGTAGAAAGCACCTGGCATGAGCAGCCCCACCACCAGCTTTTCTTTGGGTAAACTGGTGTGTTATAACACAGCTGTATAGGAGAGGCCTTCCTGCAGAATTCCTTCCTCCATAAATTAAAACCTTTAACTACTCAGGCTAGAGTGCACTGCATCTAAGTCTCGCTGCAAGGAAGTGTAAATGCAACTTGCATACAAACACGGAAGGAAATCAGTAAGACACTTTTCTCCTGAAGAAGCCCTGAATGTGATGGGAAAATCATTCAGCAACTGCTCTGCTGGTTGCTTTCAATTAGTCCTGATTGAAAATTGATTGGTCTTTTTTTTTTTCATAAATGTGTAGCCAATGGATTTTTAAATTATCGTAAATCAAGTCACCCCAGCAGCCTAGCCCATCACCACGGATAAGCATCAGTTTTGCTTCGTAAGATGCTCGTAGCTGCATCGTCTCTGGAGGACTTAATATTGGAATTTGAAAAGAAATACCACCTTTACTGATTTTTTTTTTTTTGATGGATGATTTTATCAATGGACGTTCTAACTGTTTGTCAGTTTTTAAGAGAACTACTGGATCTGAGGTGCAAGAATTAGGATGATTCTAGATGGCGGCAAAATGTTTCTGTATCACTTTACTAGTATCTACTCATGGTCTGAATTTTTATAGCCCAGACAAAACATAGGGGTTGTTTTGTTGTTGTTGTTTTTAGAAATTTGATGCAGCCTTGAGCAAGGTGATTGTATTATTCCTGACTGTAGCCATTTCCACCTCATATATCATATTGAATAGCTGACTGGTATTATTATAGCCATTTTAAGAGGATGGATGAATTGAATGTGACTTGCCCAAGAAGTTACATAACAAATTCTGTATTCAATATAAGGGGCTCTGTCTTTGATAACCAGCAATTTCTTCCTATGTGGGGATGTGGCTTTACTTTGAAATAAGTCCCATACATTCCTGGTTAAAAAAGAGGTACTGTTTATGTCAGAAGGAGCTAGTTTAAACCCACTAAGATTTATTTTTCAGGTGGTGCATACAGATTGCCATTGATCAAATTTATTAGTGTTTTGCTAGTCTTTGTGTATCTGTTCTACATAGTGGTAGTTACAGTCCTTACACTGTATGTTGTAGATGACTCCTGTTTTTGTTTTTTTCCTTCTTGGCTACTGGATCTTGGTTTACTTAAGATGTTTAGCAGACAACATCCATTAATACCAACTAGCAGTCAGAAGTCACAATGAAAACTCCTTAATTTCACCATCGTTTGGAAAACTGCGAGCATCCTAGATCAAGCTACATCCAAAACCACAAGGGAATTCCTGGAAACCTGGCATTCAGACAAATCAGCCATCAGTACACACATTGAGATAAACCCCAGTTACCCACCATTGAAAAGAGACAATAAAAAAGCTAAGAAAGAAATAAAAACAAAACAAAACACATCCTCTCCAGCAATTAACACCCAAATAAGGGGGATTAACACTAGACTAACAATCGAGCAGAAAACAATAACTTAATCAAGGAACCATTAAGGAAACAAAATCACCCTTAGCGACACCAGCAGGGCAGGGCAGGGCATGGTATATAAACAGGAGCAAACCTCACACTCACTATTGTCATCAGCACTGATGATGTTACCTAGTCAGGTTATAAAATGTCTGGAACAAACAGCTAAGTTCAGAGAGCACCAAGGATCCCACAATTTAACCCTGGTGTGTGTGTGTGTGTGTGTGTGTGTGTGTGTGTGTATGACTTTCAGTCCTAAGTTTAAACTGTACAGGTAAATTATGTGGAATTTAGAACTGAGATTTTTGCTAGACTTATAACCAGAAAATAGAACCCCTTTCAGCCTCTAGTGACGAATACAATCAACAGTTACACATGACTTCTATTCTTTTCCTTGGAAACAGATAAAAAAAAATGGTGATCATTATAGAACAAATTATGTTTCTGCAGCCCTGATTCCTGCACTGTAGAAAAAGAACTCGGGTTTTTTTTTTACTTTGTTTTTAAAGGATAAAATGATTTATGGGTCTTGTAAATCGGTAGACATTTTTGTCTATAGGTATGCAAGATATAAGTAAGTGTAGGACAAAAAGACTGTTGCAAGTTGCAGATCACAGAATTTCTTCCCTGCTGTTTCTTACTAAGATCAAACGTCAGCCTGCAAAATATAGACATGGTCTGCAAAATCCAGGTTTCAGTTTTTTAAAAAATGTTGAGGGCTGCCTATCAAAAGCTTAGAAGCCAATGTAGGTATGCATCCTTTCTACGTTGTATTTTTTTTTAACAAGTATCTGTGAACAGCCCATTTATATTCTCTGTTTCATAGAACAAAACTTACAACCTCTTCTCCAAAGCGCCTGAAGGCAGGACAAGAAGCAACAGATGGAAATTAATCAAGGAGAGAAGCAACCTGGAACTAAGCAGAAATTTCCTGACAGTGAGAACAATTAATCAGTGGAACAACTTGCCTCCAGAAGTTGTGAATGCTCCAACTCTGGAAGTTTTTAAGAACCATTTGTCTGAGATGATACAGGGTTTTCTGCTTGAGCAGGGGGTTGGACTAGAAGACCTCCAAGGTCCCTGTTTTTCTGTTAGCACCTTATTCATTTCTTCAGGAAAATAGTTGAGAGCTTGGAAGTTTTCTGGTTCAAAAAAAAAATGTCACCGATGGGCATTTCTCTAATTATTCTCCTTTATCTAACTGTACCGTTTCTACAACAGCATATCCTAAACATCTAATTGCTTCTTTCTGCATAATAAGAAGAATGATATTATGAGAGCAGCTCAGTGAAGGAATCCAGAGGAGGTTTCAATTGCAATACTTTCCCCCCTAACTAAGTTTATACTCTTTTGCTAGTGGTCACCCAAGCAAAGCTCCACCCACGTCCGGTTCTGTTTATTTAGGCTCATGTCTCACATGTTGTGTTGCGTTGACCCAAGACCACAAGTCTATTTTTAAAAGTTGTGAGCTGAAAAGACCCAAATACACCAAGACCTGCATGTGTGTGTGTGTGTGTGTGTGTGTGTGTGTGTGTGTCTATGTCTATATCTATATCTATCTATCTATCTATCTATCTATCTATCTATCTATCTATCTATCTATCTATCTATCTATCTACTATAAACCAAACATACAATATATATTGTATGCTGTGAGCTCTCTGGGTTCTTTATTGCCCTCTTGAGTAGATCTTTAACAAAGTCTTGTACAGAAACTCCTGCAATATAACTTTTTCACCTTTTACTTGAAAAGGTCTGACTTTTGTTTCCTGGTTTGTTTACCTGTTCACCTGGAATACAGTATTGATTTGTCTGCAGTTCCTTCTTTGCAGCAGACAAATCAAAACAAAGCAGCTGACCCTTGAGATTTGCTTCCGAGTAAATGAAACAAATTCTCACGGTTTTTAAAATTTATTTATTTACCCCCTATTCAATCAATGAGCACTTTGCAAACTGCAACCCCGTGCCTGCCTATAGGCAAATTCACCTAGTGTCCACAGCTTCTTTACCATGGGCCTTTTTGTAGGGTTTTCCCATCATAATCGGAACCTGGATTTGGATGTGTATCACAAGATTTGGAAAATTGTGTAGCCAGAAGTTGGTCTGGGAATAACCCAACACTAGACCGATAAAATTCTCTCCAGTGTATTTTTATAGTTGGTGTGTTGGGCAAGGAAAGGGAGAGGGAGAGAGAGAAAGAGACATTTCAAATTTACTTCCATCACTCATACTTGGGTGGGTGACTATTTCTTATATCAGTGGTTCTCAACCTGTGGGTCGGGACCCCATTTGGGGTCGAACGACCATTTCACGGGGGTTGCCAAACAACGCAGTCCGCCATTTTTTCCCCTTTTTCCTTAGCTGTGCTACTCCCTTTTATTCTATTGGCTTTTGAAAGCCAATAGAATAGACTCTCTTGAATAGAAGCTAATTCTATTGGCTTTCAAAAGCCAATAGGAATTGTCCAGGCTGTCTCTGCCTGCTGAGCCCGCCAAAAGTCCCATTCTGCAAACAGTGCTGCAAGTTGTCTGCAGCGAAGGCGAGCTGTCTGGAAGCCTCCCTGTTGAGCAACTACTAAAAATGTAAGTAAAAGAGAGCCAGGAATGGGAGGTGGGAGGCCGGCGGGCACAGGGAGGGTTGCTGGCGCTCGTGCAGCCTGGCGGGTGCCTTACCTCCCTTGGGCTGGGCTAGCTGGTGGCCCAGCCGGTGGTCAGCCTGCTCCGTCTCTGCTGCTTGCCAGCTACGCCTTGGCCGGTGCAGGGGGCGGCACCACGCATGCGCGGTGCTCCCGGGCAGGGAAAGTCCTCGACTTACGACTGGTAGGGTAGTCCTCGACTTACGACCAGTTGGGGGTCGCAGCATTTAAAAGGTTGAGAACCACTGTCTTATATGAAGTTACCTTATATATTATATATTAAGATAACTTCAGTTAGCAATACAATTAGCATTATGCGGGTTTCGTGTATGCATGTTCTTTATAGCTTGCTTTTTTGTTGTTGTTGTCATTTGCTATCCAGAGTCACAGTTTAATTTGGGGCAGCCTTATAAACCAAATTGGGGGTGAGATGGCTCAGCAGTTAAAGACGCTGAACTTGTTCACATTTTGCATTCGAAACCCAAGCACTGAGTGACGGGATGAGCTCCCGTTCCTTGCTCCAGCTCCTGCCCACCTAGCAGTTTAAAAGCGTGTGAATGTGAGTAGACAAATAGGTACCACTTTGGTGGGAAGATAACAGCATTCTGTATGCCTCGCCATATAGCTGGCCACATGACCACAGAAGCATCTTCAGACAACATGGCTCCCTAAGAAATGGAGACGAGCATCATCTCCTGGAGCAGGGGTCTTCAAACTTGGCCCTTTTACGACTTGTGGGCTTCAACTCCCAGAATTCCTCAGCCAGCATGCCTGGCTGAGGAATTCTCGGAGTTGAAGTCCACAAGTCGTAAAAGGGCCAAGTTTGAAGACCCCTGTCCTAGAGTTAAACATGACTGGACAAGGAAAACCGTTATCTTTTTAATCTTTGTAAACCTACTCAACCAATCAAAAAATTAACCTAGGTAGCTCCAGTATACTATATATCTTTATGTCTGGTCCTAGTTTTTGTGGTCAGGGAAAGTAATTCTTGACCATCTTCCCTGAGCAGGCTACATGTCTCCTCTGAGTTGTCTTTTATTGAGACTGAACATCCCAAGTTCCTTCAACCTATCTCTGAAGGGCAGTCAAAAGTCAATCTAGCCAGCTTGTAAACATGAATGGGGGGGGGGAAGCAACCTTTTATTCTTTGCCTCAGGCACTAAACATTTCTACAACTCTGTATTTCACTTGTGCACGAACACCACCTCTCTAGTCAATTTTTTATTATTATTATTTTGGTCCTTGATGCTGTGAAGAATCTGGAATGTTCCCAGGAGTAACAATACAGAGGCTGCCAAACTGTCTGAAAGTTTGTGTTTCTGTCAGCTGTAATCTATGCACAAACCCTGTGGGTTGTCTGCTCCTCTTGTGGGCAGGAACTGCAAATTAAGCAAAAATGAAACAAGCCTGACTGTTCTGCTAAAATATCCTTTCTTTAAAACAATTATCTTTTGGGGAATCTGATGCGCTTGGTTGTTGTTGTTTTTTTTTAAAAAAAGTCGTCCAAAACTCTGAAGCTAATGTTTAATATCGCAGGGGAGAAAGTGGGAAGGAGCATAAGAAATTTAGCCTGAATATGGATTCATTAGCATACATTTGTTGATGAAGGATCATTAAAAATTCTATTACAAGGTTGGCAATTATAGCCACACACTGCCAATTTTTTTTAATTAACTGTGTGGATTTATTTAACTCTCTTTTTTGGGTAATGCTGACCTATTGCTCAGTAGTACGTATTTGTGCTAAAGCTGTGATAGAGGAGATAATTTTTCCGTAAAATGTTTGTAACGTTATTCTCAGTTGTGCATTTTTTCATGGAAGGAAGGAAGGAAGGAAGGAAGGAAGGAAGGAAGGAAGGAAGGAAGGAAGGAAGGAAGGAAGGAAGGAAGGAAGGGGAGAGAGGAAGGAAGGGAGGGAGGGAGGGAGGAAGGAAGGAAGGGAAGGAGGGAGGAACGAACGAACGAAGGAAGGAAAGAAAGGGAGAGAGGAAGGAAGGAAGGGGAGAGAGGAAGGAAGGGAGGGAGGAATGAAGAAGGGAGGAAGAAAGGAAGAAAGGAAGGGGAGGGAGGGAGGAAGGAAAGAAGGAAAGAAAGAGAAAGAAAGAAAGAAAGAAAGAAAGAAAGAGAGGGAGGGAGGGAGGGAGGGAGGGAGGAAGGAAGGAAGGAAGGAAGGAAGGAAGGGAAAAGAAAGGAAAGGAAAGGAAGGAAGGAAGGAAGGAAGGAACGAAGGAAGGAAGGGGAGAGAGGAAGGAAGGGAGGGAAGGAGTTCTGGTTTTGGGGTTTAATTCAAGCTGAATTAAATATGCTTAAGCATATTATTTTGCCTTATTTAATAGCGTAAGTTACAGGAATTCAAAGGAAAGGAGGACTTTGGCCTTCAAACGCCTTAGCAATTCTGAGGGAAAGTCCTCCTTTAAAATGCTGTGCTCACCTTGCAAAAGAAGTTCGGTTTGTTTATAGCCTTTTTTTAATGCTAACAATCTCCCTGCCAAAAATAAAACATGATGCAATTAAGATAACAGTTAGGAAACCAAAGAGACTCATCTGCAAAAGCTGGACCTTGGCTCACTTCCACAGGGAAGATTAAAAAGCTCCTTGCTTTGGCTGCTACTTTGATATGGAAATGACATTGGCTGGCTTCACGTTCCATATTAAGCTTGGATGTGTTCTAATCGTGGTTTGCTGAATGAGCCCCAAGGATATGAAGCCATTCATCATTCTTCACCAGTTGTGGATTTGTTGACCAAACAACCACACTCTGGCTTTTCTGAATTTTTGGCTGCATCCTTAATTCCTAATTTTGACTCCCACAGAATGATTCCTGTTTACCGGTCAGTGGCTTGTGTCAAGCAGGAAATCAGAAATCCGGGCATTTCAAATGTATATAAGGCTTTATTGCAAGCTTATGCTCTCTACAAGAATCTGAACTACTAATGGTCAAAGCAAATTGGCGGTAGATAAGAGTCAGTGGAATTCAAGGTGGACTGGATTTAGATCTCTTGTGGGTGCGAAGGGACTTGAGACTGATGACGTGTTTGACCCCTCTCTCCCTCGAACTCAGCCTGGTCATCTCTTACATCTCAGTGCTTAACAATGACTCCTAATTCATCTCTCCTCAAAGTTAACTCTACAGACAACAGAACTGATCACATATGAGCAATGTAGGACATGAGCAAACATAAAGCAGCATCAAACTCTTGACAGGCCCAAGTATGTTATGTTGTATAGGTTCGTATCTGAGACTATTGTCTGAATGTATTCCCATGTTCAGAATGAAGGGCACCTTTGCATCGTTATATTAAGAGGAGCCTTGCTGGTTTGGAAGTTTGATGGGAGGTGATCAATCAAATTTCTGTGTCATTATTTCACTTCAGATCACAGAGGTGGAACTCTTGCTTTTTTTCCCTGTTGGTACATGTTGCATTGAAGATTTAGGACTTGGTTAAAAGCTCATAATTTTGTCATCCATATTCCGTAAATCAGATCTGTCAGACCCAGTTCACACTTGAGAATTTTTTTTTTTTTTAAAAAAGAGAGGCAGTGTGGAGAAGATTCATGTGTTCAACAGAGTTCATGAAACGTTGGATTTTAAGGAAGTCTTGGATCTGGATCCGTCACCCTATTTTCCCTGATCAGCAGCTGAGGCCAAGTCAGAGAAGAAATGACTGTTTTCCATTAACAGAAGGCTTCCTCTTATGCGTCAAATCAGAAGTTTGATTTCCCCCTGTCCAGGTGTGTCTGACTCCATGGGACGGTGCTCATTTCTGTCTCTTAGCCGAAGGAGCCAGCATTTCCATAGTCATGTAGCTATGGAAGGTGCATGGAACGCCATTACCTTCCCACACAAGTGGTACCTATTTATCTACTCACATTTGCATGTTTTCGAACAGCTAAGTGGGCAGGAGCTGGGGCAAGGAGGTCGCGCAACACTCGGGTCTCAAAGCCTTCCAGCTGACAAGCTCAGCATCTTTAACCACTGAGCCATCATGCCCCCAGTCTTGTGGAGTCCACCGAATCTCAAACTCTTCTGGTTCCCACGAGAATATATACAAATGTACGTCAGAGCTAGAGCTAACCTCACTTATTTTCCTTCCAGGTACCTAATATCCACCCTTTACCCTGCCTGGCAGGTTTCAGAAACCTGACAGATTTCTGAATTTGGTGGTCCCTTCCCCTCTGCCCGTCCCTCCCCTACCATTGCCCTGCAGGTAACAACAAACAATCTTCCTTTTTCTGTGTGCTTAAAAGCTTCCTTCTTGTTGCCTTTGGATCATTTCTGCTAGTAATTTTAATGTTTAATAACTGCATATTTTCCTGTCTCCACTAATGGAGGACATCTGTGGCCTTCGCCTTTTAATTAGGTGGTAATTAGAATCTAAATAACATCTCTGACTTTCTGAAAATGATCCCAATAGCACATGAATTCTCTTTGAAATCTCCCTCCCTCCGCCCTTTCTTGTTTTAAAGGCATAGGTTCAGCGACAATGGGGAGAACTCTCCTCTCTCTCGTGGACTTTTCAACTATTGAATAACATTATGCAATTCGAAGGAGGAAGGGCTCCAAGTTGCCCATCATCAGTTAGGGGTTTGTTTGTTTTTTGAATCACAGACTCCGGAGGAGTCAGAAGACCCAGGTCTTCCTCCACAGGGAGGAACAGATGGATTGTATTCCTGTTTAAATTGCAAAGTTTGTTTGTTCAGTTTAGGGGTGCGTTGACTCAGCAGTTAAAAAAGCTGGGCTTGTCGGCTGGAAAGTCGATAACCCACGTTCGAGGCCCGAGTGCTGCCGGATGGGGTGAGCTCCCATTCCTCGCTCCAGCTGCTGTCCACCTGGCAGTTCGAAAGCCTGCAAATGCGAGCAGTTAAAAAGGTACCACTTCGGTGGGAAGGTAACAGTGTTCCGTGCAGCTTGGCATGTAGTCATGCTGGCTACAGAAATTGTCTTCAGACAACGCTGCCTCCCTTGGCCAAGGAGCAGAGATGAGCAACGTGCCCTAGAGTCGGACACAACTGGACAAGGAAAACCTTTACCTTTTGCTCAGTTTGAATCCACACCTCTAAATCAACATAGGGCAATGTTATGCACATCTGTAGCTCTACCTAGTGTGGATAAGTAGCTATTTTATCCCAAAGGTGCTTTTTCAAAAGGCAACTGGACTTCTGTTTGTTTTCCCTTGAAAACATTTCGCTATTCATCCAAGAAGTTTCTTCCAGTCCATAACCTGGATGACTGAACATCTATATGGACATTTAGATATTTTACCCCTGCATCAGGATGATATAAAAGTCCTTGGATTGTCCAGACTTTGTAAAAAAAACAAAAACAAAAAAACCCAATCAGCCCAAGGTTCTACCAGTATCAGAAATTGGACTGGTTCCAGTCCAACTATCAGCCCTTGAGCACATCACTTAAATTAACAACTGCGCGATTCATTTAACCACTGCAGTGATTCGGTTAGCAACCGTGGCGAAACATGTCATAAAATCAGATGTGAGTCGCGTAACACCTGCCTTGTAGAGCAGTGGAAATTCTGGTGCCAATTTTAGTCATAACTTGAGGACTGCCCATAAACTACCCCAGTGAATATTGTACTGAATAGGCGTTGAATTCATTGTGCACGTAGACTAGATATTTCAATGCTGACATTAAATGTGTTGCTCTTCAGATGTTTTTCTTCAAAAAAATAAGGACAGGAAATATCAGTCCGAAGAAAATCTTAAGAAAACTAAACTGCATGCAAATTGTCGCCCCGTTTTCTTTCACCAGCACTCCTTTTCAGGTTAAAATGCTTGATTATCTCTGAGCCATTCAGAGCGAAATGTTTCTATATCTAGTTACAACATATAAAAAGGATACGTATTTATATATCTATTCCTATATAGCTGATTGCATCAAGAGTTCTTCCATCTGCAGGCTTTGTGACAGAACGTGTTTTGATTTAGGGATGAATCAGGTCTGCAAGGGGAGTTTTTTCAAACATATGGGGTTGGGGATGGTCTTTACACAAAAGTTATAAAGCCAAACTTAGCTAAAAATATGTCCTATTCCTTCCAAATGGACTCTTCCAACTCGCTCTGTCTGTTACATTTGGGAATGCAGGTCAGACCAGCAATTTTTTTTACAAATGTCTTATCTGTTTTGGAAATAGAGTAAGCAGTGTAAAAATGCATTTGTAATAATAAATAAATAAAATATAGCTGGAATGGTAGGAATTTTCCTAACTTTCAATAAAGAGGTTTTCCAGTCTTTTCTGCTGCTGCTGCTGGCAATTCAACCTCTTCTCCATGTCTCTTCTATTTACCTTGTGAATAAATGACATTGTGCATTGTAAAAAATTGGAACTATGTTTTGACTCATTTTTTTCTCCTTCTCTCTCTCTCTCTCTCCTTCTCTAGCTTCAGTCTTCAGCCTCTAATTGTCCGAAGGAGGTAAGTCCTGTCCATCTTGAGATGTAGTAATTTGTATTGCACGGACCAACATCACTAGTGCTTTCCACGTTTATAAATCTGTTTTGACGATTGCTTCTCTTTGATCAACAGCCCAACCAGGTGCAAGGTCTTTTTATTCTTCATTGGTTATTAATATAAACCCATTAATACTGCAACTCCATCAGCCAGGAGATACAGGCAGTCCTGGACTTACAACAGTTCCATTTAATGACCATATAAAGATACAGTGGCACTGAAAAATATGATTTATGACCGTTTTCATAGTTAGATCCATTGCAGCATCCCCAGGGTCAAAATTCAGATGATTGACAACTGACTCGTATTTATGATGGTTGCAGTATCCAGAAGTCACTTGGTCTCCTTTTGCAATCTTCTGACAAGCCAAGTCAATGGGGAAGCCACATAACAACTGTAGCAAGAAAAATCGTAAAATGGGGCAAAATTCACTTAAGAACTGTCTTGCTTAGCAACAGAATTTTTTGCTCAGTGGCAATCGTAAGTCCAAGGACTCCTTGTGTATTCAAAGCAGTCTCTTAGTGAATCTAACATGTTTTGGGATCCATATTGGCATGTATTATCATGTATTACTTCTTGCCTGTTCCATCTCTGATGCTAATAATTCCAACAGAGGATCAAATCTGAACTGTTGTGTTACTGCATTACCAATAGCGATGGTTTATTACTGCTGATTGATTTTGGATGCATATTCTTATGAACTTCAGAGTTTACGGCTATGGCCAATAACAAGGACTGTGCAAAGACTTGATTTGGATATTAAAGGCAGTTTGTTCCAATCTCCAAATCGTTTTTCCTTTCCAGCTGAAGAGTGCCAATTCCATTCCACTTGTTGGATGAAATTGGATGCATTCGGTTGATTGGAGCTGATGGGAAAGTTTTATGCATGTCCACGGGTATTTTTCTGGTCCAAATCAAAGTGAATCAGTATAATCTGGTTTAATTCAACAACTCAAATGGCCCATCTGAGCAGGAACACTCAGATTGAGTCAGTTAATTTGTATAAAAACTGGGTCCAGTTCACACCCTATTAAGGATGTTTTATGGTTCGTGTTTCCATGATTGATCTGAACATGAGTAGCATACAATGATTGGCATTACAAGGGCTCTTATGTTATTATCAAATTCTAGGTGGTATGTTTGTTGTAATGGCAGCACATTAACTATGGAACTATCTTTGAAAACGCTGTAGAAACTTCAGTTAGTCTTCAGCGAGGCAGCTACACTGTTGACAGAATAGGACATCCCAATATGATTTAAAGCAAAGACAAGCTTGTACTGTCAGTCACTATGAGATTTTTTAACGGCATTGAATACATGTATTAAAGAAAACAAAAGAAGCGGGGGGGGGGAATTAGAGAATGCTGGTTCTTTGCCATATCAGACAATGACTAGACCATTTCTGAGGTTAAGTCAAGCTGTTTCTTTCAGTCTTGAAAACCATATCAGTTTATAGCCAATACAGATTGTCCTTGACTTACAACTTTTCATTTGATGACCGTTTGAAGTTACAATGGCACTGAGAAAAAATGGCTTATGATTGGTTTTCATACTTATGACCATTGCAGCATCCCCATGGTCACGTGATCAAAATCCAGATGCTTGGCACCTTCTGGATAAGCAAAGTCAATGGGGAAGCCAGATTCACTTAACAACCATGTTATTAACTTAACTGCATTGACTCACTTAACAACTGTGGCAAGACAAATCATAAAATGGGGCAAAACTCACTTAACAACTGCCTTGCTTAGTTAGGAAATTTTGGACGCAGTTGTCCTAAGGTCTACTATAAGCGCCTTTTCTATTTATTAGCCTTTGGTTCTAGATCTTCAGTTGAAGCTCTTCTTCATAGGGTCCCCTGTCCCACCAAGTTGGATGAGACACTTAGTCAAAAAGATAGTGATGCACACCATCTGTGGAGCATCCTCTCCACAGGGGGCTCATCTGTATTAAAATCTTTTTAATACTAGGAAAATCTTCTTAATACTAGGAAAATCTTTTCTCTTTTTGTTGAGATTAAACTACAAGAACTTTCCTTTCATTTGACCTTGGCCATGTTTTGCAGCTGGTTTGATTGCAACATTTGACATATTATTGTTGGCTAGTGAGTGGTTAGGTCTCAGTTATTGACCTACTTTTCATGGTTGATTTATTGTCGCTATTGTTATTTTACTGACACATTTGCTCTCTAGAGAACTTGCTCCTATGAGGTAGCTTAGAAGTGTAATTAATTAATCAGTGATAATGATAAGACCATATCTACAAAGTGAAAGTGGTCTAATGTGATCAAAACAATGACTATCCAGACCCAAATTGCCCTTGAGGACCATCCTTGTTTAGATCTAATGCATTTTTTTTTTTAAAGTTTTATAAATTTTACAAAAAAGAAAAAAGAATACAAAACAAGAGACAACATATACAAAAAAAATAAAACTAAACAATACATATATATATAAAAAAAACACACCCCACCCCTCCCAAAAACCCCCCCCCTCCCTTCCCCCCCCTGAGCTTCCCAGAGCAGAATATAGGCTTAAGAAGTAAAAATAAAAATTAAATTAAGAACTTTATATTTATGTATATAAAAAGATTATCTATAATATATATGAAAATAAAACTTATGAAAAAACTATATAATATTTTTGTATACCCAATCTAAATTGTATGAATTTTATCCATTTATCCCAAACAGCAAGAAACTTCTCTTGCGTTTGTTGCTTTAAGAAAGCCGAAATCTTTGCCATTTCCGCCAGATAAGCTACTTTAAGAAACCATTCCTGCAATGTAGGCAAAGATTCCTTCTTCCAATATTGTCCTACTAACAGCCTAGCGGCTGTAATCAAATTTAACATCAAAACAACCTCCTTTGTATCACAATCTGTAACAATACCTAACAAAAATAATTGCGGAGTAAATTTTACCCTCCTTCTAAAAATTCTCTGGATATTCCACCATATTTTGATCCAAAATGCTTTTATCTCTCTGCATGACCACCAAATATGATAATAGGAAGCCTCCTTATAACCACATCTCCAACATTTGGGTTGCACGTCAGGGTACATATAAGACATTTTTTGTGGATCAAGGTGCCATCTATAAAACATTTTATAAAAATTCTCCCTTAAGTTCTGTGCTTGTGTAAATTTGACATTTCTCACCCAAATATTTTCCCAGGTGTCCAATGAGTTTTGAAGCTTTCTAGTCCCTACTAAAAATGAAACAGTCCTTATAAATAGCGGTTACTATTTATTGTTGTTACTGGAAAGAAACTTCCCTTAAATAAAAATCCATTTTTTTTCAATGACTGTCTCCATGCATTAAGACAGAATATACTCACTAAAACAGCTTCTCAATGGTTGCATTTAGGAGTTAAGCAGCGACACAAAGCATGACTGAACTGAGGGTTAGATCCTTGGAGAAAGAAATAGGAGAAGAGCAAAAGAAAAGAGTTTTTTGTCTTTTGTTTTCCTTCATGAAAGGATAAGCTCTTGACCTCTAAAGCTAGATCACACAACCAGAATTTTTGTCGGGTGCGTTGATCAAAGTGGCACACCTTTAGAAAAAGACAGGCTTAAGGAAAGAAGGGTGACTTGCCTTCACTGGATCGCTGTAATGTAATATTTTAATTATGGTTTTCTGTGCACATCGTATAGGGCCCCCACAAGACTGCCTAATTAACCAGGTTGTTCAGCTTTCATGTACTATCAATCAAGGCATTGCTGGGGTTGTCTGGAACTCATTTACAGAGATTACGGTATGAAGGAAAAATACTCTGCTTCATTGTTACTTAACTTAAAGGGTCATCTATAATAACTATATCCTGAAAAGCAAGACTTCTTATTAAAATCTCAAGTAACGGTGATGATTCCCGATCGCAAAGCACTTAGGCTTTTGCTGATTTTTTTTAGCTCTTCTATAAAAAAAAAATAGTCTTTATTTCTCCTATCTCATTTTCTAATATAAAAAAATGCAATATCTTCAAAAGAGCTTTGTTTTTTTTAAAAAAATACTTGCATCGTAGAGACCTTCATTTTGCTATTGATTATCTTAGTTTTCTCCAAGCTGATTGGTTGCAGTCAGTTACCCAAGGAACTGTCTTGTCAAAGGAGAATATCATAATTGCAAACTAGCAATAGGGGAGGGGGCAAAATTCAACCAAGAAAAATAAATGTTCCATAAGAACCAAGGTCTTATGAAAGAACCAAGCAAAGACAGTCTTGGCTGTCTACCTAAGAAATCCAGACAGTTCATATGGCCAGACTCTTTTGACTTACGTTGAAATGATATCTATATTTTGGCTGAGGAGGAGCATCTGATGGGATTGCCATCTTGTTAATAGAGTTGGTTGACCACTAAGATCATCAGAAAAGGTTATGTGACCTGAAATGGAAGAGTATCATTTTACACTTACACAAGGGCACATGGGCATTGCAGTAACTCCTCTGCTCTAGAATGCTATGAAATTTGATAGAGAACATCTATTAGCATATTTTAGACATCTTTTGAAGACCTGTACATCTCTTCACTCAAGCCATCACCATACCAATGTTGAATGACTGATTTTCTGGTTTATTTCCCCCCCCCCCTTCTCTGTCTATCCTTTTAATGAATGTGCTTTATATTGTTTAAATTTATTGTTTTCATTACGGTACTGCATTTCATAATTCTATTGCAAACAGTCTCAAGATGCACTGTATGGAAAGCAATATGGAATTATAATATACGCTATGTGTGCTTCAAGCTTTGGTAGCCCATTCTTCATGCAACTAATATTATTTCCCAGTGGGAGCAAAACAGTGCCACTCAGCTTTAATTCAGGGCTCATGTCACTGCTTCTATCACCACTATCTTTTTATTTGTCCTCTTCCTTTGAATTTTGTGTATCCCACTGATGCCCTCTAGGCGTGACTTGGGGACAAGCCCAAAGATGCTTCTCCAAAAGTCAACTGGAACTTCCTTGGTTTATTTCCTTGAAATGTTTCTCTTCTCATCCAAGAAGCTCCTTCAGTTCAGAAGAAGCTCCTTGGATGAGAAGTGAAATATAGTAATAGTAGTAAAGTTGGAAGGGACCTTGGAGGTCATCTAGTCCAACCCCCTGCTCAGGCAGGAAACCCTACACCATTTCGGACAAATGGCTGTCCAGTCTCTTCTTAAAAACTTCCAGTGTTGGAGTATTTACTGCTTCTGGAGGCAGGTTGTTCCACTGATTGTTCTCACTGTCAGGAAGTTTCTCCGTAGTTCTAGGTTGCTTCTCTCCTTGATTAGTTTCCACCTGTTGCTTCTTGTCCTGCCTTCAGGACAAGAAGCAACGGGTGGAAACTAATCAAGGAAAAATATTTTCAAGGAAAGAAAAAAACAAGAAAGTCCAGTTGCCTTTTGGAAAAGCACCTTTGGGATAACCATGACCTGGATGATTGAGAATCTCCAGAGACAAAGCTCATTCAATTATCAGAGTGAACTAGACCACCAAAGGCATTCGGGTTGATTGAGCACGGGTTTAGTTGTAGCAGTAGTAACTAGACAATCCCCATAGCCATCTAATAATAATAATAATAGTAAAGTTAGAAGGGACCTTGGAGGTCATCGAGTCCAACCCCCTGCTCAGGCAGGAAACCCTATACCATTTCAGACAAATGGCAGTCCAGTCTCTTCTTAAAAACTTCCAGTGTTGGAGCATTCACTGCCTCTGGAGGCAGGTTGTTCCACTGATTAATTAATTAATTAATCTGAAGAAGAAAAAGAAGAAGAAGGCATATGGTTAACAAGTTTAGAATCTAAAATATTTGTTGCTCAGAGAAGGTTCTTGGTGCTCTCTGAGGTCTGGTCTGGAATCCTTGGTGCTCTCTGAGTTTGGTTGTGTTCTTGCAGACGTTGTATTACCCAACTTGGTAACATCATTATGTACCTAGATGGCGTCAATGGGCATCAATGGGATACAAGCCCCGTTGCAAGAAAACAACCAAGCTCAGAGAGTACCAAGGATCCCACACGAAAAGTATCTATTGTACCATGAAAGTGCTACCAAAAGCTCTACCAAAATGTGTTAGTTTGCACATTTCAAGAAGAACAGATCAAATCAAGTCTCTATTAAGATCCTAGAGCAGCATAAAGACTATTCCCCAGCATTCTTAATAATAGTAGTAGTACTGCCCATTGTCAAATTGTTGGCCAAGCAGGATACCAAGGTGAGCTTTGATGTCCACCATGATTTGCTCAAGCATATCTTTCATTCTGAGCTATATGTAGGTTAGTTGCCATTGTCCAATCTTCTCTGACATCATAGAAGGGGCCAGACAGATACCCAGAAATGTATTTTTGATCCTATAGGGAACTATATGTGTGCTTTAGGTCCACCTTCTGCCATTGAGAATAATTCCATGGCACTGAGTCTTAAAGTCTTTCTAGCTTCTGCTGAAACTTAACAATGCTTTCCTCAAGGTCTTACAATTATATAAACAACTGCGCACTTGTGAACATGAAAATTATTCTATATATTTTACTGTAGGATATCGTTTTTAAACAAACCCTCCAAAAGCTTTTACAGCAATTTAAATTATTCCCATTTGGAACACGTTTTTTTGAAATAATGAGTTATTTCTTCTTGTAAAGAATGTAATAATAGGAAGGGGTGATTGCCAGCATAACAATGGTTGAAGCAGATTGTGCTACTTCAGACTTAAAAAAAAAAAATCATTAAATTAAATAAAGCCTTTTAGTCCCTCGGTTGTATATTTATCTTACAAATCCATGATGCAGTGCAGTTTTGCAGCTTTAATCCCTTTGAAAGAAGAGAGTTGCTTCTGATTAGGAATTGTTATCCCTCTGTATAAAAATAAACATGATTAGCTTCAGTCATTCACTTAACCTGCTTGTAATTGGGAGAATCTACTGTACGTATCCTGTAGTTCAATTCATACCACAGTCTGACACATAATTACAGTACAAGCAGTCCTATCTCTGTTAATTACCATTGTCACCATCGATCCAATTAACCAGGATAACTCCCAGAAACGGGAGTCATCAAAGCTTTGTTGAAAATCCCTCTTGCTTTGGAGAGGAGGTTTGTCAAGTGCCCATCATTCAATTTGTTTCGGTTTCTCAAAATAGAAGGCAGAGACTTTGAAGTAAAGTGATGTATTTGTTGCATATTAAGGACCCCCCTGGTGATGGACATTCAGGTGGCGGGGTGGGGGGGTGGGGGTTGTCAATGGCCACATCTGTGTGACGGTGCCCTCAAGGGATGTGTTGTGAATATAACAGCATGGCGCTTTGAAGATGGGCTATGTTTTCCTTCTTCTGTGATGTAACTTCTTCCCTTTGGCTAAAATAAATGTTCCGCCAGGGAGCATGCAGTGTCATCACTGCCCCAAGGTGAGTTTTAAAAGTTTTTGATCTAGCTGCACAAGGACGTTTTCTCCGAGCCTTTGATTGGAACTCTTGAAAAAATGTCCTTCTGCGCCAAAATACTTTATTGCTTGAGATAAAAGACGAGATATTACCCATCTGTCTTCTATCCTCAGCTCCATTTTATATTCAGAAGCCAACTGTAAGGACCACAGCTGAATCCTCCAGGACACCAGAGAGTTCTGAAAGAGTTTGGATGTGTGTGTGGAACATACACAAATCTGTCATACAAGACACTTAAGTGCTAACAAGGGGCAAACAGGAGAAAATATGGGGAATTGAGTGGAATTTTCCTTCTCCTCCTTTGAAATAGGTCATGCGTGCCCTACCTATAAGCCACGTTGTACAGGATGCCATACAGGATGCCATACAGCTGTCCCTCTGCCTGTGAATTTAATCGTCTGTAAGAACATAGCAAGCTATCTCCTGATCAGATTCTCTCTCCATTTATCTTAATATTCTTCTACACTGTCTGCCAGACATTCTCCAGTAGTTTTTCCAGCTCTAGTGAATAGTAAAATCAGTTCTGGGCAATTTTAAGGCACATGAAACCTTGATTTATGTAACTTTTTTTTTTTTCAAAAAGATAGAAATTTTATGGAGGATCTGTTTCTAATCAGGACAAACTGTTGCACATTTTTACTGATAAAACCATTCCGTCCCACATCTACATTAGTTGCATGGATGGGAAAATAGACAGAAAAGTTCATTTTAAGTTGATATTGTTGCAGCGTATGCTTACATTGCAACAAGTTGTTTTAGAATACATTTAGCCATTATTTCCCTCTGAATGCTGCTGTGTGCTTTGGGGTCCATTCATTTGAGCCAAGAACTGCATCATAAAATTGGAAAAATATAAAATTTGAAAGATGGCTGCATCTGGAGACCTACATCTAGGAAGGGAAGATCAGACTCCTTCAATCTGAATTGTCTATCAAATGTAATCCTGAAGTGTGATCCTAATGCCAGCAAAAGTCTATGAGAGAGCTAATCAAAAAGTGAACCTAGCATAATTAAAAAAAAAACCTTAACTGTGGCTTTTTCTAATTTAAGCTGCTTTTTCTTCCCCTTTTTGATCAAACTGCGCATTATATTAAAACTTCTGCCATGCTACCTTGGGATTTTCTAGCTTTAATACTAGCCAGTGTTTCTCAACCTTGACAATTTTAAGGCATGTGGACTTCAACTCCCAGAATTCCACAGCCAGCATTGCTGGGAGTTGAAGTCCACATGCCTTAAAATTGTCAAGGTTGAGAAACACTGTACTAGACTGACCAGACCTTGATGGCAGGAGATCTTCAAACAGATGCTTTTGCAATCTAGGACTGTCCTTTGTAGAAACGTTGCCCATAAGCCATTTTTCCAATCAATGCTAAGAGATTATATCAAGTCAGATAAACGTTATGGAGTTGGTATCATTGTGTCACTCTGTTTCTCAATTCCATTTTCAGTTAAGTTGCCCAAGAGCTCTAGGCAGGAATTGAGCTAATACTGGATCCAACACTAGTCCCTTGACTTGGCTCACGATCCCTGTCATCAAGATTATGTTGGATGTACCAAGAGGTGCTAAGAGCCACGAAAGGCAGAATTGCTGTAAATTGTGATACAAAACCTTCCTCCCTAATCAGCAACAGCCTTGAAATAAAATATATTTCATAACTCAACGCAGCCAGGTTTCAGACCCCAAACGAAGAGTGACATATGGTGAAACCTTCAACTTCCAGCACCTATAGACAAAATCGTGCCAGGCTGAAGACTTTGCTATCTGCATCTACACTCTGTACACTAGTAGGAGGAGCTGCCTTCATTCTCCTTCTCTTGCACTTAACATCTGGGCTGAGTTGTCTCTTATTTCTCCAGAATGCAACTCCTCCCTTCTGTGAATACATTCAATCACATCAGACTACTCATACCTTTCGCCTCCAAGATACTTGCCTTCACCTATACCCAACCATCAATATCAGTTTTATCTCAAGGATCTAGTTAGAGTCTGATGTTTCTCCTGGCCAAAAACCTTTTCCTTCCTACCTGTCTGTCTGTCTACCTACCTACCTGTCATTGAATTTGTTGATAACATTGTCCAACTATCTGAACAACTGCATGATGATCTTCCAAAGGTCTCAGAAACCAAGATAGCCATGATTCCATCTTCATGAATTGTCCCTTGGATGAAAGCTTAGCTTCTATTAGACTCCAAATAGTTTGTTTTGGTACTAAGTTCTGTCTTTATGCTTGGCTTCAGAACTGAGTCATCACTCAGGGCTAAAACACATGTTCTGCATTTGGAACAGTCAAGGGCCAACCCATAATCTTTCCAGTTTTAAATTGCAAATACCAGAAAAACAGAATAGACACTAATGGGCTGCTAATCAGAGCAAACATTATTGAGCTGGATGACCAAAATAGTTTGACCTACTGAAACATCCAGTGTTCCATCACAGATTTCTTTTTCAGTTCCCTTCAAAGTAGTGACAACTTACTATTCTGGAGAGTTGCATTTGCTTATACCAAGGAATATGGTTCATATTTTGGGAATGGTTTGAGAATAGTTTGACCTACTGAAACATCCTGTGTTCCATCACAGGTTTGGGGCACTTGGTCTCTAAAAGGTTCACCATCACTGGTATAAGGTCTGGCTAGCAAAAAGGAGCTTTCCAGGAGATTGAGTTTTGTTTGATGGTTGTGTTTGTGCTTCCTTACCTCCAACCTAGATGTTGCATTTTTAGATGGAAATGGCCTGTACCGATCAATCATCAATTGCTCAGGTCAAAACAACGTGCTATCAACAGTGGCCATTAGGAGGAATCACTGTGCTTTTCTTTAGGAATTTGGGTTTTGCAATAGTGGCAAATATTTGTAGCTAAGGTGTGTTGTTCGTCCATCGATTTTCAATGAAGACCTTGACATCTTGTGGGTTATGGGCCATCAACGATGTGTCCGTAGGTGGCTAATAAGACCGATGTTAGCACGGAATGTTCTGCCACATACTGAACAAAGAAATGTAGATGCTGTTACTTCAGCATTTACAGCTCTGGCTTTGTGGAGTGCTCATTTCTCTTGTGCCAAGATTGTCCTTCTGTGTTCATATGTCTGGCAACCCTGGTACACCAAGGTGCGCCATGTCGGTCGATCACGCGCCAGAAGTTCCCAAGAGATGGTGTTAATATCCAGGGACTTGAGAGAGGCTTTCAATGTGTCTTTGTATCGCTTCTTTTGTCCCCTAAACTCCGCTGAAGATGTTACCTAGCTTGGTAATGAAATGTTCGGAAACCAACCCACAACCTCGGAGAACGAGCCTTCACCCTCAATTTGGGTTTTGCAACTGGGATGTTTTGACGGCTTTTAAGCCTATTTTCTTTTTTGTGTGGGGGATTTCCCAATTGTCTGAAATTTACTGAGCGATTTCCGCATTAAGAACTGCCCACTGTGTTCATTCTTTGAATGTTGTGGTTTTATTATGGCTATTATTCCACTATTATGGCTATTAATTCCCTCTCTTTAGAATTGATTTCCTGAAGATTGCACGCTCTTTGTTTGTTTGTGTCTTCCCCTCCTCCTCTTCTGCATTACGATTAGGCCTGCGACAAAAACGCTGCATAAAATCAATCTTGGTGTGATGTATGATTGTGTTCAGTTTAGGGGCGGCGAGGGAGGGCGAGGAGCTTACAAATGTCCCTGGGTACATCAGAAAAAAAAATGCCGTTCCGAGGCATATTGATGTAAATGTGTTATATCAAGAAGCACTTTGTTTGTTTGCTTTTTCTGGTGTGTATCGGTAATGTGGAAATACGAGATGCGAAGGAAATGAAATGTGCCAAATGAGGCTTCTTCCAGTTCGAGCATTAATTTCACAAGTGCATTAAGATGAACTGGAATCTGAGAAGAGTGAACAAGTTCCGTGGCTGAAAGTTTGCAACTTTGTGCAATGTTTTTCTGTCAGGGATTTTGGCCTCTGCTTCATTCCCTCCCGTTTTCCAGCCAGTTCCAGATAGCCCTGGAGTTACAACCATCATGGAGCCTTGTTCATTAAGGTCATAAGTCGTAAAGTTTGAAAAATGGATCTATCGTACCACAGACCTGATTTTATGATGTTTTTGGTAGTGGTCATTAATCCAATGTGGTGGCCGTAAATGTGAACCCTTTGTTTGCCTAGGGCAGGGGTAGGCAACCTTGGCTCTTTTATGACCCGTGGACTTCAACTCCCAGAATTCCTGAGCCAGCTATGCTGAGGGGAAAGGGAAAGGTTTCCATGCTGAGCCATGCTGGCTTAGGAATTCTGGGAGTTGAAGTCCGTGAATCATAAAAGAGCCAAGGTTGCCTACCCCTGGCCTAGGGGTATGGTTTTGCCAAAACTCAGAAATAAATGCTGGCTTTTATTTCGAAGTTGTGATCGTTGCCCTGGGGGTCAGGGCAATGATCACAACTTCTGATCCAGGACTTATGACCTGGACTTTCTCAGGTAGATTGTAACTTCACACAGTTGCTAAGTGGCTGGTTGCAAGCAGTTCTGGGATTCAGCCGGTTCGCACCACTTCAGCAGAACCGATAACTAATTTTTTTTGTTGCCCAAGGCCCAGAACAGACTTCCGGAAGCGGCATCCACACAGAGAACCGGTTGTTCACATATTTGAATCCCCACCATTGGTTGCAAGTTGCACCTAGTTCTGCTCACCCATCTGTGAAGAAGAATATTCTGGAGCTAGAAAAGGTGCAATAGAAAGCAACCAAAATTAGGAAGGGCAGAGCAGCTTCCTTGTGGAAAACATAAAGGCAATGGTATGTAAAGCGCTTTCAATCAGACATTTTACAGATGGTCAGGAAGCATTCAATGAAGGTGGATTGAACCATGTTTGCTGTAAATTTGGACAGAGAATGGCTTCCTTTGTTTAAGCCGTTGTTTCTCAACTTCAGGAATGATGTCTGCACTTCAACTCCCAGAATTCCCCAGCCAGATGTCTGGGAAATTCTGGGAGTTGAAGTCCAGAATCTTCAAATTGCCAAGGTTGAAGAATACTGGCTTAGGCTATCTGTTGAAGATCGATGCCTGGAGATTCAAAACTGCTAAAAAGCAGGACTTTTTAACTGGTTCTTTAATACTGTTGGACTAGGAAATCAATGTGGAGTTAGCTGCCAATTTTCTAAAGAGGCTCCTGCTTTAATGGCTCTTTGCTCTTTCCCAAAGCACAGTTTTAGATACCAGCAATGATGGAGCATAATGGACAACAACGATCATCCTCCTAGCTCTACTGAATGCATCTGATTGGCTTAGGGAGAACTTTAGAGACTCTGCTGCTGCTTTTTCTGCTCTTATTGTAACATTAGAGCCAAAACCAGCTTTTCCCAAAAAGGAGGAACAGCCCAGACCACAACAAGTGTGATCCGCTGGCTGTTCTCTCCGGCAATAGCTGCTACCTTGCATTTGTTTTGATGATGCCTGGAGCAGCTTATGCAAAAGGGAAACTCTGGAGAAACTGCCCGGAAGCCTGCAAGGATTGTTGAAAGGAATTACAAATGGAGTTAATCTACAGCAGCCTGGGTCATGCTGAGGTCATAACAGCTTCGTTTCACAATCCACGCACCATGTCTTGGTCCTGCCAAAACATGTCCTCTCTCCCATCTTAGTGTTTGTTCTCTACTGCCCGCCTGAAGTCGAGAATCCTGATCCTGCAGAGATGTAGGAAATGTTTGTTTCTGGCATGTACATTGGTGAGGTAGGTCAAACAGGTCAAATTGTGTCAGGCGCCAAAGATCAGGACTGTACATTAAGTTGCAGTTCAGAAGTTTTTATCACTCAAGCCTATACACAAGAATCTAGTCAACTAAGGTTCAACACTAAATTGGCACCAGATAAGGGTCTAGGGGATTCAGGAGAGGTTGAATTTAGACCATCTGTGGGAACATAATGACTCTAGGCTGATGACGCACTTAACTCCACCCCCCCCAGCTCTGTCTGCTCTTCTACAGATTGGGATATACCATCTTGCCCGAGCTGAGGTTGTTATTGTCTTTGAAGTGGCATTCCTTGTGAAGGGAAATGTAGTTTCACAAATGGGTAGGGACAAGATCAAGAAATTGACAACAAGACCAAGAGAAAAATATGTCATCTGATTTTTTTTAAAAAAAAAACAACAGTTAAGGTAATTTTACCTTTGCAGCTCAGATCACAATATAAATCTGTGTTTGGTGACAGCTACAAGTAGTCCTCAACTTACGGCCAAATTTAAAGTTCCAAACATCCCTCCTTCCCATTGTAATGTAATTGTACTTTTGGCCCTCAATACGTGGCCCACGTTTATGATCATTTGCAACGTCCCATTGTCACATCCCCGTCTTTTACAACAGTTTTCTTATGGCTTGGCAAAGCCGGCCCCACAAGCAAACTTGGTTTGCTTAACAACCACAGTGTTTGCTTAAGAACTGCTGCAAAAAAATTGGGTCTGCTACATGACTGGCCTGCCTTACGATCGTAATGGGCAAGCATGGCTGGCTGGGGAATTCCGGGAATTGAAACTCACAGGTCTTAAACTTGCCAAGGAGATGGCATTCTATCTATGTAGCATAGACAGTCTGCCATTCAGCTGTTAACTCCCTCCTCAATTGCCAGTATTAAAAATAAATATGGGACCACCCATTGGTAGGAAACACTGTAATATGATCTGACCATTGACCAAAATAAAATTGCTAACTATGGGTTGAGCCAAAGATTAAGCGTTCAAGTGGTAGCTTCTGGAAGGGATAGAAAAAAAATCTTTATAAGAATTAATTTTTGGTTTGTTTGTCTGAAAAAAAAAAACCCACATATATGGTCACTCAACTTGAACATTGCGATTCCGGGCAGCGTGCAATCAACCCAAAGCAAAACAAGATAAGCAAATTCAATTAAAATCCAATCAAACATTAATGGGCAGTCAGAAACTTACTTTTACATACCCCTCTGGATAGAGAAGCAGGAATTTATTGTCTTTTTGAAGTCCAGCATTATTGAACCCAACTGGATTTCAAGGGTTGAGGGAGTGTCCCAGAAGGCAGGCATCACAATGGAAAATGTTGTGACCTTGTTTGCATTGCAATTTGTTCAGTTGCTTCTCAAGCAAAGCAGGCTGTGTTTTTCAAACTCCTTTCCCAGGGAGCATGTGGGTTTACTAATAAAGGAAAACATCTGTAGCTCAGGGTTGAAATGAGGAGTCCTTTTGTCCCAGGATGTGCTACTTAGATATGACTCTGTCCATGACACATCTGTCTATCACTTGAAAGTCTTCTTCGCTGTCTACACTTTGCAATCTGGGAAAAAAAAAAAAAACCTATGGGAGAAGTTCCTTTGTGGTGATGTGTGTTGGGATTGAACAGAAATGCCAGAATCTGCAGTCTACTAAAGAGAGGATTTTATCACTAATAGTTGAGTTGAGTTTCATTACTGAGGACAAGAATATCCATGTTCTTCCCTGAAATCCTCTTTTCCTCTGGGAAAAACAAATAACACCTTACAAATGTCCATTATTTTTCATCAAAATGCTCCTCATTTAAGGAGGCCATTCACGGTAATAACCCTCATGGTGCCTAGCCACTGGTGAAAGGGTAACCCGTGTGTCTCAAGTACCTGGACAAGCCTGTTCCAGGCTAATGGGAAAAATCTTTGAAACCAAAAGATTCCTTGTTGTGCAAGGAAGACTCTTTTGCAGAACTCTGCTTTAGGCTACAGTTTTATCTCCGCGTTCCTAGTAATCCAACGGAGGGATGAAACTTGAGTAATGATCCCATTATTGGCTTGCGTTATTGTCTGTTTCTTCACTTTCATGTGGAGGGTGGATTTTTCCATGGGGTTTTGTCTTTAATTTGTTGTAGGTATCTTGTGCAAATTGCTCATCCCAACAGCAATGGGTTTTGTTTTTTTTTAATATATATATATATGTCTCAACTGGGAGAGCAAAAAAATACCCCAAGGAAATGTAGGTAGCAAGTGACTCACCCCACTAGTAACTTGTTAGAGGAACAAAAGTGCTTTTTCAAAAGGCAACTGGACTGTTTTGTTTTGTTTTTCCTTTCAGGAAGAAGAAGATGTTTCACATCTTATCCAAGAAGATGGGAGGGAGGGAGGGAGGGAGGGGGCAAAATAGGGTGGAGTGGGAGCCTGGTCTCCCTCCCTCCCTTGCAACTTTTCAATGTGGGGAGAGGGGTGCAGGGGGAGGAGGAGAGGGTCTTGCCAGTCCAAGTGCCAAGGCAGCAGTAGTAATTCTTCTTCTTCTTCTTCTTCTTCTTCTTCTTCTTCTTCTTCTTCTTCTTCTTCTTCTTCTTCTTCTTCTTCTTCTTCTTCTTCTTCTTCTTCTTCTTCTTCTTCTACTTCTTCTTCTTCTTCTTCTTCTTCTTCTTCTTCTTCTTCTTCTTCTTCTTCTTCTTCTTCTTCTTCTTCTCCTTCTCCTTCTCCTTCTCCTTCTCCTTCTCCTTCTTCTTCTTCTTCTTCCTCCTCCTCCTTCTCCTTCTCCTTCTCCTCCTCCTTCTTCTTCTTCTTCTTGGAAAAAAACAGTCTAGTTGCCTTTTGAAAAAGCACCTTTGAGACAACTATGACCTGGATGACTGAGAATGTCCACATATTGTTAGGACAAAATATAATGCATACAATCCATTCGTATAATGTAAGGCAGCGCTTCTCAACTTTGACAGCTTGAAGATGTGTGGACTTCAATTCCCAGAATTCCCCAGCCAGCCAAGCAGGCTGTGGAATTCTGGGAGTTGAGTTGAAGACCACACTTTTTAAAGTTGCCAAAGTCGACAAACATTGGTGTAAGGGTTAAAGAGCTGGCCAGATACGAAGGGGGCCCAGGTCCTAGGCCAACATCAGCCATGAAAACCTGAGAGCCTCGGACAGTCATTTTCTCTCAGTAAACAACAGCCTAATCAAAGAATCACTAAGAACACTCATACAGGGCAAGGCACTAGTATATAAACCAGTGGTTCTCAACCTTTCTAATGCTGCGACCCCATAATACAGTTCCCCATGTTGTGGTGACCCCCAACCATTTATACAACACTGGGTGCCAGGGGCATGGCCAAAGAAAAGGGGGGAAAAATGGCGGACAGCCTTGTTTGGCGACCCCCGTGAAATGGTCGTTCGACCCCAAATGGGGTCCTGACCCACAGGTTGAGAACCACTGATACAAACAGAGAACAAACCCCACTCCCTCCTAATACTGATGATGTTACCTAGTTGGTCATGAAATGTCTGCAAGAAAACAAGCTCAGAGAGCACCAAGGACCCCCATATTTTCTCTTAGCTCAAGAGCCTGTATAGTATAATGGTTAAGATGTTGGACTCAGAGATGAGAGGAAGGAGCATCCAGATCTCTTGAGCAAGCAAATGTAGCAAACAATGAAATAAAATCGTTTTCGGTTGAGATGCTCTCTTTTTCTTACCTTTCAAAATTCAGCCGTTAAGGTTCCTTTTGTATAAGTGCTACTTTCAGCTTTCAGATCAGAACTCATCCAAATTTCCCATAAACAATAGACATCAGTCAAGCACAGCTGGGATAAGGATGCTCCCGAATCAAGTGATATCTTGCTGCAATCTTGTTTTACAACTTTGCCTGGGGGAAAAAAAAAAAAAGAAGTAACAAAGAGACATGAGGTTGACGTTTATGATGCCATCCCTGTAGCTCCAGTAAGACAGCCAGCTACACCAGTTGTATCCAAAATTGCTGTATATATATTAGAAAATGTACACAAGTTTCTTAAGAAATAACAGTCGATAGTGCAGATTTTAACAAAACATTTTAAATAAGATTTTTTAAAAGAATATGTTTTTTAAAAAGGAAAAAAAATATCCAACTCCATGATTCTACACTTATCTTTGCACGCTTGTGGTTTTTCCAGACAGGTGTGATTTTGATTTTGATGAGGTAGGAACTAGGTAAATATTTGGCTGGATCCAGCAGGATTTTTTTTCTGATCTTCCATCAAATGGCAAAAGATGGTGGAGCAAGGAAGGTTCTATAGAAATTGAGGGTATTTACCAGAATAATCTTTCGTCTAATCCTGGGACATGAACAAGCTTAACTAATCAATAAGATTTCTTGAAGGATGAAAAAAAGGAAAGAAGCTACATCTGCAAGCAAAGGGAGAGACTTAAGAATGAAAGTGACCCATAGACCATAAAAGTCCATCCTAGTTGAGGATGTCCATCCTGGTTCAGGGTGTCTGCCCTTATTCTTAGAGAGTGGGCCATGAATTATCACAGGGGTCTTCAAACATGGCCCTTTTATGACTTGTGGACTTCAACTCCCAGAATTTCTCAGCCAGAATTCTGGGAGTTGAAGTCCACAAGTCATAAAAGGGCCAAGTTTGAAGACCACTGAATTATCACATCTTAATAGCTCAATAGTCTCAAATCGTGGCTATATTGTCCAGCCGGGGACTCCCAGACAACCAGAGACTTGCTCAGATGTTGTTGAAGTGGCCATTTTTAGCCTACTCTTCCTATAATTTGTACGTTTCACTTTTATGATATTTATTAATAAGGTTTCTTTATACTGTACATTTTTGTTTTTATTTATTGTTTGTTATTTTATTGTTGTTCGTTGCCCAGAGTCACCTTCGTTGAGATGGGCCTCACATAAATTTGATTATTAAATAAAGACCCAAGTGAATGCTTTCCAATTCACACTTAAGCATTCAAAAGCCTTCAGACGTATTATTGCAATGGCGTCCGCCAGTTACGTTAAACACTTCAAATGCCCATTTTACAGCCATTATGGCTGAAGTTGAAAGAACAGGTTATTCTGTTGTGGGAACAGCTTTAGGAAAAGTGTTGGAGGAGGCAGCTAGAAAGAAAAGATTGCAATATTAATCTCTGTATCTAGCGTTCTGCTCCACAAGGTTCACTTACTTCTTTTAAAATGGCAGAGAAAGGAATTCAAAATGGAAGAAAAACATAACTTCCAGTCCTATTAGGAAAGGACTATTAAAAATAGTCTACTATTTTGGAAGTTTGGGGGGTACTGATTCCATAACAACTGTTACTATGGTCTTGCGTAGCCAAGTCCCTAGGGAAATAACCACAATAGTTGGTTAAGAAATTGCCTGGCTAAACAGATGATCATTGCCTGCCTGAACAAAACCTGCTTCGTTTGGTGGATGAATTAGCTTGTTTGGGAGGGTTGCACAATACATAAAGCCATAAACTGACCACAAAGGAGAAAGCTACCCTTAACAAGGTTAATCCTAAGCAATGGAGCTTACCTGATCTGAATAGCAAAGAGGGAGGGAACGCCCAAATAAATCATCCCTTCATCTGCCGGGGGTTCCTCCAAAAACCCCAAGAAAAAAGATACGGGGGGACAGGCTAAATGAATGGGACAACAGAGGGAGATAAACCCTCTAACAGCAGTGATTTATGATCTTCCATTCCTTGCTGGAGAAGGGGGAGAAGGCAAGAAGGATGAAAAGGCTGAAATGAGAAAGGAAGAGGTGGACATCTAATGCTAAATTGATTGCATCAGTCATAAACATGGTGAAATAAGTGTGAAATGAAATGAATGTGGCTTCATATAAAATAATCTTCGTTCCCTGGTATCTTGGATTGGTATGGATACAAGATTGTACTATTTCCTGCCTGAGCAGGAAACTTTATATCATTCCAGACAGGTAGCTGTCCAGTCTCTTCTTGAGAGCATCCAGTGATGGAGTACCCACAACTTTTGGAGGCAAGCCATTCCACTGGTTAATTGTTCTCTCTGTCAGGAAATTTCTCCTTAGTTTCAGGTTGCTTCTCTCTTTGATTAGCTTCTATCCTGTTGCTTCCTGTCCTGCCTTTGGGTGCTTTGGAAAATAGCTTGACTCCCTCTTCTTTGTGACAGCCCCTGAGATACTGGAACACTGCTATCATGTCCCCCCCCCCCGGTCCTTATTTCCATGAAACTAGCCCTCCTCAATTCCTGCAACTGTTCTTCATATTTTACCTCCAGGCCCCTAATCATCTTTGTTGCTCTTCTCTGCACTCTTTCCAGAGTCTCAACATCTTTTCTATATTGTGCTGACCAAAACTGGATGCCGTATTCCAAGTGTGGCTGTTCTAAGGCTTTGTAAAGCAGTAATAGATTATTCTCCTAATTTCAAAATTTCCTTTGGAACTCCTGTTTCTTATTTCTTTCTCTCCTGCTCATTTTGTCCTTTTTTCCCCCCCTCACTCCACAATTTTCAGCAAGTCAGCCAAGAGTAATCTTCTGTTACAATCACAGCTCTTCGGTAATGGATATTTTCGAGTCATAGATTATAAGTACTTTAAAGAACATAAGCCCCAGCAAAACAGAATTAAAATGGCTTTCTCAGGAGCAGCGGGTGAGGAGCAGCAGAGGCAGCAAGGCCCAAGCAATGAAACCTGATCAAGGAGATTTGTGGCAAAAGATTTAGTTCTGTCTGAGATGGGGAGGAGAGAAAGAGGCACTAGATGACAGCAGAATTATTATTAGCGCCCTCACATTTTCCCAGTCTTGCACAGGCAAAGAATGCGTTGCTCACACGTTGCAGGGTGATAGGTTTTGACAAGGTTGGCTATGGGGAAGGGAAGGGAAGGGAAGGAAAGGAAAGGAAAAGGAAAGGAAAGGAAGGAAAAGAAAGGAAAGGAAAGGAAAGGGGGAAGGAAAGGAAAGGAATATGGAAGGGGAAGGAAAGGAAAGGAAAAGGAAAGGAAGATAAGGAAAGGAAAGGAAAGGAAAGGAGAGGAAAAGGAAAGGAAGATAAGGAAAGGAAAGGAGAGGAGAGGAAAGGAAAGGAAAGGAAAGATCATGGGAGACAAAAGGAAGAGCTACAGACTAACCAATAAACAGATACAGTAAGAAGCAGAGGAGATATGTACTTTCAGACTTGCAAGATTCTGTTAATGTAATTTTACAATGAAATTAGAGCTAGTACTTTTGATTGTGCTTCTTGTCTGGATTATCTTGCAAGTCCGACAGGAAGGAAGGAAGGAAGGAAGGAAGGAAGGAAGGAAGGAAGGAAGGAAGGAAGGAAGGAAGGATGGATCGGAAGGAAGGAAGGAAGGAAGGAAGGAAGGAAGGAAGGAAGGAAGGAAGGAAGGAAGGAAGGAAGGAAGGATCTAGGAAGGAAGGAAGGAAGGATGGATCTTGGAAGGAAGGAAGGAAGGATGGATCTTGGAAGGAAGGAAGGAAGGAAGGAAGGAAGGAAGGAAGGAAGGAAGGAAGGAAGGATGGATGGATCTTAGAAGGAAGGAAGGATGGATCTTGGAAGGAAGGAAGGATGGGTGGATCTAGGAAGGAAGGAAGGAAGGATCTTGGGAGACAGAAGTAAGAGCCACAGATTAGGCAACAGCAGAGAAGAGGCAAAGGAAATATGTACTTTCAGACATGCAAGATTATGTTAATGTAACTTTACAATGACGTTAGTGCTAGCACTTCTAGTTATGTTTCTTGTCTGGATTACCTTGCAAGGCTGATAGGAAGGAAGGGAGGGAGGAGAGAAGGAGAAAGAAAAGGGAGGGAAGGAGAGAGGGAAGGGAAGGGGAATAAACACACCTTTTGCCTTTAGATACCCGTGAATTAAAGACACCCAGGTCTGATTTCTTTAGTGGTATTTACCATTTATTGAGCATAGAATGAATATGCTGAGTTGACAGATGCCGTTCCCTCTTTGAAGCATTGGTAATTATTCTGATACAGATAACAGCTTTGGGCCTGGATTGCCCTGATGTATTTGCAGTGACACTGAGCAAATCCAGGCCAGCTACAACGTGTCCATCTTGAGATATTTCCCCATACGTATTGCTGATGCACCAGTTTTTAGGCAGCGTCTAATGTGGTTTCAGTTGGCGTTCACGGCTTTTGCTTTTTTTTTAGCTTGCAAAAAAAAGGGGGGGGTCTTTAACTGAGGGAGGCAAATGGGGACCAAAATATACAGGCGAGAATACAACAAATCTTTGCTTTTAATTTTTTATGCCATGGCAACATATGTTCTCAGTGAATTGCCAATGAGACTTTTTCATAAGCATATGGATAATAAAGCTACATGCTTTGGGTTAAATATGTATTGGTATTTTGCCTTCTGCTACTAATTAAAGAAAGCGAATGGGATAAAAAACATCATCCCAGCCTATAAAGCTTCGTTGCTCCATTGTTCCATATAATCTTTTGATTATCTGCAGTAGTTGGCAGAAGTTGAGCCAAACCATGAATCTCAGGTTGTTTTGCCTGGAAGTCTTGGGAACTGACTTTTGGCATGCAAAGCACAGATCTTGCTTCTGAACAAGATGTGCTTACCTGTCAATTTTTCAACTGTTTTTTTCTGTTTATTTTCTCAATACCTTTTTTTTAAACTTACTTATAGTAGATTTTCTGTGCACCATAAGCATTTGAAATTCTCATTTGTAGTCTCCTTCTTTGCGTCTGTCTCTCTCTCTCTCTCTCTCTCTCTCTCTCTCTCTGTGTGTGTGTGTGTGTGTGTAAATTGGGTGGTGTTAAAAACAGACACATTCCACAGTATTACAACACTGCAAAATGTATTTACGCGGTTGCGTTAAAAGCACAAATACAGAGTGTGGCTTTGATAGCACAGGGGCGTGATTTGAAAACGCTGCATTTGCTGTCAAGTAATGTTTGACAATAATCATATGATAATGAAATGTATAATTAATAATAAAAGTGCCAACATCTGTTAGTCTACTATTACAGACTGATCCTGACTGCGCTGTTTAGAAGATGTCACCACTGACTTAATTTATATTAAAGCACCTCGAATGCAGTCTGCTTTCATTAGCTTCTAATTTAGGGCAGAAAATGTCAGCTCGGGCAGCGACTTGTTCTGGCATTTCTGAAAAGACCTACAGGAATTCTACTACTATACTACTACTTCTCCTTCTCCTTCTTTTTTCTTTCTTCTTTCTTCTTCTTGTGTGGAGAGACTTTCACCCCATTCCCTGTGAAAGGGTTCAAATGTTTTCATTAGTTTAGCAAAATATAAAATACCAAAATACAAAGAAAAATGAAGATAATGGGAAAATAGGGGTTGGACTAGAACAGCGGTTCTCAACCTGTGGGTCGGGACCCCATTTGGGGTCGAACGACCATTTCACGCGGGTCGCCAAACAACGCAGTCTGCCATTTTTCCCCCTTTTCCTTAGCTGTGCTACTCCCTTTTATTCTATTGGCTTTTGAAAGCCAATAGGAATTGTCCAGGCTGTCTCTGCCCTGCTGAGCCCGCCAAAAGTCCCATTCTGCAAACAGTGCTGCAAGTTGTCTTCAGCGAAGGCGAGCTGTCTGGAAGTTTCCATCCCTCCCTGCTGAGCAACTACTAAAAATGTAAGGAAAAGAGGGCCAGGGGTAGGAGGTGGGAGGCCGGCGGGCGCAGGGAGGGTTGCTGGCGCGCGTGGGGCCCGGCGGGTGCCTTACCTCCCTTGGGCTGGGCCAGCTGGTGGCCCAGCCGGTGGTCGCCCTGCACCGTCGCTGCCCCTTGCCAGCTATGCCTCGGCCGGCGCAGGGGGCGGCACCACACATGTGTGGCGCTCCTGGGCAGGGAAAGTCCTCGACTTACGACCGGTTGGGTAGTCCTTGACTTACAACCGGTTGGGGGGTCATGGCATTAAAAAGGTTGAGAACCACTGGACTAGAAGATCCTCCCAACTCTATTATTCTATGTTCTATGAAAAGGGGAAGCGGAAAAAATGTGGGATAAAGGGGAAAAGACAAAGAAAAGCATTGTCTTCTGACTCCATTGACTTGGCACAGTAGAATAAGGTAATAACCTACAGCCTCAACTTTTTACTTTTACATAATAATATATGTAAAAATATAAAATGCTGCGCAGCCATAACAACAAACCTCTCTAACCAGCAAAACTCAAAATCAAAGTTTTGGGGGTTTTTTTCCCCTCAGGTCCAAAAGCAGTTTCCAAGCCTGTGAAACATGGGTTTTCATTCAACATAGAGTAATTTGCAACACGCTGTTATGTGCATACAAGAGACTACATGCCAATTAATCCAACTTATGGTCTTGGAGAAGATGATTACAAGCCTTTGATTTGGTCAACCAGATGTTTTTTCTACAATGCAAATGTAGGTTTGTGACAATTAAGGAGAAAACTGTGGGACTCCAGGGATCACGTCTTCTATGCTGAATAAAAAGAAAGAGCTGAAGATTGTGGCAGCTTTCCCAGTCATGTGTCAACTGTGAGGTGAATTTTGCATAGGGGACTTGGAGAAGTGACAGCAAAGGAACTTATAAAGCTGGGCTGTATCTTTTAATTGTAAAGAGTACCTATACTAGGGGTGTCAAACTCAATTTCACTGAGGGCCACATCAGCATTGCGGTTGCCCTAGGGGGGCTGGGTGGGTGTGGCTGGCGGGGTGCGGCCTATTGGGTGGGCATGGATGGAGTGAGTGTGGCCTACTGGATGGGCATGGCCAGTTCTACATCATTCGCGTCAAGGATGCCTATGGGGGTCTGGGCAGGAGTGGGACAGATCTGAGGGTCTCTGGCAGAAGGGGGTGGGACCGGGGGAAGTGCCAAGGCATGGTTCACCAGGGCAAGTGCCAAGATGGCCACCACATAATTGTACATTGGCTCCCAGGAGGCCTGGGCCAGGACCAAGGCAGCAGGGGCTGTTCCCTCATTGTTTCCAGGATGGCTTCGCAGGCCACATGAAACCACTTCATGGGCCACATCTGGCCCCCGGGCCTTGTGTTTGACATGTCTGACCTATACTCTTGTCATTTAAAAATAAGAAAGTTCTAGAGATTGTTGGTGAACATTTCAAGATCACTCTGGGCAACAGTGATGCAGCATCCTGACCGCTAAGGTTCTTGATGATGATCTTCTAAGGAGAAATCATCTTGACAATTGTGCCCAATTACTGAATATTTTATTTCTTTTTTTTTAAGGAGATGATCATATGCTAGAAAGATGTTGGGAGGTAGGCAACCTGTCCCCTGTCCTGTTGAAGAAGTTGGTTAAATAAACTCAAAACACACAAAGCACAAATTCTCCTAAAATTGTATGATGTCTCTTCTTTCCAGTAGAATCCCTTGTGGATTTAGAGGCCCTTGGTACTGTCTGAGCTTGGTTCTAAATGCTCCTCTTTTTTCCCGCATTCCACTTCACAAAGGCCAAGCCTTTGTTTTCCTTCTCAATGTGCCCCAATATCACAGAGCTTCTGTGCATAAAGTTAATTTTTAATACAGATATGCCAAGATGCCTAATTTTTAAAGGAGGAGGAGGAGAAGAAGAAGAAGAAGAAGAAGAAGAAGAAGAAGAGGAAGAGGAAGAGGAGAGGAGAGGAAGAAGGAAGGAGAAGGAGAAGGAGAAGGAGAAGGAGAAGAAGAAGAAGAAGAAGAAGAAGAAGAAGAAGAAGAAGAAGAAGAAGAAGAAGAAGAAGAAGGAAGAAGAAGAAGAAGAAGAAGAAGAAGAAGAAGAAGAAGAATAAGAAGAAGAAGAAGAAGAAGAAGAAGAAGAAGAAGAAGAAGAAGAAGAAGAAGAAGAAGAAGAAGAAGAAGAAGAAGAAGAAGAAGAAGATGATATCTTGGAGTCCATTTTTATATAACATGCAAATCCATGGACAACTGGCATTTTGATTCACAGCCTGGGACATGCTTCATATTCCTACATTCAAAGAAATCAATAATTCCAACACTGGCTGCCTTGAACTCAGTGAGAGCAAAAAACACGATATCAGATTGGGATATAAATAAGTAAGGAAGAGTGGTCATAACTGCAAAGATTTAGAAGGGAATTCATAGAGCAAGTAAGCTAGAAAGAAAGCTTTTAAAGCTCTTATGGGGAGAATTAGGATTACTAGGCATTTTCATTAGCTGTGCTGGACAGCCTTGAATTCTGTTCCACCAAGCCTTCCAAAGCCCTCCCATTTGTTCTTGCCATATTAGTCTAAGATCTCCACTCCGGTTATGGCTTTCCGAATATTTTGAGCACGGAGGGCATTTTACAAGGTATTGGATTTATAACTACAGAGATCTATGCCTCCATATAAGCCGCAGGTTATTAAAGCAATTTAATAGTATGTCAACAAGGCCTGATGCGTACATAAAAACAGAACTGTTTTCTTTTTTCATTTGTCGAGGCTGAGCTTGCTATGGCCCATCAACAGCTATTGAGAGGCAGGCAGAGCTAACAGGATTACATGGCTGGAATTGTGCGTCGGCCCTGCCATCTCCATTTGTCCAAAGGCTGGTTTCGCAGGTGGAAACCAGGCCGCCTGAGTGACCTTGTGGTGAAAGAAAGGAACGGGGCAGCTGTGTGACAAGTTTGGCACCAGCTTCCCCCTCAACAATTACTAGGCCAAAGGTTGACTCAGCAACCTCCAAAACTGTCAAGATCACGTGAAGTATTAATACCACTCTTCAATGCCTTGGTAAGGCCACACTTGGAATACTGCATCCAGTTTTGGTCACCACGATGTAAAAAAGATGTTGAGACTCTAGAAAGGGTACAGAGAAGAGCAACAAAGATGATCAGGGGACTGAAGGCTAAAAAATATAAGGAACGGTTGCTAGAATTGGGTATGTCCAGTTTAACGAAGAGAAGGACAAGGGGGGACATGATAGCAGTATTCCAATATCTCAGGGGCTGCCATAAAGAAGAGGGAATTAAGCTATTTTCCAAAGCGCCTGAAGGCAGGACAAGAAGCAACGTGTGGAAACTAATCAAGGAGAGAAGCAACCTAGAACTAAGGAGAAACTTCCTGACAGTTAGAACAATTAACCAGTGGAACAATCCACCTCCAGAAGCTGTGAATGCTCCAACACTGGAAGTTTTTAAGAAGAGACTGGACGGCCATTTGTCCGAAATGGTGTAGGGTTTCTTGCCTGAGCAGGGGGTTGGACTAGATGACCTCCAAGGTCCCTTCCAACTTTACTACTATTACTATTACTGTAGAAGTGGATGGATCGACAATAAATAATTCATTGGACTCATTTGGACAACTGGCGTCTTCTTTCATGAAGATCTGACAATCCGTGGTCTCCTCCAAATGAATGTAGGGCTTGCCATTAATGGAAGGAGGGTCCTTCAACCTGGTGCCCACCAGATAGGTTGGATTTCATTAATACTTGACAGACGTTCAAAGTTGACATCCAACTTATCTGGAGAGCAGAGTGGAAAGTGGAAAGACTAATTAGAGGAATAGTTCCCATTTTTTTCCAGATTCGGGGCTTAACTTTCCAGTAGTACAATAATAGCAACAGGAGAGTGCATTTAGTTTGGTTTTATTTATTTATTTATTTAAACCCTTGGTAGTCATTGTTCTATGTTTTGGTCTAGGGCGAATGGAATAAAGACCGAGGCCCTCCTGCCTTGATAAAGGCAGTATTTTATACAGGGTGAAAAGGCTACACTCACCTTCTGCACAGCTGCAGTTCAAGTCTACACTTGTCTGCTCAGAGTTTTGTTCTGCTTAATTTACTCAGACTTAATTCCAGGTAGTGTTGCTTCATAAGATAAGGAAGTATATTGCTTTGGCATTCTCTCTCTCTCTCTCTCTCTCTCTCTCTCTCTCTCTCTCTCTCTCACACACACACACACACACACACACACACACACACACACACTTTGTTCTCTTTTTCCTATTGTTCATTTTGCTTCTTTGGCTGCAATGGTTTCTCAGCTGCAGTGTTTCACCATATCTACACTTCATCCTACTCTCAGGTGCCTGCACCAAGCTTTGTGTGGCATAAAGACGATTGCACTCCAAATATGGGCAGAGTGCCGGGATCTGTGTTTTGAGGGTGCGTGCACCATGCATCAGGAGTTCCAAGGGATAAAAAGGGTATGTTAAGCATGGGCAAAGATTTAAGGTTTCCATTTGGCCCTTCCTAATAAGGGGAACACTGTAGTTGTAATGAAAAACAGATGAGCTTGGTGGTACAGTGGTTAGAATGCAGTATTCCAGGCTAACTCACTGCCGACAGCCAGGTGTTCAATCCTGACCAGCTCACGGTTGACTCAACCTTCCATCCTTCCAAGGTGTGTAAAATGAGGGCTCATATTATTAGAGGCACTATGCTGACTCTGTAAACCGCTTAGAGAGGGCTGTAAAATGTCAGTGGTATATAAGTCTAAGTACTATTGCTATTATCCAGTGGTGGGATTCGAATAGGTGAACAACCGGTTCTCTGTATGGATGCCACTTCCGGAAGTCCATTTTGGGCCTGGGCAACGAAAAATTAGCTACCGGTTCTGCCGAAGCAGTGCAAACCGGCTGAATCTCACCATTGCTATTATCAGAAGATGCTTCACCACCTTCTAAATCAGTGGTTCTCAACCTGTGGGTCGGGACCCCATCGAACGACGATTTCACGGGGGTCGCCAAACAAGGATGTCTGCCATTTTTTTCCCTTTTCTTTGGCCACGCCCCTGGCACCCGGTGATGTATAAGTGGTTAGGGGTCACCACAACATGGGGAACTGTATTATGGGGTCGCGGCATTAGAAAGGTTGAGAACCACTGTTCTAAATCCTGCAATTTATAAGAAACAAGATTATGATCCAATTACAAGCACTTTATAGAAAACTAATTGTCTAATTAAGACATCATCCATCTTAGCCAATTTGCACAAGCGCCTCTGCAAGATTGGTGCCTCTTGTCACCCCCATAAACCCATTCGTTTAGTGACTGTTCAAAGTTACAACAGTACTGAAAAGGTTACTCATGGCTGTTTTTCACACTTAATGGTCATTGCAACCTCCCCAGGGTCACTTGATCAAAATTCAGACATTGGGCAACTCACTAGTATCAAGGGCGGTTGCCTTGTCCCGGGATCATGTGATCCCCTTTTGCAAACTTCCAACAAGCAAAGTCAATGGAGAAGCCGGATTCCCGTCACAACCGCATTGCTAACTTGACAACTGCAATGATTCGCTTAACAGCTGTGGCCAAGACATGTCACAAAACGGGACATAGCTCACTTTGCAACTGTCTTGCTTAGCAGTGGAAATTTGGATTGTAGCCATAAGTCAAGGACTAACTGTATTAGCCATGTCTATAATGACAAACTAATCAGCAACAAAGCTGGCCTATTTCAAATGATCTACCTTTGGCTTTGAATGGGTGGGTTTCTCAAAATTGCTTCTCTCTACTCCGAGGCTGCCTGAATTTAATTCCGCAAGTTGCTTTGTAAAACTGCACGGCTACGTTCATAATTATGAACTCCGCCACTCCACAGGAGCGCAGCCCATAAATTCAACAGCTTGTTCTTTGACTGATTTCAAGGGGAAGCCAAGCAATATTTCAGGTCCTGCACTCACTCTTTCAAACCACAATAAACTTCTCCGGGCCTCCTATCTTTTGCCAGCAGTTACGTCTGTGCATTTCCACGTGATAAAACATAGCCACTCACTTTGCAGAAAGTAAGGTGTACTCTTTATGTTTTGAGAGTGGATAAAATTGAAGAGATAAAGGAGGTTGGGGAGGAAAGGAGGGGAAATTCTTGTATAATATAGGCCATACATTTTCTCAAGAGAAAGGGAAAAAATCCTTTGGGTGGAGTCCTTGGTGCTCTCTGAGCTTGGTTGTTTCCATTCAGATGTTTCAGTATCCAGCTAAGTAACATCATTAACACTGATGGTGTTATCTAGTTGGGTCATGAAACATCTGCAAGAAAACCACCAAGCTCAGAGTGTACCAAGGACCCCACAGTCGTTCTCCTCCTCCTCCTCCTCCTCCTCCTCCTCCTAGCACTGATGATGTTACCTAGTTGGGTAATGAAATGTCTGCAAGGAAACCACCAAGCTCAGAGAGCACCAAGGGCCTCACAGTCCTCCTCCTCCTTCTCCTCCTCCTCCTCCTCCGCCTCCTCCTCCTCCTCCTCCTCCCCACAATCCTAACTCCTTTGTAGCACTGATGATGTTACCTAGTTGGGTAATGAAATGTCTGCAAGGAAACCACCAAGCTCAGAGTGTACCAAAGACCCCACAGTCGTCGTCGTCGTCTTCCTCCTCCTCCTCATCCTCCTAGCACTGATGATGTTACCTAGTTGGGTAATTAAACATTTGCAAGAAAACCACCAAGCTCAGAAACACTAAGGATCCTGGGCTAGAAATATTCCCTTTTATTAAAACCCTTCATTTCTAACTTGCTAAAAAATGCATTATGCCAAACTGGTGGAGACATTTCCTGGTTTTTTTCCCCTCGTAAGTTAGGAAAAGTGTGATTCTTGAGTCTACAGCACTGTGAGCTATATTTAAATGAAAGTGATATTTACATGAAATCACTAGCTCTGGTCTCAGAGAAAATAGTGGAAAAGTGTGACATGATTTACAAATGAAGATGACAGTAGAAGGTTTTTTTTTTTTCCCCCAAAAAGGCTGAAAATTAAATTGTGTGGCTGTCTTCAGCTCCTGCATTCTGGAAATGCACTTGCGCGCCTTATAAGTGAAGCTGGCTTCAGCAAATGAGCCATCTCTCAGCCTTTGAATTGACTCTATTGATGTAGAAGAAAGACTTGAATAATATGATTCCCTGCAGATGGATTCAATTTGTTTAAAAATTGAATTGTAGACATATTTTTACACACGTAGTTATAGTATTGGATATCATGTAGTTTGACTTGGTCTTTGTCTTTCTTTTCTCTTTTTCTGTTTGTTTTTTTTTAATTTGGTTTTTAAACATGACCTTTCATTTTATATGCATTTATGTTCATAAACTGTCTTTCCTTCCTTCCTTCCTTCCTTCCTTCCTTCCTTCCCTCCCTCCCTCCCTCCCTCCCTCCCTCCTTTTCTTTCTTTCTTTCTTTCTTTCTTTCTTTCTTTCTTTCTTTCTTTCTTTCTTTCTTTCTTTCTTTCTTTCTTTCTTTTTTCCTTTTTCCCAAATCAATAAAACTGATAATAATGTCCAAAAAGTCTTTGCGTCTGATAAAGTCTTAGGTTCTTAGGTGTAATGACAAGTTTATAATTTAAAAGAAGTTTTCCCATAAACCTTTGATTTAAAAAAAATATGGGTGGTAGATAATTAGGCATAGCAATAATACTTCTTGATTTATTAATAATGAAAAGAAAGAAAGAGTGCCATCATTCAGAGACAAGATGGGGCACTGAAACAGCAGCGGGTAGTCCGTAAAGAGTCTTCCTACAGATGGTTTGTTCACAAAATAGCACTTAGCAGTAGCATTTAGACTTATGTACCACCTCACAGTGCTTTACAGCACTCTCTAGGTGATTTGCAGAGTCTGCATTATTTGCCCCCAACAATCTGGGTCCTCATTTTACCAATCTTAGAAGGACGGAAGGCTGAGTCAACCTCCAGCCGGTCAGGATTGAACTGCATACTGTGGACAGAGTTTGCCTGCACTTCTGCATTCTAACCACCAGGGCTCTTGGTTGCCATGATGCAGTGGCCAATCACAAAGGTCCCATTGACCAGAGAAAGAGAAACTCTGTCGGGTGTTCAAGATTTATTCTACCCTACAACAAGAAGATGGACAGGTAGTTCTTTTAGAGTATGTTTCTTCACCTGGCCTACTTCAATAGGCTGATAAGCGGGCAGATACACTTCCAAACAAAGCACTGAGGCTTTTTTGGCTAATAACACTGATAGTGGATGTTGGCAGTTTACTTTTATATAATTGTATTGTTGTTTTTAATTAAAAGACTTCTAAAGGTACATCAATAAATCCAGGCGGAACAAGGAGACTAGCAAGAGAGGAGACTTTTCAAGAGAAAGCTGTAGGGAACACAATGGGGCTGCCATTTTCTGCTGTGTTTCCATTCATTGGCTCAAGAGGTAATGAGGGCAAACAGTGAGGCGGACTCCACAGGGCATCGGAGCTGTTGCTAGACTAATCATGTATTTCTCAGAGCTGGTTTACTAGAAACAAAGCATGACAAAAGGGCCTGTTGAATTCTGCTTGGATGTGTCCTGAGGTTGAATAACAGCCAATTTGATGGAGTGACTTCCACCACAACTTGGTGCTGCTCAGACACTGAAAAACAAGCCGGGTTGCCAAAGAAAGCAGGTTATTTATAATAAGCCAGAGTAGATTCCCGATCCATTTTCATCTGGATTTTATCTCTATAGTTCAGGAAGCTGGGAAACTCTGGGAGCTTTGTACTTAATCCATTCCAAGGCAATCCTGTATATTTTTCTTTGGAAGTAATTCCATTCGTGTTCAGTCTGATGTACATGAATGTATGGCAGCCTCTTTGGGTCAGTTTTGACTCCTGGCAACTGCCTGGACAAAGCCCTGCCATTTTGGGGGGACAAGGTTTTTAGTAATAGTCAGCCCTTCTTCCTAGGGCTAAGAGAATAATTGGCTCAATGGCACCCATCTGACTTCATGCCTAAGGCAGGACTAGAATTCACAGTCTCCCAGTTTCTAGCCAGGTGCCTTTAACCACAGCATCAAACTGTGCTCATGTAGGATAGCAAAGAAAGGTTATTTCCATACTTAGACTTATAGTGTTTTCATAGCATAATTGTCAAGTATGGGAAATCAGAAATCCAGGCAGTTCAAATGACTATGTACATTTATTGCAAGCTTAAGCTCTCTACAAGAATCTGAACCAGTAGTAGTCAAAAGAAATTGGCAGTAGATAATAGTCAACGGAATTCAAGGCGGGCTGGACTTAGATCTTTTGTGGGCACAAAGGGACTCAAGGCTGATGACATGTTTGACTCCTCCCTCAGGCTCACTGTGGTCATCTCCCACAATAACCTTGTCTCTGCTTTTCTGGTTTGTTCCTACAGGCTGGGTCCACTCCAGGTCCCATCTATTAAAGAAAGACATTGTGTAGGACCAGGAAGTGCATCCACTCCATTGTAATGTCTGCCTACTGGAATTATCTCTTTAAGATTCATGTGGCTTTCACCTTTATGTCTTTCGGGACATCTTCGAAAAATTGTTCTAGTTGTTGTTAGTTGTTCTCCTAGACCTTGGAGACAGGGTGATTGTGGAGCCCCTATTTTGCTCTGTTTGGTTGCAACCTGGTTTGGTCATTTGTACTTTGATCTCCTAGTCTGTTGCATTTTTCTTTTAATAAATTGGTTTTTAGTTGTCATCTGCCCAAAGTCATTTGGGAATCGGCCAGCATATCAAATGAACAAACAAAGGCAAAACAAATTATGTTTCTAAGAGAGAAAGAAATGGCAATCGCCATTGATAAGATGCTATTTCCCCCATCCCCTGGCAATGATTTGAGCAGGGAAGCTGGGAAATATTGGCAGAATGACTCCCCAGAGTTGCTTTACAAATGCCAAGAAATCAAGGAACACATTAATGTGGGCCTTATATCACTGCTCCATAGAGCATTACAGCACTCTCTACGTGGTTTACAAAATCAGCATCTTGCCCCCAACAATCCGGATCCTCATTTTACCAACCTCGGAAGGATGGAAGACTGAGTCAACCTTGAACTCTGCCAGGATCGAACTCCTGGCTGTGGGCAGAGTTAGCCTGCAATACTGCATTCTAACCACTGCGCCACCAGGCTCCTACACTAGTTAACTCATCTAAACAGAGATTTAGATTTAGGATTAAATTTGAGATGAAACATGGTTTGTCAAGGGAATCCCATCTGCACAAACCTCATGGTTGAGCCTTCTGGATGATGGCTTCTTTTTTGGGGGGGGGGGCAATAGCTTGGCCTCAGATATTCAGACCACATCCTCTCTCTTGAGTTTCCAAAGAGCCACGAAGACATGGCTTTTCAGGAAAAGATGTTAACCTTCCCTTAATTCATGGCAAACTGAGTTGTCATTTGTGAGAGTTATTGATACTAGTGTGTTTTTAATCCTATGCTTATGGTGGATGTATGTCACTCCAAGCATTTGAGAATTGAGTAGCACAGCGGGTTGCTGTAATATATGTACAGTGTGGAGAGAAGTATACCTGAATGTGACACATAGACATCTGTCGTCTTCTTTTCAACAGCCAGAGCAGGGCAAACCAATTCAAATAAACCACTCAACCCCCAAATACACTTTTATTGTCCCTTTGTGCGGAAGCCTTGAGCTATGAAGAGGTACAAAAGAAAGGAGCCGATGTTAAGAGTTGCATATCACTTCCCAGCAGCAGTTTGACGTAACTCACACTTTGCTATTCCTCTCTCCTTTCCTTCACTCCCAGCTGTGAAGTTTGGCAGCATCCTGTAAAGCAGTTGGGTGAACTTTCATCAAAGATAAAGCAGGTGGATAAAGATGCTGCTCCTTCAGCAGCCAGCTCTGGAAAAAACAGAGACCCGTTGGTTCTGATGCATATTTTCTTCAAAGAGTGGAAGAGTCCTGTGGCTTCCTTAGAAATATAATCTGCTAAATTTGGTGCAAAGTCATGCAACCCAATCAATGGGCTGAGAATGTGAATTAAACAGATCCAGTTGTTTTTATCTTGGTATCACCTCTGCTCTTCAATTTCTGTTTGTTACTGAAGTACAACATCAATCCCTCCACAGAAGGGATAAATTGGCCCCAAACTCAAATTAACAGAATAACAGAGGGAGGAAGCTTGGAGGTCTTCTAATCCAATCTCCTGCTCAAGCAGGAGACCCTAGACAATTTCAGATGAATCATTATCCAACCTCTTCTTCAAAGCCTCCAGTGTTGAAGCACCCACAACTTCTGAAGGCAAGCTGTTCCACTGGTTAATTGTCCTCACTGTTAGGAAGTTTCTCCTTAATTCCAGGTTGCTTCTCTCCTTGATTAGCTTCCATCCATTGTTTCTTGTCTTGCTTCTGCTGCTTTGGAAAATAGGTTGGTCCCTTCTTTTTTGTGGCAGCCCCATGGAACACTGCTATCATGTCACCCCTAGTCCTTCTTTTCACTAGACTTCTTGTTGTTAATTGCGAAGTCATGTCCGACCCATCGCGACCCCATGGACAACGTTCCTCCAGGCCTTCCTGTCCTCAACCATCTTCTGGAGTCTAGCTATACACAATTCCTGCAACCGTTCCTTCATATGTTTTAGCCTCCAGGCCCTTAATCATCTTTGTTGATTAAATTAGTTGAGGGTTCGTGGAACTATTTAATAAATACCTCCATAGCCTTCAAAAAATGATGACCAAGACAGGAAATAGGAATTTCCCTGGTCTTTCTACAGCACAGGTTACATCCTCAGAGTCTCCCAGGGCGCATCTGACTTCCTAGTGCAATGGTAGCAAACCTGTGGCACGTGTGCCAGAGGCAGCACCCAGAGCCCTCTCTGTGGGCATGTGCGCCATCATCCCAGCCCCGCCTCCCCTGTGGTCGCCGCCTCACCAGCAGCCCCCCTGGAGGAGAGTTACCCCGGGGCACGGCCCGCGTGGAGCAGCGCAGCCAAGGACATGGCAGCCGGGCAGCAGAGACAAGACTCCATGCTCGCAGCCCGTTCTGCACGGATGATGCTGCAGGGCGGTTTTGGGGCACTCGGCCTCTAAAAGGTTTGCTATCACTGTCCTAGGGTGTTCATTTGCAGGCAGAAACTAGGGTTATTTTGGCTGGTTTGGGCAACTGAAAGAAGGCTGCCTAGATTAAGAGAGTTTGCAGCTGTATCTACCTGCATTGCAGATGTAATGTCTCTGCAAGGGCCTCGGAGTGCTATTACTTTTTTTTTTTCCATGCCTTCTAAACCAGGCATATGCTAAACAGAAAAAAAGGAAAGGGTTGTATATTCGTACCATGTCTCTTGAACCTCGTTCATCTTGGCTCCAGATTGCAGGTTCAGAGAGATGTCAGATCTCATCCTGAGGAGCAGTTCCATTCGTCAGGCAGTCAGAAGGAGAGGAATCCCTGCTCAGTGGTGGCAAACCTATGGCACGCGTGCCAGAGGCAGAGCTCAGAGGCAGCACTTGTGCTGTCGCCCCAGCCCCACCTCCCCCCGCGGCCCCCTCCTGACCAGCAGCCTCCCCAGAGGAGATTCATCCCTGAGCGCGGCCTGCATGGAGCAGCACAGCCAAGGACATGGTGGCCGGGCAGTGGGGACAAGACTCTCCCCTCGCGCCCTGTCATGCGCAATTGATGCTGTGGGGTGTGGGCGGAGGGCCTGGCTGCCATGGCGCTGCTGGGCTGCCTGGGCGATTTGCGGTGGGCCGTGGAGGCTGTGGAGGGCAAGTTTGGGGGCACTTGGTCTCTAAAAGGTTCACCATCACTCCATGCAGTGTTAAGGACAGAAGGTCTATGTACCTGCAGGAGATTGAGCATCTGACTTATTTAGGGACTTTTCCTGCCCCTTCTTCATCACTGGTGTTTTTTTTGCTATCCTACTTGACATAGCTTTTGAAGACTGAAAGTTCTGTACACAGTTTATGTCAGGGGTCTCCCAACTTGTCAACTTTAAGACTTGTGGACTTCGACTCCCAGAATTCCTCAGCCAGCATGGCTATCCTGGGCCTGCTCAACACAGTCCTCTGAGCATGGCTCGAGGAGGAATTCTGGGAGTTGAAGTCCACAAGTCTTAAAGTTGCCAAGTTTGGAGAGCCCTGGTGCATGTCATTGTCATTGGTCCTGGCAAAGACAGTATCCCAAAATGGCATGTTATTTTTCATGTGTTAACAAACAACAAGTTTATCCCCAATGTTCTCTTTCCCCCAGTAACTTCCGTCTAACAACACAACAGAGACTCTTCTGTCTCAAAGGAAAGAATTCTGTGCTAGCTGAATATTTATCCTGAAAGGGTACATCTGGCCTTGGGAATGAAGCAAAAGGTCTGCATTCACAAATCCCAAACTGTGATTTAAGCTATTTCTTCGGGGTTACAACCTCAGAAATCGAAAGCTGGTGAGAATAAGCCCAGATGTGATTTTTTTTCTCCCAGGAAAATGATTTTGCAATCCATATTGGAACTATCTCAGTGGGAGATCTTTCTATACAAACACAATGGAAAGGGAACACTATGGTGGGAAAAATGTATTAAAACATTATCACTGTTCATTTGGAACAAAGAAGTTATAAATCTTTATTTCACCAGGTTGTGAACTTCAGCTGGATATTTATCCCACTAACTTCATCACTTCAGAACAATATTTCTCCTTACAGACAAGATGACCTTCATCTTAACATCACAAACTGTTCTTTTCGTTCAACAAGAGTTGACAATATGGCCAATAGCCCTTAAAGCAGGCAAAAACAAACATAAACATAAACATCCTCATATGCACACATATGTACCCACCATTCAACAAGGTCAAACTGTTTCCTGGAAGTAACTCAAGGAACAAGGGAGGTGAATCTGTACTTGCTAAGAGCTTCCAATTGGCATCAGAGGAATGTGTTGAGCAGATCCAGGACAACTTTGATTGTTCACGAAGTCATAAACAAACTCTGTATTGGTCTGGAATTCAACTTCTGACAGCTACTTCCAGAGTTCATGAAAGCTTGTTATTGTGCCTGTCCAGGAATATTAACTGATAACTTGGTTATAATGCAGTTGCATTCAAGAGCCTTCAATCACCGACATGGTCCATATCTGCCTATCTAGCATTCTTGATATGGGGAAATAAGGAGGACTTGCTAAACTAATCTCACAGTGTCAAAATTGTTTTCCACAAATATATTTATTGCAATGCTTGCATGCAGAGCAAGAGAAGCTGTTCCCTGATGAATTCAGTATAGTTGCACTATGTAGTAAGAACCTATCAATAATAAGATTTGCTTGTATGCTAAAAACATGTATGTTGTTCAGTTTTATCTGCCACTAAGTCAGAGGTCCCCAACCCTGGTCTGTGGCCCACTACCGGTCCATGGACTATTCGGAACTGGGCCCCGCAAGTGATGGACCAGCGCGCACACACGCACATGCATACACACACAGCTCAATTTGTGCAAGTTGAGCTGTGTGTGCAAGCGTGTGTGCACACCGGCCCACCCCTTGCAAAGGTTGTGGACCACTGTACTAAGCTGTAACTGGTTCCATTTGATGAGAAATCCATATTTTCCAGTCTTGGGTCATTCTTTTGCTACAGCGTTTAGATATTCATTGCATTCATAGATTGCGATGTATCCTGGTTTGTTGAATGCCCCCCCAATCGGCTAGTTTCTAGCATTTAGATACTGATTGCTTTCATAAATTGTGCTACATCCTAGTTTGTTGAATACACCTGAATCAGCTAGATTCTTATAACATCATCTTTAATCAGTCATAGTTTACAAAGCACAGAGGCTGGATTGATACAAGGCACCAAACCTAAACCACACCACATTGTAGCTTTGCAAATCTAGGCAGCCTTTTGTGCGTAACTATAACCATGCATCAACCCTGTGGGGCAAATTGTTACCATCCATATCCCAAAGGCCAGCAAACGCAGAGCAAAATTGGAATGTTCTTTCAATTCCAGTTTCCAAACTTTAAGGGAAGCAGAAGCCTGCTGATACCCAGGCTAGTGATTCTATTGAATCACACCAATATCCATCTGTCCAGCCATCACAATGACCAGATAAATTCCTCTAAAAAGACAATAAACTTGTCCAGTGCTGTCCCCAGCAGTTAGCATTCCAGGTCATGTCTTCTCTAAAGTTGCAACATACCATCCCGATGAGTAGTGGCCGCCGATAAATTTATCCTCCATGAATTTGTATAATCCTCTTTAGAAACCATCAGCTAATCCTCTTTGTGTTTTTCATTTTCCATTCACCGGTGCCATTGGTTTATAGATACCCCTGGCAGGAAGAAAAAGAAAATACCTCTGGATTTTGTGATGAGCAAGAATGTGGTAGTTGTGGCTGGGATTAAAGCATTCAAAACAGGCTCCAAAGTCTTTGCCCAAGACAAAGAAAGAACTGTCATGATCCATCAAGCCTTTTAAGTGCTCCGTTTAATAAAAGGGGGATATAGCCTCGAAGGAACCAAATGATGGAATGAGATACATTCATCCTTGTCTTGAAAGCCAGAAGATGCCACAATGGTTGGTGCCTTGTGAGTAGCAAATGAATTTTGTGCTGGAAAAATAGCAGAGTATTTGTTAACATCAGAAGGCAGTCATGCTCGTTCAGTAGTAGCGGAAGTGTGTTCCCCACAGCCACTGTCCTAAAGATCATTTATACTTATGCTCTTTATATTTTGTTAGGGAGAAGTTACTTCCAAACTGCAAGTCCAACCATCTAGCGCGTACATAGGAAGGATAGACAAAAGGGTCTCACAAATATTGGCTACAGGGGGTATAAAATAGTCCAAAGCTTCTGGACAGCATGAGTTGGTACCAAGAACATCCAGTGTTCGCAGCGTTGACATCCCTATTTGTAACTGAGGGTCACGTTATGAGGTCCTTGGTGCTCTCTGAGTTTGGTTATTTTCTTGCATACGTTTGATTACCCAGCTAGTTGACATCATCATCATCATCATCATCATCTAGTCCAACCCCCTGCTCAGGCAGGAAACCCTATACCATTCCAGATAAATGGCTGTCAAGTCTCTTCTTAAAAACTTCCACTGTTGGAGCATTCACCACTTCTGGAGGCAGGTTGTTCCACTGTTTAATTGTTCTAACTGCCAGGAAGTTTCTCCTTAGTTCTAGGTTGCTTCTCTCCTTGGTTAGTTTCCATCCATTGCTTCTTGTCCTGCCTTCAGGCGCTTTGGAGAATAGCTTGACTCCCTCTTCTTTGTGGCAGCCCCTGAGATACTGGAACACTGCTATCATGTCCCCCCTTGTCCTTCTCTTTGTTAAACTAGACAGCTGATGATCACCTCAACACCCTCAGAGCACTGATGCTGTTACCTAGCTGGGTAAAAGAACGTCTGTAAGAAAAGAAACCAACTTGGAGAGCACCAAGGACCTCACAGTGTGAGCTGGACAGATTGCCTCTTGCCCTGGGTTGCTCCTGTCCTTTCATACCCAGTTGACCAATGAGACCTTCAAAAGCTGGTAGCCAGAGGACAGCTTACTTTACATCCTGCTGAATCTTTTTGTTGGCCTCAACACTGTCTTACTTCAGCAGGGTTCAGCTGCCGTAGCTTAGCTCGCTGCTTTTTTTTCCCCTTCTGGAATTAGATTTTCAGCCTTGCCTGTTCAACTCTTAGCTCGAAGGAAACTTCCATCTCTCTTTACGGAAAATTGGAGGTGCGGGGTTGTGCATTCTCCTTTCACCTATCTGTATCTTCCAGAGGAAAAAACCTCTCCCCTGTATCTCTCATCTCTCTGCTGACCTCTAAACTCCTGCCTTTCATCTTGGCAGCTCCATCGGCAGAGGAAGAAAAGGCACAGAATAACAAAAACAACAGAGAAAGGCAGAGATTTCCTTCCCAACCCGTGCAGATCCTGATAGAACTTTGAATGCTTGCCGAATGAATGGTAGCCTTTTAAGCCTAGTTTATGATAGCTTGGCATTGTTCATATCAGTTGGGCACTCCGTTGCATTCTTAATGCACAAAGATGTTGAAAAACAAATCCCTGTGTGTGATTGAAGAGGTAAATAATAATAATAATAATTGTTATTATTATTATTAACAACAACAACAACAACAACACCAATAGAGTTGGAAGGGACCTTGTTGGTTAGTTGTGAAGTCGTGTCCGACCCATCGCGACCCCATGGACCACGTTCCTCCAGGCCTTCCTGTCCTCTACCATCTTCTGGAGTCTATTTAAGCTCAGGCCTCCTGCTTCAGTGACTCCATCCAGCCACCTCATTCTCTATCGTCCCCTTCTTCTATTGCCCTCCATCTTTCCCAGGGACCTTGGAGGTCTTCTAGCCCAACCCCCTGCTCAGGCAGGAAAACCTATACCATTTCAGACAAATGGCTGTCCAGTCTCTTCTTTCAAACTTCCAGTGTTGGAGCATTCACCACTTCTGGAGGCAGGTTGTTCCACTGGTTAATTGTTCTATCAGGAAATTTCTCCTTAGTTCCAGGTTGCTTCTCTCTTCGATTATTTCCATCCGTTGTTTCTTGTCCTGCCTTCAGGTGCTTGGGAGAATAGCTTGACTCCCTCTTCTTTAGGGCAGCCCCTGAGATACTGGAAGACTGCTATCATGTCCCCCCTCATCCTTCTCTTCATTAAACTAGACATACCCAATTCCAGCAGCCGTTTCTTATATGTTTTAGCCTCCAGTCCCCTAATCATCTTTGTTGCTCTTCTCTGTACTCTTTCTAGAGTCTCAACATCTTTTTTACACCGTGGTGACCAAAACTGGATGCAGTATTCCAAGTGTGGCCTTACCAAGGCCTTGTAAAGTGGTATCAACACTTCACGTGATCTTGATTCTATCCCTCTGTTAATGCAGCCTAGCACTGTGTTGGCCTTTTTGGCAGCTGCAGCACACGGCTGGCTCATATTTAGGTGATTGTCCACTAGGACTCTGAGATCCCTCTCACAGTTACTACTATTGAGCAAGGTACCACCTGTACTGTACCTGTGCATATATGTTCTATGTTCAACCCTAAAAACAGTAGAGGTAGCATATGGGCCTGAAGTCCTATTTTGACCAGATGTCCCTCTTCAGCCATTCTGTCTGTCAGTGGCACCGCATTAAGAGATAGTTGTGTTTCTCTCTTTTATAAGCCCTTGAGCTCACATGTAATTATTTTTTCTGCCAAATATGTGATCATAAATACAGTTTTCATCATTAAAGAGTTTTCAGGTCTGGTTCTTTCTTCTTCTTTTTTTTAAAGCCCTTGTGCTCGTGTATAATTATTTTTCTGCCTAATGTGTGATCATAAATGCAGTTTTCATCATTAATGGTTTTCAGGTCTGGTAGACACGTCACTGAGCAGCCATTTATGGCTTCACATGCTACCGATGACCTTCCATTATGGTTTAATGATGCTGAAATAAAATAAAGTTATCCAATCAGATGCCTGGCATGCAGAGAGAGTTTCAGAATCTCAGCGGTTTGATTGATTCCAGCAGCCGTTTGGCAGGTGCTCCGTTCTGCAGAGAGCGCAGCAAACGTTATAGCTGGATGACACGGCGGGGGGTGTCATTGCATCTTTGGGAGCTCTATGTATTTTTTTATTTTTCAGGGTGAGGAAAGAGAGTGAAATTAGGGGGCCTAAAACATGACAGATTGCCACGTAGAGTCCGCCAGATGAGAAATTATGAAAATTAGGGAACTTGAAAATCTACTTGTCTGAATTAGGAACTTGTTTCTTTTTTTTTTCTTCCCAACTTTTATGAAAATGGGATGGGATGGGATGGGATGGGATGGGATGGGATGGAATAGAATGGAATGGAATAGAATAGAAACAGAAACAGAAACAGAAACAAGAATAGACTAGACTAGACTAGACTAGACTAGAATAGAAACAGAAACAGAAACAAGCATAGAATAGAATAGAATAGAATAGAATAGAATAGAATAGAATAGAATAGAATAGAATAGAATAGAATAGAATAAATATGGAATGGGAAAAAATAGAATAGAATAGAATAGAATAGAATAGAATAGAATAGAATAGAATAGAATAGAATAGAATAGAATAGAATAGAATAGAATAGAATAGAATAGAGAATGGGAACAGGAACAAGAACAGAACAGAATAGAATAGGAAATATGGAATGGAATAGAATAGAATAGAATAGAATAGAATAGAATAGAATAGAATAGAATAGAATAGAATAGAATAGAAAATATGGAATAGACTAGACTAGACTAGACTAGACTAGACTAGACTAGACTAGACTAGACTAGAATAGAATAGAATAGAATAGGGAACGGGAACAAGAACAGAACAGAACAGAATAGAATAGGAAATATGGAATGGAATAAGAATAGAATAGAATAGAATAGAATAGAATAGAATAGAGAATAGAATAGAATAGAATAGAATAGAATAGAATAGAATAGAATAGAATAGAATAGAATAGAAAATATGGAATAGACTAGACTAGACTAGACTAGACTAGACTAGACTAGACTAGAATAGAATAGAATAGAATAGAATAGAATAGAATAGAATAGAATAGGGAACGGGAACAAGAACAGAACAGAACAGAATAGAATAGGAAATATGGAATGGAATAAGAATAGAATAGAATAGAATAGAGCTGGAAGGGACCTTGAAGGTTATCTAGCCCAACCCCCTGCTCAGGCAGGAAACCCTGGCCTATACCATTTCAGACAAATGGCTGTGAAATAAACTGTGGATAAAGTAATATGTAGAAATCAGGATTAGAGTAAAGATAAATAATTCATTTCTTCCCTCCCCTCCACCTTATAGGCCTTCCTAGCCAAGAATTCCACAGAGCACATCTGTTTCCTAGTCCTGTACAAATCAATGAAAATCCCATTCAAATTGTCAATTGGATTCAAAATGTGTATCTGTTTCAGAATCGTCAAAGAGAGTTGATTCGATTTGAAGCCTAAATGAGATTGGAAGAAGCTCTTCCCCTTCGTGCACCCAAATCTGAATCAATTTCATTTGATTCGATTTGGCAGTTTTACAGTTCCATCAAACTGTCTTCCAACTAAATCTCGGAATTGAATAATGGCCCAATTTTGCTATTGGTTTAAAGAAAAACCGTACACAAATCAAATATGGGCCATTTTTAATATCACACTTTGTTTTGGTGTTTGTTCTTATTTGCTAAATGAAGCTTTTGCAATCTGGTGGCCCTCAGAAGGAGAGGATCTTTAGAATAGCTAATTTTTGACTGTCGTAGTTGAGATATGATGTCCAGGCTATCTATTAGGGCAGGGGTCCCCAACCTTAGCAACTTTAAGACCTGTGGACTGGAGAATTCTGGGAGTTGAAGTCCACAGGTCTTAAAGTTGCCAAGGTTGGGGACCCCTATATTAGGGGATCAACCTACTAGGGGAAAAACTGAAAGATGGCAATTTATTCCAAAAGGTGTTGTGTTATGCAATAGAAGCCTCCAAGTTCGACTTAGAGAGTCTATTTGGTATAGTGGTTAAAGCAGTAGGCTAAAAACCTGTGAGTTCTAGTACTTCCTTAGGTACAAAGCCAGCTGAATGACCATGCACCAGTCACTCTCTCTCAGCTCTAGGAAGTAGGCAATGGCAAACCACTTCTGAAAAACCTTGCCAAGAAAACTGCAGGGACTCATCTAGGCAGTTGCCAGGAGTTGACACTGACTCGAAGGCCACACATACACAAGCACAAAATGTTAATTCCAGAAGGAACCCAGTTTGGTGTAATGGTTAAGACATCAGGCTAGAAACTAGACCATGAGTTCTAGTCTGATCTTTGGCATGAAGCCAACTGGATGACCTTGTGCCAGTCACTCTCTCATAACCCTAGGTAGAAATAGACAATAGCAAACCAATTGTGGAAAACCTTGTAAGGAAAACTGTAGGGGCTAATTTAGACAGTCACCTGATTTTAAGGTTCCCCCCAAAAAAGTAGATTTACCTCTGAAATGTTTCATGTTACACTAAGGCTTTAAACATTGAGTTGGATGATGTATATGTAGAAAAGCAATGATTAGGGCACTGGAGGCTAAAACATATGAAGAACGGTTGCAAGAATAGGATATGTCTGGTTTAATGAAGAGAAGGACTAGGAGAACTGCCATGATAACAGTCTTTCAATACTTGAAAGCAGGACAAGAAGCGACAGATGGAAACTAACCAAGGAGAGAACCATCCTAGAACTAAGGAGAAATTTCCTGACAGTGAGAACAATTAACCAGTGGAACCACCTGCCTCCAGAAGCGGTGAATGCTCCAACACTGGAGGCTTTTAAGAAGAGACTGGACAGCCATTTGTCTGAAATGGTATAGGGTTTCCTGCCTGAGCAGGGGGTTGGACTAGATGGCCTCCAAGGTCCCTTCCAACTTTGTTATATATTATTCTGTTATCTTTTCTAAGTAATCTCTACAGAGAGGCCAAGCAAATTAAGAAAAATATTGGGTGGAAGGTGGATGGATTAAACCTGGTGATATAATTACAGCAACTGGGCCCAGAGAGAGATTCTCTTTCCATATTACTCCATTTTATCACACAGATGACTTTTTAATCCTTTCATTCTCTTTCATCAGTCCCAATCTTTACATTTTATTTAATTTGGTTTGATGTTTGTGTAGGTATGTATTTGCTGTGCTGTCAGAAGCCGAGATCAAATGTCTCAGCCTATGCCTAGAATATTTAAGTGATGATTTTTTTTTAAATAGAAAAAAAATAATGGATGTATATTAGTCCATGAATGATTAATTCTTCTTGGGGACTGCAAGTGGCTATGGCTCAGTAAAATATTGATGGTACAGCGGAAATGAGCTGCTGCTTAATTCAGTTTTTGTTCTTGTAATGTGTAACTAATGTTGTTTCCTTCCAGCAATATGCATTTAGTGACCCTTTTAAATGTTCATTCCTGAAGGTAACTAAACTGCCTGTTAGGTAAGGAAAATGACAGTTGAAATTCAGCTGAGGCCAAACTGAAATTCTGGAATTTGCTGCCGCTAGGTGTGACCGTGTTCAGCAACATAGCAAGTTGGGTTCTTTTGAGGTAATCTTGGGTAGATCACTCTGAGAATGTCGGACCTGCCACTACTTAAATCGCTAAATAGAAACACTCCTTGGTTCCATTGGTTGAGGCAGGTGTAGTTTACTAGAGATCAAATGGATTGCAATATTGCAAAGCCAGAACTGAGAATCGCGCACCAAAATCTCTAAGTTCTACTTTTCCCTCCCTTAACTATCTCTCGTTGCTCACCCCGGTGTAACCAATCAGGTTCAGGCAAGATGTCTTCATAATGGTCAGTCCAAATGTAGTTTGGTATGTGGCTCCCTCCTTCTTCCAGCTGGGTGACCTTGAGGCAGCATCTTGAGGAGATACAGCACGTACTTCCATTCTCCCAAGCCTTCCGCACTTCATTCCCTCTCCCCATAATTCATGGCAGTCTATCACCTCATAGCAGCAAAACACAAGCAAGCACAACATGGCGCCTGAGAACATAATGTTTTGGTAGGGTCCTTGTTGCTGTCTGAGTTTGGTTGTTTTCTTGCAGATGTTTCATTACCCAACTCGGTAACATCATCAGTGCTAGAAGGGAGTGGGGTTACTGTTGGTTTATATACTTATATATAAACAGAGAAAAAACCCACTGCCTTCTAGCACTGCTGATGTTAGCTGGATAATGAAAGTCTCTGTTTATCTCTGGAGATCTACGTGTTGGCAGGGCTGAAGCAAGCAGGTGTGTCGGACACCTTGGCCTGTCTCTCTAAAGCAACATTTCTTCATCAGAAATTGGTGACTGGATAGAAAACTAAGCAGCACAGACACTGTTCAAAGATTTCAATGCTACTGTAAGGCCTAACTGAGCCGTGGTGGTTAGAATGCAGTATTGCAGGTTAACTCTGCCCACTGCCAGGAGTTCAGTCCTGATTGGTGCAATGTTGACTCAGCCTTCCATCCTTCCAAGGTCAGTAAAATGAGAACCCGGACTGTTGGGGCCTATATGTTGACCTTGTAAACCCCCAGAGAGGGCTGTAAAGCACTATGAAGTGGTATATAAGTCTAAATGATATTGCTAGTGCTATTGTATTTCTATTTAAATGAAATATTTTTCTGAATGTCTGCTTGTCCTTCTTAATTAACCCATACCCAGGCACTGTAAGGAGGCCTCGAAAAAGTATGAATTGGGGAACAGTATTAGACCAAGATTCCAAGTTCATAACTAGTGTATATTTCCACAAATAAGATATTCCCATATGGATTTATGGGTAGGTGTTTGGAAAGCAAACATGCACCTTCCAGTTCATATGTGATGTGACATGCATGATGCAACTGTGAGGTTGCTTTTCCTGTGAAGAAAGATCTACAGAGTCCTGTGGATTTTGCCAAAAGTAAATAATTTTCTTTCCCTTTCTCTGTCACATTAGAGATTAATGTTACTGCTATTCCATTGACCTTTTCTCTACCAAACTAAACACTGTTTGGCAGCCTTCCTAATAATATCAGCAGAGTTCAGTAGCTTATTGTACAATTTGTGGTGCTAATAACACTAGCACATTTAGTGAATGTGAGTGGATTTTCCATAATTATACTGATGCTTTTCAAGAAGAAAAATGGATCGGCTTCTGATTGACTTTTCCCAAAATCTGCTTACTCACAGTCCCACTTTCTTTAGGTCTTATTGAGTCTTAATGGCACATCCCTGAAAGCCGAAAGAAATGAGCAAAATCACATCATTATTTGGAGCAGCCTTTTTCAAACCCTTGTCCTCTAAATACGGTTGTATTTTAGCTCCCATAATCTCCCATCAGCATGCCCTTGAATAGGCTGAGAATAATAACCTCGCTAGTCAGTGCCAACTTGAGAGGCTCTGCTTGAAGCCTTCAGATGCTGGTTCTCCTCATAGTACAGATAATCTGTAGCTGTATTGTATGTTGTATAAATCACATCATACTGTGGTTTCTCCAAAATGGCATATCTACTGCAATGAAAGGTTCAATTTGATGGAGGCAGCACACCTGACGGATCTTCACAACCCATTAAGATGTACGATGTTGAAGGTGATGGACATTTCCATGCTGCTCTTCTTCCCGTTTGAGCCCAAAACAGTTTACAAAGGAACCATTTAAAAAAATCTTGAATAGCAATAGAACTTAGACTTATATACAGGTTCACAGTGCTTTACAGCCCTCTCTAAGTGGTTTACAGAGTCAATATATTTGCCCCCAACAATCTGGGTCCTCATTTTACCAACCTCAGAAGCTATAATTGCACTTAATAATGAACTAAAGGGCCACCATCAGTGAACTGTTGGACAGTATTACTTGGTCTGTTGGGTGGATGTTTGGGTGGTTTTAGGGGTGGGGAATTGTGGTGGGTGGGAGTGTGTTTGGGGATTATGTGTGTGGGACCTGGTCTTTGGGTGTCACGTAAATTTTGTTGTATGTGTATACTGTGTATGCACATACAATGACAATAAAGTTTATTATTATATTATTATTATAGAAGGCTGAGTCAATCTTGAGCCAGTCAAGATCGAACTCCTAGCCGTGGACAGAGTCAGCCTACAGTGCTGCCTTCTAGCCACTCCCCACCACAGCTCTTAATAGCAATTAGACATATATATGGCTTCACAGTGCTTTTACAGCCCTCTCTAAGCTGTTTACAGAGTCAGCATATTTGCCCCCAACAATCTGGGTCCTCATTTTACTGACCTCGGAAGGAGGGAAAGCTGAGTCAACCTTGAGCTGGTCAGGATCGAACTCCTGGCAGGGGCAGAGTTAGGTTGCAATACCACATTCTAACCACTGTGCCACCACGGCTCTTCCTCTAAAACCGTCAAGAATTAAACCAGCAATCCATCAAAACCAGCAATGTATTTATTATTATATATTACCATTTATAGACAGTAATAAATATGTAATACAATGAAACCTTTATAACAGTATAAGGTTGTAATAATAACAATATTAGGGTCACAAGCAAGGAGGCATGATGGCTCAGTGGTTAAAAATGCTGACGAGACCGAGGGCCAAATGATGGGGTGAGTTCCTGTTACTTACCCCAGCTCCTGCAAACCTAGCAGTTTGAAAGCATGCAAATGCAAGTAGATAAATAGGTACTACTTTGGTGATAAAGTAATAGAATTCCATACACCTTTGGCATGTAGTCATGCTGGCCACAATGCTGGCTGCCTCGGCTAAGAAATGGAGATGAACACCACTCCTTAGAATCGGATACAAGGGGAAAGTTTTACCTTTAAAGGTTATTCAAAGAAAAGGAAAGGGAACATATCAGTCTGAATGACAATCTAGACGTGTCTGTTATTCATACTGAACCAAACTCACCTATGAAATCTCTCCAGATCTCCTTAGTCCATAATTGGACGGGCTGAGAAGGCAGGCATTTTAAAAACCAGGGTCCAAAGCCATTCAGACGACCAGATGTCCCAGCTACCCAGTGCCCAGTATGTTTTCAGAATCTGGTATTGTGTATATTTGCGTTGAGGTGTTCTGCTCATTTATGTCATGCCTTTTTTCCCACCCATTTTGTGACCACCACAAGCTTTCAACATTCCAAATGTACAGCACCTTAAAAAAGATGGCCAGGTCCAGATTAGGACAACATAATGACAGAGGAGTCTACAGTCCATTTTAACGTAGAACCATCTGCCAGCTTGATTTCTTTTTTTAAACGAAAAGCCTATACGATTTTAAAATTCTTGAGGATCTCAATCAAGAATTGATAGGGCTAATCTGGGGATGAATAATTGATTGGTTGGTTGGTGTTTTTAATGCTGCCTTTCCTCCAAGAGGCACTCAAGGTGACTAAAGCAGTTATAAATAGAAATGTAGAACCAACTAGAATCCGAAGGAAAGATTAAAAGAACAGTCAAAGTGCAAGTGCAGGCATCTAGATCAAGCACAGATTAAATGAAGAGAGAATCCAAATGTAAATAAGACAGCCAATTAAATGTAAACATGAGTTCAAACAATAGGCATTCAATTCTTAGATAATTGTCTTGTGTTTCCACATTAGCTTGCGAGATGGAAATGAGTTTGGTTCATATTAATATGCTAATCTAAGCAGTGTCGCCCCAACCCAACCTGTCCCATCCCTTCCCAGCTCAAACAGAGAAGATGGGGAGGAACCTTGGACTTGGTTGGTAGTCTCCATTTCAATGAGTAAGAAGATTGAGCGTTGAGGACATGTCCATCCCAAGGTCCAGACTCAGAAGCAGATTATGGTTTTTCTGCTTTATGATCTTACAAAGTATGGTCCCAAAGAGTTTTGACCCGGGGTCTTCAAACTTGGCAACTTTAAGGCTTGTGGACTTCAACTCCCAGAGTTCCTCTGCTGAGGAATTCTGGGAGTTGAAGTCCACAAGTCTTAAAGTTGCCGAGTTTGAAGACCCCTGGTTTTGACCATCAGTTGGTCCAACATGCTGAACGTATGCAAAAACCTTTTCGCCAAACTGGAATGATTAGCGATGGAAGAAGAATGATTAGGTTGTGAGTGGGTGTTTCTTGCCTAACAGTTCTTAGCATTTCTTATTAGGACAAATGCAGCATGAAGGGGGGAAATAAAATTTCTTTCCACATGGACCTTTACACCGAGAAACCCAAACAACCAAGAATTCTTCAGCAAACCAGAAATATTGATGAGATCAGCAATGGTGACAGCTAATGGAAGGGACCGACTAGCGTTCTTCTGAATCAGGCTCTGGAAAGAAAACTTTCTGACGAATGCTCGAGTGCCATGGTTCTCGGTAGAAAATCTTGGGAGCATTGTCATAGATCAAATGTGACCTGTCATTACAGATTACTCTTGTATCTTTGGTGAATTCTGTTTTACAGGATCTCCGGTGAATTATAATAACTCCTTTTTATTTCCGTCTGGTTTACAAATTTACCCATACACAAAGACAAACACCGTTTTCAGTTTGGGAATTTAGCACCGCCATAAAAGAGCCTGGACAGCTCACTGGTCTTATTTGGACCGGCAAACAAGCCAGATGGTTGATTTTTCTCTTGTTCTTGAGAATATTACGCAGAGCCATAACAGCTACATCAATTCTTACACACAACCAGTTCTGTAACAACCTTAGCACATTTTTATCTTTGAAAACAGTACAGAGGGAGGGGAACAGTCCTTCGCCCTCATCAACATCATGTCTGATGTTGTAACATCTGCTTTATTTGCGCCTCTTTCTGGAATGTAATTCGTTACTTAGGACAAAAAAAAACCCTAAGAGTTTCTCTCTCTTTACTTATGACAATCAAATTGGAATATATGAGGTGATCACTCTTGAGTTAAAGACCCCCAAAATCGTTCATGCACCCAACTTCTGGGTAATAAGAATTTACTGTACGTGTGTATGCACCATTGATTCCATTCATGAATGAATTCTGAGAAGACCTACAGATGTCCTCCCCTAGGACTTAACTCTCGTTTCTTCCCGTTAAGCTCCATGAATGCATTAATCAGATTGTCAGGATTAACCATATTTTTTTTTAAGCTGGTGAACGTGTGTTCCTGGGTGATGGGCCAGAAGCACTGCTTAACCTCACGGTGACGCCATAGTCTTGAAAAGACTGAGATGCCCGCTTCCCCCCCCCCCGCCCAATTCTGAAGCTCAGAAGCTAATTAGGGTTTTTTTTTAGAACAAGGGTCATTCATGGGATTGGAGGGACACATGGGGGAGGCGGTACATGACCAGACATAGGCCAGAAAGAAAAAGTGAGTATGAACAGGGATTCCATTCAGATTAATTTATTATTAAATTAATTGTTAGGAATTAATAGGATCGGTCCTGTATCCTAATGGTTTTCCTTTTCTACTGTGTTATAAAATATAGCTAAGTATTGTAGCAAGGTTTGGAAAGTTTAGGGCAGGGGTTCTCAACCTTGGCAACTTTAAGACTTGTGGACTTGAACTCCCAGAATTCCTCAGCCAGCTTTCTGGGAGTTGAAGTCCATAAGTCTTAAAGTTGCCAAGGTTGAGAACCCCTGGTTTAGGGGAGGCTGGAGGTTTTTTTTTTAGAAACAGTAGCGTGCCTGGAGCACAGGGTGTCTCGCAGTATTCACTTCAGTGATGGGATGTGGCAGTTGGAATATTGGCAGAAGCATCGCAGCTTCCCAGGGAGGATGCAGCAATTCCAAAGCGGGGTCCAACACAAGAGACTGTGTAGTCCTGACCTGCATTGGAGAGGGAGGAAAAGTTTCAGGATAGTGACACCTTAGAATAGGGGTGTCAGACTGCCGGCCTGCGGGCCGGATGTGTCACACTGAAACCGCGCCCACCCCATTGCTGGCAATGGGGGAAAAGTTACGATATATCGCGACACGTCACATGACATGGTGAGTTTGACACCCCTACCCTAGAAACTCTAGGATGTGTCTCTTAGGTTGGAAAGCTATACCTTTGGTCTGGCAAGATTCTGTCTATTAGCCATGAATATGGGAGAAAGAGAGGCAGAGCTGGGGTGGTGGTGGAGTTAAGCACATCATCAGTTTAGAAGAGAAGGACGAGGGGTGATATGATAGCAGTGTTCCAATATCTCAGGGGCTGTCCCAAAGAAGAGAGAGTCAGCCTCTTCTCCAAAGCACCTGAAGGCAAGACAAGAAGCAACGGATGAAATCTAACCAAAGAGAGAAGCAACCTAGAACTAAGGAGAAATTTCCTGACAATTAGAACAATTAATCAGTGGAACAACCTGCCTCCAGAAGGTGTGAATGCTCCAATACTGGAAGTTTTTAAGAAGAAACTGGACAGCCATTTGTCTGAAATGGTTTAGGGTTTCCTGCCTGAGCAAGGGGTTGGACTAGATGACCTCCAAGGTTCCTTCTAACTCTATATTATTATTATTATTATTATTCATTAAACATGAAATTGGCTGGCGCTGATGGTTGACACGGGTTACTACCAGCATCCTAGGTGTCAACCAGGTATCTCCTTAAAATATAAGATGTTCTGAGTAGCTCAGTTTTTTGTAACATTGCTGGAGTTATTGCAGGAAGCTGCAGTTTCTTGATATATTTTGCAAAGTTTTTGGACATAGTTCCCAGTGCCCCGATGACAATGGGTACCACTGTTACACATTTCATCCATAATCGCGCAGTTTCGATGGCCAGGTCGTGATATTTCGTAATTTTTTCCAGTTCTTTTTCTTCAACTCTGGCATCTCCTGGTACAGCAATATCAATCAGCTGTACGCTTCGGTTCTCTATGACTGTGATATCCGGAGTATTGTGTTCCAAATGGCAATCTGTCTGTATTCAAAAGTCCCACAAGATCTTCACCCTCTCATTCCCAACAACTTTTTCCACCTTATGTTCCCATGATTTTTCGGACACAGGCAAGTCGTATTTTTTACACAATGCCCAGTGGATTAATTTAGCAGGTCGGTCATGTCTAGATTTGTAATCAGTTTGCACGATTTTGCTACACTCACAAATTAGGTGTGAAATAGTTTCAACTTTGTCATTGCAAAGTCGGCAGTTTGGATTGTCAGTGGATTTTTGTATTTCAGCTTTCATGGCATTAGTTTGTAGTGCTTGTTCTTGAGCGGCCAGTATTAGGCCTTCTGTTTCTTTCTTGACGGTTCCCATCTTAAGCCATGCCCATCTCAAGTTGTTATCACATTTTCCTTCAGTGCTTTTCAAATGCAGTCCATGCATCATCACCATTATTTTTATTATTATTATTTTGCCACAAGCAATCCAAGTCCAGCCCCCCCCCTTGAATTTTCTTGACTCATATCTAGTGCCAATTTGGTGCTGACCATTAGTTGACTAGATTCTTGTATATAGGCTTGACTAATAAGTCTTCTGAAGTGCAATGCAACATTTAGTCCTAATCCTTTGTGCCTGACAGTGAGTAAATAAACTTCCGGACTCAAATAGGTCTCGTTGTGTCAAATCTGAGGTTTGGGCTTGACAACTTCTGAACTACAAGATATCACTGAGGGAAGGAAATATTAGCCGCTCTAGATATGATAGATCAGATGAGGAAATTCAGCTCAACAAGAAGGCTAAAACTACTTATATTGAACTTGGCTATTATATAACAGAATATTGGAAAGTCTGATTGTATTTTATCTCCTCCCCCTTGTAACTGTTCAGTGAATTAGAGGGCTGTCTATCTGAGCCACTTCCAAATGCTTTTCTGGCTTAGAAAACTTCGTGAACTTACACAATGTTTCAGTCCATTTTGCCTAGGCAACAAATCCTCGTATCTCTATCCAGATCATCTTGCTTACTGTGTATAGTAGGCTTTGAGCTGCATTCACATTGACCTCTTTGCCATTGCTTGAATTTAATCAGATGAGCTCTTCTCTCAATGCTTAGGAGAAAAGGATGAATTCAAAAATGTGGTCATCACACCTGGTCATTTTAACAGAAATAATTGAGGCTAGGCTATTGGGGCTGGGGTGTCATCTCAACCAGAGCTTGGACTATCCATAGCTATCAAGTATAACGTGGTGAGATATCATTGGGACAAATCTAATATATTACTTGTATGTGCTCTTTCGGCAGTTAATTTATCTTTATTTAGCCAAGTTGTGAAAATCCATATTCTTAGCTGTGGGTAGTGAACCCAGCATAAAGTACACATCTGTGTCTAATAAAATGTGGATGCCCTTTATTGATAAACAAATAAAGAGTAGGATCCAGCCGTAGTTAGGCTTATTCATTGAAATTGATGTGATTTATTAGCAATGATTTGAATTAAACCCCAGTGATTGCAATACATGTAGTAGCTGAGTGTCTTGGAGCCAATCATATATAAATGCAAAATAATTAAAGGCGCACATATATACTAGAGGCATTTTTCTCCCCTCTTATAGCTCACTCTTGTTCTTGGTTTCTTATAATAAATTCCTTCAGCCTGAGAAGAAAAGTCTTTTTATAAGTGAGCAGACCATTCTTGTGAATGTCTTTTTTTAATACCAGAAAGCAAACAAAACCCTATCACAAACCACAAAATATGTATCAGAATACATAAAAATAAACCCACTCTATACCAAAGCAGAACCTTGAAATCTTCTTACAGTTCAATAGTGAAAGAATTTCCAAATTATTCTTGAGGATCACTCAAGATTTCCATACATGTCTTGTCTGTCTATCCACGATTTACCTCTGGAAAAACTCCCTACGTAGCTATTAAGAGGAAGTCTGAATTTTCCTACCTCCAATACATCCTCCCCTTCCCTTCCTTTCCTTCTTCTTCCCAGTATTTAAAGCTATACATCAAAATTACAGAGTTTTCTCTAAAGTTCCTTGACCAGAGGCCTAGTTGTTCTCTCTGCATATCTCTGAATAGACTATGTCCTAGGCTAAGCATGGGTTTTCCAGGTGTGTTGGACTTCCTAAGACCTATCATAAATGGCCAACGAAGTTGAACTTTAAGATACCTGGAGAGTGTCATCTTGCATCTTCCTATTAGAAAGGGAAAATAAGAATGTCCATGCAATTGGACTAAGACAGGTATACTCACAAGGGCAGCTATTTCCATGGCCTAATGTTTTCACTACATCACAATGAAAAGGTTTCCAAGCAGATCGGACATATTCGTTTCAGTGGACGTGGCAGCTGGGTCACCAGACCATAGCTTTGCTTTTAGGTGTCTAAAAATAAGAACAAACGTCAAGGAACGTGTATTACCAGGGCTTTTTTTGTCATAGAATGCCCAGAATGGAGTTCCGGCACCTTTTTTTGGATGGTACCTTGTAGGGTAGGCAAGGCGGATTGTATGACATGTGTGAGGTTTTTTTTACAAAAAAAGCACTGTGTATTACAATGTCTGTATATCAGGACCACACATTTAGTTGTAGCAGAGAAGACAAAAGAATCTAGTTAGCTAAAGTTCTGTACTAAATTGGCACCAAATAAGGGTCAACAAAATTCAACAGAAGTCAAACTTAGACCATTTGTGGGAACATAACGACTCTCGGCTGATGACATGTTTAACTCCACCCCCCAGATCTCTCTGCTCTTCCCCTCCTCTGCCATGACCTCTCCCAACCTTCAGAAAAGTTTTTGATATATCTCTCTCTGACTGTAGAGGATTTCATACAGCAAAAGATTTGGCACTCTTCTAAGAATAAGTAAATCAGACCAACCCCAGTAAGGAAATTGTTCCAAATCCTGAATCATATTACTTGCATTACAGCTTTGCTCAGTCGGTGTCATTTCCTTGAATGGGGCAATTAAATCTGGATTCATTATTCTAAATAATCTCGCTTTTAGTTATTTTGACCCAGAGAGTAACTCTTTGCGTATCTACATTACAATGGGGAAAAAAAGGTTTTATCCTTTTTAGAACTTTGCAAAACTATTAAAAACACATTTCACCAAACTAAACAATCGTCGAGTGTCATCACTTGTTTTCTATAGAGTATGCTTTTGTTCAAGATTTGAAATCTGAGTCTTCCAGCCAAGCTGATTCATGCTGCATTTTACGTAATTTAGCCTGAGTAATACAATACTAATCTGCAGATAAATGTATTGCTCAGAATTTAAATGGAATGAGTAATTACTTATCCTAGGAACCACGTATTTTCTTGCACAATGCTACGTTTCCTGGGAAGTTCTGGGATTCCATAGCATTATTAAGAAAATAGGCAGCACGATGTTATGCTACCTAGGAAAATTCCCTCATTGGCTAGCTAAGAATTTATAATTCAGCGTGCAAAAGTAGCAATGATTTGGTTGCAAACGAAGACAAATTTACATATCAACAGGATAATGTTGGGGGATCCAATCTGGGTTGGTCACCAGGACAGGAGTTTATTCTTCCAAGCTTTTGGACATGTGCTGGAGCTATCTTCAGGGAACTTGTCTCTGTGCTTTGGGCTGTTCTATGTGTAGTATTTATATGACGCCTATTGTCTGTGGCTTTAGATGTTGATTGGGGTGTTGATGGCTGGCTATTACGTTATGGGTTGTTGTTTCCTTGTGCTTCCTTGTACACAGGGAAATAACAACCAACGACTTAATTGTACATAAGGAAACAGCAACCAACTATTTAATTGCCAGCCATCGACACCCCATTCAACGTCTAAAAAACTACATACAACAAACATTCAGTTATGTTTTTGTATGATAAGGAGTTAGGTAGACATACAAGATAGGACTCAGAAACCATTTAATCTAGCACCATATAATGATGATTACACCCTATCCATGATAGCTCTGAAAAGTTCAAAAGAGGAAGGGAATGGAAGCCTAGTTTTCTTTTACAAAACAATTGAATAAATGCTTGATTTCAAATTCCTTAACACAGAAATCTATTTCTGTCCTCTCTTACTTTGAGGGATCTCATAGATAATTGTTAGTAGTATTAGATTATTATTTGGACGGAAGCATAATTTAGAGAATCTTTTAAACCCTCGTCAAATTATTCCATTTCTCTGTTTTTTATCTCCACCAGTCAGCATTTGAATAGACCGTTTGCAGAGCTTCAACTGTTGTGACCTGGCTGATTTTTACAATGGTATCTAACTTGCGTAGGAGAATCTTGACTTAGCTAATGGGCACAGCACAACCGAAGGCCACAAACTGTTCTCTGTTGCCTTAGAATCCAAACACAAGACAAAATTATGGCAAGGCAAATTTTGGCTGAATATTAGGGAACACTCCTAGGGAGGTGATGCGCTCATGTTATCCATCTACATTCAAGCAAAGGCTGAAAGCCATCTTTAGGGATCCCTTTATTAGGATTCCTGAACTACAGTCTTTTCCAGCTCCATGGTTAGGTTTGCATAATGCAGCAAACCATGATTTATTGGCAGAATTACAGTAGCCTGGGCTCTCAGCATGCAAATGCCAAACCAAACAGACCACAGGAGACCTTAGCAAAATAAATGAACCATCCTTTGATTCCATGAACTCAATCGTGGGCAAACCTTTAAGTGTCCTAACTTCAGATCCTTTGCTCATGTAATGGAAAACTAGTAGTTTTGTTTCCTTTCTGGAGTTTGGACTAGCGTATGCACCCTTCCCTGGCATGTCAAATATAACTATCCACAGATCCTGATGAGGTTTGAAGTTCATAGAGACTTTGCCACTGATTTAAACAAGTTCTGGATCAAATCCGGAAAGAATGAGTTAATTCATCACAGCTGGTCTTTGGCCTCTGCATATCCCAGTATGTCAGGGATACTCCTTGTACTAAGATTGTGCAGCTGGGACACTTTCCTCCCCAGACTGAGGCTGCCCTTTCTCTGCCAGTCACTGGGTGTGATCTATACATCCCTTTTACACTCGGCCCTTTATGCAACAGCTCTGTTTATCAATTTACAGAGTTTCCATCACCGACTCATGTTCCGTGGCCCTGTGGCTGAAATACTGCCACCGAGCAAACCAAAAGATTTCTGCTTTTTGCAAAATACAATCAGGCACAGACTAGAAACTTTATTGATTTGGTTGTTTGATGATATCAAAAATATAAAACTGATACAAACAGACACAAAGAAAACAATAGGACATGTTCATAGTAAGTCGTCACCTCTACAGTTAACCTCTCATACTATAATTAGGCATAGTGTTTTTAAGGGTCTGAAATGTATTTCTGATAGTGCTGATTTAGAACATAGAATAATAGAGTTGGAAGGGACCTTGGAGGTCTTCTAGTCCAGCCCCCTGCTCAGGCAGGAAACCCTGCACCATTTCGGACAAATGGCTGTCCAGTCTCTTCTTAAAGACTTTCAGTGTTGGAGCATTCACTGCTTCTGGAGGCAGGTTGTTCCACTGATTAATTGTTCTAACTGTCAGGAAGTTTCTCCTTAGTTCTAGGTTGCTTCTCTCTTTGGTTTAGTTTCCATCCATTGCTTCTTCTCCTGCCTTCAGGGGCTCTCTTCTTAAAGACTTCCAATGTTGGAGCATTCACTGCTTCTGGAGGCAGGTTGTTCCACTGATTGATTGCTCTCACCGTTAGGAAATTTCTCCTTAGTTCTAGACTGCTTCTCTCCTTGGTTAAGTTTCCATCCATTGTTTCTTATCTTGCCTTTAATTTAATACTTGAAGCAACCTTTTAGCCTTAAATTCCATGAAATATCCATTTCCCCCTCCCCAAAAGATCAGGCTATGAACCAGTAGGGTGCAGGATGCTTTGCATATGGAAATTTAAGGAGGAAACGAGAAAGACTTGTGTCTGAAAGTTGGAGAGAGAGAGAGTAGGTAGACCAAACATCTGGCTGTGGATATAAGACAGCGCCGAATGTTGCTATGCTTACAAAAACCCATCACTTCTTCCCAACGTCTCATTCTTTCTTTTAAGTTGCGAAGCTGCCAGATTTTCTCTTTGTATGTGTTTATGTGTACGTGTGTGTGCGTGTGTGTTCAAAAAACGCTTCCAGCTGCCAAACCTTCATTTGGAAAAAAAGGTCTCTCCTCTTCTCCAGACTTTCTCCCCATTTTTTGATTTGTAGAAAGTGCAAGTAATAGGCCTGTCATCACCCAGACGTAGCAATAGGCTTCTGCTAACACCTCTGGCATTTGTGTTATCGCTTTGGTTAACTGACTTCAAGTAGATGCTGGAAATTCTTTGCCATTCTTTTTCTTGTTTTGAGACGGGGTGGCATTTATTTTATTTTATTATTGCATCAAAATGCCACAACCCAAAAGCAGACATCGGGGTAATGGGATCTAAACATCAGCAGCATTTCCACAACAGCAACAGAAATCTCTCTTCAAGTTAAGTCTATTGTCCTTGTTGTAACTCCCACATACGCTCTTCAAGCAGCTATACAAAACAGTACCGTTTCTTAAGCATCAAAATCTTTACAGTCTTCACTCTGGCTTTCTTCAATGCAAGTGGGAGGTAGATATACAATCTTGAGTTCCCCCAGTCCCTCAGCCTTTCCCAATGAAGGAAAAGCTTAAAAAGAACTAGATTGTAGCTGAAATAATTACATTCTTCCGCGAGTACAATTCTGCTAAACATCTATGGAGATTCTCAGTCATGCAGGCCATAGTTACCTCAAAAGGTCCTTTTTCAAAAGGCAACTGGACTTCGTTTCTTTTCTTGAAAATGTTTCGCTTCTCATTCAAGAAGCTTCTTCCGTTCTGGCTGGATGGTCGGGAGAGGGGAGGGCGGAAATGGAGGGATTTGTATTCCTTTGGAGGCAGGATTGTCTGAAATCCTTTGGAATATAAATCCTTCCATCCCCTCCTCCCCCCCCCATCATTTAGTCAGAACTGATGAAGCTTCTTGGATGAGAAGCGAAACGTCTTCCTCAAGGAAAAACACAAAGTCCAGATGCCTCTTGAAAAAGCACCTTTCAGACAATCAACATTGTCCAACGTGAAGCAATCTTGTCGCAACGGAGAAACCACCATGGTGAGTTACAAAAGAAGTCACAGAAATGTGTAACCACAGAGTAAAATGTCCGCCAGCTGCAACAAGCATCAGTCAAACTTGTTTGCGGAGGGGAAATAGCATATAGATCGTATATTGCTTTTTTTTTTTCTCCTATAAGCATCATTTCAGATGGAGCAGAAAGTCAAAAGTTGTTACATTAGATTTAGCGGAGTGTTTGCCTGAGATTCTGGCTATCGATATTTGTGCTCCTGTGTGTCTTGTTTTTAAGGGATGTGTGAGCCTCGTAGCTGGGAGGTGGTGAATTGCATGGGTTTTTTGTTTGTTTTTTTTTGTGAACGCAGGGCTTAGGAAGACAAATGGCTGCTTTCATGGCAAGGCTTTGCCCATAAGGTAGCGATGGACAGGCCCCAGGTTTGCATTCTCTAAGGGGACAGAGATTAGGAGAGATGAGCAGGAAACCTGGATCAAATCCCTGGTGACAGATTGAAGATTGGTCTTATTGCATTCAAAGGGGATTTAAGAGAAGCTAAATAGGATAATGGCGGTGAGGTTAATTTGTGAAGGGAGGAAGGGAGGAGCAGGAAGAGTAGAGATTCACTCCCAATTAACTGAGAATATTGTGCCTGGCTCCTCCATTCATTCCCAAGGAGGAGAAGGATTTGAGTTAATGGATCATGCCATGAGGAGGAGGAGGAGGAGGAGGAGGAGGAGGAGGAGGAGGAGGAGGAGGAGGAGGAGGAGGAGGAGGAGGAGGAGGTGGGAGGACTGTAAAATTATATGCAACATGCAGTAGGAAAACATCAGAGGGAAACAAAGGTCTGGATAAAAGCATGCGTCTCGCACAATTGGCAACATTAAAATATTGAAGCAGCCTGATAGTTCTATAATCAGCAGGCCCAACCAAGATGAATAACCCCTTCCTCAGACATTGCTACCATTGGCATAAAGGATCTCAAAAGTTGGGTAGTTGCTGACTTGCAGTTCCAATTACTTGGAATACTTCACCATCTCCCCGAGTTCAGTCACACCTTGTTTTGAATTTCCTAGCCCCAAGAGGAAATCCCTCCTTCCATTCCACTGTCTTTCTCCTTCCTTCCTTCCTTCCTCCCTCCCTTCCTTCCTTCCTTCTCTCCCTCCCTCCCTCCCTTCCTTCCTTCCTTTCCTTCTTTCCTTCCTTCCTTCCTTCCTAAAAAATAGAATAAGTAAAAGCAATAAACAGGCCAAAAAGAAGTGCATGGGGAATAAATATAAGATGAAGCCTTCATCTAAAAGTAGATGAAATGTGTTCTGACTTAACCCAATATCCTGGCAGCAATAGAATAGCAGCAGAAGAGATGGATGGATGGATGGATATAGATGATAAAAGATGGATAGATGAATAGCAATACTTATATGCTGCTTCACAGTGCTTTACAGCCCTCTCTGAGTGATTTACAGAGTCAGCCTGTTGCCCCCAACAATCTGGGTCCTCATTTTACTGACTTTGGAAGGATGGAAGGCTGAATCAACCTTGAACCGGTGAGATTCGAACTGCATTCTAACCACTGCACCACCACAGCTCTTGGTGCAATGGATGGATGGATGGATGGACGGACGGACGGACGAACAGACAGACAGACAGACTCATGAAAATCTTATTCAGTACCAGGATGGCACGCAGTCTGTCCCAATCATTGCTGCAAAGTCATCAAGAGAAATTAAGCATTTTGGAATGGGACCTTATAGGACTTCTAACTTTATTAGTCTGTTTGCTTCCTTGTGAATGAGCAGGCTATTGCTTTGATATAATTCTGCCTTGGCATCTTCTGCCTCTCTGCAAAGGAAAACAACTAAGCAAACCTGGATAGCTCCAGCCATAGTTTGTTCAGTTTTATGTGCAACCTGATTACTCAGCCTTGCTCTTGGCTAATGGTGTGTCCTTGGCTTAGGATTTGTTAGGAGGGAAACAAGCCAGAGTTCCCAGTCTGCATATAAAACTAAATAAACCATGGACAGAGCTGTCCAGGTTTGTTTAACCACTCCCCTTTATTTAGCCATTGGGAACAACCAAACAGCTCATCACTATAAACCAGAATTTAACATGCCATCTGACTAAGGCTGTAAAATAAAACTGTTCTTAGGCAAGAAGTCAGCTGTTTTTTGCTTGCAGCCATTCAGAGAGCTTTAAATCATCACCACAGGTCCTATATTTTCTCTTATTATTTTTCCTGCTACTTATCTACAAGCTACAGATATTTTTTATTGGATCTGGTGCTTCTGATTAATGGATTCTTCCCAAGGATCTAGGATAGTTACAGACATTATTGTAATATATATGTGCTCTTCCAACTAATCCAAACTGAGTTGAGATCTTATTGTCTCCAAGAGCTTTTCCAGATCTTTTGATCTGGGATTATTGTAGCTGTTATGTACAGTAAGTAAGTTATGTACAGTATTGTAGCTTACTTACCTACAGCAGTAAGACAACTTCCTTCTTTTCAATAACTGTTACATCAGTTATTGAAATGAGCCGAGGTGGCGCAGCAGTTAGAGTGCAGTACTGCAGGCCACTTTAGCTGACTGTGTTCAGCAAGTCAGCGGTTCAAATCTCACCGGCCCAAGGTTGACTCAGCCTTCCATCCTTCCAAGGTAGGTAAAATGAGGACCGAGATTGTTGGGGGCAATGTAAATATATATATACATACATTGCTTACTGGTGTACACCGCTTAGAGAGTGCTTGCACTTAAAGCGGTATATAAGTCTCATAAATAAATAATAAATCAGACATGCTGTGAACAAGATCTTAAAGTCCCATAAGATCTTAACCCATTGATTATCATTCTTATGGTTGATCACAAGTCAGTCAGATGTTTAGACTGTGTTTGGCATTTTTCTCCACCAATTGAATCTGTCCCAAGGACCTGGGATAGACAGATGTTGTTTTTTGATGGTGTCAAAAAGTAATGTTGGAAAACGTAAGCTGTTCCAAGTAAAGCTGCCTTTTGCAATTGACTGGTGGCAATTTTGTCAATGCCGATGGTGTTCAACTAGTGTTTTGGGTGCATTATTATTAACCAAATGACATTCAGAAATAAACCTCATCATGTTACTGCAGTCTAAGCCAGATAATTTTTTCATCCTGATTTTTTTATTATTTTAAGTCCTTCCTTCTTTTTGAAAAAAGTAAAAAGAAATCTAGAGACATCATTGGGATCAGACCGATAGCATGGAAACTTTTGCAGAAAAAAATTCATGGCTTGTCAGTAGTTAACAATACATAATTCACTATAAGAGAGAGAGAGAGAGGGAGGGAGGGAGGGAGGGAGGGAGAGAGAGAGAGAGAGAGAGAGAGAGAGAAACTGGGAAACAGTAAACCATTAAACTGTTCTTGTAATTAGCTTTTAGCTTTGATGGCAGTGTGACTATTCTGGCTGGCTCAGGAATTCTGGGTGTTGAAGTCCATGAGTCATAAAAGAGCCAAGGTTGCCTACCTCTGGTCTAGTTAGTTGACCATCAGGAGAACAGATGCTAGACTAATGGAGCTCGGGGTCTAATCCAGTAAGCAAAGCCCTGCTTATGTTCTTCTCTTCTAAGTAAAAGAGAAGATGGGTTTTCTCTAATTAATGTATGAAGACAAAGCTCCCTTTTCTCTAGAACAGGTTTTAGTTTTGTTTTGTTTTTTCTTCTTGCTTATTTTTCCATTCTCACTCCTGGCTGCCTTCATATTCAGAATCCCTCCATCATTTCAGACTTGGGAGGCTCCAAGGAAGTCAGAAATCTTCAATGGACGTGATTGAGAATTATCAATCTATGGTAAACTAACATTATAAGATAAGGATTGATATTTACCAGTGACTTCGCTTATGGATTGCAAATTAGTCTCTAAATACCCGTTTGAATGCTAATTTTTAGCCCTAATTATAGGCAGCCTTAATAATTACACCCTATTTCATTGTTATAATTATCCCCAGCTCACGGCAAGAGTCTTCCTATGCATTTTGTAAGTGTGATTCCAAAGCCGTTAGCATGATAAACAAGTATTAAAGCTACATGGTAATTAGTGGCATACTCATTTACATTTGAATTGTGTACACTTGGGGAGAAAATAGCATGAAAAGCTTTCAGGAGCCCTCAGAGCCCCAAAAGAAGCTTCCGGAACAGAGAAGAGAGTTGTTGCATTGACGGTGGAAAAACTAGAAATGCAGCAGGTTGTTTTGCTAAAATGGCACAACGCCTCCCGGTTAAAGTTTGTGATCTGGTAAGATTTGGTTGAATCATGTCCTCATGGAAAAGAAGGGCAAGTGATCAGCGCTTGCAGTTTGATAATTATAGATTCCAGACTATTATTTTCCATTCCCCCCATTTGGAGGCTAATGTCTATTACCTCATTTATTTCAGTAGTAGCAAGCTATGTTTTCATTGGAATCTTTTCTCATTTTCTTAAGTAAGGCTCTGGACCTGTGCCTCCACGTTGTGTCCTATGTGCAGCACTTAATCTTTTACTCTAAGCCAGCCCCGAACCAGCTATGACTGGACATTGCTTATGCCCATTAGATAATAGCAATAGTTTCCCAGATGATAGAAACGCTTTTCCAGTATTTCCCTTTCCTCTTGAAAGGAGATCAGTGGTATTAAGGTTTCCTTTATACGTTAGGGAATGCTGATGGTCCTTCATTTGTGGGGAACTTTCATTTTATGTCCCCCAAATGGGCAAGGGAAGAAAAATAATAATAAAAAAAAGAAACACAGGAGAAGCTAATATTGCTTTCATATACTGATTAAAACTACTATAGATAGTCCTCAGCTTAACAACCATTTGTTTAATGGCTATTTGAACAGCACTGGAAAAAAGTGATTTATGACTGTTTTTCACCCTTAGGACTGTTGAAGATAGATAGATAGATAGATAGATAGATAGATAGATAGATAGATAGATAGATAAGTAGATAGATAGATAGATAGATAGATAGATAGATAAAAATTAGATGATAAATTAGAGTAAGTAGATAGATAGATAGAAATTAGATGATAAATTAGAGTGAGTAGATAGATAGATAGATAGATAGATAGATAGAGAAATTAGATTATAAATTAGAGAGAGTGAGTAGATAGATAGATAGATAGATAGAGTAGATAGATAGATAGATAGAGTAGATAGATAGATAGATAGATAGATAGATAGATAGATAGATAGATAGATAAAAATTAGATGATAAATTAGAGTAAGTAGATAGATAGATAGATAGATAGATAGATAGATGATAGATAGATAGATAGATAGATAGATAGATAGATAGATAGATAGATAGATAGATAGATATTAGATGATGGATGGACGGACGGATGGACGGACAGACAGACAGACAGACAAAGTATTGGCTACCCAACCTACCATAAAGTAACTCTGGGCAGCTTACAGTCATAAATATATATCTACATTGAAATCTAAATAAATTAAAATCAAAGATTAAAAAATCTAAGGATACGTGGGAAGGGGGGCAGAATGGAGGGATGCTGCAACAGTCAGAAATATACGCCAGTTGCCAAGCATTCTGAATTTTGGTCACGTGACCCTGGGGAATGCTTCAACGGTCGTAAGTGTGTAAACCAGCCATAAGTCCCTTTTTTGGTGCCACTGTAATTTCGAACCATCACTAAGCGAACGATTGTAAGTCAAGGACTACCTGCCTACAATTCGGCACGAGTGTCCCAATAGCATTTTAGTAGATCAAAATGCCACCTGCATAGTATTGAGGGATGTGTTTGTTTGTTTGTTTGTGTGTGTGGATTCCAAAACCGTGGATCAGATTCTTCAGACGCTTCATACAATTTGGTTGCTGCAGCTGTGATCCCGCCATCTGTAGTTCTTGCCCCTCTTTTTGTTGCGCTTGCGGTTTTATCACCTTGCATCCTTTCCTGGGTTCTTTGATAGTTTTATCTTGTTTATAATGTGCCTTGAATTTATCTGCTGCCGGAGAACTGAGCCTTTGCTGAGCCGTCTAAAAGTCTAAAACAGAAAGTGTGGCAAATTTAGAACTGATAAATATAACAGAGGTGAGACTTGACTAATGGGAGACAATATGGCCAACAAGAGAGTTGGTTGAAGACCCTTGTGAAAGACTTTCTTGGCTGGATTGTTTTTAGGGATGAAAGTGTCTGCAGACACTTAGCAGAAGAACTTTACGTCTATTTTTTTCCCGTTTATTGCAATGGATTTAATATGGCATGGGCTTTTTTGAAAATTCATGCATTCTGCTTTAGTGTCCACTGCCGTCACCACCACTTGCTTTCTGTGTCAATGTCACACTTTCTCTCCATTGTCCATTTAAACCAGCAGCCCAGGAAATAGCCATGTGTGGGAGAGCCCGATAAACAGAAATAATTCTGGCCATTCCATTTTCATTGCTTGGTTTGACTGCTTGGTATGAAATGTATCTGATTCATCTGCTAATATTCAAATATTGGACTGTAGTGTTTTCCGGTGAGAGCCTGGTCTACTCCAAATATGGAACAAAGCATACTGCTTCCACTAATACATCTGCCTAACATAGGTTCGAATGTCAGAAAGGCATGGCTAGCTGATGAGAGCTAAATAGCTTGAAATAACTATACTAGATTCCCTTTAATTCTTTGTCGGTCAATTTAAATTTCTTGGACTGTAGCTTGAGCGGGAGAACTTGCATGCAGTTGTGTCCCCCATTTGGTTGATCCAAAAATCCAGCATGGTGGCCGTGTTGTTGCAATTGAAGTTCTACATCAGACATGTCAAACTCATGACGTCGCGCAACGTATTGGGATGGTTTTGGCATTGCCGGCAATAGGGTGGGTGCAGCTGAATAGAATAGAATAGAATAGAATAGAATAGAATAGAATAGAATATGGAAGGGACCTTGGAGGTCATCTAGTCCAGCCCCCTGCTCAAGCAAGAGAACCTATACCATTTCAGATAAGTGACTGTCTAGTCTCTTCTTAAAAATGTCCAGTGATGAAGCGCCCACGATTTCTGGTGGCAAGCTGTTCCACTGGTTAATTATCCTCACTGTTAGGAAGTTTCTCCTTAATTCCAGGTTGCTTCTCTCTTTGGTTAGTTTCCAACCATCGTTTCTCATCTTGCCTTCTGGTGCTTTGAAAAATAGGTTGACCCCCGTCCTCTTTGTGGCAGCCCCTCAGATACTGGAATAATTGCTATCATGTCACCCCTATTTCTTCTTTTCTTTAGAGTAGCCAAACCCAAGTCCTGCAGCTGTTCTTCATATGTTTTGGTCTCCAGGCCTTGGATCATCTTAGTTGCTCTTCTCTGAACTTTTTCCAAAGTCCCAACGTCTTTTTTGTAGTACGGTGACCAAATGAATGGCTGTAAGTCAAGGACTACCAGCATCCTTGTCCTTCTCACCCCTTCCCTTATGTTTCATCTGATTCTAAATCCAAACTGCGTAGTTTTTTTCATTCAGAGTGCAGCTGACGTCCTCCTCTCCAGTTGGGGTGGCTGCCCGGAGGAAAAGAAAATGAGAATATTCTTGCACGTCTAAAGAGAGCCAATCTTCTAATGTCAGGAAAACAGATCTGCTGAATGTCAGCTACACAGAAGGCTGCAGTGATGAAGCCTTCAGCTTGTCACCACCCAAAAACCTCAGAGTGAAATATCCCAAGGGCTGCTCGCCAAAACTGTCCAATTCCCATGGCTGGGAAACACAGTTGGCAGCTGCTGAAGAGAAAGTCCCATGGGCCATTTTTTTTAAGTCCCCCCCCCCACACACACACCATTCCATAAATGCATCAGCTATTTGCTCTCCAGGGAGCCCTCCCATTGAAAGAAAAGGATAGATAGATAGATAGATAGATAGATAGGTAGGTAGGTAGGTAGGTAGGTAGGTAGGTAGGTAGGTAGGTAGGTAGATAGATAGATAGATAGATAGATAGATAGATAGATAGATAGATAGATAGATAGATAAGGATAGGTAGGCAGGCAGGCAGGCAGAGAGTAGATAGATAGATAGATAGATAGATAGATAGATAGATAGATAGATAGATAGATAGATAGATAGATAGATAGATAGATAGGGATAGGTAGGCAGGCAGGCAGGCAGAGAGTAGATAGATAGATAGATAGATAGATAGATAGATAGATAGATAGATAGATAGGCAGAGAGTAGATAGATACAGACAGACAGACAGACAGACAGACAGACCTTTATTGTCATTTTTTACTGTGAGCACAATGGCACACATTAAAAAATGAAATTTAGTTGCCCGGTCTCAAAGCGTACACATACATAACACACATTTAAACATACTCTGTACAACATATGTATAGACCTACACCCTTATATATAAGTATCATATAACTACTAATTACTGCCTATCTTGAGTACATAACAGAAGGAGGAAGCTTTAGCGTTCATAAAGTTAATAAAGGAGATTTTTGTCTATCTGGGACTCATTTTTGGAGAATCAAACCCCCAATGTTTCTTGCAAGGAAGTGCCGGATCAGGATTGAGTCTTGGGGAAAGCTGAGCCAAATCACTTTGAAAGCTGGATTGCGAATTTCCGTTTACATCATGAAGAAATAGTGTAACAGTCTTGGGGAAGGCGAAAAGCTCTCCTGTATTTCTGGTGACTTCTCCATAAAGCAGCATGGCTGCAATATTCAATATTTTTGAAATGAAATAGAGAGAGCTTCCTCCCAGCTTATAGTAATATACTTCAGAGAAATGGATTTCCCTTTCTCCATTTCCCAAGTGGTCCTGAGTTTCTTTAACACCATTCTAACTTTCAACCATGTGTGCTTCTGCAGAAAAAAAAAATGTGTTTAAATTCATTTTTCCTTTATTTCAATGGTTGTTGTTGATTCGTGGCACAGATGTTTAGACTGGATTTGGCATTTTTGTTTACCTGTTGAGTTCTTTCTAAGGACCTGAGATGATTACTCTCCTCCTCCTCCTCCTGTTCCTCCTGTTCCTCCTCCATGCAAACTCCACTCCCTTCTAGCACTGATGATGTTACCTAGTTGGGTAATGAAACATCTGCAAAAAAACAGCAAGCTCAGAGAGCATCAAGGACCTCACAGTCTTTCTCCTCCTTCTCCTCCTCCTCCTCCTCCTCCTCTCTTCCTTTTTTCTTTCTTCTTTCTTCCCCCTCCTCTTCTCCTCCTCCTCCTCCTTCCTTCTCCCTTCTTTTTCATTTCTTCTTTCGTCCTTCCTCCTCTTCTTCTTTTCCCCTTCTTCTTCCTCCCCTTCCCCTCCCCCTCTTCCTCCATCGTTTCATTCCACGCCCCCCCCCCCCAAGCCTATGAGGAAAAGCCTTTGGGAGGCTCTTCTGCCAAAAGTAAGGCTTTTCTTTGAGAGAAGGAATTAAAACTGGGAGGAAACAGTCCCTTTGAGAGAGGAGAGAGCAAAAAAGGGGGAGGCTGGTTGTGTGCCTCTCTGCTCTCCGATTGAAGTCTTTCTCTCTGCTTATCTGGCTTCTGTTGGCAACTTCATTGATGCACAGGAGGGAGGGAGGGAAAGGAGCTGTCCGGGGGCGAAGGGGGACAAGGGAAGGAGGACGGGGAAATGAAAGGGGGGGGAGGAAGGAAGGAAGGAAGGAAGGAAGGAAGGAAGGAAGGAAGGAAGGAAGGAAGGAAGGATTGGCCCTCCAACTTGGGGAACTTTCCTGGGCCGTGCGGGGCTCCAGGGCCGTTGCCAGCCATTGTCTCTCCCCGGGAGGCTGCCAAAAGGCTCGGCTAATCCAAGCGAGGGGAGGGAAGCCCGAGCTGTCCTCCGGTGCCCCCCCCCTCCCAATTCGGTCCCTGTCCTGCCAGGGAACGGAGCGGCTCGGAGCTGGAGCGGCTCCTCCGAGCTGGAGGCCAGCGAGGGGTCAGCGGGAGTGGGAAGCAGCCCAGAGGCCGCAGAAAGCCGCCCAAATCCTCTGGCTTGCGCCGCTCCGGGGGGAAGAGGCGCCCTGCGGCCCGCAGGAGCTCCCAGAGGGTGGGCAGAGAAGCGGCCCCGCTGGCGGGGAGGGGGTTTCTCCGGATGGCCCGCTTCGCCGGGGTCTTCGGTGAGGATCCGGCCTCCTGGCGGGATAAATGCGGAGCTGGCCGCGGAGGGGGGAGGACCAGGGGCCAGGGCTCCGCGCCTCTGCCCGGACTCAGCATCGCCTGCCCTGGCTTTGCCTTCCCCCCGCCGCCCTCCTTCCCTAAGGTAAGCCGAGGGGCGCGCCAGCCAAGGCAGGAAGCGGGGCCTCGGGCCGTCGGGATCGGGCTGGCTGGTGGCGACGACCCGGCGAAAGGAGGAGGAGGAGGATTGTGGGGGGGTCTTTGGTGCTCTTGAAGCTTCGTGGTTTTCTTGCTGTCGTTTCCTGACCCAACTAGGTAACATCATCAGTGCTAGAAGGGGGTGGGGTTTGGAGGAGGAGGAGGAGGAGGAGGAAGAAGAAGAAGAAGAAGAAGAAGAAGAAGAAGAAGAAGAAGAAGAAGAAGAAGAAGAAGAAGAAGAAGAAGAAGAAGAAGAAGAAGAAGAAGAAGAAGAAGAAGAAGAAGAAGAAGAAGAAGAAGAAGAAGAAGAAGAAGAGAAGAAGAAAGGAGGAGAAGAGAAGAAAAAGAAGAGGAGGAGGAGGAAGAAGAAGAAGAAAGAAGAAGAAGAAGAGGAGGAGGAGGAGGAGGAGGAGGAGGAGGAAGAAGAAGAAGAAGAGGAGGAGAGGAGGAAGAAGAGGAGGAGGAGGAAGAAGAGGAAGAAGGAAGAAGAGGAGGAGAAGAAGAAAGAAGAGAAGAAGAAGAAGAAGAAGAAGAAGAGGAGGAGGAGGGGAGGAGGAGGAGGAGAGGAGAAGAAGAAGAAGAAGAAGAAGAAGAAGAAGAAGAGAAGAAGGAGGAAGAGGAGGAGGAAGAGGAGGAAGAAAGAAGAAGAGGAGGAGGAGGAGGAAGAAGAGGAGGAGGAGGAAGAAGAGGAAGAAGAAGAAGAGGAGGAGGAAGAAGAAGAAGAAGAAGAAGAAGAAGAAGAAGAAGAAGAAGAAGAAGAAGAAGAAGAAGAAGAAGAAGAAATTGCTGCCTTGGCACTCGGATTGGAAAGAGCCTCTCCTCCTCCCCCCGCGCCCCCCCCCGCGTCGAAAAGTTGCAAGGGAGGGAGGGAGGGAAGGAGGCCAGGCTCCCGCTCCGCCCCGCTTTGCCCCCCTCCCTCCCTCCCTCCCTCCCTCCGGGCTGGCGAGGGGGGCAGCCCGACTCCTGCTGCCGCGCTTCTGTTTGCCTTGGCAAATGGGACCGGAGGCTGGGTCGGGGCGCTCCGGGCTGCCGGAGCCGGGAAATGAAGGAGCCGAGCGGAGCAGAAGGAGCGGCGGGCAGGAGAGGCGGAAACAGCCCGCTTTGCATTCGGAGCCGGTAGGTTTACACGTCAGAAGCGACCGGGGGGGGGGGGCGGTTAGCAAGAGGCTCGTGCGGGGGAGGGGGCGTCAGAGAGACCGGGAAGGGGGGGGGGGCTTTCAAGAGGCCGCAGGAGCAGGAGCAGGAGGAGGAGGGGGGAAGGAGGGGGGGTCTTGCTGGCGAGCCGTGTTGTGGTCCGGGGGCTTTGCGGGAATCGGAGGGGGGAGGGGGAAGTCGGCGCCCGGTGCGGCGAGGAGGAAGAGGACGAGGAAGAGGAGGAAGCCGGCAAAGGGGCGGCGGAGCTGGGGAGCGGAGGAAGACAAGCCAGGGGAAGCGACGGGGGCTTCGGGGCTGGTGGCAGCCCCCGCAGAGGCGAGCCCGGAGGGACGGGGTGAGCCGGGCGCTTGGCTGGAGATTTGGCCCCTCCGGGGGGAGGGGTCTCCGAGGGACCGGTCGGCCTGGCCGCGCCGTGGGAAGGAAGCGAGAGGGTGAGCCTCTTCCCCCGGCTCGCTCCAGCTCGGGCAGCCCCCGGGCAGCTGCGCCGCTACAACTTCGGCTCCGGCGCTTTGCTCCAGCCAGCTCCCTGCGGGGATGGTTGCGAGGGTTGTTGACGTGCAGGATCGGGACTCCGGACGGCAGAGAGCCCGAGTTGGCGGGATTCTCCGCGTGCGATCCCCAGGAAGACCCCCATCCCCTAACTCGGCTCCCCCCCCCGGGGTCCTTTTCCTGGGCGGGGGTGGTGTCGACTTAGACCCCTGTCATTTCCTCCTCTCCCCCCTCCCTTATTCGTTTCTGGAAAATCTGCATGGATTTAAACCAGCAGGTGTGTTTGATGTCTTTGAGAAGGTGGGGGGGGGAGGAAATGTGTTAGGAGTTAGGTGAGTAGCTCTTTGGTTGGTCTGATGATCTCTGGGTGCCCCTTCCTGCAAAGCGACCCATTCATTTACAGAAGACAGCTACTCTTGTTTTTTTTTTTTTCTTTCTCTCTCTCTCTCTCTTTCTCCTTCGGGGTCCCCTCCCTCTTGGCAGCTGGAACATTTCATAGGGGCTCAACCAAAACAGAAGTGGCATCCCTCCCACCCACCCACCCCTCCAAGGAAGAGGGGGAGCCAAGAGGACGGAGCTGTTGCCCATAGGTCACTAGGGAAGAGAGGCCTAATTATCCACAGGCCCCAGAGATGGAGAGGGGCTAGCTCCCTACCTCAAAGCCTGGGGCATGAAAAGGGGCGTGAGCTGGCCATAAGTCCCTCCCTCCCCAACCGGGATGACACTTGATCCTCATTTGCGTACATGGGTCTCCTGACCCACTCACCCACCCTGCCAAGTGCTAAGTAAACTCTGAAAGATTCAATAGCTTCCCTTGCTGGTTAGTCAGAGTGGAATTGGGAGGTAGAAGGAGCTGCCTATCGACCTTTTCATCATTTACGGATAGATGGAATCCCTTCTCTTCCCTTTTACAGAATAGCTCTATAGGTCCCCATTGGCCCCACTGAGAAAGTTGGATGGGCGCCCCCCAATTCTTACAGGATAAATCCTGGGGGTTCCTAATGATTCGCCTCCTTCTCTTCAATTTCTTTCCAAGTGGTTTTCAACTTCGACCTTCCGTAGAAAGCAAAACTGAGCGGATATGTGACGCAGTGCTCTTTGGAGATTCTCGTTTTAGTAATTTGGGGGTAAGTTGCAATGTTGGGGGGTGGGTTGCGTTGGGGTGGGTTAGTCCCAGCAACAGCCTTCCCTTTAAAACTAGTGACTCTCTATTTCCCCTCCCTCCGGTTGTGTGCAATAGTAGATAACCCACTGCCTTTGCTGCTGTGTAATTTCTCTTGGACGTGCATGAAATGAAATGTCAGCCTTGTGCAGTTGTGGTGTGCTCCGACATTGTATCAGATTTATGGAGGGGTGGCGGTAGAGGCAGAACCTAATCCAGAACAGGGCATAAAGGGAGATATATTTATTTTTATTTCTGTGTACATCAGCAGTAAAAACAACTCGCTGGCTACAGTCCACGGATAAATGCTGGGCTTTGAAGATTAACATTTCTGGAGAGTAACTATTGCTGTTGCCAATTTGGGCTCCCCTTCAAATCTATCCTAAAAGTTGCTCAAGCTGATGTTACCATTTTCAAAGTAATCCTTGGGGCTCGTTATATAAATGTTATTTGGCACTCCTTTTAAAAAAACCAAAACAAAACAAACAACAAAAAAAAAACAGCCAAGCTAGGCTTTGCAAACTTTTTCCGAAGTTTTGTTAAAACTCTTTGCTGATCAAAACATAAGCCGGGCTATATTCAGAGCAGCTTATTGTTTGAGAACGTTGCTTTGAATTGCAATAATAATTCTGCAGGGTTTCTATACAGCTGCATGCAGGTTATCAAAGCGACCGATGATGCTCGCTGCTTTCTTGCTGAGGTGCGGGATTGTTTCCAAACCTATAGGATGATTTTAAAAAATAGCTTAGTTTTGAAAACATGTTCAAACAAGGTCTCCCTCAGATTTCGTTGTATGCACACAATAATGGAAGGGTGCCCCTTCATAGCTGTTGCATTACCTCTGTTTGGAAAGAGAACTAGTGTTTTTCGTTCTGTAGAAAATCCAGTAAATGATAACCATGTTTAATGTACTGAATAAAAGGTGTTTTATATTCTGCTGGCAGGCCCTGTGCAAACATTTATTCTGCCTCCAATAAATAGAAATTTACAGAAGTTGGCTATTCCCCCCCCCCCCTTCTGGTCTGTCATAAACTTTAACTACATCACTGAATGCCTAATGGAGGAAAGCGGAAGCGGTAGAAATTCACTTGGGAAAATTTCAAGGCGAGAAAGCTGAAAAGGAAAATCTGGGAGTTTGTTTTAAACACCTTCATGCGTTAATGGGCAACTTTGGTTCCCTAAGCAAGTTGTCGTTGTTGCCTTCCTCCCTAAGCTCATCTGTACACTTCATGTCAATGTCACATCACATCCTCAGCGTACTTTGTGTGATGGAAGTGTCTCTGCCAGACAAACAGGCAATGCTCTGGACTGTTTCCGTTCCAATAGCTACCTCCCAGAATGCATTTTCCTCTTCCTATTGGATCGTGAGAGGACCATGGGCTTGCAAAGCTGTACGTTCAGCTTGTCAGCCATTCAAGCTTTTTAGCTCTTATTTGGCTGCTGGTTCTCAGCTACCATTCCAATCACAGTTCTCCTGTGATTGCTGATGTCAAAGCTTAGCACAGAGGTCTCCTTTCGCAGGGGTCTTCAAACTTGGCCCTTTTATCACTTGTGGACTTCAACTCCCAGAATTCCTCAGCCAGCAGGCTCTGGGAGTTGAAGTCCACAAGTGATAAAAGGGCCAAGTTTGAAGACCCTCTGTCCTATCGTCTTTGAAAGCCTGATGTATTTCTTAATACTTTCACGTTTTTATGTAGAAAAGAGGCATCATATCATGATAAAAGGGGGCCAGAGTGTGCAGACAAAGTGGGGAGGGGGTCAGTAGTTCAATATTTGGGGAGGGGGGTATGGCTTTTATTATTAGTACTATTACTCTGATGCTTTACATGTACATTAAGAGCTTCTGCACTGGAGACAAATTCCATGTCTCTAATCACACTTGGCCAAATAAAGCCTGCTCTGTTCTGTTCTGTTTATGGTTTGTGGGTTTATTGTTGTGAGCCACACAACAGTGCAAATCTTTTAAATAAATTTTAAATAAATTCAATCTTTGCACTTTTTTTAAAAAAAAAAATGTCACGTTGTTGTCACAGTTCCTACAAGTCAGCCTGAGTGATCTTGATTGGACGCTTGATTTTGTTTGCAAGAGGATAGGCCTCAAGCCCAAATAAAAACACTTAGAACTGGGTGCAAAAGATACGCATTAAGCACTTTCAGCCAGGAAATTGGAGTTAAGTACCAGAACTGACAGTGCAAAAAATCTATAACTGAGTTATTTCAGGTCATAGTTGTTTTGTTGTGGCTACAGTATTGTTCTGGAGATGGGAGCATCTTCCTTTCTGATCTTCAGTGTCTACTACACACTCCAGTGTCAACATGTACATGAATGCACAGTAGTCCTCAACTTACAACCTTTCATTTAGTGACCGTTTAAAATTACAGCAGCACTTTAAAAAGTGACTTATAACCATTTTTCACGCTTAGAACTATTTCAGCATCCCCGTGGTGACGTAAGCAGGATTTGGATGCTTGGCAACTGGCATGTATGGGTGATGGTTGCAGTGTCCCGGGGTCAGGTGATTCCGTTTTGCAACTCTCTGACAAGCAAAGTCAATGGGAGAAGCCAGGTTCCTTTTACTACCATATTACTAACTTAACAACTGCAGTGATTCATTTAACAACTTTGGCAAGGATGGTCATGAAATGGAGCAAAATTCACTTAACAACTGTCTCACTTAGCAACAGATGAAAGCCAGGTTGGAACTCTCACTATGGAAGCCTTTAGCTTCCAACAGTAGCAATTAAGAGAGTTTGAGGAGTTTTCAAGTTAGGCACGGATGCTGTGAAGGGACACCCTCCCATAACAAGGGATGTCCATCATCAGACCTTTACTGAATGAATTTATCAGATCTTGGGTGATAACAATGAGCATTGCAAAGCTCAATTGAGTTAAGGTTCATGATTAGCTGTATCTTGATATTCTTCATCTATTGTTAGAGACCCCACTCATCCACTTCATGGTTGGTTTCTGTTGCTCCCCTCTTGGAGGAGGTTTTGAAGTATTTATAGCAGAACTACTGGATTTGTAACAGCTTTGTGCCTTATGTCATCCGTCTTGTAAATTCTCAAGATTGGGGGTTTTTTTGTCATTTATATGTATACATTTGAACTAGACTGTAATGTTTCTCTGTGTCATATATGTGTGTGTGTATGCGTATATGCATAATGGTTTTTTTTGAGAACTGATTGCAACAATATTTCATTTTAACGTATGCTGATTAATGTACATTTAAAGTGACAATAAAGTATTCTACTCTATTCTACTCTACTCTACTCTACTCTACTCTACTCTATTCATTATGTTAAGCCATAGTGCAACTTCTTTGGTTTTAGCTTTGTGTGCATTTAGTGATGACAATTTAGAAGCCAGGGTTTCTGGGTTATGTGTGCTTGTGGTTTATTTATGAAACCATTCTGAAGCACCCCATCTTTTAGAACATGTATGAATCCAATCCTTGTGTAAGCAAATCTCCTCTATTGTCGAATAGGTGATTCCCCCCCCCTCTTCTTAGCCCTGTTGTTGGTTAATGGTGTTACCAAAATCCAAAATCTTATGTATCAGGAGACAGAAATAAGGTTTGTGTCAAATCTATGAAAGCCAAATTTCTTAACTATTTTCCTTCCCCATGACTGCTAGATTTTTAGTTTTTAAAACGACAGGATAAGAAGTAGATACATTGCTCTATTCCTTTCAATATCCAGCAAGGAATAATTGCCAGTTGAGCATGGATTCATTGTGGAAATTCTGAGAGCTTTATGCATGGTTAGATTTTGTTTGTTTGTTTGTTTGTAAATAAAATGTATTATCACCATTATGGCTTTGATCTGCAATTGCAAAGACTCAGAAAAGAAGGCTTCTTAATTACTAGTTTTGCTCCATTAAGAAACAAAGTGGTTACATATCTGCTCATCACATTGTTAATTCTAGCCTAGAATGTCAACATGACTTTTCCCAGTAGTAGAAATTAAGAAAATTCCCTAGAAGCAGTTGTGGAGTTTGTGGACAGAAGAGCATTTATTACGGCAAAGCCTTTGATAATTTTGGGGTCTTTAAAATCTGGCGTCCAAATTAAATCATCCCAATTGTTGATTCTGTCAACGCTCCTGAGAGGACAGTTGATCTGTTTCTTTGCTTCCTATAAGCTGCTCCAATTGCCGTTAAAATCCATCTCCGCTGTTTTATAAAGTTGTTACTCTGCTTGGTGATTTAATGCCAACTTCAGGCTAAAAAGAAAATCTGTTGAGATGTTTGTTCCCACGTTCCACGGAAACAAAGAGAGTGAAAAATTGCATTATGAACCTTATCTGTTTTTTCAGCCCATCTCTCTGTACGTTGGGATAGGAATGTCTTATTTCCTTAGCCTGGTCATGCCTTTATGGCCATTCCAAACAGCTGTTCACAAAAACCTGGGGGTTTGTTGTGGTTATTGCTGCTGCTGCTGTTGTTGTTGTTGTTTTCAAAGATGAATTCCTTAAAGACTGGGAAGCAAAGATGCTTCCACCTCTGGAGGTCCCATTTCCATGCGACCAGAAAGATGGAATCTGAAGGACTTTGGATGGACTTTTTTTTACAGCAAATCAAGATTTCACCCTTCTTTTCAAAAGTTCCAGGAAAACGCGTAGAACCACCAGATTGCTGCACATTAGTCTCAACATTTGCAATGTGAGCATATGGTTGAGGGGTGGGGAGGGGAAGGATTGCTTTGAAATTTCAAGGCTTGTTTTGCCTCTAACAATAGACTGTCAAGATGACTTCCCAAGGTTGCAACTAACTATAATTTACCAGTCAAGGCAAGATGAGAACAACACGTTGCGATCTGCATCGCATCCGGGTATGAAGAGCATTTCCCAAACTTTTCAGCTTTGCAGTAAGCTTTTTTGTTAACTAAACCAGATTAGCATTTTAACAACCCCAAAGTGAACTTCCACCATTCTTTTTCTCTTGGATGCTGTATGTGTTGTTAATCCATCATCTTGTCTTTGGCCACACCAAGCTATTGGTTCAATAACCCTTTGGAGAAACTATTCAGTTCTGAACAATGGAGCTGGCAGCAACCCTTTCTCCGCCCCCTCCCCTTCCATGCCACTGGCAGCATTGTCTGTCTCTGATGACTGAAGTTAACATCCAGAACGGGATGTTTCTTTTGTGTTCAGTGGGTTTAGTCGCTTGCTCCAACACAGCTTAGCAGGCACACCTGCGGAGGAATAGAAGCGAGGTTACCAATAGCTGCTGGGACATCTGGCCCTGCCAAGCTCTCCGAAAGGGTACCCTTATTCATTTGTGACATTTGTCATTGGTTTTTATTATTGTTATTATTATTATGGATCATCGCACAGTCAGCCAGATGTTCAGACTGGATTTGGCATTTTGTCTACCTATCGAGTCCTTACCCAGGACCTGGGATAGGCAGATGCGGATGTTTGATGGTATTACAGGTATCGTCGCAGGATGGAAGCAGTTCCTAGTAAGGCCGCCTTTTGCAATTGACTAATGGCGAATTTGTCAATGCCGATGATGGTGTTCAAGTGGTGCTCCAGTTGTTTTGGGATTGCACCCAAGGCGCCTATGACTATTGGTGCTACCCTTGCTTGCTTTTGCCACAGTCTTTCTATTTCTATTTGTAGGGCTTTGTATTTTGTTATCTTCTCCAGTTCTTTCTCATCTATTCTGCTGTCTCCAGGCACTGCCATGTCCACTATCCAGACTTTTTTGTCTTTCTTATTGACAGTTTTTAAGTGTGGGGTGTTATGTTGCAGGTCCTTGTCTGTTTGAATTCTGAAGTCCCAGAGCAGTTGTTGTTGTTGTTGTTATTTTCAAGGGGGGAAAATCCTCCTTCCTCAATTGAAAATTAGGTTTGGATATATTAGTTTCAGCCTTCCTTCATCTGATGCTGTCCAGAGTATTGGAACACAAACCCTGTTTACTTCATCCTGGGATGAAGGTGGACTTGTGGGGTCCTTGGTGCTCTCTGAGCTTGGTGTTTTCTTGCAGATGTTTCATTACCCAGCTAGATGACATTATCACTGCTAGAAGGGAGTGGGGTTTGCAAGGAGGAGCAGGAGCAGGAGGAGAAGAAAGAGGGGGGAATTATGGAGGTCTTGGTGCTCTCTGAGCTTGGTTGTTTTCTTGCAGATGTTTCATTACCCAGCTAGATAACATCATCAGGGCTAGCAGGGAGTGGGTTTTGCTCTTTTTTTATATACTAGTCTGACTGTATCTTGCCAGCACTGGTGGGAGTGTTTTAGGTGCTTCCTTGATCAGGCTGTTGTTTACTGTTAGCTTGTTTGTCTGAGTTGATAGCTCCTTGACTGGGCTATTATTTACTTCTTGATTGCTGGTCTACTATTAATCCTGGCATTCATCTCTGCCTATCCGAGTTTTGATTGCTAGCAAGGACGTGTTACTACCTAGTTGGGTAGCGAAACATCTGCAAGAAAACCACCAAGCTTGGAGAGCACCAAGGATCCCATAGTTCAACCCTCATCTGCAAATGCTCTCTTCTGTGTTGATGGAAGTTGCACTGAAATCCATATATATTAGAAGAGACCAAGTTGAAAATAAAAATTTCCCTGTATACATTTAAAATAAGGAAAATTTTGCTGAACCAAGTGAAAAGCTTGTCTAGGCCAGTTGGGCTTCCTGGAGAATGATTGTGATAGCAATAGCACACCGGCTTATATACCTCTTCACTGTGCTTTACAGCCCTCTCTAAGCAGTTTACAGAGTCAGCATATTCCCCCCACCCTACAATCTAGGTCAGTGGTGGCAAACCTATGGCATGCGTGCCAGAGGCAGCACTTGGAGCCCTCTCTGTGGGCACACATGCCATTGCCCCAGCCTCGCCTCCCCCCGTGACCTCCTCCCCTCCAGCAGCCCCCCTGGAGGAGAGTTGCCCCCAAGTGTGGGCCACATGGAGCAGCACAGCCAAGAACATGGCAGCCAGGCAGCGTAGACAAGACTCTGCCCTCATGCCCCATTGCACACAGTTGATGCTGCGGGGCGTGAGCAGAGTGCATGGCCACTATGGCACTGCTGGGCTGCCTGGGCGATCTGCGATGGGCCCTGGAGGTGGTGAGTGGCCCTGTGGGCAGGCAGGTAGAGGCAGGGCAGGGGGTGGAGTGGGGGCGGGGCCAGTTTTTGGGCACTCGGTCTCTAAAAGGTTTGCCATCACTGATTTAGGTCCTCATTTTACCAACCTTGGAAGGAAGGAAGGCTGAGTCAACCTTGAGCCCCATCAGGATCAAACTCCTGGAGTGAGCAGCAAGTTAGCCTGCAGTATTAGGCTCAACTAAGAGGCTTAGAAGCAAAGCAAGAAAAGAGAGAGAGAATAAACTCTTACCTGGGTCACCTAGCAACTGGTATTTGAAGCCTTGCATTCTGGAGGCATCACACTGCCATCTGTAAGGACTGGTAGACCTGTCCTCCACTGATATCGGATGAGTTAACTTCTGAGCAAATCTGTGTGGGATTATATTCTTCTTAATGCCTTTGTTTTTAGACTAAGGCTGCTGACCTGCTACTGGAAGTGGGAATATTGGCTTAAATGATTTGGACAAGCCGGATAAAGTATCAGATGGCTACAGTAGACAAAGAATGCTCTGTGTTGATAAGAGCTCTAAATATAACCCTACTCCTGCTCAACTGTGAGGTGGTTCCAGCAATATTACTCAACTTTAATTTCCGCAACCCCTGTAGGCCAGGTGCTTTTTGATGTCTAGGAATTCATCTCTCCGGAGGACTCAGAACTAGAGTTCAGTAAAGGGAAGATGGTTGGCAGGGAAATGGTGGGGAATAGAGTTAAACAAGGCAGGAAATGAATCTTAATCCTGATTTAATTGGCTCGCAACCAAGTCATGAAGTTGTCTTTGGGCTGTTAACTTGATTGGAAATTGGCAAAGAGCTAGGATAAGTCATTAGACCTCAGTTTTATAACAGTCTCTCTCTCTCTCTCTCTCTCTCTCTCTCTCTCTCTCTCTCTCTCTCTCTCTCTCTCTCTCTCTCTCTCTCTCTCTCTCTCCCTTTTATGTAAAATTCTTATATAGGTTATAATTCACTGAAAGTCCTGTTCTCCTCTGTCTAACGCACGTATTGAATGTGGCAGTGTACTTAGATTGTCAAATGCCTATTCATGAGCCGGTAGATCCCAAGTTGTGTGGTTCATGAATCCCATGAAACAATCACATTATTTGAATTTGCACTGTTTAAAGTGATATTTCTACAGAAAATACGGCCCTTGATTTAACCATTCTTTTAGGACTGTTCACAGTTGCAACAGCACTGAAAAAAGCGACTTACAAGTGACTTACCACCATCAGATCATCCCCGTGGTCATGTGATCAAAATATGGGCCCTTGGCAACTGCCATGTATTTACAACAATTGCCGTTTCCCAGGGTCATGTGATCCCTATTTGTGACCATCTCAGCCAGCTGCCAACTAAACTGATTGCGCATTATTGTTTGTTTGTTTTTTAAATCAAAATTAACAACGCCAGCAGTGGGAAATTAGCAGCCCAACCAAACTGTTTGACTTTCGTCCCCTGCCAAAATATTTCTAACCCATCTAAATTAAATTGCTTTGATTTAAGTATTTGTCACAGTGCAATTTACCCTAGGACTTTTTTTTTCTTGGTTACTAGAACATATCATCTTTTCTTGCAAGCACAGAACCTGTTTTAGTTAATGGTGCTACATAACCGAAGGTCAGTTTATTATTCTTTAGAGGGGGGGAAAAATGCAATCTAGATCCATCACTATTTGGATTAAAGTCAAAGCAACAAGACTAGTCCCAGCACTAAGATAGCAACCAGTTTGCAATAATGAATTGTTCAGAGCCATACAGTCTGGGCAATAAGTTTTACAAAATGAATAATTAAATACATGAAGCAAGCTTTGGAGTGGGCAGGTAAATGCAAGTCACTCTATTCGAGTCTATTCTCCTGAAGCCAATCCCAATACACTGCCCTGATCATTTTTACTATGTGTTAGTATGTAAATAAGAACAGCTTTCAGTTCTTCCTAAGAAGCCCTCTGTGGATAATGCTTCTTGAAAGTCTTGCCCATGGGTTATCATGATTAAAAAAAAATCTCTTTTTATGCTGTAACGTTTGACAGACCCCTGGTGAATCCTTTCCACCATCCTCAGTCTAGAGCAATGGTTCTCAACCTTTTTAATGCCGCGACCCCCAACCGGTCGTAAGTCGAGGACTACCCAACCCGTCGTAAGCTGAGGACTACCCAACCTGTCGTAAGTCGAGGACTTTCCCTGCCCGGGAGTGCCGCGCATGCGTGGTGCTGCCCCCTGCACCGGCCGAGGCGTAGCTGGCAAGCGGCAGAGATGGCGCAGGCCGACCACTGGCTGGGCCACCAGCTGGCCCAGCCCAAGGGAGGTAAGGCACCTGCTGGGCCCCACGCGTGCCAGCAACCCTCCCTGCGCCCGCTGGCCTCCATCTCCCACCCCTGGCCCTCTTTTACTTACATTTTTAGTAGTTGCTCAGCAGGGAGGGGTGGAAACTTCCAGACAGCTCACCTTCACTGCAGACAACTTGCAGCACCGTTTGCAGAATGGGACTTTTGGTGGGCTCAGCAGGGCAGAGACAGCCTGGACAATTCCTATTGGCTTTGAAAGCCAATAGAATTAGACTCTATTCAAGAGAGTCTATTCTATTGGCTTTCAAAAGCCAATAGAATAAAAGGGAGTAGCACAGCTAAGGAAAAGGGGGGGAAAAAAGGCGGACTGCGTTGTTTGGCGACCCCCGTGAAATGGTCGTTCGACCCCAAATGGGGTTCCGACCCACAGGTTGAGAACTACTGGTCTAGAGAAAGCTTGTGGAAAGCCAAATCTTCTCACTTCTAAAGAGTAAATTCGATAAGCAATGTATAAGGCATGGGGCTAAGTCATAAAGTATGCTTCACAAGCCATTATAGTTGAATGTACTCAATACACTAAACTGAAACCAATTAAATCATTGGCTGAGTAGGAATGTGGTCCCACCTTCCAGGCCGCATTTTATGCTCCAAACTGTCAGTCACCAGTGACATTCCCAAAGGTTCGGTATATTTAATTGCCTTGGCCAAGTCAGTATTTATTTTTAGATTGTTCTTTCTGAGATCACAGGGCTGGTAGCAAAAATGTAGTAGAGACGTTAAAGAACAATAAACATTTCCAATCCCTGGAAATTTCAAGCATGGAGATCAGAAGAAAATGAAAACTTGGGAGGGGAAAACAAAACAAGGGGATGGAATCATGAACTGACACAGCACAAATTCAGATGAATATATTTATTGCAATCCTAAGAAAAATTGCTGATGGGCAGAAGATGGCATAATACCCTCACAAGAAAAATGCGTGATTATGGTTGCCTCTTGATTTACCTTTCCCTCTGTCTTTTCTCCCCTCCCCACCCCCCCATGGATGCACCCACTTTACATGACATGGCTGAATAGCTTGTATTATCCTCTTGCATCTTCATTTTGAGGAATCCTTGTTTATCATCATAACAGGACTTGCAGTAGAACTGGGCAACAAACGGACTTCCATATATGACAAACGAGTTAGCCTTCTCCATTCAGACTTAGGAGAATTAACACAAAGGGACTAGGTAGTCCAAGAGATGAACATGGCACCACTGCCCTCGCTGGTTGTGATTTCCTGCCAGCTTGAGCTGTATAGCAGTGGAAATATACAATGCTTGATAGGATGGAAACCCAGCAGTGGTATGGGGGGCTAGGCAGGGTTTAGAAGTACCAGAGCATGATGGGGTGACAACCCTACATTCTGAGCCAGTGTGAATTCTTTGGAAGGGATCTTGACACGAAAACACTTTGCTGCTTTGTAACCCTTTTGAGGTTTCCACCTTCCTCTCCACTCACTGGAGTTAAAGCCAATGAGGCAGAGGTATAATTGGCAGGACCTGCCTTCCCATTTGTACGCAACTGAAATAATAACCTCTTAGACATACTACAGCCCTGGAAAGAACAAGCTTGGTATTGTTCTGGAAAACACATTCATTCCAAAGCATAGAGGGGAAAAAAAAAATCAGCAGACTTGTCCAGGTTTACTTCCCAGCTGCCCAAACACCGCTGTTGGCACCGGTTGCAGAGGTAGACGCTCTTCGCTAGTTTGCCACCTACCCTGTGGTAGGTGGAAGAGTGTATGTGTGCGCAGAGTGTGTCAACAGTCCACAGAACAGACCAAGAACTATGGAGGGAGAGAAAACGAGTGAAGTTCAGCTGGTTGGTGAAACCAAACCATTCCATTCTTGTTGCCTTTTCTTTCCCGAGCTGTAGAAAAATCATCAGCCTGCGATTTTTTTTAAAGAAGAAAAAAGAAAAAGAAAAAAAAATGGTCTACTTAGATATAATTTTGTCATTTTTGACAGCAGACGGATCTATACCTACAAGAAAATGGATGAAGCAGCTCCAGATTGCAAGTGGGTAGCACTGCAGACTTAACAGTGTCTTGTTTATTTCAAAACAAACCAACGAGTGATATTTTTATAAGTAGAAAATGGGTGTCTAGGACACAGGGCTGGCCAGCATGTTTCTCTTGGAGGTGCTAGTTTTTCTTTGCAAACATAAGTCTTTGTAATGTACCTCTAAAGCTGTAAATATTTACCATTGTCCCTGCTGTAGTCTCAAAGCAGTCCTGTCCATTTTAGCACATTTTGCCGGATAGATAGAACAAAAACCTAAATCATGTGATCTCATAATGGGAGATGCTTTACAGATATTTTTAACCATATGTTCTTTTGGGATATTAGGAGAACAAGCTGATCGTATTACACATTTTTCTGAATAACAGGATTTCCTGCCACGGTCAGAATGAAAGCTTTTGGCTGTTTGGGTTGATTTAAGACTTTAGATTTCACGGACGTGTGGTGACAATTAAATCTCATGTAACATCAAGAAGCTCCGGATCTTACATTAGTGGTCCTAGGGATCCATTTTATGTCCCATTAATCTCTGGATTTAGTTACACTTGAAAAATGGACATTTTCTTACCAAGGATTGTTTTATGAATAGTTCTCTGGATTGTTGAGAAATCAGTTGAAAACTTACTTATTCTGCTTTTGTTGTTAAATTTGGCCTACATAACATGGTTGTATGAGAATGTTTGTGGCTGTGGGTTGAACAGTGGGGTCCTTGGTACTTTCTGAGGTTAGTAGTTTTCTTGCAGACATTCTATTACCTAGCTAGGTAACATTATCAGTGCACTTGCATGAAATGCTTGCAAGAAAACAACTAAGCTCAGAGAGCACAAAGGACCTAATGTAAGTGTCACACGTAAGGTTGTGCAGTTTTTTTAAAATGGATCTTCATACCTGACAAAGCCTATAAAAGAAAACCAACTGACCGCATCAGAGTCAAACTTTTGATTAAACTTTTCCTTGGTTGACTCAGAGAAAATATTGGATTATAAATTGGATTGCTTTCCAGAATAAATCTTTTGTTCTGTCCACAAAAGTTTGACACCGCTGCAAATAGATATCAGCTCCCTTCAAGTTTAGCCATCCTACAAGCCAGCCTCGTATAATAATAATAATAATAATAATAATAATAATAATAATAATAATAATAATGTTGAAAGGGACCTTGGAGGTCATCAAGTCCAACTCCCTGCTCAGGCAGGAAACCCTATCCCATTTCGGACAAATGGCTGTTCAGTCTCTTCTTAAAAACTTCCAGTGTTGGAGCATTCACCGCTTCTGGAGACAGGTTGTTCCACTGGTTAATTGTTCTAACTGTCAGGAAGTTTCTCCTCAGTTCCAGGTTGCTTCTCTCCTTCACTAGTTTCCATCCGTTGCTTCTTGTCCTGCCTTCAGGCGCCTTGGAGAATAGCTTGACTCCCTCTTCTTTGGGGCAGCCCCTGAGAGATTGGAACACAGCGATCATGTCACCCCTAGTCCTTCTTTTCATTAAACTAGACAGACCCAATTCCAGCAACTATTCCTGATATGTTTAGTCTCCAGTCCTCTAATCATCTTTGTTGCCCTTCTCTCCACTCTTTCTAGAGTCTCAACATCTTTTTTTACATCGTGGTGACCAAACTGACAACAATTATCCCAAATTGGAAGGCCCTGTTTCCTATCATTTTGAGACTGGAAACATCTCTAAAACAATAGCGTAAATCCCAAAGTAGATTTAATATATTATTTTAAAAAGCAGAGAATCCAAGTCTGTGTTTTAAACAAAAAACAGACAATATTGGGTTCCACCAAAACGTATACCCTGCCTTTAGCTATTGCAGTTTGCATCGTTACAATCTCCACCCTCTCAGACAATGTTAACTGCAGCCTCTGATCATTGACTGAGCCTCCTAACCTCAGCCTAGTTGGATCAGTGCATTCATTACAGGACAAAATGCTTATTCCCAGTATTTGCTTTTGTTTATTACCGTTTATTCTCATTAAAATAGTGCCTCGCTGCGTCACAGGCCTCGTTTTGATGATGGAGCAGCAGCATGTTCTCCGGGAGACTGCAGTAGAGATCACTGGGTTGATGGGGAAGAGATTTTTGGAACTCCTCCAAAACAAAGCAATGGAACATTTAATCAGAAGCAAAAATCATAATGACTTCTAAATCCAGACAGGGTCTGGATGAGAATAAATGCAGGATAGAAAGGACGCTGGTTTGTCTGGCAGTCCAACTGGTAAGAAGACTTCCAAGAAATATAAAAGGATGCATTTGTAGCCGACGAGATGGTTTGCCTCCTGCCAATTGGCTCTTCCTTATGAGCAGAACCACTAGGAAATGGCCATCCACAATTTGCTGTGTTCTCTGTCTGGTATTTACTCGCAGGAACAGCTAAACTTAGAGCAGTGGATCTTAACCTGTGGGTCGGGACCCCATTTGGGGTCGAACGACCATTTCACGGGGGTCGCCAAACAACGCAGTCCGCCATTTTTTCCCCCTTTTTCTTAGCTGTGCTATTCCCTCTTATTCTATTGGCTTTTGAAAGCCAATAGAATAGACTCTCTTGAACAGAGTCTAATTCTATTGGCTTTCAAAAGCCAATAGGAATTGTCCAGGCTGTCTCTGCCCTGCTGAGCCCGCCTAAAGTCCTATTCTGCAAACGGTGCTGCACCAGTTGAGTAGTCCTCGACTTACGACCGGTTGAGTAGTCCTCGACTTACGACCGGTTGGGGGGTCGCGGCATTAAAAAGGTTGAGAACCACTGACTTAGAGCATCTTTGCACTTCTGACTGTCACAGGATTTCTGCTCAGAGTCGCACCTCCAGCCGCAAGATGGGTGGTGTATAAATTTAATAAATAAATCTGCAGAAAGTAAGAATGTGCAATTTTTGCAGAGTGAGAGCCATCCTTGTTTATTGTTGCAGCCTATTTGGGATGTCAGGAAAAGACAGGTTCCCCCCCCAAAAAAATATACGTTGATTACTTGGACTCTCCTTGTTCATTGGGTCAACTGAAATCAATCTTGGTTATCTCTCCTCATGAGACAATGGGGGGGGGGAAAGGGCCAAAATTTGAATAAAAATATTTCTAGTTCCCAATGACCAGATCTGAAATGATAACAATAGCATTTAGGCTTATATACCGCCTCATAATGCTTTACAGCATTCTCTGAGTAGCTTACAATCACAGCATCATTTGTATATTGCCCCCAACAATCTGGGTCCTCATTTTAGCGACCTCAGAAGGATGGAAGGCTAAGTCAACCTTGAGCCCCATCAGGTTCGAACGCCAAGCTGTGGGCAGAGTTAGCCTTCAGTGCTGCATTTTAACCACTGCACACCAGGGCTCTGCTAGTTGATGTCTTGGCATGGGGTGCAAGACTGTCTAAAGGTGTTGCTTTCCTAATGTTAGATTTTTAAATATCTGCTGGATAGCCAAGGAACGACTGGCTGATCAAAGCTGGATTCATACATTCTAAGCTGTAAGATAGTTTCATTTGTTTTAATTTGTGCATGCTGTGCGGACCCTGCCCTTTGTGAAATACACTGCAACTTGTGGTTAGTCGTCCTTGAACGCAATCATTGAGCTCCAGAATCTTTGAAAAGCAAGATACACGGCCCAAGGGATGCAGGGCCTAGCAGTTCCTCCTTTCTGTAGCTGGTGAGTGGGTAAACCTTTAGTAACCTGCTGCATTTAGCTATTCATCCTGCCAAACCTCAGTACAAAATGCAAACTTAATAAAATAGCCAATGCAATGCACATAGTCCTCAACGTACAACCACAACTGAGCCCGACCTTTTTGTTGCTAAGTGAGACAGCGGTTAAGTGAGTTTTGTCCCATTTCATGACCTTTCTTGCCACAGTTGTTAAGTGAATCACTGCAGTTGTTAAGTTAAGGAACACAGTTGTTTGAAAACCCCACTCCCTGGCAACACTGATAATGTTACCTAGTTTGGGTAATGAGACGTCTACAGAAAAAGAACCACCACAGCTTCAGAGAGTACCAAGGACCTCACTGGCCTTCCTATAGGCCAGTGGTTCTCAATCTTTTTAATGCCGTGACCCCCAACCGGTCATAAGTCAAGGACTAAACTGGTCGTAAGTCAAGAACTAAACCAGTCGTAAGTCGAGGACTACCCAACCAGCCGTAAGTCGAGGACTTTCCCTGCCCGGGAGTGCTGCGCATGTGTGGTGCCGCCCCCTGCGCCGGCCGAGGCGTAGCTGGCAAGCGGCAGAGACAGAGCAGGCCAACCACCAGCTGGGCTACCAGCTGGCCCAGCCCAAGGGAGGTAAGGCACCCGCCGGAAAAGGGGAAAAAAATGGCAGACAGCCTTGCTTGGCGACCCCCGTGAAATGGTCGATCGACCCCAAATGGGGTCACAACCCATAGATTGAGAACCGCTACTATAGGCAATTGCTTTACCCTAGTTCCACCTTATCTTTTCTAATGGATAATAACAACTGGGGGGGGGCTCTAGTGGAGGCTCCATCCCTTACCATTACCCCTGAGCTGCAGGAATCGTATCTGCAGATGCAAAGTTTGCAATTCCCAGCTGAGCTATAAAACCTGCATACTTGCTCTGCTTCGGCTCGGTCTACATGGGACATGCAGGCTTTGAGATATGGACCTTGCTTGCCCCCAGTGCTTTCACTGGAGAACTCTGAGCTCTCTCAGGAACACCACCTTGAAGGGCTGAAGGGGAAGTTAGCCGGCCTAGACAAACACCCAGAAACAGCCTCAAGGTTCATGCCACAGGAACAGGAAACTATTCCAAACAAAAGGCTGGAGGGGATATAAAAACCTACTACACCATGTGCTCAGCCCCTTCTCTCCTCTGCTCTTTCCTGAAGAACCCTCTTTCTGCAATAAACTGTAACCTTCTTCCCAAAGCAGTCGCCATGTTTGCTTATTTATTCCCGGCTTGGATGAACCAGGATGAAGACTTTACTTTCTCCTTGTGAGGAGAAATCTTCCGGCCTTCAAGACAACTTCCGCCTTCATCTGGGATTCATAAAGTGTCGGCAGAGCAAATAGCGATCCATCAAGCAGCTACTTTAAATTAACAGTATATAGACCTTTCACAGGAGTTAATCACAAGCTGGGGCAAACAATGGGACCTTGCCCTTTCTCCTAGAAATGTAGAATAAGTGCGGGTGCTGGCAGACTGTCAAGGGAACTGTTGTTCCCGAAGCGTGAAACTCAACTGGGAAAGGGGTTTTTTTTTGAGGGGGGGTGTGTTGAAATCTGGTGTTGAAAACAAAAGCCGGCTCTCAGCTGCCGGCTGATTCTCACTTCATCCCGGCAGAAGGGAGGTGTGGAGGGGCATAGGATGAAGGGGAGAAAAATGAGGCCGTCGAATTTTACTTTTAAGTCAATTAAATTAATGCTTTCAGGGAAGTTCAGCAGGGTGGTTTGCTTTTCACCTTCCATTAGCAAGGACGTAATTCTCTCCCCCCACCACCACCACCACCATTCTTTTGGGGATGACTTGGAAGTTGCCCTCAAAGCATCTAATCACGCTATGAACACTTGGATCATTAAAAGCCATCCTCACCATTTATAAGCCTTCTGTCAGCTTATAGGGGAAAGGGGGGGGGGCGGAGAGAGCAGAATTCTCCCAGAAAAGTTAAAAGCTTGCAAATAACTGCAGCCAATTAAGATCAAAGCTGTGATATTCAGTAGTAAAGTTTTGTGTTAAACCTGGGAGGAGGCAGGTGGAGGGAGTAAGGCATTCAGTTACTTCGAAACAGATCAAGAGGTGTTAACACACAATCCTTTGTTGTTCCTGAAAACGTGAACTGTGCTGTTAAAGCAGCAGATTGCTTGTTTGCTCTTCACATGCTGATATTTTTTTTTCCCACCCTCCCTTCAGAGTTGTCGATATTTTATAAATAAAAAAAGGGAGTCCTAATTACGCTCTATATAATTTAAGCACCAACTCATTAAACGTGCCCATTGATATGCAAAATGCGCCCCTGGATGGTTAGAGATCAACTGGTGCTAATATGTTAATTCATTGGATGCTACAACCTCAGTAAAAAAATAAATTAAAAAAAAGATGGGAGGAAGAAAGATATAAAGTTTTCAACTTTCTGACTAAAGAGAGAGAAAGATATAAAGTTTTCAGCTTTGTGGACTTTGCATCATCTTCTCTAATTCTGTTGGGCACTTGCTGTGTCCTACCAATGGGCAAAATGCAATAGATGTCCAATCTCAAAGGTGCTTTTTCCAAAAGGCAACTGGACTGTCTTGGGTCTTTTCTTTTTTTTTAATGTTTCGCTTTTCATCCAAGAAGCTTCTTCATTCTTCAGTTCGCTTTTCATCCAAGAAACTTCTTCAGTTCTTCAATTCACTTCTCTTCCAAGAAGCTTCTTCAGTTCTTCAATTCACTTCTCTTCCAAGAAGCTTCTTCAGTTCTTCAGTTCACTTCTCATCCAAGAAACTTCTTCAGTTCTTCAGTTCACTTCTCATCCAAGAAGCTTCTTCAGTTCTTCAGTTCACTTCTCATCCAAGAAACTACTTCAGTTCTTCAGTTCACTTCCCTTCCAAGAAGCTTCTTCAGTTCTTCAATTCACTTCTCTTCCAAGCTTCTTCAGTTCTTCAATTCACTTCTCTTCCAAGAAGCTTCTTCCAGTTCTTCAGTTCACTTCTCTTCCAAGAAACTTCTTCAGTCTCTTCCAATTCACTTCTTCTTCCAAGAAGCTTCTTCAGTTCTTCAGTTCACTTCTCATCCAAGAAACTACTTCAGTTCTTCAGTTCACTTCCCTTCCAAGAAGCTTCTTCAGTTCTTCAATTCACTTCTCTTCCAAGAAACTTCTTCAGTTCTTCAGTTCACTTCTCATCCAAGAAACTTCTTCAGTTCTTCAGTTCACTTCTCATCCAAGAAGCTTCTTCAGTTCTTCAGTTCACTTCTCATCCAAGAAACTACTTCAGTTCTTCAGTTCACTTCCCTTCCAAGAAGCTTCTTCAGTTCTTCAATTCACTTCTCTTCCAAGAAACTTCTTCAGTTCTTCAGTTCACTTCTCTTCCAAGAAACTTCTTCAGTTCTTCAATTCACTTCTCTTCCAAGAAGCTTCTTCAGTTCTTCAGTTCACTTCTCTTCCAAGAAACTTCTTCAGTTCTTCAATTCACTTCTCTTCCAAGAAGCTTCTTCAGTTCTTCAGTTCACTTCTCATCCAAGAAACTACTTCAGTTCTTCAGTTCACTTCCCTTCCAAGAAGCTTCTTCAGTTCTTCAATTCACTTCTCTTCCAAGAAACTTCTTCAGTTCTTCAATTCACTTCTCTTCCAAGAAACTTCTTCAGTTCTTCAGTTCACTTCTCATCCAAGAAGCTTCTTCAGTTCTTCAATTCACTTCTCTTCCAAGAAACTTCTTCAGTTCTTCAATTCACTTCTCTTCCAAGAAGCTTCTTCAGTTCTTCAATTCACTTCTCTTCCAAGAAACTTCTTTAGTTCTTCAATTCACTTCTCTTCCAAGAAACTTCTTCAGTTCTTCAGTTCACTTCTCATCCAAGAAGCTTCTTCAGTTCTTCAGTTCACTTCTCATCCAAGAAACTACTTCAGTTCTTCAGTTCACTTCTCATCCAAGAAACTTCTTCAGTTCTTCAGTTCACTTCTCATCCAAGAAGCTTCTTCAGTTCTTCAGTTCACTTCTCATCCAAGAAACTACTTCAGTTCTTCAGTTCACTTCCCTTCCAAGAAGCTTCTTCAGTTCTTCAATTCACTTCTCTTCCAAGAAACTTCTTCAGTTCTTCAGTTCACTTCTCTTCCAAGAAACTTCTTCAGTTCTTCAATTCACTTCTCTTCCAAGAAGCTTCTTCAGTTCTTCAGTTCACTTCTCTTCCAAGAAACTTCTTCAGTTCTTCAGTTCTTCCAAGAAACTTCTTCAGTTCTTCAGTTCACTTCTTCCAAGAAGCTTCTTCAGTTCTTCAGTTCACTTCTCATCCAAGAAACTACTTCAGTTCTTCAGTTCACTTCCCTTCCAAGAAGCTTCTTCAGTTCTTCAGTTCACTTCCCTTCCAAGAAACTTCTTCAGTTCTTCAGTTCACTTCTCTTCCAAGAAGCTTCTTCAGTTCTTCAGTTCGCTTCTCTTCCAAGAAACTTCTTCAGTTCTTCAGTTCACTTCTCATCCAAGAAGCTTCTTCAGTTCTTCAGTTCACTTCTCATCCAAGAAACTACTTCAGTTCTTCAGTTCACTTCCCTTCCAAGAAGCTTCTTCAGTTCTTCAGTTCACTTCTCATCCAAGAAGCTTCTTCAGTTCTTCAATTCACTTCTCTTCCAAGAAACTTCTTCAGTTCTTCAATTCACTTCTCTTCCAAGAAACTTCTTCAGTTCTTCAGTTCACTTCTCATCCAAGAAGCTTCTTCAGTTCTTCAGTTCACTTCTCATCCAAGAAACTACTTCAGTTCTTCAGTTCACTTCCCTTCCAAGAAGCTTCTTCAGTTCTTCAATTCACTTCTCTTCCAAGAAGCTTCTTCAGTTCTTCAATTCACTTCTCTTCCAAGAAACTTCTTTAGTTCTTCAATTCACTTCTCTTCCAAGAAACTTCTTCAGTTCTTCAGTTCACTTCTCATCCAAGAAGCTTCTTCAGTTCTTCAGTTCACTTCTCATCCAAGAAACTACTTCAGTTCTTCAGTTCACTTCCCTTCCAAGAAACTTCTTCAGTTCTTCAGTTCACTTCTCTTCCAAGAAGCTTCTTCAGTTCTTCAGTTCGCTTCTCTTCCAAGAAACTTCTTCAGTTCTTCAGTTCACTTCTCATCCAAGAAGCTTCTTCAGTTCTTCAGTTCACTTCTCATCCAAGAAACTACTTCAGTTCTTCAGTTCACTTCCCTTCCAAGAAGCTTCTTCAGTTCTTCAGTTCACTTCCCTTCCAAGAAACTTCTTCAGTTCTTCAGTTCACTTCTCTTCCAAGAAGCTTCTTCAGTTCTTCAGTTCGCTTCTCTTCCAAGAAACTTCTTCAGTTCTTCAGTTCACTTCTCATCCAAGAAGCTTCTTCAGTTCTTCAGTTCACTTCTCATCCAAGAAACTACTTCAGTTCTTCAGTTCACTTCCCTTCCAAGAAGCTTCTTCAGTTCTTCAGTTCACTTCTCATCCAAGAAGCTTCTTCAGTTCTTCAGTTCACTTCCCTTCCAAGAAGCTTCTTCAGTTCTTCAGTTCACTTCTCATCCAAGAAGCTTCTTCAGTTCTTCAGTTCACTTCTCATCCAAGAAGCTTCTTCAGTTCTTCAGTTCACTTCTCTTCCAAATGACTGAGAATCTCCATAGACAAATGAATGTCCAATTTCATTGAGGCTGGGAGGTGAGTACCACTAGCAGGTTAGCTGGGGGACAGAGCTATAAGCCAACTGTGGTAGTGGTCTGCGGAAAAGGCCTTGGGAGACAGGAGGAAGAGCGGTAGACTGGACAAGCATCGTGTAAAAGACACGGGTCAATAAGGAGAAGAAGCAGGGGAAGGAGCAGGGGAAGCATTTCCGAAGACACCCTCCCTAGTTTTCTGGAGAGTTGATAGGAGAGGAAGGGAGAATTTCTCCTGGCCTCCCAAGATTGCTATTAGTCTGCACAAGAAGCACAAATGATGATTACTCACTCTATCTTTAACAAAATCTTGCAAGAATTGGGATGACCATCTGTGACCTTCCCAGCTGGCTTCTGACAAGCCAAGTCAATGGGGGGGAGTTGGATTTGCTCAATGACAGTGTGATTCATTTAACAACTACAGTGATTTGCTTAATAGTCATGGCGAAAAAAAGCTGGTAAAATTGACCCTGACTCCCTTAACCGCCTCCTTGCTTAGCAGTGGAAGTTTTGTCCCAATTGTGGTCATCAGTCAAAGACTGGATTGTTGATGGGTGGCCTGGGAAGGCAGTTGCAATATTAAAAAAAAATTAAAAGTTAAAATGGATCCACCCTCTCTCAACAGAGGGAAAGGAATATGACACCACCTATCTCCTGTTTACAACAGAGTCCTTTCAGCAGCTCCAAGAAAGTTCCACACTCATCTGCACTCTGGTTCAGGTGACCCTGAGGACACCTGATAAGCTTCCAAATGGCCTCAATAACTCTCAGAAAGAGTGCTAATGACCAGATGACTGCAAGGGATGCGGGCCGCATCCAGCCCCCGGGCCTTGTGTTTGACATGTCTGCCTTAGGTGGCCAAAGTACTTGAGTTTCAACTTCAGGATCTGGCCTTCTAAAGAGCAGTCAGAGAATCTCCACAGGCAATATGCATAATAATGGCCTCTCTAACCTTGGTCTTGTTGGTTCATATCCCCCCCCCTCCACCCCGCTTCTCTTAGGTGTAGTGGAAGAAGCCGATTCATTGTCGTTGTGGCAGTAATAATAGCCTGCCAGCCTCGTTGGCTTCTGTACATGGAAATTGTGCGGGCTCATTGTCTCCATCTCACAGCGAACAGCAAAGAGAGGGAGAAGAAGCGTTAGAGTTTCTTGAAGCCAGTCCAAGATTTTCTGTCTCCAGCTACCTACCAAGGACAAAAGGGGAGGCGGTGCTCTATAGATTTAGTCTTCATAACTCAAGGAAAGCCACGCTGTGCTCCAATTCTGATTGACAGTAATCACAGCAACCACATCGCTAATGGTATCGGATGCTTTTCTTGCTGATTGACCTAGTAGTGTTCTAAAGGAGCCACTGTGGATAAATAGCTCATTTTCCATGTTTTATTTACAACAAGCACCAATTCTTCCTCGTTGTTGCAAAGTTTGTTGCTGGGGTGTGTGTGTGTGTGTGTGTGTGTGTGTGTGTGTGGTTTGCTTTGTTCCAATGTCAAGATCTGACACTTTTCTTGGAAACCATCACGATAAGGCGATTGCATCTTTGCAACCTACTGCTTTTTAATGTTTAATTGCCCCCATGACACGGAGCTAAGCATGTTTGGAACTCATCGTCCCGTTTCCTTCATCCCCATGCAGCAAATTTCGGGAGACGAAAGCATCTGTTCTTTTGAATTTTCACTACATTTGTAACAGTTTGTGTTAGTTGGTCTCTTCAAATAAAGGCTCTGTGTTAACCCACACTTGATTCTCTTGGCTAAGGCAACTGCAGTGGTTTTAAAAACCATCTTGTGCCATTAAACAAAAATAACTGGTTTTACAAAACGGGGATAAAATACAGATAGAGCACAGATGGTTCTATACAGAAGAAGGAAAGAACGAAACGAAGAAGAGCCAGACAAGGTACAGTTAACTATTATCAGCATCTTATTCATAGTTGACTTTCTTCACTACCAGGAGTTCGATCCTGACCTGCTCTTGGTTGACTCAGCTTTCCGAGGTCAGTAAAATGACGACCCAGATTGTTGGGGGCAAGATGCTGACTCTGTAAACCACCTAGAGAGGGCTGTAAAGCACTATGAAGTGGTATATAAGTCTAATTGCTATTGCTTTGCTATCTCTTTGTGTCTATCTATCTATCTATCTATCTACTTAGACCCCCTCTTTATTTCTATCTATCTATTTATCTATGTATGTGTGTATGTATGCATGTACTCTCTAAGCGGTGTACACCAGTAAGCAATGTATATATATATTTACATTGCCCCCAACAATCTGAGTCCTCATTTTACCTACCCCGGAAGGATGGAAGGCTGAGTCAACCTTGAGCCGGTGAGATTTGAACCGCTGACCTGCTGAACACAATCAGCTAAAGTGGCCTGCAGTACTGCACTCTAACTGCTGCGCCACCTCAGCTCAGTATTGTATTGTCCTGAGAAAGGACTCTTTTTCTGCTCCATGCACTCAAAAATCTGTGTGTTTGCATTGGTGTATGCTTTCTGGTATCCAACTTCCCCTGAACTACTTATATCCAGTTCACGGATGAATGAACAGACCCAAGAAAGCATAACGTGGATAAAACATCTTAGTAGTTTCGTGAGTTTTCATTCTGTCTGCCCGAATACTTCAGTAAAGATGTTAGACACAAAAAATGATTCTTTTGCTTCATCGGGAAAGATGTTGTAAGGCCTAATCTGGCTCCAATTAAAAATGTTTATCTTGCATAGGGCAAATGGTGTCTCCTCTTTTTCAGAGGGACAGCTCCTGGTACTTCGGAACGGAGAAGACTCCGAAGATGGGTGTTCTGCAAAAGAGATCGCTAGAGATTATAGAAGGAAAGAAACGCTGCTTGCTTTCTTTCACCTTCTCGTGAAATGTTGACTTTTGCAACAGGTTTTATCTTTAATGAGGGTTAGACTGGATGTAGCTCTCAAGGTCAGCTCTTGGCTGCCAGCAGCTCAGAGGCAAATATTATTTGTTAATTTGCTGGCAGCTTTTATAACTCAAACCACCTTCCCCCTCCTGAAAAAAACCCAACAAATCTAGGAGTTTTAAGTCTTCCAGGGATATGCTGTTCCTTCAACATTTTGCCTAGGAAAATTCCGCACATTGGATTGGGTACCATAGATGCTCCTGATGGATCTACAGTAGTGGCCAAAATTGTGGAAATCTTTTGGGAAAAGTGTACAGTAGAAATGCCACCTTTGGTTAAGTTTCCACCATTTTTTCTTCTAATTTCTTTATAACTGTAGCCTTGTTCACTTAATAATACTATTTTATATCGCTTTCTGGGCAACCGGTCAATTCTTTGCACCATTACTTTAATTTTATTACGTTTTACAAGCTCACCAAGTGAAAGAACACAAAAAACCCAACCAACTTGATAGCCATCACATAACACACTGACAAATGTCCTCCTCTCAGCTTCAATACAGGACATCAATAACTGAATCCTACTGTGATCTGATTGGCTCATGGCCAAAGCAAGATGACACCAGATTGGCTCTCTAAACACTCGTGCTCATTGGCTACAATCAGATGAAGGAAAGCTACCTGATATCAACCTAAGCAAGTTGTGTTTCCTTTTTCTGGTTATTTGCTTATAACTTTTCATAGACTACAGTACAGATAATTGAACAAACTATGTTGCATTACATTCTTGATTAAATTATCTTTCCATCGATATATAATTTTATGGTACTACTCCAAAAAAAAAGTGGTGTTATTAGCCATCAAACCTCAAAAATACACTTTTCCTAAAAGGTTTCCCCAATTTTGGCCACTACTGTATGTCCTCTTTAGACAGGGGTCACAATAAGTGTCCCCATGGACCCTCATAAGTTCTAAGTTCTGTTGTTCCATGTCTGAAAGCTTCTTCTTTTTGGCAACTAATAATCAAAAGGCAACTGGGCTTTCTTAGTTTTTTTCCTGGAAAACATTTCACTTCTCACCCAAAACGCTTGTTCAGTTCTTGAATTCTTCAGAAGCTGCTTAGATGAGAAGCAAAACCTTTTCAAAGAAAGGAAAAACCCAAGAAAGGCCCATTGCCTTTTGAAAAGCATCTTTGGGACAACCATGATCTGGATGGCTGAGAACCTCCGTAGACTTTTGAGAGAGCAGTTGCGAAATATGGTTACCTTGCACGGGCCTGAACAGACCATTTTGCTTCTTCTCGCTTGAGTTTAGTCATTCTGCTTTGTTTACGTTTATTCATTAGCAGTCTGATGTTAGACACTGCATCATGGGAGGCTGTCAGGATGAGACAGAGCAGAGGAGAAATGCCAAGAATTGTTTCTTGTTCATCAATCTTGGCAATGAGGCTAGCCCATCAGTTCTGGACCGGTAGGCCTGAACTGCAGAAGCATCATTAACAGTTAGGAAAGCATCTTTTTCAGGTCAGCTTCTAATGCCTAAAAACTCCCTCACACATTTCATTGCCAAGTTGTCTCCCCTCTCTAAGCTAATTCCATCATGACTTCACCCGAGAAAGCTGCCACAGAAATCAATTAGAGACTGGGATGAACTCAACCTTAGAACAGTAGCCTTGACTCACTTCCTGAGTTTCCAAACATAATCAGCTCTTATCTGGGATAGCTGAGACGAGGGAAAGTTTTCCAACGTCTGTTATTATTATTATTTTTTTTAAAAAAAAGACCTTTTTTGGCTTCTTTTTCCATAGGGTGCTCAAATTCCACGAGATCAGATCTTGCCTAACTCTGCTTTTTTTAGCTGATTAAAAGCCCTCCGGAGTTGGTTACATAATGGGTGACCATATAAATGTTTTAAATCAATCAAACGCAAGCAAAAGGGTGGATTTAGTGTGGTTATAGAAAGGGGTCAAGAAAAGGGACTTGTGGGTTTTGTGATGGATCCCGTTCTCTTTGTCCCGCAGTAACCTGAGGGCTACTTTTGAATAAGAGCACCACATACATTGCTCCTAGTTGAACTTATTGTTAACAGACAAGCATTCAGCTAACTTTTCCAATCATTAGTTTCATCATTCAGCTTTCTCAGCTGCCCAGAATCTTCTGGAATGGGCAGCCATCCTACATTTAATTTATTTATTATTAAGTTTGCCTAGCTATCTGAGTGGCTGAAATTTATTGAAGTTACCAAATATTGCAAGGCTTCGGCAATTTGACCCTATGACAGCTCATAAGGGCTTGCATGAAACTCAGTTTGAAGGTGCTATACATGAAAGTGATCAATAATAAATACATGGGAAATGATGCTGTCATTTTAATTGTTTTTAAACAATTATTTATACGTGAGGGTCTGTAGATACCATTTAGAGGCAATATATTCCTGATCATTGGACTAGTAGATCTGGGTGTAAGAATGGAGTGGTAACTTAAGGAGGGGTGTGTGTGTGTGTGTGTAGAGAGAGAGAGGGAGAGAGAGAGAGACTATTTGCTTTTTTTTTTCAAATAACATCAAATATTTCACACATAAAGTATTGGCAATTTCATTTAAGTACTGCTTCCCCAGACATATGTTTTAAGTGGTAGCCTTGAGGTATAATCCAGTGCATATAAATTTGAAAGTAATTCCATTGCAGCTTCAGTTGGCAAAGGACAGTTAATTGATTATAGGTGGTCATTATATTTTCTGCAGATTCATTTTGCATCATCTTCCATCAGCAAATTCTAGGAATTGCAGTTTAATGGGACATTAGCTACATACCGTGAAACAGGCCATGCTTTGGTTCACAATCTAATCTAGAAATGCCTCTTCATAAATAACTGTAGAGTATTTTTTTTTTCCCCTCTAGATGGTAGCGGTTTTTCTGTATGGTATCCATTCCACATGGGAACAAAGGTGTTTAGTGTTCTTTTTTTAAAAAAAAAAATATTTTATCGAATAGATTTTTTTCAGCAGAATTAAAAACAGGAGAAATTTTAAATGAAAGAAGAATAAATAAAATTTAAAAAGTGAAAAAGATATATAGAAAAAGAAATATAGCAAGAATGGAATGGAATGGTTTTCAATCTTGATAGCAGTTATAGTTACACTTATATTTTATCTCCTCTCTCTAAAATTATATCACAATGTCTTTCTTTCCTCCCATAAGCTACGCTCTCCAATCCTCAAATGTGTTCATTACAAATTCATGTTTATCTTCTTTTCTTTTCAGCCAAAAGTTCATAAAGATCCAGCCAGTAACAAATATAGTGATTGATCTTTCTCCAATTAAATAAGTTAATTTTGGCATTTGTTAGCATCACCAACCACTCCTCTAGTTATAGGCATTTCAGATTTTTTGCACATATAATAATACTTTTGCCCCAGTAACCATAGATAAAAATAATCTCCCAGCACTCTGGGAGTTTCTAATGAACTGTCGATTAAAAAGTGTGTAGGTGTGTGTAGGTATTTTCTAAGTACCTGAGAACGTGTCTCTGGATAATTTTGAAACTTTGCCTATGCTAAAACTGTACAAATGAGTAATATTATTTTGCTTCCCCTGCATTTCAATGGCTGGATAGAGGGTTTTTTTGATACTCAGCTCCAAAAAGAAAATAAAGTGTATGTAAGAAGTAGTTTCTGAGACCATAGGGATGGTGATCAGAAACTTAATTAGTTGGAAACAATCGTCCCTTCTCAGTTGAAAGAAGTTTTGTTCTCCAAAAAAAAAAACACGTTCTGGATGAATATATAAGGACACCATTAGCATCTTCTCACATATCCCAAGTCTCAAACTTTGGGTGAATTCCTAATTTGTAACTTGTTATAAGTCAGAGACTGCAAATTCAGTCTTTGTTAGAATGAGGATCCTAAGCTATAATGCGATAATATTTCACATACTTCTTTCAACATCTTGTTTCTTTTTTTCCCCCTGTCTTTATTCCTTTTCTTAGTCTGTCTTCACAATCTTTCACCTTTTAGAAACAATAGTTTTAAAAGGATAGAATTAGAGAACTATTTTTCAAATAGGCAAGACCATTCATTACTTGAAAACTATGATTGGTTTTTGGTAATCCGGAATGTGTTGCAACTGATTTGGGGAGATACTTCCAACATTAATGGAAGGTTTGTGGTTGAGGACAGATGGTGTCGGGTGCCAGAACTTGGGAACCAGGATTGTTCAAATGAGTGCAAGTTTATTTCATGTCATCTCTGGACAAGAAACTGAACTACTGACAGTCAAGGGAAATTGATGGTGGATAAGAGTCAATGGAATTCAAGGGGGCTGGATTTATAACTCTTGTGGGTGTAAAAGGATTCCAAACTAATGACCTACTTGACCCCTCCCTCTGGGCTCAGCCTGGTCATGTTCTATTTCTGGGCAGGGCAAATATTTGTAAGATTTTCTTGGTCTTTTCAAAATCATGTTTACTGCTGGTTTATAGCTATTAATTTTTGCATTGTCATTACCTTCCCCCATTATTGTTGCTTTTTTTAAAATCAAGACAAAGTTACGAATAGGAACACCACATGGATCAATAAGTTCCTTGTTAAATTAACTCAAGGTCAGCCATCTTCATTTAAAAGGATTAGGAATTAGCCATAAATAAACCTCTATCAGATGGAGTAGATTAGTTTTCTGGTTCTCTACCTATCTTAATTTGTTTTTAAAGAAAAACTTGTTAATTTTTTGTTTTAACAAATGGAAACACAGCACCACTCTGGTGCATAATTTATGGGGTTTATGGTTTTTATGCTATAGTTTTTAATGTTGTAAGTTGCCCAGGATCATCTGGGTGGGAGTTGGACAGCCATATATTTGATAAAGAAATAAATAATTTCTATTGGTGAGAATTCCTCTGGTCTCCACCAACCCCCTCTAAACATTCTTAGAAAACAGAAATGATAGAATTAGTATGCCAGTAGCTATAGGCATGTGTGCCAATCTGCCAGAAATGTAATTGGGATTGTATAGAGTATCTGGAGTGGTCCAGAAGACATAGAAGGAGCTGTTATAAAGCGATTCATTGTGATTTTATTCTATTATGATTGCTATTTGAGGAAAGTGCCTGTGACATGACCTCAACATTCGAAATACACCTGGTTACCCAGAAAGGGTTCTGTCTTGGCTTACATAGATATCCAGTCAAACCTGGTCTTCTGTAGCCTTGAAGTTGATCATAGTTCAAGTCAAGCAACAAATGGACAGCCATTTGTCTGAAATGGTATAGGTTTCCTACTTGAGCAGGAGGGTGGATTAGAAGATCTCCAAGATCCTTTCCACCTCTGCTATTCTGTTCCATTCCATTCTATCTTCTATCCTATCCTATCCTATCCTATCCTATCCTATCCTATCCTATCCCATCTTCTACTCTACTCTACTCTACTCTACTCTACTCTACTCTACTCTACTCTACTCTACTCTACTCTACTCCACTCCACTCCACTCCACTCCACTCCACTCCACTCCACTCCACTCCATTCCATTTGAATATGTAAACCTAAACAGGGGGTTCCATAGTGAAATTCAGGAACTGTCATTTCAATAAAGGAGAATATTGGTAGCTCAGGGTTGAAATGAGGGGTCCTTGGTGCTCTTTGAGCTTGGTGGTTTTTTTGCAGACATCACATTACCCAACTAGGGAACATCATCAGTGCTACTGTTGATTAGCACTGATGATGTTATTAGTTTGGGTATAGAAATGTCTGCAAGAAAACCAATTTCAGAGAGCACCAAGAGCTGTCATTTCAGTTTAGGTGTTCTGCTTTCCTGAGCTTAGTCTAGTAGTTAGAGCTTTGGGACATAAATATATCTTAACAAAACACAGTTCCTCAGTTTGCCAAAGGCAGCCACCAAGGTTTAAAACATAAAAGATTGGCTTAAAGTTGAGGTGGATTACATGTGCCCTGCCCTTCATGATGGCGCTCTCGTTAATTTGCAGGCAAAAACCTTGTGTCAATTAGCTGGGGGGGGGGGGAAGCAAAGAGAGTGCACTTTAATTAATATTTTAATCCCAACCTTAGCAGCCTTCCTGCCAAGTCAGCAAGGTTGCATGTTCTGTTTGCCATCCTTGCGATTCAGCCAGGCTGACAGTTGTCACCTACTTCCAGGGGAAAGAAAGAAAGAAAAAAAATCCCACTTGTAAAACGAGCACAAAAAATAAAATAAAATTAGCAACTGTCACCGTGTCACTGAAAAGTTTTAATCAGGGCTGTCATGTAGCAGTTTTTCTGCCGGCAAATACAAAAGGATCTTTCAGGCCATATCATTTGCTCAGACTTTGCCAGCATGGAGAATGTAAATTGAGGAGTCGGCTTGCTAGCCGAAGAGTCTGGGAGATGGAGAATCAACCTGGTTCCATGCTGGTTTCCTCATTCTCTTGCAGGTAAATCGCTTGGTGAGATGTGGCCTGTCCCCCACCCATCCCACGCAGCAGCCATGAAGCTTCGCCTCCTCACAGCTTACGCACTGCTGCTGGCAATCTGCCAATGCTGGGCTGTCAGCTTTCCAGAAGATGACGACCCTATTAACGTGGTTGACTACCATTGTAAGTGAGCAGCAAAGCCAAACGCGTTGTGAGATTGCCGATTTGTTTTCTTCCACCTTGCCCCGGATGACAGCAATTCTTCCTTTTGCCGAGCTGCCAAGTTTCAGGTGGACTTTAATGGACTCTATCTATCTACTGCCAGCCAAAAAGGCAGTGGGAAGTGCAAGTTTTATTTATATTTTTGAGTTCATTGGCTCTCGCTGACCATCTTTTATTCGTTGATATTCAAGACATTCCACAAAGAATTTAGTTTAAGCCCTTGTGCTCCCGGTATATACAGCTAATCAATGCTGCTTATTGATTCTTCAGTTCCATCATCCTGAGTGATGGCATAACTTATTTTTACTTGCAGATTCCAAGCAATATCCAGTGTTTAGAGGACGCCCTTCAGGCAACGAATCCCAACACAAGCTGGACTTTCAACTGATGTTGAAAATTCGAGACACACTTTATATAGCTGGCAGGTAATTTTCCTGCAGTCCACTGATTAAATTAAAATTCCCCACTCCTCCTCCCCCCCCTCCATCTGCTGCCTGGTTTTGCATTTCATCTATACACTTTGTCTTAAAATAATCCACTAGATAATTTCTGGAAAAGAAGGAGGGAATCAGCACATGGAGACAAGACAAGGGAGGGTGATTTATGGTATGGAAGAAAAGCTGTGATAGTGATCCATGCAATTCCAGATTTTGTTTTCCACCAAGAACTTAATTTGGACAGACAATTATGCGTACCAATCAATACAAGAGCTGGGGCAGCCTGAATCTCACAAAAAGATTGGCACCTAAAGACTAGATCATACATGTGCTAAACCATGGGTTACTTGTATGTTTTACGACACAAGCCATCATTAATTCAGTTTCTATAATATGCTAAGCCACAAAACAGGGCTTCTCCAGCTCTCTCAACCACAGCGGTTTTTTGCTTACTTCTGAGTTTGTGGCTCAAGCTCCAACAGGCTGAGATGCAACTTTGCTATCTGAGAGTTGTATTTTTAGAGAGCTGAGTTGGTATAAAGATAGCTTACAAAGATAGAGGGAAGCAAATGCAGATTAAAGTAATCTATCAAAAGGAAACTAGATCCTGTGTTCTGGGGGACAATGACCTCAAAGGCCAATAAGAGGCATCAACAGCTTAGGATGACTTTTGCCACCAGAGGCAGGAACAATCTTTGTTGTCTCCATGTGTCCCTCCTCAAAGCAAGACATTATAGGTACGGTTGCTCCCATCATAACGTAGATTGAACAGGCCAATTCCTCTTTACTCCTTCTTTATTTCTTCTGACCCTGCATATGATTGTTGATGGTTCTGCAATAGCAATAGCATTTAGACTTATATTCCACTTCACAATGCTTTACAGCTGTCTCTAAGCAGTTTAGAGTCAGCATATTGCCCCCAACAATCTGGGTCTTTACCGACCTCAGAAAGATGGAAGGCTGAGTCAACCTTGAGCCAGTGAGAATCGAACTGCTGGCAGCCGGCAGACAGCAGAAGTAACCTGCAGTACTGCATTCTAACCACTGTGCCACTATGGCTCTTAACCAGCGTATCAGCTCAACCAAAGTCTCCCTAATTTGGCTTGTTTCAAACTTTGATCTGGGGAAAATGAGCACTCCCAATTAAGAACAGATGTCTGCTTCTTTTAGTAATGGTATGGAGGGACTGTGTGAGGCCAAAAGGATCTTTATTCATTCATTTATTTATTTATTTATGAGACTTATATACCGCTTTAAGTGCAAGCACTCTCTAAACGGTATACACCAGTAAGCAATGTATATATATATATTTACATTGTCCCCAACAATCTGGGTCCTCATTTTACCTACCTTGGAAGGATGGAAGGCTGAGTCAACCTTGAGCCGGTGAGATTTGAACCGCTGCTGAACACAGTCAGCTAAAGTGGCCTGTAGTACTGCACTCTAACTGCTGCGCCACCTCGGCTCTTATCGTGATATTTAAAGTCAAAGCGTGGTTTCTAAAGCAGGCTGGGGAATGAGGTGTTCTATTTTTACTCTTTTAAAGGTATTTATTTGTTAGGTTTTTAATGCCAGAAGCCACCCAGAGTCATTTGCTATGACATGGGCAGTTAATAAATAAAAATCAATCAATCAATCAATAGGATTTCTGATATGTTTCTTTTTTTTTTTCTTCCAGGGACCAAGTTTATACGGTAAATTTGAATGACATTCCAAAAGGGGAAGTTGTTCCAAGCAAGGTTAGAACATGCTGTAAATTCCTTTTTGTGTTTCTTTTTTTTTTTTTTTTTTTTTAAAAACAAACATTCTTGGTTAAAGATGAAATAGTCTTATTCTTTCTTTTATCTGAACAGAAGTTAACATGGCGGTCAAAGCAACAGGACCGAGAGAATTGTGCTATGAAAGGAAAACACAAAGTAGGTTTGACTTTTAAGCAAAATACTTTAAACCACCCAAAAAGTTTAGGAGGTCATGATGGATGCTGTTTTAGAACTGCTAATTAACTAACTAACCTCTTCATTTCGGCAAAAATCTGAATTTGGGGGTAACCAGAATAGAGGGGCAAGTGGAACGCTGCACGGTCCTTTTCAGGCTGATTTTTGATGTGACGCACCGCAGCAAAATCGTAAAGTGCAAATTAATATTCTTAAGAAACGAGTTGCACTTGATCAGATTCATAGAAAGAGAGGTTTCATTTACACTGAAATTGTAAGTGCTGCCCCCCCCCATTGTTTTTCCCCTCCTTATTTCCAGCTCACTGAGCACATGTTCAAAAGTAATATTTGCTAGTGAATAGCGATGTGAGCCATTCTCTCTTCTTCTTCTTCTTCTTCTTTTAATTTAATTTTCTTTTTAGGATGAATGCCATAATTTTATTAAAGTCTTCGTCCCCAGGAACGATGAGATGGTGTTTGTCTGTGGAACGAATGCTTTTAATCCTATGTGCCGTTACTATCGGGTAAGGACCAACACCCAGACCAGTCAGATTGTTCTCTGCCAAAATTCAAAGGGCATCTTGGTGAACTTCAAAGAACCCTTATCAATGTTACCATTGTCCTTCTCATCTTAGTTTGTCTCTGGAGAGATCAGAGTGTAAGTGTCCGTCATTTTTTCCATGGCCAACTCCTTTATTCTCACAACAATCCTGCTGGTTAGATTACAGCAAAAGAAATGTGAACCAACTCACAACTCAACCATCTACTGAGCTCCGTAGCTGACAACTAGTTGGAGATGAGAAATTAAATCTCCCTAGTCCTTGTCCAGTTTTCTAACCACACTATAGTATAAAATCTGGATTTAACAGAGCATTCGGGGAAGCAGTTCTGCTAAATCCAAAACTTACCCCTCCACCAGACATTACAGTTATATATTGGATCTCTGACGATTTAAAGGACCTGGTTCTCAGTTCCCATCTTGTCCCAAGTTCCATCCATAAGTTGTCCTCACAGCTTGTGGATTCTTTAAATGAACATAAGAGCCAGCATCCAATGTAGTCCAAAGGTTTTCATTCTTAAGATGATTGAAAAAGTGATCACAATAAGACACGCATTTTAATACAGTCAGCCTTTCCCAGTACAGCTAATTCATTAATTTTGAACCTCAAGGAAACATCTATCGATCACGGATGCTACCCTTGTGGATGCAAAAATGGTTCCCCATGTAGTTCCTTTAGTAATACGTTTTCAGCGCTGTAGGAAGAGAGGCAATCAGATTTAGAAAAATCAATGAAGCTGCAGGCTAGCCTTTTCAGTTTGGTTCCCTTCAGATGTACTGGATTTTGGCCATGCTGATTGGAAGCTATGGAAGATGAAGTCTCACATATCTAGAAGGTACCACTCTGAAGAAGGTTGGTGTAGGAATACCTGATTTTGTTGACCAGTTGCATGGACCTGGGGAAGCTGAGATAGCCTAACCCCCCAAAATGTATATTTTGTCTTCAGCTGAATACCTTGGAGTATGATGGTGAAGAAATTAGCGGCTTGGCCAGGTGCCCATTTGACGCCAAGCAAACCAATGTTGCCCTCTTTGCTGGTGAGAACTTTTTTCTTATAATGGACTATATTGATAGATAATACAAGAAAGGGGAAATGAAAAGGCCTATGGCATCACTGCATCTCGGCAGAGTTTTTTTTTTTAAATGCTAATATACCTTTTGTGGAATGAGACACTTATTTTGTAAGCCAGCTCTTGATTCATTCATCTGTTTTGCTTGATACTCAGATTCTAAGAGCTGTCAACCAGAGTGACGTCCAAAAGACCTATAGTTCAGATTTTAAAAAAGACGGACCAGTCTTTCTTAATTAACTTCAGACATTTGAATGAAGTGGTGGTGGTAGGGGGGGGGGAGACACATTTTCCTGCTTCTGTTGTGAAACCCTTCGAAGTCAGAGCTCAGAGGACCTCTTGTAAATCACCCAGAGATTTTGATCAGGCCTCTCTGCTCACTCTTTTTATTCACTGTTTACGAGAGAAGTGGCCACGGGGTAATCATAATAAAGCTTCCGCATTTCCGAGAACCTTTGCTCTGTCCTACGAGGCGTTTTCTTCCCAGCACTCTGATGAGCCTTCCGACTCTAAATTAAAAAGTATGAATAAATATATAACGTGATTGAGATAATGGCAGCGTGGGAGGGGGAAAGCGAAAGGTAGAAATATATAAATAGCTGTTGACGGAGAAGACGACAAGAACGCTGCAGTATTGGAAGATGGCGACATCCTATGGCAACCCGAACAGTCTTTGTGCGTTTCTTTTCTAGATGGCAAACTGTATTCTGCCACCGTTGCGGATTTCTTGGCAAGCGATGCTGTTATTTACCGGAGCATGGGGGACGGTTCGGCCTTGCGAACAATAAAATATGATTCCAAGTGGATAAAAGGTACTTCTGCTGAAAGTTGAACCGCTACCTGCAATTTTCCTCTTTCCCTATAGCCTTTCTCCCCAAAATTTATAGGGTTGAAGTACACATATCCGGATCATAATGATTTTCCCGACAAGTCACTTTTCTGAGTATTGAAATTTTAGTCCATTGTTCACAGACATCCTAAACTGGAAGCTTGCTTTTTGGATTAATAAAATGGGGAGGTATGTTTGCTGCTTCCCCCCTCCCCCAAAAGTCTGGGTTCTCCTTACTTACCCCTTGTAGGCCACTTAGCAATCAACAGCTCTCAGACAGCCTGCCAAGAATAACTATTCTAATTTTCTCTCTGTGTTACCTTTCAAGAAGTGGGCAGAGATGGTTTGATTCAGAAAAGCTGTTGGCGTTTTAGCTGGTTTCTTTGCAGAAACCTAGGTTTTCAACCGCCAGGGTTTGAAATGAATTTCTTTATTTCCGTGTCTGAATTGTGCTCCAAATGGATATATTAGGTTTTAATTTGTATTCCATGACTTTAAAAAAAAACACCTGTGCTTTGGAGTTTTGCTTCTAGATTCTAGAGAATTGTAAATCTCTAATTGTCATGGTTCTGACTAATGAAACACTTCAAAGAACTTCCAGGCATGTTTATCCTAAAGCCTTTATTAACAGTGTTACAAATTGATGGCACATCATGGAGGTTTATGCCAGAATCTGAATTCCTTTTGCTGGCATCTAACTTTTCTTGCTAAACCCCTCCCTTATCTTGAAGTCCCAAGCCACATCTTCCAATTAGCCCAGAGGGCAGAGATAAGCTCTAAGTGCTTATCTCTTTCCAGTTTTGGAGGTTTTCAAATTCAGAAACTCCCCTTCCCAAAGAATCACTGTTTAGAGCAATGTTTTTCAGTCCTGGCAACTTTACAAAGTGTGAACTTCAACTCCCAGAATTCCCCAGCCAGTATGCTGGGAAACAATTACCGGCATGCTGGCTGGGGAATTCTGGGAATTGAAATCCACACATATCTTGAAGTTGCCATGGTTGAAAAAACACTGGTTTGACCACCCTACCATGGAATTGACCTCAAACACTTCTGGAGGGTGCCAAGTTGAGGAAAGTTGCTCCAAATTATGGTCAGTCTTAGCTATGCTTAGTGGAAACAAGCCAGGTTTATAATGATCCGAGTTGGCTGTCTTTGGGCAACTGCCTGGGTTCAGATGTAATTAGCATTTCGGCAATTAGCAATCGTTGCATTATCCAGCCATCTCTGTGGCAGTATAACACAAACAGCTTTTTATTCCCAGAGCTGTGGCCGGGTGATGCTATAAACCACTAGTGCAGAAATGCTCAATGCTCAGCTGTGGTTTTCCAAACGCTCACAACTTCCAAACCTCTCTCAGAAGAGGAGAAGAGTTGCACAGTTCAGTGCAACTTGGTCCCAGAGTGATCAGCTGTTTTTATTTACTCAGTCAAAATGGAGCTGGTGAGTAGGAATAAGAATTTTAGACTCTGTAGAGCTGTCTTCCCTTGCTAAATCTGGGAGAGTTTCTACTCAGAGCAGTTAGTCACAGAAACATTTATAAGGCAGCCTGATTTGTGGTTGTGTACTTTAGAAAGTCTTACTTACAGGTAATCCTTAACACCGTTTGTTTAGTGACCATTCAAAGTTACAATAGCATTGGGAAAAAAGTGTCTTGTAACCGTTTTTCAACAAAAGTGCGTATAGTCCAGGCCATGGTTTTCCCAGTTGCAATGTATAGCTGTGAAAGTTGGACCATAAGAAAGGCTGAGTGCCAAAGAATTGAGGCTTTTGAACTATGGTGCTGGAGAAGACTCCTGCAAGTCCCCTGGACTGCAAGGTGAGCAAACTGGTCAGTCCTAGAGGAGATCAACCCCGACTGCTCTTTAGATGGCCAGATCCTGAAGTTGAAACTCAAATACTTTGGCCACCTAATGAGAAGGAAGGACTCACTGGAGAAGGGCCTAATGCTGGGAAAGATTGAGGGCAATAGAAGAAGGGGACGACAGAGAATGAGGTGGCTGGATGGAGTCACTGAAGCAGGAGGCGTGAACTTAAATGGACTCCAGAAGATGATAGAGGACAGGAAGACCTGGAGGAACATTGTCCATGGGGTCGCGATGGGTTGGACACGACTTCGCAATTAACAACAACAACAAACCGTTTTTCACACTTTATGACTGTTGCGGCATCTCCACAGTCATGTGATCAAAATTCAGATGCTTGGCAACTGACTTGTACTTAAGACGGTTGCAGTGTCCCTGGGTCACGTGATCCCCTTTTGTGACCTTCTGACAAGCAAAGTCAATGGGGAAGCCAGAATCACTTGACAACCATGTCACTAACTTAACAACTGCAGCCATTTGTTTAAAACGGTGGCAGGAAAATGGGGCAAAACTAACTTAACAGCTGTCTTGCATAACAACAGAAATTTGGGGGTCAGTTGTGGTCATAAGTTGAGGACTCCCTGCAATTAATCCACTATGATACATTAGCAAATGTACCCGGGAATAATTTATTTTATTTCCTCATCCACCCACCCATCCTTTTTTTAAAAAATGTTAATTGTAGATTTAAATGTCTCCAAATTGTACATTGCATTGTCACTCGTGAGAACTAGAAGCAAAAAAATAATAATAATAATTTATTTTAAAATGACAACAGCCAGAATTCCTATACGCAGTTATCGGGAAGCTCCTGTATATTCAGTGAGGATAAATCAGGACCATTCTATTAGTCTTGTATAATGCTGAAAACATAGTAAATCAACTGAATGCACATTTTTCTCCATGAGAGCAATATTTTATTTTTATTTTATTTTTTTTAGCATGCCTGATGCTAATCATTTTTCTTGCCAGCCCCAATGTCTTGGTGCACTGACATGAAAGATCCACCAGCTGCAATATTTATGTCCAGGCTTTTCTGCTCCAAACTTTCAACATAGTAAATCCAAAGTAGGAAACCTACTTTTTTTTTTTTTAATTTGGCCCAAGAATAAAGCCATTCTCCTCTTCCAACCAATCGGCTCAGCAAATGAATGGAGCAGTAGTAACAAAGACCGTGGAGCTGTAGTGCAGTTCCTCAGGGGCTTTTTTACAGTCCATTAGCTGGCATTAAGAGTCTTACAGTTTCACTGGAGCTTGACTTCATCCATAGTCGGATGTCCTAAAGTGCCTTGAATAACCACAGCAAAGTTCTTGGCATCCACATCTTTTGAAGCATCAGCACGACTGTGTTTGTGCTATCAGAAAGGCGCTAACAAACAGAAAGAGTCCTGCTGAAACTAATTGAAGGCTTAGTTGGTCTCTTCACACACGAGTTGATGGCCTCTGGGAAGCCACCAGACAAATAGGATACCGAAAGCTCATTTCCAGCAACTGGTACAGAAAGATGTTCTACCTCTGGTTCTGAAGGACAGCCATAACCACCATATCTAGCAGATGTGGAGAATCTTCTCCTCCAGAAGTTATTTTCAATTCACTTTTGAGACCTTCTAAATGGGGCGCTTATCATTGTAAGTTCCCTACTTCTAATGAAGAAATGTCTCTTAGCTAACTGAACATTTCCATGCTTTGCTCAAGGAGATGTGAAGGATCACAAATCCTACTCCTTGAGTTTTCTGTGTGCCAATTAGGCAGCGGCAGACACTTAATCCCCAAATACATGAATTGCATCCTCCAAATTCCTGGTTCAGTCCCTTTCATTTCTCATAAAAAATGGTTTTGGGTACCAAATTTGCAGGGAAAGTCCTGATACTAAACCAAGCAAAACAGCAGCAGTAAACTAGATAAACCAATAATTGGATTCTTGGTTCCTGATTCCATTAGTCTGATGAGCTAAATATAGCCTATTCATCACCTGGTAGCAGATGACCAAGGATCACCTAAGGACTTTTTTCAACTGTATCCAAAAATGATGGAGGCTGAATCTAAGCATGTAACTTTCTCCATCCACTCTGTCATTTCAGGCCGACAAGGTACCCCAGATCAAGAATTAACTCCACAAGAAAACTATACCTATACTTTATTGAGGCTGTAGTAACAAGTATCTTGCAAGTCTGTGTGCACTTTACCTTCTGCTTTAGCTATATTTTCCTGGGTTTGGAGAGGGGTTTTCATTGAAGGAATGAGATTGTATGAAGTTAGCCTCTTTTAAGGCTTAAAAAGCAGTTTTTGTCTCTTTCCCATCTCTTAAAAATAATGAATAATTTAAAGTAGCAAAAAAAAGAAGCAGAAAAGATGAAAAACACAAGTAAACAAAATGAACAGGCACCATAATATTAAGTAAATGAAGTAAAATTCTCATTGTAAAGCTGGTGACAGTCGAGCCAATTATCTTTAAAGTTTTCCCAGAATAAGTAAGTAAGGAGGGAGGGGGGAGGAAGGAAGGAAGGAAGGAAGGAAGGGAAGGAAGGAAGGAAGGAAGGAAGGAAGGAAGGAAGGAAGGAAGGAAGGAAGGAAAAGAAGGAAAGGATGGAAGGAAGGAGGAAGGAGGAAGGAAGGAAGGAAGGAAGGAAGGAAGGAAGAAAAAAGGAAGGAAGGAAGGAAGGAAGGAAGGGAAGGGAAAGGAAAGGGAAGGAAGGAAGGAAAGAAGGAAGGAAGGAAGGAAGGAAGGAAGGAAGGAAGGAAGGAAGGAAGGAAAAGAAGGAAAGGATGGATGGAAGGAAGGAAGGAAGGAAGGAAGGAAGGAAGAAGAAGGAAGAAAAGAAGGAAGGAAGGAAGGAAGGAAGGGAAAGAAGGAAAGGGAAGGAAGGAAGGAAAGAAGGGAAGGAAGGAAGGAAGGAAGGAAGGAAGGAAGGAAGGAAGGAAGGAAGGAAGGAAAAGAAGGAAAGGATGGATGGAAGGAAGGAAGGAAGGAAGGAAGGAAGGAAGGAAGGAAGGAAGAAGAAGGAAGAAAAGAAGGAAGGAAGGAAGGAAGGAAGGAAGGAAGGGAAAGAAGGAAAGGGAAGGAAGGAAGGAAAGAAGGGAAGGAAGGAAGGAAGGAAGGAAGGAAGGAAGGAAGGAAGGAAGGAAGGAAGGAAGGAAGGAAGGAAGGAAGGAAGGAACCCCGCAGAGAGGATACAGAAGAAACATCACCATCCCTTCCTAAGACCAGTCGTAAATTTAATCAGAATAATTCAACGTATGTTTTTTTTTAACTGTCCATGAGCAAAATGTTTTGACTGCTCTCCTTTTCCTTGCGTCTTTCAGAGCCCCATTTCCTTCATGCCATTGAGTACGGGAACTTTGTTTATTTCTTCTTTCGAGAGATTGCTGTGGAACATAACAATTTAGGCAAGGTAAGAGTAAACGCAGCTGCCTGTTACGATAAGTGGCACAGAATCTCGGAGTGGTTTCTTGAGGGCGAAAACAAGAGGCTTACAAAGGCGTGGCCCGTTCTTCATTTGTTTCTACAAGTGTGGTATTTTCATACTTTGGCTTGCTGAAGGAGGTTGTGGAATGTCCCTCTTCCTTCTTGCTTCTTCTCTTTTAGTTGTGCTTGCCTTGTTGTCAAACCAAGACCACACATTCAGTTATGTTTTATGATGGCTGAAAAACTAAGTAGGACCCCCTCAGTCATGGGTGGTAACTTTTCTCCTCTTCACTTTGTCTCCCTCAAAAGTCACATTTGTTGTTTATTTTGCCTTCTCTGTTATTTTTCTTTAACACGCACACACAATATAATACAACAATAGCATTATTCATATTCAAATTAAGACAGAAACCCTTTTTTTGGGTAAAAGTTTTGATGCCATTTGCAGTTAATTGTGAACGCTACACTTAAGTTTAAGAGTCAGTTTGATCTACTGCAGTGGTGAAGGCACCAGGCTAGAAACCAGGAGAATGTGAGTTCTAGTCCTATCTTAGATACCAAGCCAGCTGGGTGAGCTTGGGCCAGTCACTCTCTCAGCCCCAGGAAGGAGGCAATGGCAAACCACTTCCAAAATCTTGCCAAGAAAACTGCAGGGACGTGTCCAGGCATCAGCAATAACTCAAAAGGGGCCAATCAAACCAACCAACAAACAAATAACTTTGGATGTAAAATTTAAACAAACTTGTTCCTAACAGCATTGACATTTCAGTCATAATTAACACTGATAAAAGCTTCTTATTTTTATCCTCAAGGATGTAAGTCAGTGGTGACGAACCTATGGCACAGGTGCCAGAGGTGGCACTCAGAGCCCTCTCTGTGGGCACGCGCGCCTTCGCCCCAGTCCTAGGCCTTCAGCTGGGTTTTATAAAACCTTTTCGCTTTAGGCCTCTGCCACCATATGCAAAAAAAAAAAAGGGTTCAATCAATCAGTCAATTTCAACTTCTCGCGGGAAAAAAAGATCTTGCAAAGTTGGAATTGATTGGTTGAACTTTTTAGTCCCACCCAGTCTGCCGCTACCAGCGCAGCCACACCCACCCAATGGGCCACACCCAGCCAATGGGCCATGCCCACCCGGCACCCGACGATGCATAAATGGGTTTTGGGTTGCAGTTTGAGCACTCAGACTCTAAAACGTTGGCCATCACTGATCTAAGTTATCTGTCAACTAGTATCTGGTCAAAAATAAGAAGCAAAATGCATCAGAAAAGGCTAAAATGGGGCTTTGTTACTCATCTTCTTTGTGAACTACACATTTAGTTCATCCCCATCTAGCATTGGCATGTGGAATTTATTATATTATATTACATAAACAGCATAAATAAGTAGCAAAAGTACCTAAGTAGCATAAATGAATAGTATAAATGCTGCTGTGTTGAAATCATATAATGTACTACCGTACTTATATCTTATAATAATGCTATCAAAAGTTTTGTTTTTTGAAAAAAAAGTCACATTCTCCAAGAGACATCTCCTAAATTCCACATGCCGATACTAGATGGGGATGAACTAAATATGCAGAAGGGAAAATGAGGAGCAAAACCCATTTTAGCATTTTCTGATCCGTTTATTTCTTCTTATTCTTTTTCACTTTCTTGTCCTTTTACTCTTTGCTCCCAAGAAGCAGGCCGCAAGGAAGAGAGCGTAAATAGGTTTTACACTGGTTTGACCCTTTACAACAAAGGCTGTGAAATTAAGCCGAGAAAGAAAACTGTGTGATCAGTGGAGGTTAATCTAAACAAAAAGACCGATGTACATAATCGTAGCATTCAACTTTTGGCCATTTTTTTCTCTTTAAAATGAACTTGTAGTATGGATCACACACTTTCATGCCAATACTGCTTTGTTTCATAATTTGGGGAAGTTAGATCTCCACCAGAGGAGTAATTTGGCCTAGGACATCCTTGTTGCTGACTAAATTTAATCACGGGTTGGGAGACGTCAACAAAGTACGTGACACCAGCCTCTCTGTTCTCTTGAACGTTGTCCATTTTTATGGGGGCCCTGGTCTTCAGGGCTCAGGGAAGCATGAACAAGCCCTCCTCCTTAGTCTCAGAACAACCCTATCTATTTATTTTTATATTGTTATAATCTCATCAGAGCAGACTCTGGGCGGTTAACTTCGTAAGGCATAAAAACCATAATAAAATGTGGCAATCAAGACCAAGTACGAAACCTCATAAAATAACCATAACAATCTTAGCAGACCAAAATCAAAACAGATCCTGTCCATTATTCCCCTAAATCCCTCCCAAATAATTCCATCTTAACTAAGTTTTTCAATTACCAGCAGAATATAATGTGGATAACAATCAAGGGAAGATGCACGGCTGAGCGGAGCTAGAGATGTAAATCTCGTTACTTTGAGGCCATTATTCTTGCTACTTTGCTAAATGGCCTGTTCCTTTATTGCCTCTTCCCTCCCTCTTCCTTCTCTGCATGTTGCTCTGGGCATCTCAGCAGGCTTGTATGTATGTGTGGACACGTCAGAACTTTAAAAGCCCAAAACTTTGTTCAACTAAGGAGGATCATGAGTTGTGGTGGCGCAGTGGTGAGAATGCAGCACTGCAGGCTATCTCTGCTGACCGCCAGCTGCCTGCAGTTTGGCAGTTTGATTCTCATCGGCTCAAGGTTGACTCAGCCTTCCATCCTTCGTAGGTCGGTAAAATGAGGACCCAGATTTTGGGGGGCAATAAGATGACTCTGTAAACTGCTCAGAGAGGGCTGTTAAGCACTGTGAAGCGGTATATAAGTCTAAGTGCTATTGCTATTAAGAGCTGTGGTGGCCCAGTGGTTAGAATGCAGCATTGCAGGCTGACTCCGCCCACAGCTAGGAGTTTGATTCTGACCAGTTCAAGGTTGATTCAGCCCTTCTTCCTTCCAAGGTGGGTAAAATGAGGACCCAGATTGTTGGGGGCAAAATGCTGACTCTGTAAACCACTTGGAGAGGGCTGTAAAGCATTGTGAAGCGGTATATAAGTCTAAATGCTATTGCTATCATTCTGAGTCCAACCTAACATTGAGGACAGGAAGACCTAGATCAAACCAACATTATTTTCTTTAAGAAAAAAAAGATACATTACTGCAACATTGGTTCCCAATGTATTAATAAGTATTCAATTAGGGGGATAATTTGTGTATATCTGTTATTGTTGTGAGGGGGGGTTGATGCACCTTTTTCTTTTTTTAATGTTTTGATTATTTTGTGTTTTTTGTCTTTAGGGGAGTTTTTTATTTTGTATTTTAACTTTGTCTTGAATTAAAAACAAAGAAACAAAAGTTATAACCATTAATATACTTCTTTAACCATTTCTTTTCTTCTCTGTTCAAAAACTGGAGAAGTGCAAAGATACTTTGTCTAGGTCAGAGGTAGACAACCTTGGCTCTTTTATGACTCGTGGACTTCAACTCCCAGGAATTCTAGGAGTTGAAGTCCACGAGTCATAAAAGAGCCAAGGTTGCCTACCTCTGGTCTAGGTGCTACCTGGTTGCTAATGTATGATCAAGCCTTGCTTCCTTTATTTTTATTTATTTAGTTGTGTGTTGATTTATCCATCTCAACCATTGACTCTGGACTTTATTTCTGTGAACTTGGAATAGGACAGAGTTGCATCAATGAAGCTTGAAAACATATGTTTCTTGAGGGCATATGTGTCTCTCTCACAGACATACACACACAAAAAAAACTTAGTTGTGGCCCTCAGAGCCTCTCCAAAAATTGTTGGCAATTTGTAATCTTGAATATGTCAGAAGGGGTAAATACAATGAATTAGAATTAAAACAAATATAATGTTTATCTCAGCCCCATTAACGTTTTGGAATGTAGCTGGAATTCCACTCAAAGCCAAGGACATTGTGGTACCCTCCAGCATAAACACTCCAAAATCAGTTTCATCAACAAAGTGATAGATAGATAGATAGATAGATAGATAGATAGATAGATAGATAGATAGAGATACTGTAGATAGACAGACAGACAGACAGATAGATGGATGGATAGATAGATGAAAGAAGGAAGGAAGGAAGGAAGGAAGGAAGGAAGGAAGGAAGGAAGGAAGGAAGGAAGGAAGGAAGAAAGAAAGA